>NC_138133.1:48039567-48639567 GCF_964188305.1 Podarcis bocagei
ACAAATATATATCTATATAGCATGTAAGATTTTTTTTTTGGTGGAAAAAACAGTCTCATTCCAGCCTCCAACTTGCTTTTTACTCTCCTCTTGCACAGAAAAGCTGATTTTAATCGTTGTGATTAGTTTTGATGTAACGTTTCCGCAGGCGATTTCTGCAAATGGATGGCGTGTTTCTTTGCCAGAAGAGGGAAAAGCAGCAGATGATGATAATTATAAGGATTGTTGGTTGTTTCCTTTTCCTTTTAAAAAATGGTATTCAGATCTGCCTCTACACTTTCCCAAGTTGACCTGACATTGTCGTTGCACTAAGGTCGCCCAACTTGTTGATTAGGATGCCCTCCTGATCTGTTCTGAGCGAGGGATACGTGATAATTTGGCAAGGGAGCCAACACATTTTCTGTTCCTTTGGCTATATAACTTCCCAAATAACGTGTATAAAAATAAGCACATGGAGTCTGCTTTGCCCCAATCAAGTCTGAATCAGTGCCTGGGGTGATACACAAACTCATTTCAAATGTTCAACCATGCAGAATTGCAAAAAGATTGAAGGAGTTCCACAGCATTTTTTATTTTATTTTAAAACAGCAAAATTAAAAGAAAACAAAAATCCCTGTAAACCTACCCAGGAATTTACCACGGAGGATCATGTGACCCTGTCCACAATTGTGGCTAACTTTCCTGTGTGCACCAAAGCTACTAGACCAGTATGTTTGTAACTGCTTTCTGTCTCAGGAGCCTCCACTTATTGCTCGGGAGTAACCCTATTAATCTCAGTAGGACTACTCCAGTGCTAATAGTTTTAAGGTGTTTTGACAGGAGAGACTTGTAGGTCTGTAGGTGAATGTTAAACACACAGTGGCTGGAATATACATCTCTGATTAAAAATGGTTTTCAGCTGCATTCTGTCCTACATTAACAGCATTCACATGTGGCACAAATAAATGTGAAAATGGACTCTGTGCTGTTTTCACACATCACAGGGGAAAATGGATGCTAGTCTTTTCACAGCCTGTTGATCACATGCCTTCAGTAATGTCTGAAAGAGAAAATTGTGTTATGTGGTCTTGGGAAACATGCACCTTGTCATGAGACACCAGGGTGCATGTTCCCTGCCACTTTTCATACATTCTTCTCCCCTTCAACTTTTACAGGAGATGAGTGATCAACAACAAGTAGTCAAAATGGTTGGACCTGTCCCCCCCAGCCTCAATAATGTGTTAACCTGCTCCACTGATGGTGCTGTCCAACAAACTAGTGAAGCTAAAGTATGAGTACTTAGATGAATGGGTCCATAACTGCATTTACTTAGAATTTCATATAATTAATTTCACTGGAATTTTCTCATAGTCAGTATGCTTAGGGCTTTGTTTTAAAATAATAAAATTAAGAGTTGGAGCAGGAATCCCGAATCAGGCACCATATGTTTGTAATCTGAAGCTGAGAGGGACCTGGGAGATCCACATTCAAATCCCTACTGAGCCATTGAGCTCACTGGATGACACTGGGCCAGTCTTCATCTCCTACCTCACAGGTGGTTGTGAGCGTAGAATGGGGGACGAGGAACCACGTAGCCCACCCTGATGCCTTGGAGGAAAGATGGGGTATAAATGTAATAATAAAACAGCAATACAATAAATCTACATCACCAACTCCATTTGAACAATACTGGTGTAAAAAGCTGACAATTCACATATACCCTTTCACCATCCTCTATTGATATTTACGTTTTTAAAATAATCCTAATCTATTTGTGTATACAGTGATAACTCAGGTTAAGTACTTAATTCGTTCCGGAGGTCCGTACTTAACCTGAAACTGTTCTTAACCTGAAGCACCACTTTAGCTAATGGGGCCTCCTGCTGCTGCCGTGCCGCCAGAGCACAATTTCTGTTCTAATCCTGAAGCAAAGTTCTTAACCCGAGGTAATATTTCTGGGTTAGCGGTGTCTGTAACCTGAAGTGTATGTAACCCGAGGTACCACTGTATTGTTTTCTGTACCATTTTATACAATGTATGCATGTTGACACTACAAATGGGGCCACATTAAACTTTGATACAATGTGAAATTTGACCAAATCCAAAACCCACAGCATGTAAGAATTGCAATTTACTTTTGCTTTTTCAACAGCCTCTCTTTGTAAGAAATCCACACAAAAGCTGCTATTTCTTGTAACACGGACCAGCTTTCAGCAGCAGAGTTGCTCACCAAAATATCCAGAATAGAATTAGGGAGAGGATTTACTGTATTCCCATTCAAAGCAATTGAGTGGCAAATTCCATTGTAAGGGGAGGGCTGTTGCAGCTCAGTGGCACATGCCTTGTATGCAAAGGTCCCAGGTTTAACCCCCAGGGTCTCCAGGAAGGACTAGGAAAGAAAGAGCCTTGCCTGAAGCTCTGCAGAGCTGCTGCCAACCTGCGGACAGTACTAAGCTAGAGGACCAAGGGGCTGACTTACTGCCAGGCATCTTCTTTTGTTCCTGTTGTAACCAGCAGCACTTGGAAGCAGAAGTGCTTTGGATCTATTATGAGCTGGTACTTATCGCCCTGAGGGTTGTTAGGTTTGCTAAGATCACCTGATGAGGCCCTTTTTTATTGTGCCATGACCTGTAGCAATCCATTTGGTGGCAACCAGGGAGAGTGTCTTTTAGGTAGACCTTTAACTTCTCTCATATTAAGGCAGGTGCCAACACTGATTGCATTTCTGGGTTTGTGAATTTATTCTCACCTTTGTTGGACTTTGAGACCACTTGACTCTAATAGCAGCTTTGCTCTAATGTTAGCCGCTTCTTTATTTTTTCTGTAAGATGTGATTTTAATTACATGACAGGCTGTATGGAAATAGTCTTAATAAATATGTTTTTGGGGTTTTTAAACAATTGGTTGGGTACCTGGAATGCTTCTTGAGTAGACAGGAGCTGTTGCTGAAGAGTGAAGTGATTCACTTTTGGCCACTTTGTACCTCAGTGCTTTCACCTTATTACTTTCTCAGGTTGTTGCAGGGACACATTCTATTCAGGTGACTCACTGTAACTACATTATATTACATTTTATTTAAAATTATCTTGGTAGGGGGAGGAACACTTTATTATATATAAACCTGGATCGTGCTTGTGAAGAATCAGAATGTGATGGAAAGTGAAGAGTGGCTTTAATGAGTTCCGACTGAGAGGGGTATTCAGATTTTGAGCTTTTGCTCAAACTTCGTATGTTTATAATTAGCTCCTGGAAAACTAAGACAGCTGCTTCTCCTCCCCCCTCCCATGCCCTAATATCATTGTCAATGCTAACATTCAGGAAAATGGCAGATTTTTGAAAAAGATCACAGAAGTCCACTTATTGAAGGGTGTTTTGAATTATCTCTATGCCTTTTAGCAAGCAAGAGGACCAGGTTTTTTGGGTATTTGCTAGGTGTACCCTAACATACTGGACATCTCAGGATGACGTAAAGCATGTAAGTTTAAAGCAAATTTAAACATAAGTTATGCATAATACAATCAAATACAGTCCTACAATCTAGAACCAGTAAAGAGAGTAAAACATAATACCAACCACCAGTGCTTTTATTTCTAGAAAAATAGGTGCTGGTACTCACCATGAAGTTGTTATAGTAAGTACTACACTTTTTAACAACAACAACAAAAACAACAAAAAGATGCCAGTACTGCATACCCCTGAGTACCCCTGGAAAAACCCCCACTGCCAACCACAGTCAAATACCCCAAATGCAGAGATCTAAAACAACTTCATGAGGGCTAAAAAACACACTCCCATAAAAAGCAGAGGTAATATTATTAATGTTAATCATTAAATTATGTTAAGAGGTGTTAACAAGTACTGTGAGAATAAAAGCCTTTGGCACAAAAAGCACATTAGTGTAAGCACTGGGCCAGTCTCTCTAGGTTGCATTGTGCAATTGGGGAGGGGGGCCATCTCTGAAAAGGCCTTGTCATAGGCACACTGTGGTTAAAATGGGGTGGAGATGCTTCTGAGAAGTCTTTAGTTTTGGGTAGATACTTGTGGGAAGAAGTGTCCCTTTAGATCCCAAGACAAACCAGCACTTTGGGCCCAGGTTCAGATCAGAAGCCAAAAAAAAGAACTGTCATAATGCATTCATAATGCCAGTTCAGACTCATGCTCCCATATTCTGCACCAGCTGAAGTGCCCAGATCAAAGGTTACATCCTGAAGGAGAAGCCCCATCTGATCTGCTGAATTTGAAACTGTACTTCACTTCTTTGATTATAAGGGGGAATCTTAAAAAGCTGTGCTTTTCACATGGAATTTGCTGACAACGGAATCCCTCCAGAGTGGATGAAGGCTGCCAAATTTCAGGCAGAGCCACTGAGGGGTTTTCAATAAGGTGATCTTTCAATTTTATTTCATTTCCCTAATTTAGTCTTTATCTGTCTGAATTGGATGGTGTGGTCACCCCTTCAAAGGGACCCAACCCTGCCAATTTTCAGAAAGACAGTTACAGCTGTTCTTCTGCAAAGGCAGATTTTACTGTTTTGGGATGGAAAGACAGAGATCAGGTTTCCCTCCCCTAGTTTTTGTACGCAATCTGTTTGAAAAGCAGGAGCATGGGGTAAGAAAACTGCCAAAGATCAGACAAAACTCAGGACTATTGTGCTTGGTGATGTTACCTTAGCTATAATAATAACAAAACCCTGGGGGGAATGACAATATTTTTCTTGGTGCTCCCTGCCCCCCTTCCCCAAACTGGAAGTACCCTCTGTGAAAACAAAGAGCACAAGCAAGCTGTGATTTCAATTGTCTCCTAGGACTCTGCTCTCACAGCCCAAATTTGGAGGAGAATGACAACTCACATGAAGAACAACTCTGATTATTTAGTTCAACATTCCCAACACTGTGATTGGAATAGCACTGGAAAATAATTTGTTGTGATTAAAAGTTAGACTCATAGGTCAAAATGAAAGATTCCCTTCCAACTTCTCCCCTCTTTCAAGCCCTGGTCATTTCCCATGTCATTTCCCTTACTTTTTTCCCTCAGGAAAAAGTATTGCTGTGAAGTTTTTTGGAAAGCCAAAAGCACAGAGCCACTTGGCAGCTTAGGGAGACCCTGTTCCTCCCTGAGACACCTTGTCAACCATGAGATGCAGCTCAGAAATGCAAGTACCTGGGTCACCTTGTAATTTGGTGGTAGTGCACACGCCAGTAAATGGTGCACGCCAGTGGTGCACACGCCAGTAAATATTTCATGGCATGTTTCTATCACATTAGGAGCTGGGGAAGATGTTGCTCCATCTTTTCGAGTACATTTTAAATACTTTAAAGTAAATGTAAGCAAATTATCTAAGGTAATATTAAAACAGCTGATTGGAAGGCACTTCTGCCTCACCCTCAAACCTAAAACAACCATCCCCAATGAATCTTGTTTAGGCTCACTTAAAATTGGCCAGGTGACAATTTTATGTGTATATGTTGCCAAACAGCAGGCCTCCCCCCACCCACACTCGAAAAATCTGGTCTTTATTGAAATCCTAACCTCCCTATTCTGTGTGAGTTTAGTGTGTCTTAAGCTTGGTTCAAAGGCACATACATAGTTTGGATTTATGTGACAGATGGTTCTAATTAGAGGCTGCAATCAGGGCCGGCCTTCTTGAAGTTGGCACTACAGACAACATAAATTTTGCTGCTGCCCCCAGGCCTCCCAGGGAGCAACACTCAAATGGCTTCTCTTGGCAGTGGTGACCCCAAGCACCGAGTGTCTTCAGTTAACAAGTCACTTCCCCCAAAATAACCACTAACAGAAGTTTCTTCTTGCTTTAAAAAATAAAAATAAAAAAATGGAAGGAGGCTCTAGTCTTATTTCTCAGGAAAAGGAGGAGAACTGAAGAAACGGGTGAGTCCTGAGAGAAAGGCTATGAGCTAGGCCCCTGTTAGTTCCAAAACCCAGCCCTGGAAATGATGGCGATGATGATGGACTTGGTCTAAAAAGTCTTAGTTGGCTCACAACACGGAGTAGTGGTCTCTTTTCTCCTAGTAGCACCAACTCTATTTACAGCAATCTAAAAAGGAGTGTGCATAATTGTGAATAAAGAGGACTGGGTGTGTAATTTATATATTTTATTGGTGCCCTCCTTTTCATATTCCAGTGCATTAAAAGAAACTATATTGTATCTGAAGGCAGTTCTATTTGTAGTACAATCTGTCTTGTTCGCAGTTCATCTGGTATAGAACCACTTAGCTTTGCTTCACTGTCCTATTGCCTGAACCAGAACTGTTCATGATATACCCAATAATGCACCAGAGGTGCCTTCAGGGCACTATATAAATTTATGTAAGTGTATCTCTTTGTGCATCCTTTGGGTGTTAGAACCTCTCAGCTTAGCTTACGATAAAAACGACTGACATGTAATATCTTATATCGGTGCAGAATAAAACATTTTTATATTAATAAATATTAATAAATTATTTACACACACACAGAGACACACACAATTTAAAAACACAGTCCTGATTATATTGTAACTTCATTGTTAATGTTCTTAAATATAGCGACAGGAAGGATGGAAAGGAATACTGTTTTTTCCCTTCCCCGCAGCCAGCATGAGACATCAGAACAATTAGCCACAAATGCAGTGATCAGGCAATATGAATCCCAATAAAGAACGTTCTGTTGTACCTGAGGACACAGCTCAATAGAATAAATGAAAGAGGAGTGAGGCAGCTCAAATTCAAACTATGTTGATTCAAGTCAGGAAACTGAACCACCTACAATCCAAGTTCATACATATCTGATGGTCCTTTATGTGGACAAGGCAGGATGGACAGACTTTGGTCCATTGCATTAAAATAGAAGTAGCTGGAAAAATATGCTCGTGCCATTGGTCCATCTATGCCATTGTGATATTTCTGACTGGCAGTGACTCTGGCCTTTACCAGTCCTGCTACTCTAGTTGATTTAACTGGAGATGCTGATAACTGATCCTGGAACATATAAAGCACACACTGAACCATAACCCTTTGGGTTTTTTGCTCAAAGCTTTTACAGGGGTACCTTGGGTTAAGAACTTACCGTAATTCATTCTGGAGGTCCATTCTTAACCTGAAACTGTTCTTAACCTGTGGTACCACTTTAGCTAATGCGGCCTCCCGCTGCCGCCACGTGATTTCTGTTCTCATCCTGAAGCAAAGTTCTTAACCCGAGGTACTATTTCTGGGTTAGCAGAGTCTGTAACCTGAAGCGTGTGTAACCTGAAGCATCTGTAACTTGAGGTACCACTGTACTCTATTTTGTAAAGCATTTTTCTTATCTCTCACATAAACTGACTCCCCCCCCCACTTTTATAGTTTGGGATTTACTCTTTAGTTATATTTTATTTTGTGCAAAGGTATACCAACCATCTGCTCCCTTAATATGGTGCACTTAAATAGCTGGGGGCAGAATGTGTGGATTTAACTTTAAAAAAACCACACACCCCAGAAAACTTTGCCCTTGAGATTGCTAACTAATTTGCTTCTTTCTACAGCTTGATCTTTAAGGGCACAGACCTCACTCACTCTGTCAGCTCTATGGCAAAATTCCACTGGATGCTAATGAATGATGTAACTTCTATCTAAGTTTATTCCTGCATTCAACCCCGTAAGATCAGTGGCATTTTTTCCCCTCAGCAGTTTTTATATAGTGATGCTGTATTTTTCCTCACTTCTTTTGAAAACAAAAAGCTGGTTATGTGAGTGTAGGTTTGGGGGGGGGCAGAGCCCAACCTTTCCCTCCCTAGATGCTTTCCCTCTCAAAATTACTTACCCAAGTTAGTGTAGTCATATCTTTCCCCCTGTAGAGAACAAGCAGCAGAAATGTCCTCCTGATGCCCTTCCCTGGTTGCCACTGGATAGAGCTGGCAAAGGCTGTTGCATGAAACTCTGGAGAGCTGTTGCCCATCAGGATAGACAATAAATGGATCCCGTTTCTGAAGTTTGTTGGGACTTTTATGACATGCTCAGGGGGCTATTTTTCATCTTTTATCGGTGGACTGAGCTCTCATCAAGTCCTAAGCATATCTACAGCCTCTCAGCAAACTATTTTCACTCTCATGGCACTTGGGATCTATTTCTGATTGCCTTGCTTGATTTCCTGTAGACTTGGTTGTACTGCCCTTCCATTTCTCCCCCTTGCTGTACCTAACCACCATCAAGGCTGATGCTTACATTTGTTGCTATCACAAAGGAGTCCATTCAAGTATGGCTGGTTGTATGAAAGATAATGAAGAGGATAGTGGCAACCCCCCCTGAAAATGCTTACATATTAATTCCTCCTGGACTGCAGTGGTTTTAGTGAACAAACATCAGGAAGAATATAGCCCGCAGGCGAAATGCCAGAAATTCCAACGTTCTCCAAAAACAGAGGTGCTTGAAAAGTTGTAAAGAAAAAAGCAATCATTGAAACCATACCATGGTGATCTGCCAGGCAGTGCAATGGCCTTGGGGTACAAAAATGATCTGTAATTGTCAGTAACACAGTATCATAGAGAGCTCTTTGTTGTTCTCTTTACCAAAGTCTGTATTGCGTTATTTTCATTGGGCTGGCCAGGTATTGTTTGAAAGCATGGCAACCTTATGTAAAAATGCAACCTGGCTGGCTACATTTATTCTTGAATCCCATCTGCAGAAGCAGCTTACATTATTTGAAAATGTAAGGTCACCACTATGACCACCACTGTTACTCTACTATTGTGTGACACTTCTAAGAAGACATGTATAGGATTGCACCAATGTTGTGCAGAATATGGATGCAAGAAAAATAAGGATGGACTGCAATCCCATATGTGTCTACCCAGAAGTAAGCCCCATTGAATTCAGAAGCAAGTACACAGGATTGCAGCCTGAAGCAATTTGTATCTCTCGACTTTGCAGTGGGATGCAGTTCCTTGCTACAAGTGATTTCCTACCAAGAATACAATTTAGCCTCAAATTACCTTTTACATTTATCTACTGCTTATGGATTTGATGGAGAATCTCAAAGCTAGAACTATGATCACCTACACTCAAAATATCAAATGATTATTGTTTCTGAACTTAGGATGTAGGGTTAATTCATCCCATTGCTTGATCCTCAGGCTGAGCAGATTCTGAAGAACACCTTTTCCACCAATAATTAACATGAAGTTGATGGGTATTATTAGTTTAGACAGGCTGGTCTATGCCAGCTGTGTATGTGACCCATGGGCATTTACTTTCCCCCTCTCTTTTAAACTTGCCAGATCATTTATATTGGTGATAAAGTCAATGGAAGACTCAAATCTTTAAAGAAAATGCACTGCCAATTTCAGCATTGGAAGCGGAGAAGAGTTCTCGTCAAATAATTCATTTTATTTATTTTTTTCATTTTGTCCCTTCAGGATGTCTTTATTTTGAGTCTGGAGAGATATAGCAGAAGCCCCGATGTTCAGCAAAATCTGAGTGAAAGATCAGAAGGATCTTATTTACACTCAGTGGGGATACTCCGTAGTAAATGAACTCATTCCTCACTCTTGAGGAACCAGAGAGGAGTAAAAGAGCCAGTTTTATATATATGGCTTTCATTTGAAAACAAAAGACTCTATCCTTTGTACTGCTGACCAAACGAGAAAGTGTACTGTTTAAGCCGTGGTTCTAATCTCTAGTTGAATCTACTAGACTGCTACTGTACAGCTTTATAGCAAAATCTGCAAATATGATCAGAATTCAGCCTTGTTATGCCCTAAATTTACGGCACAAAGATTGCTCGCAGTAATAACCCCTTTTGTTTGGCACATCAGAGCCCAGATTGCCATGACGGCAGCTCGTGTTTTTGTTAAAGTCTATACATATGTATGTATTTCTGCTTTCCGCTGTTTTCATTTCTCTCTGAGCGCTGAAGCTTGTGTGTTTGCTTGTTTGAAATTTTGGCAGCAAGGGACCTGAGGTGTTTTTCCTCCCCCCCCCTATCCCCACCTCCTCTCTTCTTCTCCTTCTCTATTTCTTTTTGGTCCCCCCAACTCTTTTTGCAGTTTAACAAGTCAAATATAAAACACGTGGCAGAAGGGGAAAGGGAAGTGGGGGGGGGGGAGATAAACACCCACGCAAGAGGCACGGTGTGTGATATTGCAACATTGATTGGATATACTGCATGGAAATGGCACACACGCATACACACAGCCTGGGATTGAGGGGTGGGGGGTGGAATTGCCTGAAGCACTGAGCTTTCAAATTAGGCTAAGAGGCTCCCCTGATAACCAGCAATGTTGAGGCTTTCGATATTACTTAGCTGCCCTGATATCAGTAACACTTTACTATACAGCAAAGGCCCGGAGAGCTATATAACACCAGTAAGGTAATCCACCTGCCTTCTCGACACTTCTTGATCCAAACAGAAATACCTTTCAGTTTACCAAATGCCAATTGAGAGCAAATGCCTCTCTCCCATCTTGAACACTATCTCACTCTGTGCAGCCTATTTTGCATCAAAAGATACATTTGAAAGTAGAGATCCCTTAGAGCTAAATATTCTAAACTGACAGAAGAATTTCTAGTGGCACACAAGCCTAGAGCCATATTTTTATGAGGACATCACTTTCTATTTCGAAGCTTCAGCATGCACTCATGCTTCCTCATTGCCAGGAGCCATGCCACATCAAGTTGTCTCCCTCCCAGCTTTTTATGTGTGCTTTTTTTTTGTTTAATGGAGTCCAGTTTTCTGCCTAAGATATGGCTAGCATTCTGACAAATCTCCAGACACCTAAGTTGCCATAATGGGGGTCTCCTGATGTGAATGTGATGGATGGAAAGAAGGAAGAAAGGAAATAAAGGGAAAAGAGAAACATTGCCATCAGCTATGTGTCCTTAAACCAAAGCCAGTTCCCCGAAATAATGGTGTTCTCTTGCTACTACTGTGAATATTTACTGTTGCTACTCTTTATTTGTCAAAACCTGATCGGAGCGGAAATACCTTTTTAAAGGTAAGAGACAATAGATAATTCCTAATGGGAAAACTGCAAAGTAAAGAAGTGATAACAATGGATTGTTTTGAATGGTATAGCGAATGGCAAATCTCTTCCTGAATATTTACGACATCTAGGTTAGACATCCCTATACAGTGGTACCTCAGGTTACATACGCTTCAGGTTACAGACTCCGCTAACCCAGAAATAGTACCTCGGGTTAAGAACTTTGCTTCAGGATGAGAACAGAAATCGTGCTCTGGCGGCTCGGCAGCAGCAGGAGGCCCCATTAGCTAAAGTGGTGCTTCAGGTTAAGAACAGTTTCAGGTTAAGAACGGACCTCCGGAATGAATTAAATACTTAACCTGAGGTACCACTGTATTGCCATCTCTATATTTCAGGAAGGGGTGGGTCTGAAGCGGAGAAAAAAGTGGCTTGTAGACTCTAAGGTCACCTAGTCAGCTCACAGCTGAGATAATATTTGAAGTGAGACATCCCTACCTTACGTCTTCCACTGCTAGGCATCGTGCTGCCAAATCATTTCTGATCTTCAGTGATTGCAAGATTTTCAGTGATCAAGGACACACCCTGATTTTTTTCTCTTGTATTCTTGATTAACTGCAGTGGACCGTAAATGGGAATGAAGATGTGTCCCAGACACCTGTATACTCATGGGAAGACAGTTGTGGAGATTTGGCAACTCATGCTGACCCTATGATCATCTCTGCTTCTGGTATTTTTATTCCTTTCCCATTCTTTAAGCCACCTTGTATAGAGGTGGGGCAGGTTGTAAGATGATGATGATAGTAATGATAGTAGTAGTAGTAGTAGTAGTGGTAGTAGTAGTAGTAGTAATAATAATAATAATAATAATAATAATAATAATAATAATGGACCATGATGGACTAAATCAATGGATTGATCTAAATTGGGTCACAATAGCCATGCTACCACCATGCAAATAAATGGTAACTTTTTAAAAATAAGAAATGGGTCCCCAAATGCATGTTTAAGGTGAGTCCTGAGCTTGAGTAAGTTGAAGACAACTGGACTAAATCATCTTGTGCCCCATGGATCCAGCGAAACAACATGGTTGTTCAAACTTCAGAACATTTTCCAGATGAAATGCAAAGGAGCAAGGTAGAATATACCTTTACTCTTCAGTTCCACATTTTCTATGGATCCCATTTTCTGGTTCCTAACATTACACAAAGCTATGCTCATCAGTATAAAATGAGCCTTACCTCTCTTTCCACTTCCCACTCCAGATTTTATATCCCCTCCAAAAGCAACGCTTGCAGGAGTATTACATACTTGGATACTTTGCAATAGCAGAAGACATAGAATAAGAATCCTACCTAAGTGAACCTGCACACTATTATAAAATATCTGTATACAGTTTTGTGCAGACATCCTGAATGGGTCACCTTCTCTCTCTCTCTCTCTCTTTCTTTCTTTCATTTTTAAATAATGGAAAAAATGCTGCTTAACTGCATGAACAAAGCTAATCTTTGAAATGAAAAGTCATTGTGATATTCACAGGTCCCACACTGTTAAAATTCTCTTTAAATACCTGGAACAAACAACACTGTGCTTTTCAGCCTAAAAATTACAGGTCCTTAAATAGAGAGGAATGTTGATGTTACAAAAAGAAAGACATGTTGTCGTAAGCCAGCAAGTTCACTGCCTTTATCTGTACAGCCTGCAAGACATCTGCAGAATATTCAGCAATTAAATATGCCCCCAGCTGAACAATAATGGTGCTGCTTGGACTGCATATGAATGAGACTAAGTTAAAGGTGGGTTTCAAAGCTAGGCTCTGTTATTGTGCTTTACCATTGTGTTTTACCATTATCCAATAACTAACCTTGAGCTGGAAAAGGGGGCTTCTTTCTAGCTAACAAATCTCCATCCTTACAGTAGGGGTAAAGGTAAAGGTAAAAGGACCCCTGACCATTAGGTCCAGTCGTGACCGACTCTGGGGTTGCGGCGCTCATCTCACTTTATTGGCTGAGGGAGCCGGCGTACAGCTTCCGGGTCATGTGGCCAGCATGACTAAGCTGCTTCTGGTGAACCAGAGCAGTGCACGGAAACGCCGTTTACCTTCCCGCTGGAGCGGTACCTATTTATCTACTTGCACTTTGACGTGCTTTTGAACTGCTAGGTTGGCAGGAGCAGGGACTGAACAATGGGAGCTTGTTCACCCCGTTGCAGGGATTCGAACCGCTGACCTTCTGATCGGCAAGTCCTAGGCTCTGTGGTTTAACCCACAGCGCCACCCGCGTCACATTAGAGGGGTAGGTTCAGCTTATTATTGTTGGTGCATAGCAGTAACGATTTGAAGTTAAATCCTTTAAATTCTGAGGAAAAGCCTTTATTTTTGGAGATGAGGAAAGTTCATGCTGGTGGAACATAGCCCTTGAAAGCCCTAAACTGCCTTGACTGTGTATACCTGAAGGAGCATCTCCATCCCCATCGTTCAGCCTGAACACTGAGGTCCAGCTCCAAGGGCTTTCTGGCAGTTCCCTCACTGCAAGAAGTGAAGGTGCAGGAAACCAGGCAGAGGGCCTTCTCAGTAGTGGCACCCACCCTGTGGAATACCCTTCCATCAGATATCAAGGAGGTAAAGAACTATATGAGCTACCAAAGACAACTGAAGGCAGCTCTGTATAGGGAAGTTTTTAATGTATGAAGTTTTATTGTGTTTAAAACATTTTGTTGCGAACCTCCCAGAGTGGCTGGGGCAACCCTGTCAGATGGGTGGCATATTATTATTATTATTATTATTATTATTATTATTATTATTATTATTATTATTATTAATAATAATAATATTAAGTTGATGTACCTTAATGGCTACTGCCATTATCCTCTGCACCCTTACTTGAATGTAGCCCCACTGAACTCAGTAGGATTTACATGAGAAAGGGCTGCAACTCAGTGCAATAATATATTCCAGGTTCAATCCCTGATGTTTGCAGGTACACCTGGGAAAGACTCCTGTCTCAAATCCAGGATAACTATTGGTCAGTCAGTGTAGTAGACAATGCTGATTGGCTCCATCAGTCTGTTTCTACTGCATGAAACCTCCTCCTATCAGAGACAGCAGTCCATTTGCAGCTAGCATAGTGGCTCTATCCTATCTGGTGAGCTGTTTCTAATTGAAAGGAACCTAGACTTATACAAAGCACATTAAACAACCACCACTACTAAAATTGGAATAAAGGAATTGAAATTATGTTCTAGAAGGCCTATTGCTCTTGTAAACCACACAGACCTGTTGGAAGAGCTAATTTAGGATTAGCTAGGTATAACAACATCAGGATGCTGTCAACAGACACATCTATTTGCCTAGAATTTCTCAAAATCTGAATTTCCTGTTTTAGCACAGTGACCCTGGAGATGGAAGGTATAAACTCGGTTTGAGGAACCCAGGTCACCATCACTTGTGCTAGAATGCTTGGTGTGCCGATAGCTACCCTTATAGTGGCTTCAGGATTCCACTTACCAGCAGTGTGGAGGGACAACATGGGTGGGCTCAGAATATGGCTGTTCAGCAAAAGCAGCAAAAAAAGTTGTGTGACACCTTAGAGGATTACACTGAAGCTTGTGGAAGCTGGATCTGCTTAAAGAGTGTACGAGATCCCCCCCCACTCTACACATGCACTTAAAGGCAGTCCGCTAGGCATCATTAATAAACAGCTGGCAATACACAAAGGCATTTTTATTTTACAGTTTTTATGACAGTTTTATGGCAGTCTTGCAACTACTATCCTCCATGGTTGTAGAATTTCCTTTTTTAAAATCTTCAGAGCTGTTTGAGGAGGTTAGTGGGTAATAAATGGATGAGAGCAATAATTGCATGGTGAGTCACATAAAAAGAGTCATAATCAATTGCTCCGATGTCACAAAAGTTACAGTCCGCTGATTTGATGTCAGAGTGATGGATTATGACTTTGAATGCTTCAGTTATGAGCCTTTTAAGAAAAGGAAGATGAAGGAGGAGGAAGAAAATAAAGGAAGGTGGAAGGCATTGATAATGATTATGATGATAGTAAAAATAAATAAATAAATAAATAAATAAATAAATGGATTAACAGAGGGCTATTTTCAGGGCAAAGCAAGACTAGATAAGATAAGGGAAACATGGGTACCTCAAACATGTGCAGTGGTACCTCGGGTTAAGTACTTAATTTGTTCCGGAGGTCCGTACTTAACCTGAAACTGTTCTTAACTTGAAGCACCACTTTAGCTAATGGGGCCTCCTGCTGCTGCCGTGCCTCCAGAGCACAATTTCTGTTCTCATCTGGAAGCAAAGTTCTTAACCTGAAGCACTATTTCTGGGTTAGCGGAGTCTGTAACCTGAAGCGTATGTAACCTGAAGCGTATGTAACCAGAGGTACCACTGTACTTGCTTCACATAGTTAATATGGTAAGTCGTTAGCACTTGAAGGGGAGAATTAGCGGACAGGGAAAATGCTCTTCCCAGTCATGGTTCTCCCCTACCAACCCTCTCCTCCTAGTCTTTTTTGAATCCCCTCACTCCAAACATGTTTAGTAACATCTGAAAGTTTTTCAAGATAGGACAATAGCCCCCACCCCCAAGTTAAAGTTAACTGTAACTCTCTCCCTTTAAAACCAATTGAATTCATTTACAACACAGCTTTCTTTGCTATCAATCAATGACAAAATTGGAGCAGCAGAAGGGTGCCCCTGCACTTTTGGAGGGTGCACACCCACCTGGCAACTCTGTTGAGGGCTATAAGAGGAAAAACCCTGTGGTTAGGAAAATGGGTTGGAGGAACGGAAAAATGGAGGCTGCCATCCCTTGCAGTTCTCCTTCCTCGTGGAGCAGAGCCCTGGCAGTACAGTGTCACCAGCAAGCACAAGCTGATATAGGGAAATAGGCTCAGAAGAAGGAAGGGAATGACGCTCAAACATGCATTTCCTAATGGAAAGTCCTTCACTGCCAACAGGCAAAATACGAATTTTAAAAGACATCTAAAAGTAAGCAAGAATGATTCCTGTCAAACCTGAAACAAATGACCCTTCTGTTGTCACAGCTGTGGCAAATCCCACCTGCCAGTTCTAGCCACAGAGACCTACTAGTTTGCAGTCTCTAGTTTGGGAGCTGAGGTTGCCTGAGCTTAGAAACACTCAGCTCACCACTAAGTGGTTGTCTACACTGACCAGAGGTCATCTGTAGAGTCTGTACCTTCTGATGTTTACCTGCATTCTATGCTCCAGATAATGATGTTTTCTCCATGCATGAACCTCTGTCTCTTTCCTCACAACGCAAAGGAAAGCCCTGGAACAGAAGAGAACTCTTAAGTCCTTCTTGAAGGTCCCTCACCTAAGAGGGCTTACTAGGTCAGGACATATATTGACTGGAGAAGAATGAGGATGAGAACTCTGTTCAGTTGCAGCTTTGCTTTTAGAAGGTTTGTAGAGTTCTCCCCGCGACGGGGTGAGCTCCTGTTGCTTGGTCCCTGCTCCTGCCAACCTAGCAGTTCGAAAGCACGTCAAGTGCAAGTAGATAAATAGGGACTGCTCCGGTGGGAAGGTAAACGGTGTTTCTGTGCGCTACTCTGGTTCTCCAGAAGCAGCTTAGTCATGCTGGCCACATGACCCGGAAGCTGTACACCGGCTCCCTTGGCCAGTAAAGCGAGATGAGCGCCGCAACCCCAGAGTTGGTCATGACTGGACCTAATGGTCAGGGGTCCCTTTCCCTTTCCCTTTCGAGTTCTGAAATATAAAAAAGTTTTCAGCCACAATCCCTTAAAAATCACAATAACTGGATAACAGATTTCCTGCAAATGCTTAAAACCAGGTCCCTCCCATGCAAAAGCAAGCCTGGTTCTTTTTGGTACATGTGCAGCTGTAAATGTACAGCAACTGTTTGACAATGGGTGTGGTTTGGACAATCAATTCACAGGAAAAGAGTAAAAAAAAATGCACCAGCCGATTCCCTGCAGTTTCCCCCAGGAGCTGCTTCCTTCCTTCTAAGTGTTTTCCTTTTCATGTGAGGAATACATACTGCTTTGTCTTGGAGCCAGGGGTATGTCTCTGACTCAGTCTGCTTTCTGTCATACTGCTTGCCCAGATTCCCCTTGCTGCGTCCTGCAGACTGTGCTCCATAGATCAGACTGCCAGGTCTGCCAATTAAGAGCCCCCTCCTCCCATTCAGCCCTCCCAGTTTAAGCTTTCATTCCCAGTCTGGCCCTGAGGGTCCTCCTATCACAATGGCCGGTCTATGGCTTGAGGCCCCTCTCATGAGAACAGAAAGCTGCCTTGGCAGAAGGGGTGGGTGGGGTGACACTGAAGAATAATACCTGACTCCCAATGCGTACTGGGGGCAAAGCATCACCCGTTTTCTTGGCTGATTGTGGTTTGGAACTAATTGCATTTGGTAAAACTCACACTTCTGGTATGATTGCCAAGAAGGGCAAGGAAGGTTGGTTAATCTATATATTTAAAAATTCAGATTTAAGTTGGATTTTAAAAATAATAATAATCCTGAGATACATGTTTTCAGAAAAATACAGCAAATAAATTTTAAGTTCTTGATGTAATTATGAAATGTTATTATTGTTGATGGTTTTTTTTGTCTGATGTCTAATTTATGCATGATAAATAATTATCAAATGAATATTTTAAAAAAAACACACACAGCCCCTGGAAGCTAAGAAAATGGATATGATTTTTACACATATTTCACCTGGTACTCCATGGTGCCCTCTCAACTTGCACAAAGAAAGGGTACAGACACATTTCATTGTGGAATTCTAGTGATATTGGTGATTTGAAAACTTGTAAAAGGGGATGTGCGTGGTTTTTTCCCTTGATAGACTTACTTGGATGTCTTGTGTGATAGAAACTTTCAACGTTCTTTTGTCTCAGCATGGGAACCTAAAGTTCAGAATGGTTTCAGCAGCATTTCCACAAATTTTATACTAGTGCTTATTGTTCACCATCACTTAATTGCCACCCCCCCCCCGCTGCATTCGCTCCTTAACTTTCTTGGTGTTGAGAGCAGAGTAGGAGAAGTCAGATTTCATGCCCTGGGGCCTGAATAAAGAAATAAAATAACAACACTGTATTTGCATCTGTTTAGCTGTCTTGGGTCTGAGCCCCACATGGAAAAACTGAGAAGAGGAGTGAGAGAGAAGGAGAGAGGGAGGAGAATCTATATTTCCTAGTTAGATACTTGTACAGAGCATGATTCACCGATGCGGATGGTGGTGGGGTGGGTGGGAATCATTGTTAAAAACGACCTAGGAATTCATGGCTTTCCTATTAGAAACAAAGTCTAAAAGGGTTACATTCTCTTGCTTCTCTGCCTACTCCTGATATCAATGAGCATCAGCTAAAGGTGGCTGAAGAACCAATTTCATGCATCTACTGTAGAAGGAAATGAACTGAGCCATGGGCAAAAATAAAATTATACAAATGTTATTATAGACTAGCCTGCTTCTGTCCTAGTTTAATTCAAATTTCACTGCTGCAGGCTTGGCTGTCGGCAGTAGCCTTGCTGAATAAATCAACATTTGCTTACATCTAAATTATTAGAGAAACATGTGACTTTGTT
This sequence comes from Podarcis bocagei, assembly GCF_964188305.1. NCBI lineage: Eukaryota > Metazoa > Chordata > Lepidosauria > Squamata > Lacertidae > Podarcis > Podarcis bocagei. The sequence continues at coordinate 48,058,080 of NC_138133.1, forward strand.
TATTGTATAAATTATACACAAGGTTAAAGCATTAACTCTGTGCATCCACATTGTCTCCCTCTCACCCCATCTCAACAAAACAAAAGCCCTCCAGAGCAAGCCAGATAGGGCAATATCTGCAAGCAGTGCTGGGTTATATGATGTTTTTAATGGAGCTGTGTGAGGCAGGAATTGCTGAACCTTATTTCAATCTGCCTTGGGCACAGTTATTTACTCCTGTACAAAGGAAGTGGGCTCTACTAACTAGGCACCATTTCACACATCCACAGAGGATAGTTGTAAGTAAACACATAAAGGGCTGAGTTCAAGAGAATGACTCTGTTTATTATACACTGGTGAAGGGTCCATCTGTATGACAAGCTGTATTTATTTTATTCTCCCATAAACATGATGGATGCTATGGTCCTTTGTCCACCTAGCCCCATGGGCTTGTTTAAAGGGGGCTGAGAGTGCTGCCCAGAAGTGAGTAGCTAATCTTCCTGGTGTCACAGTGGTAGGATTGTGACCCCCTCTGGCCACAGACAGGCTGGTTTAGTTCAGGGCAAGGTAGAGAGATGCATGCTAAGAGTTGACCTACTGGGACTTAAACACAAACAAACAATGAGCATTTCAGTGTGTGTTAGGTATACCATATGACATTAAAATATACAGTTGTGGAACTTTGAGGGGGCTCAGCCCCTTCACTGATTTTATTTTTTTTGGGGGGACCAGACCCATATTGTCTGCCTGTCTGGGACAGGATACTGGACCAGATGGGCTTTTCTTATGTTTCCTTTTTTTGGGGGGGGGGGCATCTGATTTCTTAAATTGCTCTTACTGGTGTCATTTTTTTTATTAGAAAAGTAAAATACGTTAATATAATGTATACATGGTTATGGGAGAATAAACTTAGTTAAAAGGGCAGGAAAATGAAGAACAAGAGGAATATAAAGCTACATACTTGATAACTGAAGCACTGAAGATGCCAACACTATACAACCAAATGACAAAAGCCATTCACAGTCCTCATTCAGACCCTGACAAACACTCAAGTTTCCTAACAAATTCCAGTTCTGCATTCTCTCTGTTCTCAGAGAGAACTGAAATGTCTCCCCACAACTCATTTCTGTATTTTTGTGTATGCGCAGTGCAATCTTATTTGTGTCTACTCCAATGTAATCTCCAGTGAATGTAACTGAACTGCCTCCTAGGTGTGTAGCAAGGATGAGTCGTCTGTGATCCTCCAACGATGGTTAGACTCCAACTCCCATCAGCCCCAACTAGTGTGGCCAATGTTCTGGGATGATGGGAATTATGGCCCACCGGATATTTTTGGACAACAGGTACACCATCCCTGATGTGCAGGATTGAAGCCTTGATGTCAAATTTATACTTATCCATGCTTTTACATAGAAGGCAATTTTTCCCTGCTGGTGCAAATTTCTAACATGCAGACAGTCACAAGTTGGGAGTGAGGGGCTGAGGATAGCTTCCTTTCTGTAATTGCCTCCTCTTTTCTGGCTGTAGCTAGGCACCGCAGATGACAGGATGCTGGCTAAATGAACCAGCAGCCTGATACACTATGGCAGCTCTCATGTCCTCAACAACCCAAGGGATAGCCTGGCCATATGAACACAGCCTAACAAATAATAGGATTCATATATCAAATTCTCATGCATCCCTTTGAAAAATGGATCGCCTCCAGAGAGTGTCTTGCATGTTCCTTCTTCACAGTATACAATGCAAAGGGTATATCTCTAAATAGGAAGGGATGTGTCAGAAGACATCCCTACTCCGACACCACTCCTGGCTGCTCCTTACTACACTGCATCAGACAACTGCCTAGCTCTGATGTGCCCCACTGTGCGTTGGATGAACATTTGATGGGGCCAAAGAGGTTAGAGACTCTTAAAGCCCAGTCTTAACTGAGAGAGCAATTTATAGGACCTGCTATCTATCATGTGAACTCCAGCTCACATGAGGAACTCATCCTTTTGTACTAACAGAAGTATCTAATTCTGGCACAAAAGCATGCTTTGGCAATGTTTTCCTGATGCTTCCTTCCAAGCCCTGTATCACTCAACCATGGAGATGTACATGCCATTTTTTAAAAAATCTTTTTTTACAACTGACATCTAGACCAGTATAATCTACTCTGACAGGCTTTCCAGGTCCTCTCAGGTCAAGGTCTGCACTGAGGAACCTGTGTTCCCCATGCTGACTCAACCCCCAGCCGGCAGCATGGCCAATGGCCAGGGATGATGGGAGTTGCAGTCTAGAAACATCTAGGGGGCCACAGGTTCCTCATTCATCTTAAAGGAAGGACACCAGCCAATTGTGCTGTACTCTTGAAGCACAGGATCACACTTCATCTATGGCAAGGCAAGCTCCTTTGCTCACGCCTTACATTCTTTGTTGATCCACCAGATCAGAATGTCCAATCTGTGACCTGGAATGCTAGCCTGTTGTGGATTCCCCAGAGAGCATATTTTAATAACAGCCTACTACTTTGAAGCACATTAAAATCATTTGGACCATGTCCATCAACAAGCCCTAATGTTTGCTTGCCTGAACATGTGCCAGAACTCATGGTGAGGCAGTGACTGCCCAGAGCCAGAGGAGAATCTTAAGATGTAATACTGGTCAAAGTAAATTCAATACCCAGGTTTCAATTGTAAACTCAAATGAAATTCATCACCCTTGCTCAAAATGTATAGGCCTAACAGTGAATTTCAGTGTAGGGAAAGTAATTAATATTGAGGCATTTATAACTGCAACATATGGCTGCCTTTAGCAGCTTCATTCTGTTTCATGCCTGTCTCCAGATCATGCAGCTCAAATGAAAAGAAAGCATCCAGGAAAGGCTGCTTCAATTTCTCTGCATGGATGTAACTGAGGGACTGAGCAGTTCTTCATAAACTCTGAGTGGGTCCCTGAGGGCAACAAAGGGCGGTATTGGAAGTCTATGGTATTAATGAAACAACAGTCCCACAATCCATTCTGGACAGAATTAGACTCTCATGTAACTATATGCCACCACTGGCATTCTCCGAGATGAATCTGCTCTTCAGTCAGAAAATGTGATTGACAAAATGAAAGGCAGGATGGGAAACCTACCACTGTTTAATTTTTGCTATAGAACTGCTGGAGATGCAATGTCAACAGAGAGTTCTCTTAATTGATCCTTAGTAGGAGGTTCTCATTAAGGAAGGCTGTTTTTCCTGGCTGACCTCTAGCAGCTATGCTTTACCAATGTATGAAAGTTATTAAAAGTAAAAGAGAATCTGACCCTGAACCAGCTAAAGAAATATGAAGGTCTTTTTAATCCAAACATTTCTTATTCTTATTATGTCGCTTTTTTCTTTTTCAAAAGATGCACCAAAAAAAGATGTGACTTAAAAAACCCAAAGATTAAAAATAGATACTAAGCAAGAATAAAACCAGCCTAAAATATCCATGATAATAAGTATAACAACAACAACAACAACAATAATATATTATTATATATATATTATTATATATTGCAGGTTTTGGTGTCTTTTATTATTTATACCCCGCCCATCTGGCTGAGTTTCCCCAGCCACTCTGGGTGGCTCCCAATCAGTGTTAAAAACAGTACAGTGTTACATATTAAAAACTTCCCTGAACAGGGCTGCCTTAAGATGTCTTCTGAATGTCAGGTAATTATTTATCTTTTTGACATCTGATGGGAGGGCGTTCCACAGGGCGGGCACCACTACCGAGAAGGCCCTCTGTCTGGTTCCCTGTAACCTCACTTCTCGCAATGAGGGAACCGCCAGAAGACCCCCAGAGGAGGACCTCAGTGTCTGGGCTGAACGATGGGGGTGGAGACGCTCCTTCAGGTATACAGGACCGAGGCCGTATAAAAGAACAAATCCAATTTAACCCCGTTCCTAAAATATGTAGAGAATTAAACCCAAGGTCTGAATGAATAAAAATGTATTAATCTGGCATTAATACAGAATCCTGAGAGGGTATATCCATTTGTTGCCATCTCTCTTAATCTTCCTGGGCCTCAGATGAAGAACACAGGTTTTTGATTTGATTTTGGTTTAATATTTGCATTTCACTTTTCCAACAACAAATACTGAACTCAAAGTGGCTCTTAATAATCACAGTAACATAAATAAAGCAAATAACAATAAATTCACCAAAACAAAATAATTTTGGTTGGTTCATGAGGGAAGAGGTTATCTGTGAGGCAGAGGCAGAGGTAAAGGACGCCTGGACTATTAAGTCCAGTCAAAGGTGATGCTTTATAGGTCAAAACCAGAACTTTGAATTAGACTTTGAATTAGACTTGGAAACTAAATTGTAACCATTGTAAACCAGGCTAAAATTGGTGTTATATATTCAGACAATCTCACTCCAGTCAACAATATGGCGTCTGAATTCTACACCAACTGCAGTTCCAGAACAGTTTTCAAAGGTAGCCCCACATATAATACATTGTAGTAATATTTACTAAAGCACAAACAACAGAAGTTAGGCTATTCTTGTCTACATAGGGGCATAGGTGGGCCACTAGCCAAAGCTGATGGAAGGCACTTTGCAGCACCTAAAGAATTCCTCCAGAATCAGGAATCCAGAATTCTTCCCCGCCTCAGCCCAAACAATACACCTGCTCCTTCAGAGGGAGTGTAACCCCATCCAGAGCAGTCCACGCCCCACCCATCCAATCTAGGGAGAACCACCTACTAACAGTGCCTCAGTTTTGTTTGGATTAAGCTTCAGTTTCCTGGCCTTCATCCAGTCCATTACCAAGAAAACATTTTGAGGATAAAAGCCCTTGCATCTGCCAGGACCTTGACTCCACTGTTATAGTAGACGAATCTCAAGAGGTGTCCAGAGCACTGTCTAGTCTTCGTGTGTTGGATGAGCTTGAGTTAATGCCACTGAAAAAATAGCCAAATAGCTAATAGAGACACAACTTTAACTATGACATCTTCCGTACCTCGTAATTTATGTAAGTAATAAATAGTTTATTGAACCTTGACTGGCTTGGCAAGAGCTAACAAAAAACAAGTGAAATAAAGGGCCAGCACAACAGAAAATAGACTTTCTACCTGGTAATCTTATAGAAAAGTCAATCAGACTTAGGAAACAAACTGAAAGAAATAAAAGTAATACCTTCTGAAAATCCCCCTGGCAATCTCAGCTGGATAAAGGAGTCTTCAGTTCCTCTCCAACAGTTCTGCTGTGTAATAATATTAGCAGCTGCATTCCAGCCTAGAGGCTGGTGCATTTCAGCAATGGGTGAAATGTTGATTTGGAGGGGAGGGTGTCATCTCAGCCCCCATTGTTTTTCTTTGCAAAACAGTGGGAGCAAACAAATGTAAGTTATATTTAATAACATTTATATGGCTTCAAGTTATAATGAGCTGGTTCATATGTTATTAATGAGACTCTCTCATGTGCACAGACACACACAAGTCTCACTTAGCCTGTTGGTTTCCAGTTTGAAAAACTAGTACAGGTGTACCGAGGCTTCTGAACATGTGGTGTCTCATAAAGAAGGCAGCACATGAGTCTTGTGTGTTATATTCTGGTGGTACCCTTGGTTGTTGACCAAGATTAGGAGACATATATCCCTGAAACACATACCCACTATAGAGGTAAAACAGATGATCCTGCTTAACAGTGGGGTATCAACTCCACATACAATAATTCTATCTCTGAACCATCCTGAATCAATGACGATGACGATGATGATAACTGACAAGTAGTAGTAGTACAGTAGTCATCTTGTGGTACTTGAAAGTCTACCAGATGTATTATAAGCTCTAACCAATGAATATTTGTGCCACAAGAAATCTGCTAGTCTTTAAGGTGCCACAGCAACAGAATAGAGCATTTTCAAAATGGAACACTCAGTCCACCGCCTTGGCTGAGAGGGAAAGTGCTGGTTCCTTTTCCTTGGCCGCTGGAGGGCAGGACCGAAAGCATTTCTCCTTTTTCCTCTTAACAGTTTATTCAGCTACTTGACCCTGTCTGTGACACTTTGTGGTCTATGTGTAAGCAGCAAAAGCTTCAAGCTATCATGCCCCAGATTAATTTGAGGTCCGTTTAATAAAGCACAAAGCCTCAGCCATCAGTGGCAATCACATTGCAAAATGCAAAACCTTGCTTTGAAAAGGTGGGTGCAAAATAATCAGTCACTCTGTTTCTGATGTTTTGGGGAGAGTGCCACTGCTTATGCAGTGGTGCACTTAAGTAATTTTGTACTCTGGACTTAATGGTCTTATGCCCCACCCCCCATGCCACTTTAGATGGGAATGCATATTACTTTATTTTAAGAAGTGGCATTCTAGGCTCACTGCATATGAGAGCCCTCCTGCTCATTCTGCCATGGATTTCTGCCCTCAGTCATGCACCTATGCACTTATGTAGCCATCCACACAAAAGAGAAGGTATCAGCAATACTAGGAAAAACCCAAGTTTTGCAGAAGTACAAAATAACTTTTTGGGGGAAGACCTTAAATGCGGGGAGGGAATACCAAAAACAGTTTAATGAGTATGGAACTGAGGTATGGAAAGTAATGGAGTATCCTATAAGAGGGTCAACTAACTGGAACACTAAGCTGGTGCACTTCATCCTTATTTTGCACACTTGTATATAAATTCTAGTGAAATCCCAAGACAGATGCTGCCTAGGAGGAAACCCAGAGCGCTCTGCAGCTTCCACAATGGGACTTGTACAACATGCGGGCCTCAAGGTGTTTTTGTTCACAGGAGGAAGGTTGTTTCAGTGGACTCATTGTATGGTGTCCTGATCTCATTAGAACACAGTGGTACCTTGGTTTAAGAACAACTTAGTTTATGAACAACTTGGATTAAGAACGCTGCAAACCCAGAAGTAGGTGTTTTTGTTTGTGAACTTTGCCTTGGAAGCAGAACATGTTCCACCTTCTGTTGAGTGTGTTCCATTTGTAAATTGAGTCCCCCGCTGCTATGGGAAAGCATGCCTTGGTTTAACAACGGACTTCCGGAATGGATTAAGTTCGTAAACCAAGGTACCACTGTAATACCTATTGGACCTGAAAGAAATTAACGGTTCTTAATTAATTGGACGCTCTTTGGGTATGTCTGTACTAGCTGCTTCTCATCCAGAACACACGTGAACTAGCGGGTGCAGAAGCCCCAACCCACCCAAAGTTCTGTCACAGTTCTGGCTCCCCCCCACATAGGAATGAATTCCTCATTAAAAAGGCAACAACTTTTGCAACTGGTCATTTCCAGAAGGTCTTTCTTTAGCCTTATCCTGATTTGTACATGTTTGTTGCTTCACCTTTTGTGGTCTTCCAGTGATGAGGATGATATGACAACACATCGGCTAGAATCTTTTTTGAGGTCCCTCCCAATGTTATGATTCCAAGTGCAGTGAATACACTCTCATTTCCCCCTCTATTTGTATCCCATAGCAATAAATGCTTCCCTGAAGCTTTGTTGACTACCAGCAATCACTTTGCACATTGTCAGCATCCTAAACTGAAACCAAACCAACGGGAAGCCAGTCACATGATCCTGAGGGGAAACAAAGACAAGAGGGAGAGAAAAGATCTATTCTAAGCAAATCCTCCCCAAAGAGACAAAAGTTAGAGGTTCCACTGCACTGGTTACTATGAATGAGAAAGCACTAGGGACATTTTCTCAGCAAGCAGCAAATCTGATAATGGTGTTGCTGTTGAAAGCTTGGCAGAGCACATTGGTGGAACTGCTGATTTTTTTCCAGCCCCATTTATTAATACCTGTGTCCTTTAAGATAGCAGCCAGCTTTCACAGTACTCAGACAAAACACACATATCCTGGTGGTTTTCTTCCTATGAATTAAGGGCTAAGATCTAAGGCTCAGCATTGGCTGGTGCTGCTACTACTATGATGCCAGATTTTCTCCAAGGTTTTGTAGCACTGACACAAAGGAAGGGAAGCTTTTCATCTATGTGTGGTACACAGAGTTCTCTCCACATAAGGAGAGTTTTGAGAAGAAAGAGTACCATTTTGTATAGCGTTCCCACAATTTGGGTGTCACTGTGGAAGTGCTGATGAGCCTGGACTAGAGGAGAGGGTTGTTTATCCAGCAGAAAAGAATGAACGGCTACAGAAAAATATTGAAAAGGCAGTATCTAATGTCACTTACCTCACAAAGCAATGAATGTATCGGATGTAATAGGGAGAGTATAACAGGAAAATAGCTTCTCATTCACACACCAGATATTTTATCCTCTTAGGGTGGAGGGGCACGATCAGCTCCTTTCCAGCACAGATTGAGCCAGGTGACCTCCCTGAAGTATAGACCCAAATGAGACACAGTCTTTGAAATTTGCTGAATATCAATTCAGCCAGCTAGCCAGCCAGCCAGATGACAGATCTTCTTATTTTTTAGTTTATCCTGGTTGTTAGTCCTGGAAAACCAAGCAGCACATTGAATTCATTTCCACCTAGATTCTATGTAGAGCTTTGTTGTAAAATGTGTCCTGACCCCACAACAAAGTATTATAGTAAAACAGGGATGCAGGTGGCGCTGTGGTCTAAACCACTGAGCCTCTTGGGCTTGCCGATGAGAAGGTCGGTGGTTCGAATCCTCACAACAGGGTGAGCTCCTGTTGCTCTGTCCCAGCTCCTGACAACCTAGCAATTCAAAAGCATGTCAGGGCAAGTAGATAAATAGGTACCACTGTGGTGGGAAGGTAAACGGCGTTTCCGTGCACTCTGGTTTCCGTCACAGTGTTCCGTTGTGCTAGAAGTGGTTTAGTCATGCTGGCCGCATGATTTGGAAAGCTGTCTGTGGACAAACGCCAACTGCCTCGGCCTGAAAGTGAGATGAGCATGCACCCCATAGTCACCTTTGACTGGACTTAACCGTCCAGCGGTCCTTTACCTTTTTATAGTAAAACTGAGAAAAAGGAAGAGTGTACAGATTTTCTGGTTAGCCAGTCACATGATCCTAGTAGCTTGCAAACTTGGTGGTGAAAGTGGCTTCCTGCTGTGATAGTGAAAGGTAGACATCTCTTGAAGAGGTGGGTTTTATTTAGATATTGTGGCTAGCAGCTGTTGAGAAGCCAGTTATTCACAAAGGCTGTGCGAGTGTTTATTGGTGCAGCATTCGTTACCCACCCAAATGGACATTTGCTGGCAGGGGCCACAGATACATTTCAAAAGCAAAGCATATAGTTTTCCATTGGGTTCAATACATACTATAGCTCATAAGCTGCTTAGTCCTGGGCAGTGGTGGCAGCACTGAACATAGGCATTGAAACATCTCAGCTATAGCAGGCCTTTGGATTTTTTAAATTATTTTTTTGTCCTCCCAAGTATTTCATTTTAGTAGAGAACAGTTTTCTCTTATTTTACACACATTCTTTGTCCTCAGCTCCAAGCTTCTCGCCAGCTGTCCTTGTTCCTTTCTTTAGCATTTGCTGGCTGGTAAGCACCACCCTAATATATTACTATGTCACCAGTTTGTCTTTAGAAAGGAATGTAACATTTTAGATCATTCCATTTTCAAAATGCAATATTATAGGAATACCATCCTCCAGTTTGACTCACTAGTTTCTGAACTTGGCCCAAAACATCCTACTAAGCAGGTGACATCCCTCCCCCCAAAAAAATCTGAGGCTTGCCCTTTAGTTTTTCATTCAGGGTGGGGGAAAGCTCCCATAAGAGGTTTAAAGAGCCTTAGGCAAGTTTTGGCTCCATTTTGGTCTCTTAGCAACCAAGAACTCGCTCTCCAAATTATCTCCAAACATGCATCTCTTAGGTGACACCCAAAGAAATGACTTACTTTAAGAACGTTTTACAAACACTGGCTTTTTGTGTATCCCTCTGGAATGCTGGAACTTCATGAATAAGACGATACACTGTCGGATATTGAATACTGGCACGGAAGAGCATGACTACATTTATAAAAAGCTACAATACACACATTTCTACATAACGTATTTGTTTGATTTGCCACATTCTCAACCGATATAGAAGAGGCAAAATAGGATTTCAATAAAAACATGTAAGATATGCAAAGGTACTTTAGCAGTTGCTAAACTATCTTTCTTTCTAGCAACACCCAGCTAAACCCCACTGCAAGTACTCTGGAGAGAAACCTCCATTATGCGCAGAGTGCCTTTACCACGCACATTTTACATGCTAGTCTGTTTGCCAGTGCCCCAACACCATTTTTAAACACTTAAGGAAGAAGAAATTTAGAGCGAGATAAATGGTGGGGCTGGGAGGGGTGTTTAACCCCTGATGTTTCTTCATTCCAAATCATTGTCTTCCCCGACAGGTCCCCCCATTGGTTTTCAAATCACGCATTTTAAACAGGGTTGGACCCCAGACATTTTTTCTGCCTGAGGCAAAACAGCAAATGACAACCCCCCAGGTCAAGGTCCATGGGACCGAAGGTGGCTCAATTTATTTTGGCACCTAAGGAGGGGGGGGGGAAATCAAAAATAAAATTGAACAAATAGCTATTCTGCCCTTGGCAGCTACAAAAACAACAAACAAACAACAATTTGCTGCCCTTCCATGACACCAAAAAAACCAGCTGCCCAATGTGGCTGCCTCAGAGGATGCATTGTACTGGAAAAATGGAGAGGGAGTGCTCATCCACCTCTGCCACCAAACCAATATCATTTTTCTCCTCCTGACGAATTATTATTATTATTTCAAAAGCAGTTGCCAAAGCACTTCACATGGGTGTGTAATGTGTTGCTTGGCCCTGAGTGGCAGCAGTCCCTCAGCATAATGAAAACACAAATGCTTTTAGGCCTCAGATAATAATATACCATAGTTCTTGTGCTTCTGGAAGACTTGGGTGCTCAAGTTCTCTTTTAGATCAGTAGGTTAGCCAGAAAAGAGTACATCCATGGAATCTGCAAGTTTATCAGCGCTCCATCATTTTCTTCAAATTCTTGTGAATGGGTAAATATCTAAGCAACTAGGATCCATCAATTGAGCATGCCTTTCAGCTGACAATCAAAGGGCTCTGACTTAACTAGTCGTATTAACTGTGCGCTGGGCTGCCAGCACCAGATTGCTGCGGTGTGCTTTGTGTTTTAACCAGATTGCACTGCAGACGACCTTGAGTGTCAACTGAAGGCGGAACGCAGCATGGCTCTGCACCCAACTGCCAGCTAATTGGGAAGGAAATATTTTCAACCTGACACAGACTGTGCCCTGGTAAGTTTATACCTTACAGAAATGAGCTTTTTCTCTTTAGTGAAAGGATCAGACCACATACTGGAAAGGAGACACAAAAGAAACGAAAGTCCCTCATGGGCTGTAATGTTCTATTAGTGGATATTACCATCCTTGCTTTTATCCTCTAGTGTGCCACAAAACCTGAACATGTGTTACGTGCCCTCAGGCATTTGCTGCTGAATTTACTTATGCAGAAGAAGGCAGCACACATAAATATATATATATATATAACACTGTGCAACCAGAGGATCAGTGCTCGCTACCATTTCTGCACATCCCTCCGTGTGCCTTGTCATTATCATTGCCACAACTGTGAGAGTGGGTGGTGGGTGGGAACTCACACTATCGGAAAGCGCTCAATAATATTTAATGGATGCAGCTAAATAATTCATCAGAACAAATGAAGTAGTTAATAAGAACAGAATGCAGTTAAAATACAATATCTCAATCTGTATCCAGAGCCAACTTAAATTTAATCAACCCACAATTAATAGGGAGCACTTTTTCCAATATACACAATGCTGTATAGTCAATGCTACCTGCTTTCATATATCCACTTCTCACAATCCTTTAGGTTTCCAGCATGCTGAAGGAACCAGGAGGTGCCCTGTGTGGAGAGAAAAAATGGTAACTTGTCACATTATGAATTCTTTCCCTTTTAATCCCCCCCCCCCCCGGAAACCCTTTCCCTCATGAAGCACACAGACACACACTGTCCATTCTTACTAAGTTGTTTGTTTATTATGGAGAATCTGTAAAATGGGTAACAGTCCAAACTGTTGATTAAAAAACATGCCCCCACCCCAATCCAAACATCCTTACTTAGAATTTTGTTCTGCTGAAATTGATGGCTCCTACTTCCAAGCAAGTGTGTTTTGGCTATTCCTTTGATTTGCATGGTGCTTGGACTGTAGCAGCAACAACAAAATAATTCCATACCTTGACTTAAAAATGAAGGCCATCTGTTTCTCCCCCTTTGATTTAGAGTATCTGTTTTTATATCAAAGCTAAAGCCTTTCTGAGCAGCTTCCTATTTGAAAGCACCAACTACCTGACCTATAAAAGGAGTTTTGTCTGACTGCAGGAATTGGCCCTGAGGTTGTTTACAGTACATGTTCAAGTTTTTCTTTTGAAATATAAATTGGAAAGAGAAGGGTGAAAAAACATATATGACATTATCTTGTTTTCCCTACTTCATTTTCTTCTGTCAAGGGATGTCTTTCCCCTTGTTTAGAGATTGCTGAGATGTTTGGACAGAAGGATTACCCTGCCATTAATAGTGAGCATCTTGGATTTGTAACATTTCACAACACAATACACAGATCACTTGAGCCTGTGTATTTGGATTATAGCTGATTCAGTTCCACTGAAGCCACTGGCATATTGACCGCTCCCCACATTAAATGGGGGGTGCCCTTTGCGTGGTCGCACGCAGCCCCTGGGACCCTATGCGGCACCATTAGCACTGGCTTGGCTTTGCCTTCCCCAGGTGGGATACCTGGAGGTCTCCGCCTACCTCAGCCAATTGCCTAATCCCACCTGGGGAGGTGTTGCCAAGGTGATCAGGCTGGGTAGGGGGAGGGACCACCCTGCCCACACAATAGGGGGAGGATCTTACCTGGGAATTGTCAGCTGGCTCCAGAGCTTCTCCCACCCTACCCACCCTCAGTTAAGACTTCTTTTGGAGGTTAACCTTTTTTCCACAGGTACACGGGTGCTGCTACATCAAGGTTGCTGTTGAAGGGCCAGAAAGGAATTCTCCTGCATTGGTAGGTTTGCCTTTCCCATAGCAAAATGTCACAACTTTGGCGATATCAGGCCTTGGGCAGAATCATTTAGTCTATCTTCCCTAAATGGGGGTGGGCATGTAGCGGTGACCCACACCCCCTTTCTCTTTGCGGGGGCAATACCAGGGTTCCCCTTTAAAGGGGTTGTTTTGAGGGGGGCTTTGGCCGTATGCCTAGAGGTTGTCATTGCTCTCCCCAGTGACGGGGGCGGGCTCTCTCTGCTTGAACATATGTTCTCCAGAGCCAGCCCCTCCCCCCACACTTTGGATAACCCTGATGTCCCCAGATCCCCAGCGGGGGACTAGGAGGGATAAACGCCCAATGCCTGAGCCAAGGGCTACCCACATCTGAAACATAATAAAGCTGTGGCCAATTTTAATCCCATAGCATGCTGTCTTGAATCATTATTCCACACGGGGGCCGCCCAGGGTTTGGGGGACTCTGCCTGTCCATGCAAAGGTTTTACTTCCTTTTAAACATGGGATAATCTTGTCCCCTAACTGACAGATGACTGTTCTCTGGTTAAAGGGCTGTGAGGAGACAATCTTCTATTTGAAGGTATCCTCTATTGAAAGAATGTCCAGCCCAAGGGAAAGCAGAGGCCTTGAAATTGTACATCCACAGTAAGCAACTGGGCAAAAAACTGAACAGGCACACAAGTAACCCATTTACAGTCTTCCCTACTATGTGAGATGCATGTCGGTGAAGTAGTATCTAACTAACTTGCTCTGTCCTGTCCTCTTCACTGTTCTGTTCTCTTTTTTGGCTATGTAGTTTCTCTCTCTCTTTTTGCAGATAGGTAGCCGTGTTGGTCTGCCATAGTCAAAATAAAAAAATTCCTTCCAGTAGCACCTTAAAGACCAACTAAGTTAGTTCTTGGTATGAGCTTTCGTGTGCATGCACACTTCTTCTTCTTGTATCTGAAGAAGTGTGCATGCACACGAAAGCTCATACCAAGAACTAACTTAGTTGGTCTTTAAGGTGCTACTGGAAGGAATTTTTTTATTTTCTCTCTTTTTGGTGATGGATAAGTGGCCACTCTACGTATATCTGACAGAACACTTTAAAGAACTGCTGCAAGGCTGCTTACAACCTTGGTGTGAAGAAAGTCAATATAAGTTTTTCCATTTCTTTCCATAATACTAGAACCCAAGATCACTGAACAAAGCTGAAGAGTGGGAGATTCAGGACAGATGAAAGGAAATGCATTAAAGTATGGAATTCACTTCCCAACATGTGGTCAAGGCCTCCATCTTATATGGCTTTAAAAGGGGATTGGAAAAAGTCTTGGAGGATAAGGCATTCAATATCTACTAGTAATTGTAGCTGTGCATTACCTCCTGGATCAGAAGTACCATGCTTCTGAATGCTACTTTGGATCAGGCATGGGAGAGGACTATTATGCTTATGTCCTGTTCTGGGATTCCTATAGGCATCCAACTGGTTACTGTGGGATATAGGACGCTGGATAGGCCTGATCCAGCAGTGTTCTTCTTATATTCTTTTGATAGCCCCATCAAACAGGTCACCATTGTTCTTATTTTACCAGTAGAGAACAGAGACAGAGGAAAAAGTGAGTAGCTAAACACTACAACCATAATTCTAGAAGTGGGATGAGCTCACATCTTCCAGCTTCATCTCCCTACTCATTTTGACCACAATGATGTTCAGGTGTCTGAAGTGATTGACAGAGAACAATGACCAATTGAAAACAATAGGGATTCCAAGTAAATTTGTTTAGGATGGCTATAGACATCAGCTCAGTTGTCCATAAATTTAGTTTAACTGGTGTGTTGATCACGGGCCTTCTGTCCACTGGAGAATTTGGGCAATCCTGCTCTAGCTGAAATAACAGCCAAGTGGTTGGGTAGAGAGCAACAGCAAGCGAATAAAACATACTCCTCACTAGGAGTTGAAAATCCTACAGTTTTTGCTTCTTGGAATGGCAAGAACAAGGGAGATGTCAAGGATCTGGAAGGCCACAACACAAAGCTGGTGGAAAGCATTTGGACTGATAGGTCACAAGTTAGCAGGCTGTGTACTGTTGCCTTCCGTATCCTTGGCATTCCCCCTTTCATAGTCTTTCAAAGCAGGTATTAAAAACAGTGGGATCATCAATGGAACATTCATCTGACTTGATATAAGGCAACTTCCCTACATTCCTCCCTCCAAATCGGCTCTCTCAAGTTGTCCTGATCTGGAAACATCTGGAGTGAATCAACATCAGAATCCCTTGGTGGTGATGTGATGGCTTTGATTCTGCCTTTCTGAGGTCCAATGTTTTCTAACAGGTCTTCCTTCCACACTCGTACCAGTTAAAGCCGTAATAGCTCAGGACAACCTACATGGCTAATGCTCATATGAAAGAGAGAAGGTCTAGCTATAAATCAAGAAAGGAAATGCAACAAAATGTCACAATATGGTGTGCTCCTGTAAGGGTTCCTACCAGTCATGCCTTTTCCCAGAATGCTTCATTCTATTTCCCCTGCCTTTGCTTTTCCATCCTCTTCTCATACTGCCAGGCAGTATTCTGTGCCCACTGAGCATGCTCAGTCCTTATTGAGTTGCTGTGCTGTTCTCTCCACCTCTTAGGGCTCTCCCCGCCCAAATATTTTGTAGTTCTGTAAACCTCGGGGCTCCCCTAAGCCTGCTTATATATCCCTCTATATGCATGGGTAGTTTAATTTTGGCTACATGAGGACCAGCACTTGGAGAACAGGTTTTCTATTAGTATAGGCTGTATCTTAGAAATGCATTGTGTGTGTGTGTCAGAGAGACAGAGAGTGAAGGAGATGCAGTCATGTCTCTGTTTCCTCCCCAAATGTCTTTCCTAATAGCTTTCAAATGTTGGCATCCCTAGGCCATGTACAGATGCAGCTCTGGACATGCCAGTGGCTTCATGGCACTCAAGGAGATAAGACAGTTTAGTTTAACACAACATGAATGATTCCAGCCTCCAGTCCCAATCAAAGAGATTTACAGCTGTTTTAAAAAGACAGTAATGTTGACTTGACTGGTGAAAAAATGCAGGAGGCAGCACTGAATACGAAGACGGGAAATTAATAAGTAAATAAATGCTGGGCTGTGAACATAATGCTTCCCCAGTTAACTCCATTATTGTTATTTTTTGATCATCATTTCTTTTGGGGACATTCACACAGCCTCTTAATTCTAAGGCATTTAAAGCTGCTGCGCTTTTGAAATGAATAGCTTATCCCCCCTTCCCAAAGAAAAGCCCATCTTGTCTAGTTAAAACAATTAACAGAACAGACAGTGAAAAAGACTGCCTCTGTCACTGTTTATAGCCATTTTAATACATGGTGGCTCAAACTGAAAATCTCCTATAGTCTCACTTTCTCCTGATGGGGCTTCTTTTATTTTTGGTTGCTGTTTCAGTGTGAAAGTGCTGTTCCTGTATTAGCACCTTTCTCCACAGATTGTCTGGAAAAAAGCAATGCTCTGCAAGACCAGACCTTAAAGCATAACTTTTATGGACACAATTAACAGCACAACTGATTTGTGCTTACTTAGAGGTAAACATCCCTGTGTTCAGTGGGGCTCCTCTCAGGATTGCAGCCTAAAATTCATTTTCCTTGTGAGCTGGTGTATTCCTTTTTCTGCCCTCCCCACCTGATAACCCAAAGAAGGGACATTAAAAACCCAGCCAATGCAGTGCAGACGAAGTGACCATCTGCAATCCATAGTAAATAATTATCCGTTGCCTTCCTTGACTGAATTCCATGTGCCAGTGCAGACTGGTAGGAGGTGCACCTTCCGCTGTGAGTTGCTGGTGCATCTGCCTAGGGAGAGGAAGGAGGGGTCTGGGGGAAGCAGATCATGCCGATTCCTTCACTACAAGGCACACAACCTGCTGAGTAGACAGGTGCTGGCTGTGTGGATGTCCATGGGCGATGGAAGCCTAGTTGTCCTAGTAGCTGACATCTATATCTAGATCTATCTGGATTTTTAAACTGATACAACATGAAGAATGTCACTCTTGGTTACTGTACAGCTGTATCTCATGGACATCCTTTAAGCACAATGCCTTGACCACGTCTCCCCTGCTTTCCTCAGCTGCTGTTAATGTGCTATTGTTGTGAAATCTTTTGGACCTCTATTGAGCCTCCAGAGCAAAAACCCCTGGCTACGGTTTGAAACTTTTTCAAATGCTGCATACTTGATTATCAGACTTCTGCACAACAACAAAAAACAAAAGTAAACTAAAACCCAGTAATTCTTCTTGTGGCTGCTGCCTGCAATATTCATTCATACTGAAACAGGGAATATGTTGCTACAATATCAGAGATACTTCTGTCTGCACTACGTGTGTGTGTGTGCGCGCGTGCACACACACACACACACACACAGTGCTTTTTTCTGGGAGATTATGGGGGTACGCATACCCCTAAACATTTTGTGAATCTAGGTTTGGCCTCATTGAGGGGCAGTATTTCAATATGAGTAGGAAAATGAGAGTACTCCTAAACATTTTTAAAGAAAAAAAGCACTGTATCAGAACATCGACAACTGGAAGAAGATTTTCACAGAAAGCAAGTATCTTGGCAATGAAATAGAGGTGATCTCCCTTTCTCCACTGTAAGCAAAATTTCCCCAGTAAACTATGATCTCTAGCTAATAGTAAAACATTTTTTTAAAACAAACAAACTGACAAGGTAAAATTTCTCACAGCAGCACCGATTCCAGCTCACCTCCAACTGTTCTAAACTAGTTGGAGGTAGAACTGAGGAGAGAATTGAGAAGTGTCCGAAATAAAGCAGCAGGTCTCTGGGAACTACCACCCCCAAGTTGTTTAAACCAACGAGGAAGCCTTTATAGGAAACAGGATGTATTACTTGACCTTTCCTGGCCTGTTGTTGTGGTTCCAGTTGCAGTGCCTCCTTCCCCTGCTCTAATTCTGTGGTGAAGTGTGAAAGTACAAACTCAGGCAGACAACAATCTGGAATGAAAATGGCTACAACTGTATTGATTGCAGATGTAGCTGGAACTTTGGCTGAGGCATTGGGTGTATATCCATTCCAGCCTCCTGCTAGAGGGCAGGAACTGCTTCTGGGTTGTAGCCTCCCCAACATCTACTGTGGTGGCCGTACTGAGGCAGCCACTGGAAGCCCTATGGGCCATCAGCCCATGCTGGCTTCTGGACAGGGACATCCACCGAGATCCCTTTAATAGGAGTCAGCATGTTAAAACATCAGGTGGTGACCCAATAATTCTGGGCACTCTTACTACTGAGCTAGAAGGAAACCTATTAGAAAATCAAGAAGTGAAGTCTGTCAGGCTGTGATTTCAATGGCAGGTGACACTACTAAGAGGGTTTCCATTCAGTCCCATTGATTTGCATTTCTGGAACCAGAAGGAACTTCTCAGTCTGCAAAAAACTTCTAAGTCTGAAGAAATGGCATAATCATAGTTAGGCAAAGCATTTTGATTTATTTATTTTAAATTAATGGTAACAGCTAAAACAGGAGTCTCTCAGTGGGTACAAGAAATATAACAAACATCTGCTGTAACCACAAAGGAAAGAGCAAGTGGCCTGCTCAAGCCCTGAGATCATCATCTTCGTGACATGATAAAAATGACGCTGTTAAAAATAGTCTACATGGGGGCCTAATGAGAATAGCAAAAGGAACAAGGAGATCAGTAAAAGGAGGTTTACTGCTGGCTCCTGCTTTTACTGTTTTCCTCTAATGAGGTACAAATTGAGTAACTAGTGTTATGTGTCATGTCACAATGCATCACAGTCGGGTTGTGTTCTCCTCTTATGTCACCAAGAGTAACAGGAGATGACAGATACAATAAGACACTATCTGTCACTTTTGGATTATTTATTTATTTATTTCTTGTTGATAAAGTTATAATGTTTACCAAACACAGTAATAGAGTCTCAGCAGCTGGAAAGTGTGTGTGTGTGTGTGTGTGTGTGTGTGTGTGTGTGTGTGTGTGTGTAATCCTCAACAACAGAGAGACCGGGAGAAAGGTCAGAAGGTCAAAAGCAATAAGTGTTGCTCAGTCCTCAAGCAAATGAAGCGTCATTGAGTGATGGCAACAACATGGGAGGTGGGGTTAAATTGCACAGCCTGGATGTGAAGCAGTCTCCACTTAGAGATCTGCCACTAATCATAGCAGTCTCAGATATAGTCACATTACACACCACAGCCTCTTCTTGGTGAAATCAATAACACATTCTACCGAACAAGATAAAATATGGGTAATTTATTGGCATCATATTTTGGCTCTAATTTAAGTGAAAATTGCACCACAATCGAACACATACTTACTTAAAAGTATATTAAATTGAGAACTAGGCCTAATTCTCACGTATTGATGAAAATGTCTTATTAGAAAGTGTCATCCAATTTATAGCCTCTTTTCTGAATCTGAATGCCTAGAAAGTTGTGCTTCAAGAAATGTCTATGTAACCAAATTGTGGAATAATATGCCTGTTAAGATAAAATTAAGTCCATAGTAGTATCACCGTTTTCATGTCCAATTTCCAGAAAGTGATATAACTGGGGGAAAGGAAGGGGGTGGTTAACCCTTTGGCCACTTGCTCACTTTCGTATTACAAATTGTCGTTCCGCCCCCCCCCCCCCGCAGCATCCTCTACCCACCTGCTCCTGTGGAACTGCAAATATGGAAAAATAGAGGAAAGGAATGACCTGGAGTCGAGAAGTGGCTGGCAGCAAAAGGGTTAAGGAATATTCATTTATTATCTTTATATTCTTCCTAATTTCCCAAAGAAAATCAAGGTGGCTAACAATTCCAACCATCGCAAAAGTATTACAATATGTAGCAACCACACGCCAATCCCAATCATAAGATAAAAATGTTGACATAAGAAACCTATTCCAAATCCACCACAACTAATTCCAAACAGCCATTAGAAAGAAATTATTTGGATAAACAAGAAAAAGAAACTGAAGGACTTCTCAAACACCTACATTTTTACTTGCTGCCTAAAGTGCTGCAGCAATGGGACTCTTTCATACATTGGTTGCCACAGCGTGAGTGCCACTACTGTCAACACTCTACCCCCTGGGCTGGCCCTACCATTAGACAGATTGAGGCAACTGCCTCAAGCACTGATGCTTAGGTGAAGTAGTAGCATCTCCTAAGTAGCATCTCCTGGCCAGTCTTCCTGAGTTCTACTCTGTTGTCATACACGCTCTCCTGGCCCCTCTAATATGGCTTGCTGCCTTAGGTGTGGTGGAGGGTGCTATCCCATCATCCGTGTTAAACTTAACTACCAGTCAGTCAAGGTTCTGCATGTGGAACTGAGAGGGGGAGCCATTTTGTCCTTTACCTCAGGCAGCAAAATGTCTTGGGCTGGGCCTGCCTAGCCCCGATTACTGCAAGCCATGCCTCATGGAATCCTGTCCCTGCTACTTCTTTGACCCTGAGCACCTCTTCAGAAGTTTTTTTTTTTTTTTTTTTTGCTTATACAAAGGTCGGTCAGGATAACATTACCCACCACCTGCCCATGTGATGTCTTGTTTGACCCTGACAAGCACACACCATTTATATACAGTTTTCAGCTGGGATATGGAACTGAATAACTCACCGCTGCCTGCAACTTCTCAAATATTCCACATACCCTCTAGATCCTAAAGCTGGAGGCTTCAGAAGGCAAGACACAGAGAGACACATCCATGGGGAGAAAATCCTTGCCTGACCCTGTTGGGTAGCCATAGGCTTCTAGCATGCTACATCAGAGGCGTAGAGGGCACAAACCAGAATGTGCCCCAAGACTGGATTTCTTAAAGGACACAATAAAATAGAAATACTCCTAACTTTAACAAGCTAACCCAAGAGGAAGTTTCCAGCTTCAAAAGAATAAGAGAAACACCCCTCAGGCTCGCTCCATTTTGGATACTTTCATTTCAGATAGGAATCCTTCCATCAGTGTGAGTGACCTGTGGTGTTTTTGCCGCAAAGCTCCAGCTAAAACTGGAAACACACATTTTCTTCACAAGCGAAGGAGGAGAAAACACAAACAGTATACTTCTTTTCCTTTGGGGAATAATGGATGATATAGCCCTTTAAAGAGAGAGAGCATAAACAGCAGAAACTCTACTAAGGGCTGGAGAGTTGGTGGGTAAAGGCACAGGCTTTAGAAAAAGGTGGGGTGTAATTTATACCACCTCAGGAATTGCTCTGGGAGGCATCTTGCCTCAAAGGCAACTTCTGCTCAGCCATCTCCCTGCTTATGGGTGTGGAAGGTTTAGTAATTGCCAGCAGTAAATTACTAACATCCCCCAGTGATGCTGGCTCAGCTCATTTGGCCCATTCCTTGCTTCTTCACACATGCCTGCTTCAGGGAGGCAATAAAGAGGCAGCTGACAGCATTGGTTCCTAAGAGCCAGATCTCAACATCTATATATTCCAAAATAGGGTTGTACAAGCGAGGTGCTAAAAGAAATTACTGGGGGTGGAAAGGCAATTTGTGCCTCTTCTTCACCCCCTCACTACTTCCTCCCTGCTTCCTCCTCCTCCTCCTATCTCACTCCATCCCCTATATCCTCCACAGCTAGGGATGGGGGAATAATTCAATTCAGTTTGCATTCAAAGGTGAATCTCCTGGTTTTTCACTTTCTGAAACAATTTGAGAACAAATATGTTCAAAATTCCCTTATCCAAAATTTGTGTTGTTTGATTCTGATGTGTGCATCAGTTTAAAATGCATTCAAACATGTGTTTATTAGTAGAAATTTGCACTAAAATGCTGATGAATTTTCATGATTATTTTTTTAAAAAATAAAAAACCAGGACAAACTGCTGCAGAATGGTAGATAACTGAATTTAAGATTGGAAAGAAGAGAAATTGAGAGACCCAAAATTGCCAGATCTTACCAATCCCTATTTGCACCTCACGAGCTCACTCCCTTTCTTCACTCGTCTCCTGACATTGATCTGGCAGAAACAAAGTGCCCAGCTGCTGAAACATGCTGCCAGGATTCCTGTATCTGCAGACAACCCTGCTGACATCTTTCAAGAGCCTATTGCAGGGCTAGAGAAGCTTAGCTCTCCAGATGTGCAATTGTGCAAATGTTTATTTTATAGTAAATAGTAGCCATGCAGTCCTTTGATCCAAGTTGGGACCACAAGGGCAAGAGGGCAATCTTTAACTCTGTACCCTGCCAGCACTCCAGTGCCAAGCAAGATCACACACCCACTGCCTGCAGTTTGTATCAGAAGGAAAGCTCCTACCTGCACAAATGGGAGTTTTCTTCCCCATGCAAACATCAGCTGCAGAGGCTCCCAATCTCATGGAAAGGACAAAAGCTTCAAGAAGCCCTCTTCTCCCTCCTGCAGTCCCAGTCTGGTTTGGGACAAGGTCTGCTATTTACTTTATACATTTTTTAAAAAACAAACAAGCATGCATGCCATTAAGAATTGCATGAATAACCTCACGTCCAGTTTAGCCACAAATCTGTGGCAAGTGAAGATCTCACCATTAAAAATGTCACAGAGCCCAGGAACCACTCAGCAAAGTTCCTCAAAATAGGAGTGGAAGTGTTGCCTTGCCCACATCTGTGAATTTAGTCCTGGTGCCCATTTTAATAGGCCTCTAATATACAACCCAGTTGTGAGGAAATGGAATCGTTTTTCAATAGCAACTAATAAATATCGTATAAGTAACAGTTAACACTTTTTATTTCACCAGCCTTATTACACAAAGGGAAACTCGGGCAGCAATGTGCCAGATGCGCCCCCCACCCCTGAAGTCCTGTTTCCCTATTCATATCAGTTTTCTATGGTTTACTGACAAAGCATTATTCCAGGCACAGAGTTCCATCTCCAAATCATATCCATTGCAGCTGCACCTGCACTCTTTTCTCTTGAGCATCTGGCTGTGAATAATAAAGTTGATCACCGAGTCCTCCCACTCAGTTATTGGCATCTCACTTTGCTGGGGTATTGCTGCAATACATCTTTAGAACAGATCCATGCTCTGAGACTTGTTAGAGTAATACACGCTGCCTGCTTTATAAGGAATTCGAATACACATGTGAGCCAGAGAGACGGGGTGGGGGAAACGGCAAACTTGATGCATGGCAAACCCACACGTAGCTCTTTTTCACTCAAGCACAACTATGGAAACAGATTTTGTTTAAATGCTGTGTGGAAGTTGTTCCAGCATCAGGAGAATATCTCTTAACATTATTTTTGCATGAATCTGTAACAAGTGTGAAATCTTAACAGCATATTTATTCTTTCCCTCTGTGCGCCTGTTTTCTGTGCTGTTTCTCTGTTCTGTTATTGAAAGTGGAGAAAGAAATGCATTTCCTTTTCTGTCCCATGATGTACGGTGCTTCCACAATCAGTTTGGCCAAAGATTATTACTGGGTGGGCAGGGGAGAGGAATGTATGAATGCTCCGTATGTAACTCTGTCACATAGCCTTTGGTTGCTATCCAGATAATGTGTTCCGTCAGGGGGAGGATTTTCACTTGCTCAGTGGAACTCTGCCCCCTCTCCTGCCCCCTGGGACCCCTACATCTGTTTTAGGGGTTCCCCCAACCATTTGGAGTAGATTTGGAGAGGGTATGGAATGCACATGGGGAGAGGAGTGGGGCAGAAGCTCCGCTGTACACAAGGAAATTCTTGAGCTGATGGAACATGTTAGTTGGATACAATCCTTTAAGTCAGTTATTTAAAGTATTACTTCTATCCAGCCAGAATCACAACATTTATTGAATGCCTTGTTTGGGTTGTAGGAACTTGATTGATTTCCCTCAAAATCAATTATTCAAAGATTCACACAAGTTTGATCTAAATATAGCCAAACCAGATAGACAATTTAGTACAGATGTGTTGCTCTATTGCATGTGTAAATGTTTTTTTTTAAAAAAATTGCTGTTACAGTATTTCTGTTTCACCATCACTTAATTTGATTGTCCATCAGCCCCCTTCACACAACAGGTACAGAAATGGGCACTGTTAGTGTAGCAGCTTAAGCTGGGCAAAAATACTCTTGGCCATAGCTGCCATGTTAGAATCCAGGATCAAAACTGGGTTCTATAGAATGACCAGATTGTGCACATGATTGCACAGATTGTGCACAGTCGTGGACTGTGGGCCGGGGGGGAGGGGTGGCATTATTAATCCGGGAAGATTGTCCTTTCAGGGCTCTACCATCGCCATCGATCCCCGGCATTGAATGTGTTGGCCTAGTGTGGGGCTCCGAGGAGAGCTTGGCTGTCTGGCTGGTGTACCGGCCACCTAGCGCACCAGCAGCCACCCTGTCAGGCCTATTGGAGGCGGCGGCCGGCTGGGCCTTGGAGTTCCCTAACCTATTGGTATTGGGAGACTTCAACTTCCATGCTGATGCCACTCCCTCCTCACAGGCTCTGGACCTGGTGTCTTCCATGGCGACACTAGGGCTCTCCCAGTTTGTTTCGGGCCCCACACATCAAGCAGGCCACACGCTGGATTTGATCTTTGGCGTAGGTATAGATGTGATCATGTCTCCTTCGATGAAGGTGCCATGCTCTGATCTCTACGCTCTGAAAGCCAGGATTGACTTTCCACCCCCACCCTGCTTAGGTGGCGAGCCGATTTGGGCTCGCCCGCAGAGGCTGATGGACCCTGATAGATTCCGCCAAGCCTTGCGGGACCTTGCTCCCCCTGGCGACTCATTGACTGAGCTTGTTGAGGGCTGGAATACCCAGCTCCTGGCAGCCATCGATGAGATCGCACCCCGCAGAAACCGGGCTCCCTGGTTTACCAAGGAGCTCCGGAAAATGAAGCGGGACCTCAGACGGCTAGAGCGAGTATGGCGGGGTGCCCGTGATGGAGCCTCAAGAACATCTTATAGGGCTTTTATGAAAACCTACGAGATGGCGGTGAAGGCTGCTAAGAAGTCATACTTCTCGGCCTCCATTGCATCCGCTAGCTCTCGCCCAGCACAATTATTTAGTATAATCAGGTCTTTAACGTCCCTTGAGGGACAGCCAAATTTAAATAACAATTTGACACACAGCTGTGAAGCATTTGCGAGCTTTTTTGTGGAGAAGGTCTTGTTGCTCCGCCATGACCTCCCTGCCAATTTGGATACAATAAAGGAACTGGAGGCCCCTCGACTGTCTTCGGGTCCAGTATTGGACCACTTCGACTGGATATCCCCAGCCGATGTGGACAGACTCCTCCAAGCTGGAAAGCCCACCACCTGTCCTCTCGACCCATGCCCGTCTTGGCTGATTAGAGTGTGTCCAGACGAGGTGCGGGCCCTCCTGGGGGATATCATCAATTTGTCCCTTGGCATGGGGACATTCCCAGGGGAAATGAAGGAGGCAGTGGTGCGCCCGCTCTTAAAGAAAACATCATTAGATCCTTTAGATCTATCCAATTACCGCCCGGTTTCGAATCTTCCGTTCCTGGGTAAGGTGATTGAGAGAGCGGTTGCTGAACAGCTTGATGGGTTTCTGGATGAAACATTGGCTCTGGATCCATTCCATTCCAGCTTCCACGCTGGTCATGGGACCGAGACGGCTCTGGTTGCCCTAACAGATGATCTTCGTAGACAGCTGGATCGAGGTGGGTCGGGGCTGCTGATTCTTCTAGATCTGTCAGCAGCTTTCGATGTGGTCGATCACGAACTTCTGGACCACCGCCTTGCCGACATGGGGATCCAGGGCACAGTCCTTCAATGGCTGCGCTCGTTTCTCTCTGGTTGGGGACAGAGGGTGGTGCTTGGGGGGGAATTGTCATTGTGCCACTCCTTGGTGTGTGGAGTACCTCAGGGTGCGATACTCTCCCCGATGCTTTTCAACATGTTTATGCGCCCCCTTGCCCAGCTTTTTCAAAGTTTTGGGCTGGGTTGCCATCAGTATGCCGATGACACCCAACTCTATCCGTTGATGGATGGCCATCCTGACTCAGCCCCAGACACACTTACCAGATGTTTGGAAGCTGTGGCTGGATGGTTACGTGGGAGCCGGTTGAAGCTAAATCCTTCGACGACAGAGGTCCTGTGGCTGGGACGGGGCGATATGGGATTGGGGGGCAACTCCCATCTCTTGCAGGGGCGCAATTAGTGCCAGCACCGTCCGTTAAGAGTTTGGGGGTAATCTTCGACACCTCCCTTTCCATGGAGGCGCAGATTGCAGCTATAACAAAGGCGTCATTTTTCCATCTCCGCCAAGCTAAGCAGTTGGTTCCTTACCTCACTTGCCCTGACCTAGCCACTGTGATCCACGCGACGGTCACCTCCAGACTGGATTATTGTAACTCGCTCTACGTGGGGCTGCCCTTGAGACTGACCCAGAAACTCCAGCGGGTGCAGAATGCTGCAGCGAGACTCCTTACGAGGTCTTCGCTGTGAGATCACATTCACCCGATGCTATACCAGCTGCACTGGCTCCCGGTGGAGTACAGGATCAGGTTTAAGGTGCTGGTTTTAACCTTTAAAGCCCTATCCGGCCTAGGACCCTAGTACCTATGGGACCGCCTCTCCTGGTATGCCCCACAGAGAAACTTACGGTCTTCAAATAAAAACATCTTGAAGGTCCCAGGCCACAGAGAAGTTAGGCTGGCCTCAACTAGAGCCAGGGCTTTTTTGGCTGTGGCTCCGATCTGGTGGAACACTCTGTCACAAGAGACCAGGGCCCTGCGGGACTTGACATCTTTCCGCAGGGCCTGCAAGACAGAGCTGTTCCACCAGGCCTTTGGCCAGGGCACAGCCTGACTCCCTCCCTCGGCAATCTTTGCGGAGCTCTGGCCCAATGGTTGCCATTGGCTTGAATTAATTAATTTTA
Organism: Podarcis bocagei; assembly: GCF_964188305.1. Lineage (NCBI taxonomy): Eukaryota > Metazoa > Chordata > Lepidosauria > Squamata > Lacertidae > Podarcis > Podarcis bocagei. The sequence continues at coordinate 48,084,837 of NC_138133.1, forward strand.
TAATGAATGATTTTAGAGTGTTGGTAATGCTGTACTTTTGTACTGTTTTATTGTTGTAAGCTGCCCTGAGCCCGGCTTCGGCTGGGGAGGGTGGGATATAAATAAAATTTATTATTATTATTATTATTATTATTATCATCATCATCATCATCATCATCATCATCATCATCATCATCTTCCTTGACTTTCCTAGGCTGAGATGGAAAAGGAGAGAGAGAGAGAGAGATCTGAGTGTCATTGGCATACAGATAACATCAAACTCCAATCTTCTGAGCACTTTCATGTAGATGCAAAACTCTATATGTTACATTCTCTTCAGTGGGAGTTATTTATATAAAAGATTTGAATGAAGGCAACATTTGGTATTTTTCGAAATGGCAGGTATGATCGTTGATCATAATCAAAGGTGTGTGTGTGTATTACAACAGAGAAGGAAAAAACCCACATTGTCAGCTGACATTAACGATTGAAATATACCATCCGTCCTTAGTTTGGTGTATGACCTGCCTGTATGAATTTATATGTCCAAATAGGAATGCAAATGAGATGGACAACTGCACTGTTTTTTAGTTTTTGTTTTTTTAAATAGTTGTTTTTAATTACTGTAATTAACCACCGGATAATAACATCACTAGACTGCATTGAATTCAACACTGCCAGTTAAGGCACTATATTTTAAATAAACCCCAAAGTAATGACTTAAGAGACTCTACAGCCTTTATTGAGCAGGTTCTGGAGGAAGATTTGATGAAGGGAGGGGAGACATTTTGAGAATCTGTAAGATGGGGGCAAATAAGTCAGTTTAATTCATTCAGTAGGAGAGGGAGCTCAGAGACAGGCTGGGTGATGATGATTGTTGCAATGTTTGTGAGGAAGGAAGGGTTAATATTTTCCACCTGTGAAACTTTGAGAAAAGCTTACTTTAAAGTGATGTCTAAATGGTACCTTACCCCTTGGCGACTGAGAAAAATCACAGGTCTTAGCTGTGGTTGCTGCTGGCAAAACTATGTCTTGAAAGACACCTATTTGCATATGTGGCTGAACTGCCCCAAAGTCATAACATACTGGTGTGAAATTCTAAGTATGGTCACAAGACTGGCTGGCTATGAATTACCCTTGAATGCTTCATATATTCAGCCTTGCCTCAGCTGATGAGGAATCAAAATGGTTTCTGCCAAGGGAGGTCCCACTTCACCAGACTTTGGGAATTCTTGAGAGAATGTCAACTGTTTGTAGAGAGGAATGATCCAGTACATATTATATACTTTTGAAAATATCCCTCGCCCATTGCTGTTGAGTAAACATAGCAATCATGGAACAAGATGACTGTGGTCTTGCAGACTGGTAAAAAAATTGGAAGCAGCGGATACCAGTAAACGGGCAGTTCACCCAGTGGAGGAAGTAAGCAGCAGGGTCTGTCAAAGACACACACTGAGACAAGTGCTATTTGATATATTCATAAATCTGGAGTTAAGTGACTAGTGAAGTGGCCAAGTTATTAAAAGGTACCCAATTATGTAGCATGGTGAAAAGCCAAATGGACTATAAAGAACTCCAATAGGATTCCCCACCCCAAGATCCCAACTGTGTAGCAAAATGGCACACATAGCCCAATCTGAGTAACAGTAATGATTAATTTAGGGGAGAAAGACATATAAACAGATAGGATCTGAGATGATGTGGATTAACCTACAAAGAGAGCGTGGGATCATGGTGGGAGAGCTCAAGGAAACATCAAGTCAGCAGTGTGGCAGGGGTTTATAAAGGCAAGTTCAGTGCAAGCAATTATTAGGAAATCGGTTGAAAATAAAATAGCCAGTACCGTATTTTTCGCTCTATAACATGCACCAGACCATAACACGCACGTAGTTTTTAGAGGAGGAAAACAAGAAAAAAAATATTCTAAATGAAACAGTGGATGTATGATTTCTGTGGTTCATGCTGTGGCCACAGACATGTGATCTGATGGTGAATTTGGGGTGACCCAATGCAAAAATCCTGAGGATCCATGTGGATCCGTGCTTTGTCACCACGTTTTAAATGGGGAGGGAAGGAAAAACACAGAAGGGACAAGGAGCACAAGAGGGGTGTGCGGAGAAGCAGCTGGCTAAGAATGCAGGAGAGGGGTTTAACGGGGTGGGGGGAGGAAAGGAAAGCAAAAGTCCCCCCCCACCCAAGCCAGCCCCCCCCCCTCTCTCTCTCTCTCTCTCTCTCCCACCTGCATGTTTTTCGGCTGCCTGCGAGCACGGAGAGGAGGAGGTGGTGGGCTGGAGCCTGCACGCAGTGTGACTAGGAAAGAATTAGAGGGAAGGACTCGATCCTTTCCTTAACCCTCTGCTTGCCAGGAGGGCAGGGGATTCCCTGCTCTTTGTTGAGTTTGAGCAAACGCAGCAACAGAAGCGGGTGGGCAGTAAGACCCTGAGGCAGAATGCAGGAAAGCAGCAGCTTCCGCCTTCCCTCCGCCCGCCCCCCCGATCTTATTTTTGCCTGATTTTTGCCTATTTTTGCCCCTGCGCTCCGGCGAGTCAGCTCCAGGGACCACACATTCGCTCAATAACACGCACAGACATTTCCCCTTACTTTTTAGGAGAAAAAATCTGCGTGTTATAGAGCGAAATTTACGGTATCTCAATGCACATATCATATAAACTTATGGAATGTCTATATTTGGAATGCTGTTTACAGTTCTAGTTGCCCCAACTAAAAATGGATAGAGATGCCAAAAGGGTTAGCCAAATTGATTAAAGGGCTGGGACATCTATATGATGAAAGCATTAGGGACCTTTTTGTTTAGGAAAAATATGACTGGGGTTTAGAAAATTATGAATGGTGTGGTTAGAAGGTGATTCAGAGCACTGGAACTCATTGAGATTGTTGGGAATAGGCTCAGGATGAAGAAAATAATGCACTTTCCCACACAATGCACCATTAATATATAGAATTTGCCACCACCCAATATGGTGATGATCATTAATTTAGATAGCTTTAAAAGGGGGAAGGTAAATTCATGGAGGATCAATAGGTATTAGGCACGATAGATAAATGAAGCCTTCAGGTTCAAACGCATGATGCCTCTGAATGGAAGCTTCTGTAGAGCTTCACAGAGATGCAGAGTCCTTCAGTTGTGAAGCAGCAGCTTACTTTGGACTCCTTGTTTGCGGCACTGAATGAATGGATTGTATGCTAATGGGGAAGAGGATATGGTCCACTGGATGAAACACTGTCTGAATGAAATTCACAGACAGATTTTCAAATGAACTCTATATATTTGTTCTAAGTCTACTTGCACCATCTGGCTACGGTGGTACTAGAGACTTTTACTTCCCTCCCCCTTCGGAATCGCCTTCTCTGTATCTCCCTGCCTCATTGACTTTCCACTTCTTTTCAAATCTCATCAGAAAATGCATCTTTTCTCCCTTGCCTATAGCTCTTAATTTCCCCCTCTCTCTGCTATTATTTAACACTGTTAACAGTTGTATTTTGTTGTATGTTGTAAATAATGAAGCATAAAACCTTCCATAAAGAATGAGCCACAAACTGTTAGGTTCAGGGATGCCCACATTTTTAAAGAAATAAGCAGGGATATTTTTTGGTGATTTTTGTTCCAATCTTGTCTAGGGGGAAATATATAAAGTTACCAGTTTCTTTTGCATGATTGGGCAACTCCTCGCAGCATGCATAAAGCATGGGGATGTAGCATTGCGACCCTGCACCTAAACATAGTGTTGCCACCTGTCTGAAGCCACTTGAGAATCTGAAGGGGCAAATGAAGGGGCAAATCATATATACATATGAAGAGCTTTATACTGAGTTAGGCTGCTGGTCCACGTAGCCTAGAATGGTCTCTACCTGTGACTTTCATCTCTGCCCCTCAGAAGAGTCTTCTTCAGCCCTGCTGGCCAAGATCCTTCAATGGGGAGTGCTAGTAGAGACTGAATCAGAGACCTTCCACTTGCAAAATCATAGAATTGTAGAGTTGGAAAAGATCCTGAGGATCATCTAGTCCAACCCTCTGGAATGCAGGAATATGCAGCTGTCTGCTCTACCAATGAGCTGTGGGCTTTCCTATGCAGACTTAAATATATGGGTATAAACAGAGACACCTCACCATATTTCTGTATTACAATTTATGTATATGATCAATATGCTTGTACCACATTTAACTGCTTAACATTTATACAGGGGCAGCACCATGTCAAACCCTGTGCAAGTACACAAAAGTGAGGTTGGGCATGTCCAGGCAAGAATGATTGTGACACCACTACCTCAACATGGAAAGAAATGATGCTGAACCGGCCAGGATGAAACAATGACTAGTTATGGATCATGAGGTGCCTGTGATCTATTGTAGATAAACAAGTCAAGGAATGAGAGAAGTCTAGAATTTGCAAAGTGTTGTAAAAATGGCTCAGTCAGTCCAAGAGCAGGCCTTTAGAGGAGATTGATAGGTATTCCTCATTACTTACCAATTATGGATTGGATCCAGGCTAAGGCTAAGGCCAATACTTTGGCCACCTCATGAGAAGAGATGACTCACTGGAAAAGACCCTGATGTTGGGAAAGATGGAGGGCACAAGGAGAAGGGGACAACAGAGGATGAGATGGTTGGACAGTTGACCAAACTGTGGGAGGCAGTGGAAGACAGGAGTGCCTGGGGTGCTCTGATCCATGCAGTCACAAAGAGACAGACACGACTAAATGACTAAACAACAACAACAAGGCTAAGGCTGCAGTTCTTTGCACACTAACCTTGGAAGTAGGTTGCTCTGAGTGCAATGAAACTTACTTCCAAGTAGACACATGTAGGATTGTACTCTTAGCCACACTTAAGTCCCACTGAAGTCAATGGGAAAAGTTAATCATCACTAACTCAAGAAGTTCCTCTGATAGAGGGAGAAATGATTAGGTGTGGGTGTCTCACCACTAGGGAAAATCTACCACAGCAGAGGCCCCTGCTGCAGCCACCAGAAGCAAGTGGTTGAGAAGCGACCTGGAGGGTGCTAAAGTGGGGAATTACAGGAGTGGGTGCATGAATCTACTGGATCCCAATCTGATCTGCTGTAGCAGCCTGAAGGTGATACAGCGAAGAAGAAGACCACCATCTACCCTTGTCAGCAGGTACTACCTGGTCCCTCTTAGGACTGCTCTGCCTGTCTGGATCCAACCATATGTTTTACTGCATGGGTGTTGTGTATGAAGCTGAAAAGATTCACACTCCAAACCTGAAGATCATCTGAGGTCAGTGAAGGTGAATGGCTTAAATTAGCCGAGCTCGCAAAGTGGGATGTTTTGGTAATTTACTGCTCTTGCAGACAAAGTGATAATGCCAAGTGATAGTATCACAGATCAGGAGAGAGCGAGCAGGAGGGAAGATGCCTCTCAGGCAGAATACCTCTTGGTTGCATAGCTTGCATACCACCCGCTTTGCTCAGAGCTGTGTCTACCGACGCAAACCAGCCCTTGGGCACCTGCCTGCTGTTCTGTATACAAATACAATAAAGATTCTGATGTCAACAGAAAAACAAAGACCATTGATTTTGGAACTGGTAACAGTGGCCAGACCAGCTCTTGCAGTCCAATCCTCTACATGTTTACTAAAAAGTCATCTCACTATGCTCAGTGGGGTTACTTCCCAATAGGTGTGCAGAGGGGTGTAACCTCAGTCACTTCAATGCATTACAGGACACCCACATATTACACTTGTTATTCCAGCTTGAAGGTCTAACCCCAAAGGCCGCTGTGTGCATGGGGAGGGAGGGCCCCAGTTGATTTTGGTAGCAATGAAAAGGCTTAGGATTTATTTATTTTTTTAAACAGAATAAAGTCAACAGCGGGATTTCAATGGCAGAATTGATGTCTGGGGGAATTTCTGAAAGGCAGTCTTTTGTTCTTCAAGAATTTTGGGGGTTTTCTAAAAAAAGTCAACAACTTTCAGGGTGTCCTGGTTTTTTACTTCTTGAAATATGGCAACCCTACCAAATCTCTATTTTGATGAAAACCACAAGGGTCAGGGGTCATTTGGCAACACATCCTTACAGTCCTCTGTTCCCTTTTGGCTTCCAAATTACCTCATATTTCCACCCTGTTCTCTAATAATACCACCTATTATTCTGGCAAGGCTCCTGTGTGTTTAAGAGCTGGATGATAGGCAGAACTTGTCTTGCACTGGTATACCAGAACTTCTGATTAGTCGGGTGAGGGCAACAAGGTTTATTTTGCTCATGTGGCATTGTGACAAGACAACGATTGCACTGCACACTCAGGTGTGAGTCAAAACAGTTTAATGTGTGAAGCAATGTTTGATTTCTCAGTTACAATATGAGTAGAGTACAGAGTTTCAGTGGAGCAGTCTGAGCTTGTCCGAGTACTAATAAAGTGTACAACTTCAGCTGAAGAGGTACGGAAAGTAACATTAAATGAGCTCTTCCTCCTCCTGCTGGTCAGAGAGGTGAACTGTTGTTTGTCACCTTAAAATCAATTGTGTCCTTTTGTTTTTTAGTATCTTATCTCGGTACAATATGCATTTTTCTGTTTGTGCTTGCTGTATGTGTAGTGGTAGTGGAATGTTAAATATTTCTTCAAAAACTTTAAAAGAGCACAAAGCTCTAAGAAAGACTGTAATAGCTAAGATGAGTTTACCTGGCATAATACACTATATACTAATATAACAAACCACTTTAGAGTGTTCTTGTATTCATGTCTTGCTTGCAAGATTCCCACTGGCATCTAGTTGTTCATTGTGAGAAGAGAATGTTGGACTAGATGGACTTATGGTCTGATCCAGCACAATTAAAATAATGCAAATCTACAGCATTCCAAGACCTGATATCTGATGTAACAAAAGGAAAACATGTGTTCCTTAATCCAGACAATTCCTTGTGAAATGCAACAATTCACAGATTCTGTTCTCTTCGTTGTACATTTTTAAAGGCAATAAAATTTCCAAACTAATTTCTGCCAAATGTAAGCTTCAAAGATCTTACATGTGATTTGCATGATAGAAAGCAGCACACATGGTGCAGATACGGTGAGGTTATGCATTTGAATGTACAGTGGTACCTCTAGTTACGAGCTTAAGTCGTTCCAGAGGTCCGTTCTTAACCTGAAACTGTTCTTAAGTAGAGGCATGCTTTTGCTAATGGGGCCTCTTGCTGCCGCTGCGCTGCCGGCACACAATTTCCGTTCTCATCCTGGGGCAAAGTTCTCAACTCGAGGTAACTCTTCCAGGTTAGCGGAGTTTGTAACCTGAAGCGTTTGTAACTTGAGGTGCCACTGTACTTGCTGAGTGATTTGTGTTTCCCAAACCTCAGTGCTGTTCTATAGAACATGTCTGTAAAACTCAGCTGCATGGAAGGAAAATGTCTCATGGCTACAATTAACACTTAAAGCTCAGATTTTCAAAATAAAGTTTTCAAATTCATTTGCAGGCATTTCTGTTTTGACATGTTGTGGTTCTGTATGTAACATGGACAAAGGAACTAATAGGAAAAATCCCCAACTGATTAGCACAGTTGTCAGCTGCACAAATACACACAACATACAGTTTAAACAAACTTGCGTTCCTTATGGAGACCAAATTGAGTGTCATCTTTTCAAACAGTGCCTTAACAAAACAGCATTCACACATGGATTTTGGTTATCCGCTCCTGACCAGACAGGTATTTGGACTGATGACAAAGAGCAAACATCACCCATCTTCCATTGCCAGCCCCCTGAGCCATCTTCACACCCATTCTCAAAGAAATCAATATGTAATTTCCCTTGAGTATCTTAAAGGTCACAGAAATATTTATTGATGTTAGTGATATCTTTACCCTGATCTTACTTGAGCTATTCTGGGGTCAAGAGTGGAATTGGATGCCTCAAATTCATAGTCACAGCAGGGTTAAAATAAGCAAAGCAAGGAGCACGGATATGTGCTTTCCATGTTTAGTCTAAATGAAGGAGAGAAACCCTGAGAGAGGTCACATTGACTCAGTCACAGAATCAGTGACATGGTCACACAACACAATTCAAAACAAAAACAGGGCTGATATTTCTCTGGGAAAATATGTGATGAGCAGGTCACTATGGAAGACTCAACCCTCATGCAGCTCAAGAGTTTGCTCATTATAAGGGTAGGCACTCATGTTTGATTGTTTGGGAATTGGGAAGCCATTTTGTGGGAACAGAGAACCTTTAATGTTTTGCATTGTTGGCATGTGACTGTGGTTTGTTTGTTTTAACTAATAGATAACTGTCTGTATTAGAGACCTTCAGGTCCACAAGGATGGACTACAAGTATTCAGAAATATCATACCAGTGCATCTGGCTTCAAACTCTGTCACTTTGTATTTACGCATAATTACTTCAGTTTTGGGTAGTACATGTATTTCCATGGCTCCACATTACTCCAACATCTTCATCATTGACCCGGAACAATGGTTGCCCAGTTCCTGACCCCCAAAACCCATTTTTCTTCTTCTATCCAATACACACTGATGATATCTCTATCATCTGTACTCAGACAGAAATGCTTGTGTAGTTCCACCAAGACTGCAAGAACATTCATCCCACCATCAACCTCAGCCTAGACCAGCCCACACAAAAAGTTCATTTTCTTGATGCTACTGTGAAACTCTGCAATGGACATTTAAACATCACCTTATATAGTAAACTCACTGACTTCTACACCTATTTACACAACACAAAAACCACTGTCCGTCTACAGCTGAGCCTTACAATACAACCGCCTCTGTCAAGACAGAGACTCAAAAACAAACAAACAAAATACATCTGACATTCCACTGACAACAATATGGACACAACAATCTTAAAAAAAAAAAAGCATACCAACAAGGCCACCTATAATCCACAACCTATCCTGGACAATGGTGCTTCCTTCTCACAGAGCTTGGGTGGCGTGCCTGTGCTTACCTAAAACAGCCCCTGACTAAAATAGCAACAACACAACAGTATATGGTCACAGAGATCAGCTCTGTGGCAGATCCAGATGCCAACTCTGTCTCCATGTTTCCTTGTATGTAACACTTTTATAGGACCTAATGATGTCATATGCAACATCAGGGGTTCATTCCCCTGGTCATCTTCCAATATGATTCATACCATAATCTACCAATAATGCCCTTCTGCATTCTACATAGGACAAGCAGACCAGTCTCTGTGCAAAAGAGTAAATACGCATACTTTTGTTGTCAGAAATTGCAAAAAAGGGAAATCCAGCCTTTTAGGGCACTTTTCAAGCAACCTTAACATGGACATAAGGGAACAAGGAAACTTCAAAGGAATACTGCAATTTGAAACAGCTGAATTACAATTTGTCAGGTGGTTCAGTGCAATCACTTGTGGATTGAAACAGAATAATGGATTTTTATATCAACAGTACATGCGTTAATTGGTTTACCAATACCAGGATGTCTGTGTTATCAAACACATGTATTTTAGTGACTGGTCACTAAATCTATAGATTTCTGCTTTTCCTTTCCTTCTAATTTCATTGTTTACATGCACATCCCCTCCTCAGCTTGTACACAAGTGCCAGCAACTCATGAAAACTTTTCATGCATCTGATCATGAAAGCTTATGCCATAATAAATTTATTAGTCTTTAAGAGGCTACAAGGTTCTTGGTCTTTTCCCTGGCAGTGCTTTACTTGTGTCTAGTTATGGTAGCTGCATAAGAGTTTTATTTATTTACCTTATTTATAGTCTACCCTTCACCACATGGCCCCAGGGTAGAGATAAATCACATAAAAATCATAAAATGGACAACAAACACTATAAAATATCACAATAATAAAACACACAATCCACCATACTCAAGTTCCTTCAGAGGTTGTTGACTCCAACTGTTGCAGTAGCTTGCAAGCCATGAAACAGACTTAGAGAAAACTAAATATTATTTCCATGGCATTCCCAAGTCCTCCTCTGGCGCACCTGTGAGGAGATGGGAAACTTCTTCCTCCATTTTAGATTAAGTTGTGACTAATCTTAAATGGAGAGACATCACCTTGCCAACAAAGGTCTGTATAGTAAAGCTATGGTTTTCCTAGTAGTGATGTATGGAAGTGAGAGCTGGACCATAAAGAAGGCTGATTGCCAAAGAATTGATGCTTTTGAATTATGGTGCTGGAGGAGACTCTTGAGAGTCCCATGGACTGCAAGAAGATTAAACCTCTCCATTCTTAAGGAAATCAGCCCTGAGTGCTCACTGGAAGGACAGATCCTGAAGCTGAGACTCCAATACTTTGGCCACCTCATGAGAAGAGAAGACTCTCTGGAAAAGACCCTGATGTTAGGAAAGATGGAGGGCACAAGGAGAAGTGGATGACAGAGGATGAGATGGTTGGATAGTGTTCTCAAAGCTACCAGCATGAGTTTGACTAAACTGCAGGAGGCAGTGGAAGACAGAAGTGCCAGGCGTGCTCTGGTCCATGGGGTCACGAAGAATCGGACATGACTAAACGATTAAACAACAAAAACAATCTTAAATGGATGTGAATCTCCCAAACTCTTCCTCATGGCTGCTTTGGAGGAGGCAAGAATACATGAGCCCAAAGCCTTGTAAACCATGGGCCAGAACAATGATTTAGCATTATATGTGATTGCAGCCATGCCAAGAGCAGACTTTTCAACTGTTCTATTTTTCTTTCATAGTAATGTAATCTACTCAGCACAGATAGGTAATAAATATCTCCTGCCTCATGGTGAAGAGTTTAAGGACTGAGTGAGCAACATAATATTTAAATCTGGCATTCAGAAGTGCCATTTTAACCAAGACACACTTGATGGATTAAGACAGTAACCCAAAGGAACACTGGTTAGTATTGTGTTGCCATCTTTGGTGCTGATGCTTCTTCCCCACAGACAAATGCAAACCCTGCTAGAACTCAGCATGTTCACATTCAAAATATCTGCCTAATTATATTTTATAACTGTACAGGTATTCCCCTAAGTGGCAACTGACAATTAGCTCCATTCACTCAGAGGAGGGAACTGCAGCCAGATGGTTTAAGTAACTTACCACGCTTACATTTATTCTTCCTTCGGCTGGTTAAACTTTGATTAGCAAAGACCTAAACTGGAGACTGCAATACTTCACTATGTATTACATCACTATGTCCAGTACTTCACCATGTCTGGTCAAATGCTGAAGAGATGGTATTATGTGTGTGTAATGCACATCCCAAATTGTAATAAAAAGCACTTTAATATAATCTTAATTTTAAGAAACTATCTCATTGTGTATCCTGAAAATACACTTCTCTGGGATGAAGCCTACATATGCCATCAATGCTAAGTTCTAAAACGTTTAATAAAAGATGAGTATTTCCCCCCCTCCTGACTATGGCCTTCAGGGCATCCTTTATGTGCACATTTTGTGGGATAAAAGTTGCTAGTGGAATACTAGTTGCTAGCCTTATACATGAAGTTACTCACATGGATACGTGCTCAGATGCAGAAGTGGGCCCAGTCTTCTGACGCTTTCTGCTTCTGTGGTGGCACCTCAGAAAAACCACTTCTTACTGTTGTAGCAGAGTTTTCCCCTGGAGGCAGAGGACAAGAACAGTAGTCATAGTCAAATTCCTCAGTCAAGAACTTCTTTATTGCTTGACTGGTTGCACAAGCATTTCTATTCCTAATATATACAAACTATTTACATTACATCTGTATCTCTACAGTATGGTATAAACTCTCTCTCTCTCTCTGTGTGTGTGTATGTGCCTTCCTTGTGCGGAAATTGCAGCCTGCAACTTCCTCCCTTGATTTGCACCTCCAACTGACACCAATCAAGCCTAGAGTGCCACTCCCACACACTAAAGAAAATTCTGGAACCCTCTTTAAAACTTAAAGGAACTTTTATCAGTTTCTTAAAGAATGTTTCCCCAACATCTTCTCTATGATTGTTGAAGCTAGGTTTCCTTTTCAGACCTTTGTGCCCCCCCCCCATGACAGGGCAGATCACCAGCCCCACTCCTGCTAGGGTTAGGGAAAACTAGATGTTAATTGCAAACCTGAAACTAATGTCACAGGTCTGGATTTTATTTTATTTTATTGTTTGGCTGCAAAGCAATTCTAATCTGCTTAACATTTTTAAATCTCAATGTGCTGAAGAAAATGACACAAAACCATAAAACAGTATAATGAAAACAGGGATACAACATAAAATCAGTAAAGCAGTATTATGAAAACGGGAATTCAGAAATAACAGGGTCAGGGAAACCTAACAACAAGAAGTCTTCACAAGCAACTAACAGGTTATGTTTCATGCATGAAAGAGGGATCTGCAGCCCACAGCATGGGGACAGTGGCAGAGAATGCCCATGATCAGGTCAACACCCTCTGGTATTCTGTAGGGTGCAGTGCCACAAGTAAAATTTCCCTATTTAAAATTAAAATAGCTGCCAAAGGGGACCTAATCATGAATGGGCCCATGGCATGCAATGAGAGTGAGATTAACTCTTTCTCTACATGGCACAATACCAAGTACAATTGCTCCCTGCCCCCATGTGCTGTTCACTCTAGGAAGAAACCTTGCACCGGAACTGCTAAAAGTTCCCCTCCACAGGAGAATGGCAGCTTCAAGATGGAGAGAGGTTTTAGCAAAACCACAATATAATGGTAGGGTTGCCATATTTCAAAAAGTGAAAATCCAGACACAAAAGTTGTTAAGCTTTTTGGGGAAAAGGTTTTTTTTTTTTTTTTTTTGCAAAACCTCCCCCCAAAAATGGATTTTAAGGAAATTTGTCAAAAAGTCAACACTTCCAATATGGGTGGCAATGACTGGGGGTTTCCAAAAATTCCACTCGGATGCTATTTCTGACATATAAATCACAAATATGTCCAGGAAAGCCCTACATAATGGGAAAAGGTTAAATCTCCACATGGTGTAATTCCAGTCCTAACCCTGCTTCACTGTTGTGATTTAAATCATTTTAAAAGATATGTGAAATGTAACCAGACATGTGATTTGAATCCCAGCAACAACATTCTAAATCTCAGAAATCTAACCACATTTCACATTCTTGGCATTCAGTTATCATGATTCTCACTCTTACAGTTATTTGGTTTGGTATAGGAGGTCCAGATTCTATCATACCCATGCTCAGTTGTTTTCTTTATTGGTTGGCTTGGGCAGAACATCATTTCTCAGTGTCTCTGGGTGGATGTGAGACTAAATGAGACCATCTTAAAGGTCGGGGGAATGCGCTATAGCAATTATTTGTTATCGATTGGTTTCTGCAGCTGTTTTAGATGCAGTTCTCCTTTCACAATCCTCACTACAGAGTAAAAATACACATCAAAACCTCCCAGCTGATGTTGCTAATAAGTGCATCGGAGAAGCTATTATATTTTATGCGCTCTCTATCTAGTGGCGATCAGCTTCTCTTGACCTACTTTTCAAATCTCCTGTTGGAATGTTACGAAACATTGACATGCACATCCTCGCTCACCCCTTCACATTTTACTAAAGGCCCCCATTTCACATTACAACAGCAAGTTCTGCCACACCTGGCTCTTTTTAAAAAATAAATAAATAAATCCGAGCAACACTTGATTTGCAGATGTCGCACCTCTTCTGAGTCTTCCAGCATCATCCTAGACAAACTGTTCTTCATTGGACAGCAGTAAGCCATCTTTTCATTTTGCAGAAATCTCCTGAAAACAATCTGACTGTGAGAAAAGCCACTATTTCCTGCTAGCTAGCAGAGCCCTCTTTCCAGTAATTGCAGAAGCCATTAAGGAAAAGGAGGGGAGGGGAGAGGAGGGGGGGTGGGAGCAGGGAAGCAAGACACAAAAGGGAATAAATACTGTACATAGCCTGCAGCGCTTTCCCTCCCACACATATGATTCACTGTTGTTCCCTGCCTCACATGGGAAAACGTTGTCCTGCTGAAAACATACCTTACAGGCAGCTCTGCCTCAGAGACCTCACATATGCATATTGATAACATGCACTTTGTAATGCCTAGAGTTGTTTTTAATGAGGCATGCTGAAATGTACCAACAACTTTCTCTCTTCCCCTTCTGCGTGGCGCAGATGATTTTTTTACATGTGTTTCCTGGTGGTCCCCTGTCCCTTGTGAGTATGCTAAAAGATGGCAAAGAGAAAAATTCTGAAGGGTCAAAATGGGGCAAGTCCAGCTCCTTTGAACACTTCAGGGCAGGCCTTCTCTTGCCTGATCACTTGCAGAGAAGACCAGGGCCCCCTCTGACATCCCTGTGCATTCATGAAGATTTGTGCTCCTGGTGACATTGGAGCAGTTATAGCAATCCCCTCTATCAGTGCCATTTGCACCTGCATCCAGTCAATGCATGGCCTTTTGCTTCCTCATGAAACCCTATAACTATTATTATTATTATTATTATTATTATTATTATTATTATTATTGACACCCATTTGACTGGGTTGCCCCAGCCACTCTAGGTTGCCTCCAGGAAAATATAAGAACACCATAAAACACCAAACCTCAAAAACTTCCCTATACAGGGCTGCCTTCAGATGTCTTCTAAAAGCTGTATAGTTATTTATCTCCTTGACATCTGATGGGAAGGTGTTCCACAGGGAGGGCACCAATACCAGGGAGGCCTCTGCCTGGTTCCCTGTAGTTTCACTTCTTGCAGTGAGGGAACTGCCAGAAGGCTGGACCTCAGTGTCTGGGCTGAACGATGGGGGGTTGGAGATGCTCCTTCAAGTATACTGGGCCGAGGCCCTTTAGGGCTTTCAAGGTCAGCACCAACACTTCGAATTGTGCTCAGAAGCATACAGGGAGGCAATGTGTTATATGTTCTGTTTCTGGTTCTTTTTTGTTCCGCTTCTGTTGTGCTATAGCACAGGAACGCCCCTCCAGCCAGAGATGAGATTGGGGAAGCATTGCAGAAGGACTAAGAAAGGAGAATAATGTGTGGGCTTGTACAGTATAAGTCCACCACTAACATTGTGTCAACAGCATGTTGCAGAATATGCCAAAAGATAGAGCACAGAATTTGGATGTTTGATTTAAAACAACAACAGCAAGCCACCATCACACCATACATGTAAAGTTCTATGATATCACTTTAAACAGTCATGGTGTTAAGTTGTGGGTGAACATATCAGACGACACAGTGATTCTTCAAACAGCTCTTGTTTATTCCGAGGCCAGAACAGAACAGAACTGAAGAGCTCAGTCAGCCTGCTTATATAGAGCTCCAGAACAATGTAACTGTTGCAACTTTCTAAAACTATCCAATCACTGAACGTCACTTTCGATCCTTCATTTGCATAACTATCTACAGTATCCCCCTGCTGGCCCAGGGTGAGAACTTCAGTACATAACACATGGCTTCCCCCAGAGAATTCTGGATTAGACCAATTCATGGTGGACAAGGCTCTCATTGACTACTAGCTATGGTGGCTATGTTCTCCCTCCAATGTCAGAGGCAGAATGCATCTGAATGCCAGTTACTGGGAATCACAAGTGAGGAGGGTGAAACTGTGATCATGTCCTGCTTGCGGGCTTCCCACGGGTATCTGGTTGGCCACTGTGAGAAAAGGCTGGTGGACGAGATTGGCCATTGGCCTGATCTAGCGGGCTCTTCTTATCTTCTTACTGAAGTCACAGAGTCTGCAAGTAGAAGTGATCCCCAACACTCACCTTTTCCTTTGCAGAATCAACCACCGTAGCATTCAAATGGTAGTACAGGTAAAACACATGCCCCTCGCCACAGGTAAAGTTTATTTACACACATATTTCTATAATGGGCATGAATCAGAATCAGACACAAGTAGGCTGGCAGGATGCAAATGAAGAACCTTGAAAGGTCTGTAAGAAGGGGGATTTCAGCTGGTGTAACTTGTACGAGCGCCTACAGCCGCTGAGATGCTCCCTTCCATGCAACTATAATAGGTGCAGGAACTCTGTTCTTTTAGCCATCTGGCCACCCAATTCCTACCTTTTATGCAAAGGATCATTCAAGTTTAATGAACACCTGATATTCTGCTCAAATGAATAATAAAATTTGAACTACATTATTTCATTAGTTAATAAATCTAATGTTTATCTTTCTTGCTTCAGGCGGTTCGCATTCCATATAGAGTCCTTTTTATGACCTGCACATACATATGTTATTAAAGATAATGCAGATCTTCAGACTTTCATAAAATAAATTTATGGGAGAAGTATTTGATACCACAAGGTTTCGTTTATATCCCTGTACCTACCATTTACATTCAGACTTCAATGAGCTAATCAGAAACAATCCTTTCATTTGGCAAATTTCTACCCTGATCCAGGAAAACAAACCTGAAAGATCAAGGGATTAATACTAAAGGTCATTGATGGAAACAGGTAAGGCTAGCCTGCGGCCCTCCAGATGTGGCAAACTACAGTTCCCATCAGTCTCAGCTGGCATGACCAATGCTGTCCTCATTGCAACCCTGTCCGTAATGGTGAGTATTTTGGTAAGAGTTTTATACTTCATGGGACTAGGACCCTAACACTGACAGCACCCATGGGACTGTGACAGATAGTCCGATTTTAAAACTAGAGGTGCATGGAACCTCCAATAAAGCCATTATATTTTCAAGCCAATAGATCAGTGAATTCTGAAAAAGAAACAATTTGTTGTAGGAAGAAATGCTAAAAGCACCAGTGCCTGCCCAATAGTGATAGATCTCAAGCTCTAATGCCGGTCATGTATGCACCAGCCTCTTGAAGAAAATGGATCTTTAATAAAAAAACTTTTTTTTTTTTAAAAAAAGTGAAAACAGAAAAAGAAAGTCAGTGACAGCAGAACCAGATAGGTGTGGAATAGGAAGGTGTCTCAGAAGAGCTTTTTTGAACAATATTGGAGTTAAAACATGTCAACAAAATTTAACAAGGAAACCTTTTACTTGCTAAACTAGGAGGTTTTTAAAATGCTTGAAAGAAAAGGCAGATGAATAAAATGCAGCCCAATATAATCAACATGAAATACTTTGCTTCTGAGATTTCCGCATCAAAAACCCAGCGGGTGGCAATGGAAAAATCATGTTAATCACTGGGATTTGTCTGTGACCTTCCAGCACACCAAATATAAACACCGAATCATAGTAAATGTCAAATATTACGGGAACCTCCGTGGCAGAGTAGCCATCTGTGATTGCCTGGAGGCATTAGAGAAGAAAGGAACTGTCAATGATTTCCTCTGCTGTTTCAAGATTTCCATCAAGGAGGCTCAATAAGGACAGGAAGGAACCTAAGAGGCAGGAATAAAGAAGCCATGTCCCTCCAGACATCATTGAATTCCAACTCGCATCCCCCTTGGTCATGCTGGCTGAGGCTGATGGGAATTGTAGTCCTGCAACATCTTGAGAGTTGCATGTTAGTTACCCCTGATTTGCTCATTTATTCATCTACTTTAAATATATACTCTTATGAAACTGCTGGTAATTACAATAATCCTGCCAATGTTCTTATCTGTTTACAATTTATCTCTAAATATTCAATGAACCATTTCCATTCTTTTATAAAAAGTTTGTTATCTTGACTTCTTATTCTTCTGGTAAGTTTTGCCATTTCTGCATATTCTGTAAGTTTTTGTAGTCATTCTTCATTTGCTGGGACTTCTGCTTCTTTCCATTTCCAAGTAACATTCTTGCCTCTGTAGTTGCATATCTGAATAAGTTCCGATACAATTTGGGTAGTTCTGTCCCTATAATCCCCAAAGGAAAGCTTCTGGTTGTTGTTTTTTACAAACATTATTTTAAACATCCTCTTCAATTCATTACATATCATTTCCCAGTACTACTGGGAAGACCACCACATATGATAAAAAGAACCTTCTTTCTCTTTACATTTCCAACACTTATTTGATTTAGATTTATATATTTTTGCCAATTTACTCATTGTTAGATCATTTTCAGACAATTTTCTCTTAGACCATAACATGCTGTAAATTTTATATCTATATTCCACAATTGTTTGCATGTTTCCATGTCTATATTATGACCAATGTCTATTGCCCACTGTATCACTGAGTATTTTATTTGCTTATCCTTTGTCTCCCATTCCAATAATATTTTATACATTTTAGTCAGCACTTTTACGTTACATTCCAACAGGTCTCTCCCCAGTTCTGATATTTGTTCCCCAAACCCTCGCATCCTATCTTTCTTAAATGCTTCATTCAAATGATGATATTGTATCCATGTTGTTAATTTTCCTGATAATTCCTTAAATTGTTTTAATTCACACTCTCTTCCCTCTTGTTTTAATAAATTTCTATAAGTTGTCCACTCTTCTATCATATAAACTGTCATTAAACTTTAGCATGGTCTTTTGACTGCAAGGCTTTGACAGCCAGGGGAAAAGAAGCTGAATGGTTTTGTTTTGTTTTTTTGCATTTATTGTATTAAGGTCAGTCATGTGTTCTACAGTGAACAAAGATTCATGCCTTGAGCTGCCTCTGAAGCTGCCATGCCAACTGCAAAAAAGGAGGAAAATGCTATATGTGGCTTAAAAAAAAAATACACAGAAAGATGGAAAGCATAGGTGAGCAGGCACTGTAGGGTGAATCTGTGCCAGAGGTAAAATACATACACAAATAAATTCTAGTAACAAATACCAGGATGTGCACATGTGACTTTTGGGCATCATTATAAAACTATACCCTGAGATGACAAGCTATTCTGGGAACAATCTATGCCTGAACTGTATGCAGCTTGCACAACAAATCTTGCCTCCTCATGACAGAGGAGTGTGACCTGAAGGATGGAGTGGTAGATGACACTCAGAGCAAAGTTTTTGCATTCAGCAAGTTGTACTAGAAGTGGACAGTTGAGCTTGTTGCAGAATGCTAGACCTCATACAGAAAACAACCTGAGCTTCAGATCCTAGGAAGCATGTGCCATTGCTGTGTCATTTCCAGGGCAGTGGACCAGAGTCTGGTCAGAGATGATGGTGATAATGATGATGATAAATTATTTCTATCCTGCCCATCTGGATGGGTTTCCCCAGCCACTCTGGGTGGCTTTCAACAGAACATTAAAAACAGAATAAAACTTCAAACATTAAAAACCTCTCTAAACTAGGCTGCCTTCAGATGTCTTCTAAAAGTCAGATAGTTGTTTATTTGATTGACATCTGATGGGAGGGTGTTCCACAGGGTGGGTGCCACTACGAGAATGCCCTCTGCCTGCTTCCCTGTAACCTCACTTCTTGCAGTGAGGGAACCGCCAGAAGGCCCTCAGCACTGGACCTCAGTGTCCGGGATGAACGATGGGGGTGGAGACACTCCTTCAGGTATACTGGGCCAAGGCCGTATAGGGCTTTCAAGGTCAGCACCAACACTTTGAATTGTGCTCGGAAACGTACTGGGAGCCAATGTAGGTCTTTCAGGACTGGTGTTATATGGTCTTGGCGGCCACTCTCTGTCATGAGTCTAGCTGCCGCATTCTGGATTAGTTGTAGCTTCCGGGTCATCTTCAAAAGTAGTCCAATGTAGAGCGCATTGCAGTAATCTAAACAGGAGATAACTAGAGCATGCACCACTTTGGTGAGACAGTCCTCTGGCAGGTAGGGCCTCAGCCTGCTTACCAGATGGAGCTGGTAGACAGCTGCCCTGAACACAGAATTAACCTGCACCTCCATGGGCAACTGTGAGTCCAAAATGACTCCCAGCTGCGCACCTGATCCTTCAGAGGCAGTTACCCCATTCAGGACCAGGGAGTCCTCCATACTCACCTGCCCCCTGTCCCCAAGAAACAGTACTTCTGTCTTGTCAGGATTCAACCTCAATCTGTTAGCCGTCATCCATCCTCCAACCTCCTCCAGGCACTCACACAGGACATTCACTGGTTCCTATTTAAAAGATAGGTAGAGCTGGGTATCATCCGCATACTGATGAAGAGACCCTGTGATGTGAGATGACACAGAGACTGCAACTGCTATGGGCAAATTGGACATGTGGAATGACACCCCTTCCCATCTGCCCTTGCTGTTTATCTGGCCACAGGATACCCAATATCTGCGTACCTTTTCTTATATTTAGCATGGACACTTACACACTACCAAAAAGGGGGGTGGGGCAGAAATGCCTCACCAAATATAGAGGACAAAATGGACTGTTTCTTACAATATCACTATGGAAAAAATTATTACCGCGTTCCCAGTCAGTGCCTGCACAGTACGAAGACACAGGCAGTGTCTGCATAGTTTGAAATAATCAATTGGCTCATGAACCTTCTAGGTGAAAAAAAGTAACCGATTCAACCATAAGGTGGCACAGTATAGTTGTCATTTCAGGTGAGCATAAGTGAAATGATTCTCTCTCAGCTGAAATTGTTCACATTGCACAGGAGACTTTGATGGAGTTTCATAAAGCTGCCTTGTTTTCCCTCTTGTGCATTGGTTGTTGTTTTTAATCTCATTCCTATTGCGACTGTCTATGCCTCCTGCTGTTCATTCTCCTGCCCATCTAGCCTTAGTGTCTTTTTTACTCTCAGTGTACTGAGGAGGGTTGTGGGATGGTTGCTGTAGGATTGACAGGTTTCCTCCACCCCCACCCCCCAAGCTTGCAGCAATGTTGATCTGAAACACTTTCTCATGTAAAAATGTTTTAAAAGGTCCTGAAATTTTAAAATGCTCTGTATCCATACCTGTCAGTTTGGAGCAGCTACACAAACTGGAAGACACAATGGTCCAGAGCAATACCTGGGCACCAAGATGTATTAACAATATTCTGAGGAAAACTTGAGTGGGAAGCATGTTCATCAGCTTAGTCGATTGGTATCCTTTAAAATTCCCACAGTGGCTAGTTGGATGCCCTTGGGAAACCTGAAAGCAGGCTTGCAGCACTGGAGCATTCTTCCCTCTTGTGGTTTCCAGAAACTGGTATTTGAAAGTGTCAGGGGTTCAGAGACAGAGGCACAGGTGAGGGAGGAGACGGAGAGCGACGAGGAAGAATCCCAGGACAGTGAGGAAGAGGATGACAATGACTTGAGATCTTCCATGAGTCTCTCAAGTGAATCGGAGGATTCTCAGGAGGGGGCGCCCCTAGTCAGGACAAGGGGGGTCACAGGGGGGACCTGCCAGGAGCAGGGAAGCAGCAGGGAAACCCCGAGCGGGAGTGGGAGATCGGGGCCGGCTTCCCAGCAGGAACGAAGGGAAGAGAGGGGGGTTCCCTGTGTTACACACGGAGCGGAGCAGGAAAGAGACAGGGGAAGGAGATCTGGGGAGAACGTCCTGCCGGAAGAGGGAGAGAGCAGGAGGGAAGGAACCCAGGGGGGCAGAAAGACCCTGCGGAAAAGGAAAGACAGGAAGCGGTGGTCTAGCACAAGCCTCATAAGTTGGTGCAGGGGCGGGACCAAGTCAGAGGGGACTTCAAATGTCTGACGTTAGACACTCGGGGCTGCACGCCTCGGTTGTGGAACCAATAATGAACTGCAATAAACATCCTTGTATATAAGAAGAGCTTGGCGTTGGTCTTCTGTGAGCTGAGACCAGAGGCAGCCCGTGACAGAAAGCATTACCGGTACTTATTCCAACCATGGATGCAGAGCATAAGCATTATGGCTAGTTGCCATTGATCTCCCTTTCCTCCATGAATTTTCCTGAACTTAAAACCAACTCTGCTTTACCAAGATGTCTGCAAATGTGACATGAAGACTGGCAACATTAACCCTGCCATATGGGAATCGCTTGCAGATGATTGCAGTACCTGGAGACAATCAGGTTGCATATCCATAGGCGTGACCAGATGAGGAATGACTGTTGGGAGGAGGGCAGAGAGAAGAAACACCATGGTGCACCTGTAGCAGCAAAACCGGATGCCTTCATCTGCCCCACCTGCATTGGTCACTACAGCCACAGCTGGTGCTGTAACTCTCCGGCAGTTTGACTTTATCCCCAAAAGCACTCTCTTCCATTGTCTCCCAAGACAGATGAATGCCAATCAACATTTTAAAGCCATCTTGTTTGGTAGCCAACACGTTGCATTGGTAGTCAGCAAGCTGCATAGATTACGTGCTATTTCACAATTCAGAACTCGAGAATCTCAGTATACTGTTCAAGTTGCAGGAAAATTCAGAATGCTGGCACAGCTTCTGGTCAGCATAATGCCACAATGTCTACAATAGGGTTAATTTCAAGCATTTGGTGGCACACAGAGAGGCATGGGTACCAGAACATGGTTCAACGTGATGCCCCCATCTCTTCTAATTTCAGCACTGAATGTGCCATTGGCATGGCATGCCAGCCCAATAACTGGAAACTAAAAGTTCCTGCATTGAAATACAACTGAATGACGATGTGCACTGCACAATAAAGACTTGATTTGAAAAGAGATTGAATCCACTGGTATACGTCTTACACTCTAGATGTGCAATTGAATCTCCTGGCAATTTTTCGAATCCTAAGAAGGAACCGTGTGTGTTTCCTCCCCTTTGGCTGGGAAAAGGAAGAAGCGTTTTGGAAGGGTGTACTAAATCCTATTTTTACTGATTGAAGTCTCCCACCTACCCAAGCTGTTATTGGTTCAGCAGTGGAAAAAAGACAAATGCAATAAAGGGACATGTTGTTTTTTCCTGAGCAGGGCTAATACCAGCTTCAAGCAGGGAGAGATTGTGATTGGGAAAGGGATTCGAAGGGAAGAATTAGTTTAAGCACCCCTCATTCAGCACCCTTTTAATTTTTAAGAAAAGTCATAAGATCTGGTACCGGATTTCCCACATCACGTTTATTTTGTCCTAGAGTATCTTTGTATTTATGTACTGCTTCAGCTGTGTTTATGTCACACACAAACATACAGGAGGATAATCTCCAATGAAACAATTTGCACACTTTTATCTTCCCCTGCAAGGGAAACCAAGTAAATTGCTAAAACACTGAGCACTGGACACTAGATTTAAGCCTTCATCCCAAGGTGCCTGGTTTCTTTAATGAACGAAAATAATTGGCCAGCCACCATGCCATTAATTAGTACCCCAGTGCATTTCATTCTTGCCATCTTAATGTATTTTTCAGGTTCCGCTGGATACCATTAAATTATCCTTTCAAAAGAAAATTAAAACTCCATTTTCAATGGATTATTATGACTATGTATCATAAACCAGGTGACATCTACTGAGATAATTACTCATTCTCCAAAGAGGTTAGAGCAAATCATAGCCATTCTGGGACCATGAGCTCATCTTCATGTCTGTCTTTCTAATTAGCAACACAAACAGCTCCTCACCTCCCCAGCCTCCCATGAGGTCCACTTGCTAACAGAGTGGAAGAAACATTCTGTAAACACACAAGCTGGATTCTTCACAATGGCTATTAATGCATTTAGTTGGGAACAACGTTCCTATTGATTGCTGTGAATCCTGCTTCCATAAGTAGGTTTATATTTTATTAAAGCTACAAGAAGTACAGAGTAATAGTCTGGGACCACATACTAGAGTAGGATTGAGAAACATGAGGCCCTCTAGAAGTTGTTGGACTCCATCTCCCATCAGCCCCACCCAATGTGGCCAATGATCAAAGAGAATAGAAGCTGTAGTCCAGAAATATCTGGAGGGCTACAGGTTGCCTGACTCTGCTATATGAGAGAAAAACCACCACTAACCCCAAGTTAAAGAAACCAAGGATTGCACTTTAAGTTGTGTTCATTCTGGAACTCTAAAGCACATTCTTTCCCTCAAAGAATTCTGGCCACTGTAGTTTACTCCTCACAGAATTACAATCCCCAGCAGCCCTTAACAAACTACAGTGCCCAGAATTCTTTGATGAAAAGAACGGGCTTCAAATAGGCTTTTAAGATATTGTGTGTGCACAGCCACATTGTGGGAGAACAACATGCATATCTTTCATAAAACCCGTAGGAAACAATCTGAAATGACCACGCGTTCCTGTAGGTGGCCTTGCTCATGTTTGCAATGGGTTGTCCCTCCCCATTCAAGGGCTGTGTGAGCTACCATGTGGTACAGGTGGTGGTGGGAGAGAATTATATACAAACACAAACTGCACATGAAGAATGTTAAGGAATGGTGGAGCTGTGCCTCTTGTCATCTGTGGTGTCACAGGCACTCTCCAAGACCACCACAGCAATCTCAATGGCAATGAAGGCTAGGAATCTCATTTTAACTTCACACCCATGCCAGGTTTTGCATGGATGCCTGGAAAATGAGATTTCCTAATATCTAACAGCACAACTAGAGGGGAAAGGGTATCCCGTCCCTGAAGGTGTTACAAGCGCATCATCATTTCCTACAAAAGGAAGAAGGAAAAATAATACTGGTGCTGCTGACAACTGGAATCTTTCCACACAAGGAGAAATGTATCTGCGGCATCCATTTCTAAGGGTAGCTTGAGGACTTGATTACTTTGAGGGATGTGCCTAGATGGACTCTTTGACCTCCTCCTTCCCTTGTGGTCAGCTGTCCCCCCATTTCTGTTTTAGGCATTTTTTTTCAGATATAAAAGGTTGTAAGCCACAGAGCAACATGCTCAGATTTGAGTCTGGAGGCTACAGAAGCTTTCCTCTTGTCCCCTAGCAGTGTGTGCCAGTCAGTAAACTTGAACTGTTCTGGACAGCTGTGTAGAGAGTGAGAAATCATAAGTGCTTTGGAAAACATTCGTCCTTGCTTGTAGGTCTCCTGTTTGTGATGCAGCTGGTCCAAATTAGCTCTGAGAAGATGTTGTGCAGCTGTTTCTCTGAAGCATCACCACCAGGCAAATGGCATCACAGCCCAACGTTTTCCTGATCTCTGTAACTTGTTTTGTCCCTACCCTGTCATGTTTCATCTCTATACACATTAAGTCTTTATTTTAAAGTGTTGTCCCTGGGCATGTGCTCAGAAGTTTACAGGGACAACTTACCACACCATGAAATGCCCTTTTCCCTCCCACTTTCCAGTTGGCCCCTAAAGAGTTGCCAAGAGAAGTTTCTTGTTTCTTGTGGCAACTTAGTGTTTTCCTGTCTTTTCTCCACACGAAAGGTTCACCCTTTGGGAACAGATGATTCCATCCAAGTTCAAGGCCAGCTTCTGCAGGGAATGATAGCTATGCCCCGTTGACATATATGAAAAATGTGTTTCCTTGTCATTGATGCTGTTAGGATTTTATGCTAGCTAGAATTTTCTTGCACAAAATAAACAACTTGCCAAGGAATATATAAGAACCATTTTTTCCAGTCTCAGGATAGGGTGCTGTTTGGTGCCCAGGGAACATGCCTCCCTTTTTAGATCAAGGGCTGGTGCTAAACTGGTGTTTGGAGGCAGTGGTGGGAGGGATGTGGGTTATTAAAGTGAAGCTGAATTCTGAAAAGAAAGTTGTGTTACATATTCCAAGTTCTTCCAGACTGGATTACTCCAATGCACTATATACTGCCCTCAGAGAGGACTTGGAAACTTCAACTGGTCCAAAATGCAGCAGCCAGAGTACTGGCTGGGGTTTCATTTACAACTCATATAACTCCTGTTTTAAAGCAGTTGTATTGAATGCCAGTTTGTTTCTGGGTCCAGTTTAAGCTGCCCACCCTAGTGTTTAAGCCCTAAATGACTTAGGCCCTGACTATCTGAAAAACAACTTCCTTTCCTACAGGCTGACTCTCAGGTGTTAAGACCAACAGAGGGGGCCCCTCTTGGTAATTCCACCACCCTCAGAGGTTCAGGGAGTGGCAGCCTGGGAGAGGACATTTTCTGTGGCAGCCCCTAAATTGTGGAATTCCCTTCCAACAGAAGTGTGTCTGGCAATTTCACTGTGCAGTTTCCACCATATGTTGAAGACACACCTCTTTATCTGGGATTTTAACATCTCAGATATACAGGTAACCCCCCATTTTAGGAGTGATTGACATGTGCACAGTCACACACACACACACACACACACACACACACACACACAGTGCCAAACCCAGAAATGTAATAAAATATGTCATTAAATGGGTGGGGCGGGAGCAGGGCAGAGCAGGAATGAAACAGGATGGAATGGGGTGTTACAATGGTACGTGATTTCATGCAAGAATACAATGACCTGGAATGCAAGCCCCATGCAAATAAGGGGTTGCCTGTAATTTGTTTTAAACGGTTTTTAATATTGCATTTTTAAATTGCTGAAATCTGCCCAGGGACCCAGTATTATAATGATCACAATCATTGTATCTTAACCTTTAAAAACAGGGGCATGAACAGCATACACATACATCCTCAATTTGATTTCTTGGAATAAGGCATGATCTGATGTTGTTGCTGTAACATTTAATTCACCACTCAGATGAGCACTTTCTCATCCATATACAGAGAGTCCTCAGTTAAGCATCTCCAAGGTCACAAGACTGGAAATGATGCAAATCCTGGATAGAGCAGAGTAGACTTATGATCTGAATTAACAAAGGATTTTTGAGAAAACCAAATGAACCTTGAGTAAGCCTCACCTCCAGAGATTAACAAAAGTGACCCTTTTGACAAATAGCAGTTCACATAACATGCACAGAATAGCTGGACTTCGCTGAAGCATAAAGAGAAAAGGGGGCACATGCCTTATATGTACAACAATGGTACAATATTTAAACATTCGATAAATTCATGTTCCCCCAAGAGATGCAGGATGTAACACAGTAGAATTAAGGACCTACAAATCCCACTGATTTCTCTGAGGTATTAACTGAGCTTAGCTGTGCAACAGATCGAAGACCACTGTAGAGTTTGAGAAGGCACAATGAAAAGGCAAATAAATATTTGGGCAGTGGATAACCTTCCTTGTGGACAACTGCAATAGGAAGGATAGTATCGAAAGCAGACTTGAGATGATCCCCGAGATGACATGGAAGAAATTGTGCACTCAAAATACAATAATGCAGGGTCATCTCAGTAAAATGGTAGGTAGCAAGTTTATGGCAGAGAAGAGTGGTCTTCCTAGGATACCTTAATTCAACATTTATCTATCTGGTGCTCTCCAGATATTTTGGACTACACCGATTATCACCAAATGGTTGAGACCCATCATCTACCCTCACCTGGTTTAGCCAGCCAGTCGAAGCTATTTCCCGGGGTGTGGCTGCTGTTACATGCTGACTGCTTCTAGGAGCCACAGGTAGAGCTGAGTGCATGGTGGGGACCAATGGCGGACAAACTACCCTCTCCAGAGGGACTATCCCTCCCCTAGTATCCAAACAACTCACTTGGCAATCAGAGGTCTGACTTCACTCATTGGAAAATGTAAATTTTACCTTTGTACAGCAGGTCAGTTTCTACACATACCCACACAATCCTATGTATTCTCTCTAGACAATCAAGGGGCATTATCAGAGTCCAAGGGCACATTCCAGCCAGGCACACTCAGAGTGTGAAACTGTGAGCAAAGAGTTTTGAGGGCTAGAGAGGCTCCGAAGGCAACACACAATCCCCAGGCCTGAGGTTCACCCATCCCTGCCTTAAAGAGCCTAAAGTTTCCATCACGAACCCCTTTGGAATATTATTCCAACCCACAACCTGCAACTATTCATTCCTTATCAAAATGACATTTATTCAACATGACACCTAATTGTCAGTGTTCATATCTGAAGTCTTTATAACATTTTAAATGCATTTCAAGAAGAAAATGCAGGGATGAATCAAAACAGACAATAGTTTATTTACAAGACATAACCATAAAGAATACAGCAGAAGAGAAGAGGAACAAGATAAAACTCTATTGTTGACAGTAGGACATCTTAAGTAGATTATTCCAAATGTTACACATTTTGATTTATAATACTATTATCACATCAGTTCTGTTAAGGTTGAATGAACTTGTAATAATTTTTTTTAATGGCCATATGTTTAGTATGTTTACTAGTTTAGCCCTTATCATTGGTCCTACAAGTGATAGATTATCATTCGTGCAGCTCTTAATAGGCTTTTATAAATTGGATTCTGGATATGCACCTGAGATTTCAGAATGAAATATTTTGTGACACCTCATTTTATTTATTACAGCTTTCTACATTCACGATGAAGATTCTTTTGATTCTTCAGTTGCGGAGTGAGAAGCAGAAGACAAGCTTCCCCTACTTAATCCACATGCTCCCGAAACTAGCAAAGGAAATTGGCATGCTTTCTCCAAACAGATAACATTCCAAGTAAAATTGCTGCCTTTTGTACCAAACATTTCAACTGAAACATATGCAAATGATTATGGCAATTAACTTTGTAGGGAATTGCTGTATAAGAACGGCAAAAAATAAAAACAAGAACATTACAAAGGTGATGTTCATGCTGCCATTTCTGCCAGAACCACACTAGAAACTGTGTGTACAACTATACACAATTTATTCTCCCCACACACACACAACCAAGTTCTTAGGGTACTTTCAGCATCCAAATTTCAAATTATTTGGAGGATTTTTTATTTTAAGGCAGAAAAGCTAGGAGAAAGGCAGCTGCGGGTATAAAGCATCTCTTTCAGAATAATTTCTACAATTTCATGCTGGCCTGGTATGGTACACAAAGTGGGATAAACTATCAGGTCTTTCTGTTGATGAGGGTATGTGAAGCTGTAGCAGTCTCTAAATGATTTGCTTTGCATCTAGTGCTTGCTATGAACAACATGGCAACAACACTCTCTCAAATATGAGACTCACATGTTACATCAGTTTGTAAGACATCTTAATAAGCCACTGAAATAGCCTCTAAGTGTATCACAGTCAGTGAGTTAACAAAATGTAAATTATAAACATGCATTGATGAAACATTACCAAAATACAAATTTAAAACAAAAAGGCTTAGGAGAGAAAGTACAGTCATATATTTATGAAGTGGAGCTGCAGTGTATAACCAAAGAGTAACTGTTACACCAGTGCAAAACATGTTGAGAAATACAACCAAGGACACATCACTAGTGAAATGAAAATTCTGTATCTACTTCCAGGATTCTATATTACATTGGCTGAGGAATCTTTCTGACTTTTAAGGTTGTGAAAGACACCGAGGGTTCACATGTTGAGCATTGGCAAGAGAGATATTGTAAACTTTGAAATTACAGAGATTCCACCTGGAAATGGTGACTAAAAAGGTATTGTTTTGATCTCTCTCTTGAACAAGATAAGGAAAAACGTTCTACGTCAAAATCACAAGACACTTGATCTTGAACCAGTAATTTGCTCTTGAGTAATGAGCTCCAATGTTGTCCACAGAACTTCCCTAGACATTTTCATTGAGAGTTCCGTCCACATCTCTTTCTGTTTGCTGAGGTGCTGCACCACAGATGAATGGAACAACTCTAGGTGTGCGTTGGGACACACATGGACATCTTGATTGGGGTAATGATTCATTGCCGCATCTATTCACATATAAACTTAATTGTACGCTACCTTATGACCATCAGATGGCTTGCAATGCTTACAAAATACACAGTAGTTTATTTTCTAAGAACAAAAGAAGAGTCTGCTGGATCAGGCCAATGACCCATGTGGTCCAGCATCCTGTTCTCACCAGACTGTTTAGATGCCTATGGGAAGCCATCAAGAGGGATCTGAGTGCAGCAGCACTCATCAGGGCATTAGTATCTTTCTTCATATGGTCTCCCTTTGGCAGACCTGGCGAATTTTACTGTACAATATGATGTCTTTTTACTCAGAAGTTCCACTAAACCCAACAAGCCTTACTCCTTAGGAAGTAACTTGGTTTGCTTAGGATCACAGCCCTAGTTGAATTTCTTTGTTTTGGCTTTGCTATACTCTCAGTTCTTTCCTTTTTTGTGCAGTGCATTTGGTGCTGCTTCACACTGGGCAATTTTGTTAGATGGGTGTTGCTTCTTCTATGGAGGAAGAAGTGTATATTTCTTTTATCACGTCGTGTTTCTTGTGCATAAGATTATCTATGTACTTCTCCCTACTTAGAAATATTCACCACTAGTATAGTGTCCTTTTTCTACAAGACCAGGTGTTCTCAGGGTGGTTCTGTACATTCACCACATTTCACCACCAAAAACCTTAATAGGAATGGATGAGTTCCATACAAAGAACCTCAGCTATAGCAAATTTCAGTTCTGGCTACATTCAGAGAAAGTGTAAACGTTACTCCTTTTTGACCAAAAGCATTTGAAGTTTATAAAAGGCAAACTCACCATTCAGTAGCACAACATCACACAAAGTTGCAAGCTATTCCATGCTCTGGCTTCTTGATGCATTGAAAATTCACAGTTGCTATTTAACTGTTTCATTGATATTATAACTGCATGGAGATCATGCAACAATTGCACACATCTCTGTGACAATGGCTTTCTGGGCTATGTACACTGAGTGCAAGCACTGGAACAAACATGTCTGCGACTGTCACATGTGGAAATCTACATGCAGTTTGCCTAGATGTAGAGCTTTTTATATAGGAAATGCATTGTGTTTGACGCAGCTCTAAAACAAATCTTTTTAGCAACAGAGTATTCAAAGCAAAGCATCAGTCACCAAAGCATTTCCCAGCAGTATTTTAAATAATTATGAAAAGCCTGCTTGTTATGCTTTTTTTTAAAAAAATCACACTGTGAGCAAAATAGTTACACATTTTTAACATTTCAGTTATATAAAATTGGCACAGTAACATTTTATTTGTTTGAATAAGTGCACTGAAAACAGAACAGCCTTCAACTTCTTTTTGATACCTGCGTATTTTTATTTGACATGATCCACCCAAAGTTAACCACTGTTAAGTCCCACTGATGTCACTGGGAAAGTTAAGCTGTGTATAAATGCCTCCTGGTAAAAGTATCTGGAATTCACAGGGCTTAACTTTGGCTGGAATGCACACATTACAAGATGGCGTATAATACAGACTTATTTTGTTCATTGTATGTCTTCAACAGTTCTGGCAATAGTATGTCATGAGAACGTTTTTGTGGAAGGACAACTCAATGTGGGGGACATTTTAAAGATTATGAGTCAAAAGGAGAGGACTTCCTTTTTTGTGGAAGTATAAAATGTATGAGTATGTAGTAGATATAAAATGGCAAATGGCAATTCTTGTTTTTTTGTTTTGTTTTGTTTTGTTTAAATGTCTTCTCCCAAATGTAGCATGGAAGGATTAAAAATAACAGGAGGAATGAGGCTTTTGCAAGCATTTGTTGTATCCTGCATGTTGGCTCTGCTTTCACTGAACCTGCCATAGACTTTGTCATTAAAATTCTAATCAGGATTGACAACAGCCAATTAAGTGTCAGAAGAACAATCTGATAGACACTTCTTTCTGTGTCTATAGGCATTTTTTGATAAGTTTCATCTGTCAATCTGATTGACGAAGATTGCTATTTCCTGCTCATATCTGCTTGCGTTAAAACCAATGCCTCTTTCAAAATTCACTCAGAAAGCAGAGAGGGAATAAAAGGATTCCCTTATGGGTATTGCCAAAAGGACATTTATGAATTTGGAATAATCTATGAGGATCCCTCAACACAGTTAGCTGCTACCATGTCAACAGAATGGGAGTCTGGTCTGATTAAACAGCTAATTCACTGCTGCCATTTTGCTACAATTTTATGATGTCGCAGGTGGCTAATTTACAACAAATCTGTCTCTTTTATGGGTGGAAGGCTATCTGTGGGCCTGCTAGTAGACTGTTCCCTGCTTTCAGTGCTCCTTGCTAGTCATACAGATGATAGCACCTCATTGGTTGGGTCTCTACCCTTCTTATCATCACCCCTCTCAAGGTCAATGACGTGGACCATTCCAGGCTTCAGAAGCAAATCATCCGTCTCCACCTGGCTCCTGGTGTCTTCAACTTCTATGTATTTCCCTTTGGACTGCTGGCTCGTTTTAGTAAACGCTTCTTTGAGCCGCTGTTTGAATTCAGCATCAGGACAGTAGACATATTCATAAAGGGCGCCTGCAAGAACTGCTCCTATAATTGGTCCCACCCAATATATCTGTACAAAACAGGGATAAAGAAACATACATTAAGCAAGGATTGGGAGTACCGTTTCAAAGAAATGTCAAGAGTCCAATAAGGAAGTTGGGTGTTACCAAGGTTAGCATAGTTGGTGCTTCTCTTATTTGGTGCTACAGGAAATCTTAACAACCTTCCCAGTTTAGCAGGGCTTGGATGTGTAAATGGCACATCAGAGGCTTTGCTGGCACAGTATGTGAACACATGTGTTCAGCCAAGCCACATGAACAGATGTTTTATAAATACCTGGAATGCTGCGTCTTTTATAGGCATAGGAGCACATACAGACACAGAATGATAAACTCACACCCAAGAACCTTAATTAGGCTGACTGAAGAATAGCTAGTATTCTCTTGAATTCTGATTGGATGATGCTTTGTCATTTGTATCAGCAATGCCTTTGTTCATGAATCAATCAGCATAAAATAGCTTTGGATGAAACTAAATCAATACAACACACTGCTGCACGCCACCCCAACCGCTGAGCGGTGTGAGATTCCAGCAGTTCCAGGCACTTACCCAGGGTTTGGTTTCCTTGGAATGAGGGACAGCGGAGACTGTGGTGTCTTTAGGATATACAGTATATTTACACATATATACAACCTTAGCCTATGATGGAGGGGTTCACAGCATTAACACCCAACTGGGTCTTTTTTCTCCCAATAATCACAGCCTTGGATCACAGCAGAAATCAGGCATGGCTCTGTCTCTCAGGCTTCCCAGCCAGCTTCTTCCCGCTTCAAGCTTCTAGCTCACATGCCTCAACTCAGGCCTTTGTCTTTCCAGCTAACTAACAGTTGAGGTAGTGAGGCCCATCCATCTACTCTCTGCTATGGAGCCACTTCCTTTGTTACCTTAACAACCCATACTTAGTGGGTGATTACCAATAAACTTGTCTGACTATTCAAGAAAGTGGATCCTTGTTGGAAGTGACTCAGGCATACAGCCTACCCACCCCCCCAAACTCACAACAATACAAACACCTGAAGTCAAACAACTGGTACTTAGATTCAGGTAGGTAGCCGTGTTGGTCTGACGCAGTTGAAATAAATTAAAATATTGTCCATTGTCCTTAGAGGCCAACTAAGTTTGTTCTGGGTATAAGCATGCACATGAAAGCTTATACCCAGAATAAACTTAGTTGGTCTCTAAGGTGCTACTGGACAATTTTTTAATTTATTTCAACTGGCACTTATGTTGCCAGCATATCTCAGCAGTTTCCTAACACTAAGAAAGGAAATCTGGTGAGCAATTGAAAGCAAGCCTAGAAACATACACTCATGAAGACACAGCTAAGGTTCTATGATGGCATTCCAGCAGAACCTTCTGAAATCTATCTAATTAGATCAGTTAGTTACAGGAGACAACTGACATTTGTAGGAGCATCCTGTTTAAGTACAAGTTCTTATAGATTGCATTGATTCTGTTTCAATACAGAATCAAACTTAATATAGGTAATGTCTCACTTTGACTCATCTTGGAACATGTGGGTTGTTGTTGTTTTTTTACAATCAAGTAGTATATAATTTTTTTGAAATAAATAAAATACATGATGGTAATAATACTGCTATTGATGGTGGAGGAAGCCATAGATGAGCCTTGTCCTCCACAAATTTGTCTAATCCTAAACCAGCAGGTTGGTGGCCATTGCTAAATCATGCATGAGTGAATGAGAAGTATCCAGGTATATTCACTTACCCAGTGGTTTTCCCATTTCCCCATGATAACTGCAGGTCCAAATGACCTAGCAGGGTTCATGCTGGCGCCTGTGTAGTTAATCTGCAAGATATTTAAAAGGAAGACTGTTAATCATTATTATACAACCATCAGACATCCACATGTTTTAATGATCTTGTGATGGAACCAGCTTATGACTGGCATTGCTCTAGATCTATTGCCCAAGTCACTATTGCCACTTTCTCTGCATTCTTTCCCCCACCTGGTTGGCAGCTAATGGGGATAGGAAACATTTCTCAGTGGGCCAGTTCTAGCCCATGGACCTCCAAGTTGCTGATGTCTATCCTCAAGATTCATGCCAGTCCAGAAGCGATGAGCCAGAGACAGCAATGGGAACCAGGATACAGGACTGTTAGGAGATGCTTTCCAGGACTGTGAGCATCCCTCTGGACTATTCATACTTCATGGAATATGGACACTCTTTCCAACTTTCTTCTTCATCTCTATGTGCTTTTCAATAATAATAATAATAATAATAATAATAATAATAATTTATTATTTATACCCCGCCCATCTGGCTGGGCCCCCCCAGCCACTCTGGGCGGCTTCCAAAAGAACATTAAAATACTATGATACATCAAACATTAAATGCTTCCCTAAACAGGGCTGCCTTCAGATGTCTTCTAAAAGCCTGGTAGTTGTTGTTCTCTTTGACATCTGGTGGGAGGGCGTTCCACAGGGAGGGCGCCACTACCGAGAAGGCCCTCTGCCTGGTTCCCTGTAACTTGGCTTCTCGCAGTGAGGGAACTGCCAGAAGGCCCTCGGTGCTGGACCTCAGTGAACGATGGAGGTGGAGACGCTCCTTCAGGTATACTGGACCAAGGCCGTTTAGGGCTTTAAAGGTCAGCACCAACACTTTGAATTGTGCTCGGAAACGTACTGGGAGCCAATGTAGGTCTTTCAAGACCGGTGTTATATGGTCTCGGCGGCCGTTCCCAGTCACCAGTCTGGCTGCTGCATTCTGGATTAGTTGTAGTTTCCGGGTCACCTTCAAAGGTAGCCCCACGTAGAGCGCATTGCAGTAGTCCAAGCGGGAGATAACCAGAGCATGCACCACTCTGGCGAGGCAGTCCGCGGGCAGATAGGGTCTCAGCCTACGTACCAGATGGAGCTGGTACACAGCTGCCCTGGACACGGATTTAACCTGTGCCTCCATGGACAGCTGTGAGTCCAAAATGACTCCCAGGCTGCGCACCTGGTCCTTCAGGGGCACGGTTACCCCATTCAGGACCAGGGAATCCCCCACACCTGCCCGCCTCCTGTCCCCCAGAAACAGTACTTCTGTCTTGTCAGGATTCAGTCTCAATCTGTTTGCCGCCATCCATCCTCCAACCGCCTCCAGACACTCACACAGGACTGTCACCGCCTTCACTGGTTCTGATTTGAAAGAAAGGTAGAGCTGGGTATCATCTGCATACTGATGAACACCCAGCCCAAACCCCCTGATGATCTCTCCCAGCGGCTGCATATAGATGTTGAAAAGCATGGGGGAGAGGACAGAACCCTGAGGCACCCCACAAGTGAGAGCCCAGGGGTCTGAACACTCATCCCCCCCCCACTTTCTGAACACGGCCCAGGAGGAAGGAGCGGAACCACTGTATAACAGTGCCCCCAGCTCCCAGCCCCTCAAGACGGCCCAGAAGGATGCTATGGTCGATGATATCAAACGCCGCTGAGAGATCCAGCAGAACTAGGAAACAGCTCTCACCTTTGTCCCTAGCCCACCGGAGATCATCAACCAGTGCGACCAAGGCAGTTTCAGTCCCATGATGAGGCCTGAATCCCGACTGGAAGGGATCCAAATGGTCTGCTTTCAAAGCTCAGATTAATTCTGTCGGATCTAACTTTTACCCAGATCTCTTGGAAAAGAGAAGTATGTGTGTGCATCCTTGCCCTCTTTCTCTCAGCATAGTGGGGGAGGGTAATCTGGGGTGGGTAGAAGTGACTGGAGGAGTACGCATGGCACTCACTCAAAAAACAAAATGTGCCAGTGGGCCTAGATTTATATAACACTTTTCAAAATGTAGAACAAATGTGCACAGTGTGGGTGTCACACAATTATGCCTACCAAACACCTATATGTACACACTGTTATTTGATTATTTACTATTTAATTATTTACTAAATGTGTTAGTCATTTGTTATCAAGAAATCAAAAAATTCTATAAGCAACCTAGGGTCCCTCCAAATGCCCTTTTAATTGCACATTCATGGTCATTTGTGCTCTTGATGTTATTGAGTTGGTCACAAATGACCTTGTTTTCCATACTTTTTGTTCCTGAAAAGGTTTTGGGGTGGTCTTAGAATCATAGCATTGTAGATTTGGAAAGGACTATCTAGGACTATGTAGTCCAACCCCTTGTGATGCAGGAATATGCAGCTGTCCCATATGGGGATCAAACCTGCAACCTTGGCGTTATCAGCACCACACTCTAACCCAGGGATAGTCAACTTTTTTATACCTACCACCCACTAATGCATCTTTTTTGATGGTAAAATTTCCTTACCACCCACCAGTGCTCAATGGGAGGAGGATTCAGCTTCTGCTGTAGAACCCCCTACCACCCACCTAGAATCCTGAAACGCCCACTAATGGGCAGTAGGGACCAGGTTGACTACCCCTGCTCTAACCCAGCTGTGCTATTGCACTCAGCTTCATTTCCAAGCCATGCATATTCCTTAATTTCGTGCTGAAATCCTGTCACTTTTTATACCAAAAACATTCTGGTTTATTTTTGTCCTGGTTTTGTAGCTCTATAGGCCCCCTGGAAGGCAATAATGTGATAGCATAGGGGAAGCATTGCAGAACAGATTAAAGTAGAACAGACTAAAGCAAAATAAATTCACCACTATTATAATGTTACAAACATGTCACAGAATGCATCCACAATAAAGCACCAATCTGAAAGGGTCCCAACAAGATGTCTAGGTATGCTGACTTTATATGTTTGCTTCACGAATATTTCTATCACACCTTATCGGTGTGATACAAACGAGAATTATTCCTATTTCACATATACAATAATATCATTTCAAAGCAGGGAGTCAATGTTTTGGAGCAAGTTAGTCGAAAGGTACTTGGGGATATATAGACATTACATCAAATTTACTTGAGCCAACAGTGGGTTTGGGAGTAAGATTCACAAAGCATTGTAATGACATGCACTTTACCATTAGCTACCTAGCACAGCTCATGGAAGAGGCCGGCAACTTACAGCAAACAGGTGTCCGATTGCAACTGAAAGTCCAATTGCCAGTGCCACTGAACCTGTGACATCACTTCGCTTAGAATCACAGCTGGCAAAAATAGTAAGGACCAGCTGGAACGTAATTATCAGCTCCACCACTAGTCCATGGCCAGCAGAAAGATCATCATGTACCTAGAAATAAAGGAAACACACTGGAGTTTCAGGAAGCACAGAAAAAGTGTAAACTACTTTTCTTACATCAGGAAAATATAATTTCCTCTCTACTAATTAAAGCCATTTCAAATCGGATGTGTCTGTAGTGAAGAAAAGGAAAAGGAGAGAGAAGATTGTTTTAACTAATTTTACTGTTGTATTTTTATATTGCTGTAAGCTGCCCTGGTGAACAACAGGCAAGAAATTGAATAGATAATATTGTTGTTGTTGATGATGATATTAATTTAAAACCTTTGAAACAACAGCTTTGTGCCACTGACTAGGATAGTGCT
This sequence comes from Podarcis bocagei, assembly GCF_964188305.1. Taxonomy (NCBI): domain Eukaryota; kingdom Metazoa; phylum Chordata; class Lepidosauria; order Squamata; family Lacertidae; genus Podarcis; species Podarcis bocagei. The sequence goes on from NC_138133.1 coordinate 48,122,125, forward strand.
GGGAAGCACTGCTTATTGATGGTTCTGGTCCTTCCTTAAAGGGTAGACCATGTGGTGGTGCTGGACAGGGCTCTGGACCAAATTTGGTTGAATCCTGAGACTAATCAGGCTGATTTGGGGGGGATTTGGGCCTAGGTCGAGTTGGGAAAGGGCTTGCAAAGCAGCACCCCACATAGTCCTCCACAATCCTCGGTCCTCAGCAGAGGATTCAGTACTGCAGGATGGCAGAGTTCCTTTAGAAGCTTCTTCCTGTCAGGGAAGGTTCTTGTGAAGGAGTGCCCTGCAGAATCCCATCACCACCAGGCCCTGTTGCCACAGTGACTGCCCAGGTCTACTACCACTGCTGCAGAGACCAGCAGTGATGGGAGAAGCAAGCAGGGCGCCATTGTAGCAGAGGAAGGTCTGGGAGGTTGCTATAGCAATGGGGCCTTGAGAATAGGCTGCAAGGCCTGGCAGGGAGGAATATGGGGAGGGGGGACTTTAACTCTCTTGTTCTCAGTGTGTGTGAGGGGAAGGCAACACAGTGCCTCTTTCTCTGTGCTCCTGGCTGTAAGTTTAATAAGAGTTTTTGGGGTTTTTAAAAACAACTTCATTAAACACAGTCCCATCCCTGAATTGATTCAGGACTGGATACAGGACAGGCTGGGTGATCTCTGGGTTGACCAAGGTTGTGCTCTGGCATGAGTGACACTATTTTAGCTCCCTGTGAGTCTGATTTTTTTTTGCAGCTCTCATAGCAACATTGTGTAGCTGTGGTACTAATGTGGTGTCCATTTTTCAAATGTCAAAGTGACATAGTTCTTCACGTTCCGACACAAGCAATTCTGCGCTGCTGCAGCAAGCCACAGAATTGGGTGTTTAGTCACTGTCATATATGGTAGAAACATACAAGATTTGGCCTAGCACAAGATGCAGTCTGCTATATGCATATAGAGAATATAAGGGTAGAGCGCTGGTTTTTCCATTAGATGTTCACATGATATACTTAAGAAATGAAAGGCTTCTTTTTTTCCTTAGGAGGACTGTAGTTTAGTGTTCTATTATAAATCCATTAATTAGCTCTAACTCAATTAATTTCAGTTTCAATTAAAAGTAGGCAGCATGCAGCCCAAGTGCATTTTAATTTCCTTCAGTGAGGCTAACTGATGGGATTCTTTATTAGTGGAGAATGAAACTAGAATTTAAGGCACAGTCTATTATAAAGAAGTGTGTCATCTTAAATATATGGCGTTATCAGTCACTATAATAATGACATAGATTTCGACACTCCCATGTTTTCATCTTAAAATTTCACACCTGGCTGCTATGTACCTGGTATTAAATCATTTCTAAAAGTTTTAAAAAGAAAATATCTATTAGAGAACAATTGCTGGGTGTAAAGAAAAGGCTGTCAGTAGGATAAATCAAAGGCATTTACATAAAATTGCACTGTTATTTTGAGTTAAAGAATAAATACCACCTACTCTTCACTAAAAGCTTACACAAGCTGCCTCCCCACCAACCCTGCTCTGATGAAATAGATTTTTAGCATTCATTTAATTATGGAGAGCTACATGGAATCTGTTCTTATGAATGGATTCATGAAGCCCTTGGCAGCCTGCCTATCAAGATTTTTGAAAAACAGTTTGCCAAGCATATGCTAAACTCTTTCATGGAAATGGGTTCGATGTCAGTCTCCACCACAGGATGACTATCAAGAGATCACCCTTTTTATTAAAGGATAGCAATGTGAATCACACGAGAAGCCATTCCAAATGTGAAGGCACACTCTCAAAACATCTTCTTGCAGATTGTTTAACCTTGGCCACATATTTCTCCTTTGTTCATATAAATAAGGACATTAAAGCACATTTACATGGTATTAGTCTTTCAGTTTATATCCATGCTGGTCTTCTGACAAATCTATACTCAAGTGTGAATGTTTCCATGCATAAGGTTAATATAAAGAGCCTGGCGGAAGCAAGATAAAGCAGAAGTGATACATTTTAATGCGAATGAGCATTTGTGCCAGTGTAAATATAATTCAAAGTTGAAACTATATTGGCAAGAATGATGGTTTGCTTTGCAAACTGGCTGAAGCAATAGCTGTTTTAAGCTTCATCAGCCAAAAAATAAAATAAAATTCAGTTGTAGTCTTTGATTAAAGTTTAATTAATGCATCGTGTTCTCTCAGTCACAATAACTGATACATTAGACTCCACATTGCATCATTCTAATGCTCAATAGATAACTGTTCCACCATACCTAATACTTGACCACAGCTAATACATATTATCTACCCACCTATAATATGTAGGGAAATCAACAGTGAGCAAAAATATGCATCTTCTTGAATTTAAATTGAAAACGTGCTGTATGGTTCAGGTTCCATTTTATTATGTTTCATAAGAATAGGGAACTCCCAAGTCCTGTACCCTACCTTGGTAATTCCCAAGCCGCCCACCACACGCTGGGGGGTGACAAGGTAGAGAATTCCCGCCCCTGCGATGGCACCCAGGCATTGGGCTGCAATATAGAAGACTGACTTGGCAAGGCTGATCTTCCGAGTGCAGACCATTGCAACAGTCACAGCAGGGTTAATATGGCCACCACTGATGTGTCCAATGCATTGCACCATTGTTGCAATGCTGAGTCCAAAGCAGAGAGAAATGAGGACCATGTCGACAGGCAGAGGGTTTTCGGCTCCACCCCAGTTGATTGTAGAGCCAAGGCTGAGGAGGACAAAAATGAGCATGGCCAAAAATTCTGCAGAAACAGCTTTCCAGAAAGGCTGAGTCCAGATGCCTTTAAATGCCACCATGATGGCTTCGCACTTACACAGACGTCTGCACTTACTGAAAAAGGAAAACAAAGCAACATCAGGAGCTGACCCAGTAACTTCAAGGTTGGCGCTAAATACTCATAATCATCTGCAGAAGGTCACAGACTAGGTGGGACTAACATTTATTCATAACTAGCTAAGAGTGGGGTGAAGGAAGGGTGCCCACTTCCCACTTCCATTTACCACATGCCTCCCCTATTTCTCACTGTTATTTCCTACATTTACATACTGTACATGGCTGAGGCTATGACCATGGGAGGATATCTGGGATTTCTCAGATCTGATCCTGCTCTCTGCTATGCCAGAATTATCAAGCACTGAGTAAGAGGTGATGCATGAATCCTACTTGCTACCCACAAACTGCATTTAGGAGTAGTGTGTGACCATGTCCCAGAACTTTCTCAAAGGTGGTGAGGTCCAGGTTCCAGTAAACACCTGAAACTTCTCCAACACACAGCATTGTCAAACTGCATGGAGCACCCCAAAAAATTAGAAGTGGCATGAGAGAATTGTTGTTTTCTATGCCTTCAAGTGAAGGGGGTTTAGTAAAGGTGACCCACCCCCAATCCTGGAATCAGCTCAGACTGCTTTCTCCCTCCTTTTTTGAGTGAGGGGGGGCAAGGAGAGAGTATAGGAAATACATCTTCCCCCACAATCCTGGACTCTTTAGAAGGGGGATATACACCCCCATTTATATGATTTGGCCATCGTCCCATACAATCTTCCCAACAGGAGATTGTATGGTAACCAGTCATTTATCTGAACTATGCCCTCACATCACTATGGGAGAAGATGCACAATCTCCACTTTTGATGGATACCTTTGGAAGAATGAGTCATTTTCATTTCCCCTTCCCTGCTCTCTTCCCTGTAACATCCAAAGACACCTTAAAATTGTTATTTGAGTCTGTGTGCAGCACAGCTGCAGTACTTTCTTGATTGCACCACGCATCAGATATATTAGTTGGTCAAATAGGCAAGTTAAATACATGAACCCAGGGCCTCTGGCTTCACAATCTCTGTACAATCTCAAGGAGCCAACCAAGGTTGTTATTGCCAAAGGGTTGAACTATTTGGAAGCAATATCCCCCACTGTATAGTGTAAATTCATAAGGCCAGGACTTTGCTTGAGAATGCCCTGACCCTGAGCTGTAAAACAGAAGTGGAACCAGCTACATCATGAAGGCCAGCAATGTAAGCCGTACAAGTCTTGAACCAAACCAGAGCCAAGTCAGCAAGAGCTCCCTAAACTGGAACCCCCAAAGTAGCAAGACAGCACCCCTGGAGACAGATTCCCTTTATAGCAGGGACTTCACACTTCCCAGTCCTTGCTCCACAATCCAGGAAATGCAGAAGACATGAGATGACTGATAGGCAACAGGGTTCTAGGCCAGAGAACTACCACTTTAAGGCACTCTACTCTTCAAGAATGGTGCAGAGCATGGAAAGGATAGGGTGTCCAAAGGCTGATACAGGTTTCATTTGATCTCCAGACCTTGGTAAAACGAGTTGTCTGGTTAGAGCTATCCAAGGTCCTGAAACTCCAGCTTGATGCTACGTAGTTAATTAAGCCACCTACAGATGTCTATTGTGCCCTATGGACTTCCACTTGCAGTTAGGGTATGATGGTGCAGCAACTAGGATTACTGCTGTACAGGCTCTTCCGCTTCCTCAGCCTAAACCTCCATGCCTCTGCTCTTCCTGGCTTCTCTCACTGCCTGCCTTCATCCTCCCCTGCCTGACCTACTAGACTCAACCCTGCCAATGATCTGCTGCCAAAGTAAGAAAATCATGTCACATACTTGAGTTTCTCTTTCCAGCTGTTGGCATGGTTCTATGAGAAACCAACATTATCAAAATAGAAGCTATCCACCACTGTATTTTACATTATGCTTTCACAAAATAAAGTTTATTTATTCCAGAGATTGATATACCATCTTTTTCTGAATTATACATTTTATACACTTTGTTGGAATTCCACTAACTCAGCTTTGATTTTATAAAAGCAACTTTTTGCTGATTTGGAACAAAATAACAAAACTTCCTAAAAGGCCTCAGTTCCAACTAAAAGAATATAGTGGGATGCATGATGTAAAAACCAGTTGGAAACACCTTATAAGGTTGATCACTTTCACTTTTGCAGAATTCCTCATGTCATTTAAGAGCTTCTTGAAAGGCAGAAATCAAGCAGGTGAAACTTTTCCTGGTACAAAGATGAAGTGATGGGGAAAGCTTCACCTCATGAATTTCTGTGTGCTGTACAACTTTTAAATGAGCCCTTTGCCTTTTAAACAGTTGGCAATCCTAATACTGCAGTCATATGCTCAAAATACTGGAAACCAATGAACTCTACAGATACTTTTGCAAAACTTGTATAGGATTCTATCTTGCTGGGACATTTACTCATGAGCATTACTGTTCATCCCCAGGTAGGGAATTTATTGAATAAAAACACAACCTATATTTAAGCAAGATGATACCCTTCTTTATTAACTTTACTGCAGTAAAGGACAGTCCCGTAAGTGAAAGGTACTGTAATGACCCCAGGTTTTACACAGCTTTTATACCTTGTTATAAACAGCATACATCATATTTGTTATATAATTACTGCTACACTATCCATCACATGCCAGCTATGACATGCCAACTTCAGATACCTGCCAAATTAACTGTACAAGTTGGCCAGTACAATAAACTAACTTTTGATCTGGATAGTAAACGGAAGCAGGTCCCACAAAAAGTTAAGCTTTCAACTAATTAAATCAACAAATTCTCCATCATCTCCAGAGTTTTACAACTGAGCAGGGATCTGAACCTGAGTTTCTAACACCTGCACCCAACAGTGGCACTAGGAGTCATGGAACCATAGAAGGGTTGGAAGGAAACTAAGGGTCATCTAGTTCAATGGGTGCAATGCAGAAATCACAGCCACCCAACCTCTGTTCAAAACCTCCAATGAATGAGAGTCCACTACCTTCGGAGGAAGTCAGTTCCACAGTCCAATAGCTCTTTCCACCAGAAAGTTTTTCCTAAAGTTTAGCCAGAAGGAAGAGGGCTAAGAAAGGCCTTCCCTTTCCCTACCTTAATGGCCCTCTGTTCCAAGCCATTCCCATTGTGGAGGCCAGATCCACTCCAAGTTGCCAGTTGCAATCTTACAGACATGACACCCTCTGCAGGTTCATGCTTCCTCGAAGAGGAGAATTCTAACTATGAACACACAGAGAGAGACATTCCTGGCAGCAACTGTGCCTGGTTGCAAGTTCTGAGAGCACAGCAGTCTGGAGTGCGTGTGTGCCTGCCTGCATCTTTCCCCCCCTGAGCGCCACTTAGCAACCCAGTAGGAGGGGGAGGGACGAAAGAGAACAAGCCAAATATTATCTTTGCAAGCACGAGAATGGAATCCTTCCCCCCTCCCTTACTTGTGCCAAACGTTCACGGTTTCGAAACCTCAGCAAATGCCGAGGGTCAAGCCCGTGCTGGCGTCCAAAAGGGTTTGAAATTGGAGGTGGGAGAAGAATTTGGAAGACGCAATTTTTTACCTTCGGGTCCCGCGCCTGGAGTCCTCTGGAACGCAAACCTGAGAGTTGCAGTCGCGGGTCCCTTGGCCCTGACCCAGCCGCCACCTCGCGGAGTAAGCACAAACTGCTGGCAACGGTATATTTTTAGGATTCTTTCCAAATAGGTGAAAAAGACGGGGACTGCCCTTGACCTTTCCGGGGACGCCGATCGCCTAGGTTTAACGTTTCAGGCTTAGACAGTTATGGGTCCAAGCGCGCGCGAGCGTACGCGCACGCAGCAAACCTTGTATATATTGCAAACAGGGGAGACTTGCAAGTGGGGCTTTCTCACGAAACTTCGCCGGCTTGTTTGGCGGAGAGGGAATATACATGCTGCCAAAACAAAGATAAAAGCACCAAACAAACTAACAAACGAACAGTAGCGTAGCGTGGGGGGTGCAGGGGGGGCCGGCCGCACCGGGCGCAACATCTGGGGGTTAGGGTTAGGGGGCGCAAATCCACGGGTTAGGGGGCGCAAATTACTTGCCTTGCCCCGGGTGCTGACAACCCACGCTACGCCACCGCAAACGAAACACCGTCGCAGATATTGATCAACCCAGAGCTCATCCCAAAGGAGCCTACAAAGAAGGTGGGAGAAGCGACCCAGAATCCAAACTCACAACGGCGAGCGGAGGGTGCCGATCCGGGCGCAGGAGGCCACCGGTGGGAGACATGTGGGATTGCAAGGGAGGAGGAGAGAAACGACGGAGCGAGCTCCGCCGAGGCTGCCGAAGGGGCCGGCGCGGCAGAGGACTCTCGCGACGGCCTCTGCTTCGCCCCGCCTCCCAGGCACTGGCCTCCGAGTGGCAAGGGGGCGACCGGGCAGCCTGCTGGACGTCCTCCTCGCGAAGCAGCAGCTGCTACAGCAGCAGCCGCAACTCTCCCAGCCCCTTCACGCTTTCTGCCACTCGCGGAGCCCTGGCCAAAGCCTCTTTGCGTTGTTGTTGTTGTTGTTGCTGCAGATCGCATCCCTTCCTCTTAATTCGTTTGCCCACCCCACCCGCCGAAAAGTTCCAGGAAAATCTCAAGCTCGCCTCTCTCTTGTCTTTTGGCAAACGGAAAGCCCCAAACGGCCTGCTTCGCTCTTTTGGCGCGCCGGAACAAAGCGGGGCTTGTTTCCCTTCTCCCTCTTAGTAGCTCTCCCCAAACCACCTTTTGTGCGCGTATGTGTGCGTAGCTGCTGTCTTCATGCATCTCAGCTGCAGCCCACGTCCAACCGTGGTCTAACGAGGCATCGCTATTAAAAGTTGGGCGGTTTTTGTTTTTTGGGTTTTTTTTTTGCGAATTGGACTCCAAGGTCTGGAGCGGTGCACAGTAGCCAAACTTTTTGCGTTTCTCTCTCTGCGTGTCTCTGCCACCTGCCTTCGGCCCCGCGTCCCCTTCTTTCGCCTTCCCCACCTGCGCCAACCCACCCATTAATCCCACACTCGCCTCTCCTGCCATTTGGCGTGAAGCAGCCCTTGGGGCGCCCTCCACCCCACCCCACCGCGCCTTGCTGCAGCGCCCCGACGACTCACCCCCAGCAGCCTCCGGATGCGCTCCTGTCGCTCATTCCTTCCCGGGTTTGTGCGCCTGGCAGAGACGCGCCGGAGTTGCTGGAGAGCGAGCGACGAGGGAGGAGGAGGGAAGCCGCCCGGCGCGCTCTGGGGAGTCGGATTACTGTGCGCCTGGCCTGGTGGGGTTTGGGGGAGCCGAGGGCGGCTGGCCGAGCAGATGGCAGGTTGTCGCGAAGTTATATTTGAACTGCAGATAACTTTCCCTTACCTGATCAGCTCGAGGCACGCGGCGACCGCCTCGCCAGGCGCAGCAAAACGCAGCAGCAACAGAATCGGATACACACGGTCGTGAAGGAAATCAAGTTTTGACCATCATCACAGCAAATGTAGATCAGGCCCTCCTCGACGTCGTTTGTTTGTTTACAGGACTCTCTACACCGCCTTTCAGGGCAAAATGCCACCTCCAGGCGGCTCATCAATACAACCTTGAAACCAGGGATCAAAGCTGGTGGAGGTGATTTCGCTGCAGATAGCGCTGGGGAAATTGAAGGAGGGCAGCCTTTAATCCAGAACATCTTTCTCACTCTCGATTCACCCACCATCAGCAGAGGTGCCCCTAAAGGAATGTGGGCATCAACAGAAAAGGGTGGCCTATCCTTGGTGTAGATCGGGGATCCTTAACAGCACCCTTAGACACACACCCCTTGCTGCCCACCCAGTTGTTTGCAGGGTGGGACTCTGAACAGCACGAGTGCTCCTTTGGTCAACTGGGTATATTGTGATTTCCTTAGATTTCCAAATTTGCCCTCTGCCCCCTTTTAGACCTACAAAAATATTCAATGAACAGCAGATTTAAAGAAACTTTTTTTTTTAATGGTCAACAATGGAGCATCTGCAAGCACAGACAGGTTGCCATATTCAGCACTAGTGGAAGTTTCCAAACTGTGTTCAACAGCAGTCCTGTAGAGACTGCATCACAGTTTAATCTGGATGTACCAGAGCAACAACGACTACAGTGAAGCTGAGCTGCAAGGCCCATGAGAAGGTAATTCAGGGGTGAGAAATTGGTCCCAGCCTGCAAGTCTGATCCTGACCTCCCCCCCCCCCCGGCACTTCCACGGGCCATTTTCACCAGTGGGTGGGACTAAGCACTTGATGTCACCATGACGTTTTCCTTTGTCCATGGGTCTGAAATCAAATTGTAGGCACCAAGGCACCATCAATCAACTGATCAGGCAGCACCTGATCTTTTAGCAGGGAGCCATGTCTTTCTCTGACCTAAACCTGTGGTTATTTATTTATTTATTTATTATTCCCTTATTGTCATCATCAAGTGTAGGACAGGTCACATGGTGTGGGGAAAATGGGACAAATTAGAACCCTTAATGGGCCTAATCAGGCCTGTGGACCAAATGTTCTACACTGCTGAATTATAGGACTGTACTCCCATGCCAGCATAAGCAGTGGTGGAGGAAGCCACTCGGGTGCCATAGGGGCACACCGTGGGGCCTCCGGAGTCTGCCTGCCTCCTCCCACTCAGCCGCCCTACAGCTGGGGGGGAGGCAGCGGGCAACCATTTGGGCAACGCGGAGCCTGCAGTGCTCCCAAGCCACCCTGTCTCTCCCAAGAGAGACACATGGCTCGGGCACGCTCCAGGCCTGCAGTGAGTGCCACCCGGCATTCTGTCACCCCCCTCAGTGGTGACACCCACCGCATCCCCCTTCCTCCGCCCCTGAGCATAAATCATCCACCAGGATAAAAAGAAAAGGCAGGCCAGACACCTGACTGGAGCTGAGTCAATTAATATAATCCAAAATGACACTTTCCAATATTATACTCAGGAATGAAACCTGAGTAATTGAACAATAGTTATCCAAGATCAAAAGATCAAAATTTGATTTTCTTTAAAATATATCTAATCATTGCTTTTTTAAAAAAGCAGTAGGGACAATACCCTCCACCAGAGAAACATTATCCACTGCTGAGGTGCAGAAGTTAAGCCCTACTGTAAAAGGCAGGTGTGAAATCAATCAAATAAATTGATAAAATAAACTGAGCCCATAGCTGGCAAATTTCATTACCTAGGAAGGGTAAGGATCCACAGAACATGTGACAGTTCTCAAACATGCAAGAGGAGTTTTCCACATCATTGGGCAGAACGAACTGAAACAGATCCAAGGCAACGTGCTCCTACATTACACCCATGACTGAGATAATTAAGACTCAGACTCCCCCTGCTTGGATTGCGCAAAGCTGAGAAATGGATAGCTTTACTTCACAGCATTGAGGTGCTTCTAGACAGGAGCTTAATATTGCAAATTGGCCATTAAGATATTGCAAAAAGGGACAATGACAGTAGACATTCTTTTCTTTCATTTTCTTTTTTAAATAAGACTAATTGGATTTTCATTGAAAGGGAAAATCTAGATTAAATAAAGTGGCAGAATTGGGCACCTTTTTTTTTTGACACTAACAACCCTTTCAGGACACTTAGGTGATGTCAAAAGCCAGGGCTGGCCCAATACATTTCAGCACCTGAGGCAAATCACAAAATGATTCCTCCTCCCCACCAGGGAAAAAGGAGCGAGTGAACATCTACATCATGAACAGAGGGGGAATAAAGATCAACATCCGGATCTGTTGCCACTGTGGATCTTGCTGTCTGAGGCAGTTGCTTCACCTCACCTCCTGAGTGGGCTAGCTCTGCCTACAGCTTCCCTTCTGCCTTTAAATTTATTCTGAAAGCTTATATTTCCTGTTAGGCTTAATCTTCAAGTTATCATCTTTAGTGGAATTGAAGTTGAAGCACATGTAAGTGCAATGCATTTTCTCACACCCATCTCTTGTTTGATACCCCGCTTTGCCTCTTCTGCTCCTCTGCTCTCTGTTGTGGGTTAACATTGCCTGCACCTCAACTCAGGGGCGGAGGAAGGGGGGTGAAGTCATCCTGGGTGTCATCACTGAGGGGTGTGTGTGACAAAATGCCGGGCAGCACTCACTGCAAGGCCTTCAGCACACCCGAGCCATGTGTCTCCTGGGAGAGACTCAGTGGCTTGAGTGACCATAGGCTCCATGCTGCCCAAACGGTCCGCCCACTGCCCCCCCCCAGCTGTAGGGCAGGCAGTGGGAGGAGGCAAGCAGACTCTGGAGGCCCCATGGTGAGTCCCCGCCCCTATGGCTGGCTCGCCCCGCCCCTGGGTGTGCTACCCTAGGAATCCGAGTGGCTTCCTCCACCGCTGCCTCATCTCCCTTTTCTTTCTCCTAGTCTTCCCTTGTTAGGGCCAAAAGAGATGTGATGCAGGAGATCGAGGGTCAGATTACCTTTTAAAAAAACAAAAAAACCACATTGAAGCAGCTGCGAGAGACTTCAGTTTGAATGGAGCAACAGCACTGGAGAGACAGGTGCTTAACGCTTTTCCAAGAAGCAGAATGGGGGGGAGAGACTGCTTGACAGTTCTCAGACTGTTTCTTTATCAACAGAAGGCTGTGCTTTTATATATGCAGGCCCTTTTCAAGTTTGCTTTGGTGAGCTGCAGCATGACTGCTTTCCCAAGCAGTTTTTGCTCAGGAATCAATGTACAAAAAAAATGCCTTCAAAAACAACCCCACCCCAAATATATTGGGAACTACCAACCTGTGCAACAGTCTTGGTGTGCATGTCTTTATCCCTTGTCTTCCCCTTGTCACTTCCCTCAATATCAGTTACATATATGTACATCTACTTGAAAGATGCGGTTAGTGTGCTGGACAAAAATGTAGGTACCAATATAATTCCTGCATCCCCTTGTTCCTCCATGTTGCTAATTTTGGGGAGGGGATATTTAGAGCAAGAAAATAGCCTGGGGCAAAGGGTCATGCAGCTCATCCCTAAAGGGCTGTTACTCCAAACAAAATCAAAGTCTCTTGCAGGTATTTTTTCTGTCTGTCTGTCTTTTTTGTAAAAGAAAAGGCCAGCGTTTTTCCAGTGGCTCATCTGCTTTGTTCCTTATATTTGAAAACAGAAGCCTGCCATCCACCAAGTCAGACCATTGACCCATTGAGGTCACTGGCAGCAGCTTTCCAGCAAAAGTTATTCCCAGCCCTTCCTGGGAACACCAGGGATTGAACCTGGGAACTTTCTGTGTGCAAAGCATGTACTCTGCCACTGAGCGATGTCCCTTTCCAAAGATCCTTGAAGCAGCGATTCCCTACTTACGTGGGGATCACTTTCCGGGTCCCAGTGTGCATAAGTGAAATGCACATAAGTAGGGAGCCCAGCATAGTAAATATAGCTTCCCACCCAACAGCTGTTGAGCAGGGAAGTGTCAAGATGCTACCGGCAGCTCCCGGCTGGTTGCCCAAGAAAGTATAATTACCGTCCTTTTTTATTTCAGTCTTTACAGAGAGAGGCTATAGAACCCAGCTTCTTGGATATAATGGCGTTGTCGCAAGTGAATCTCCCCCTCCCCATCTCTCCCATTTCCTCATTAGTCATTCTCATCATCTTCTCTACAGGTGCTGCTACATGCCCTCTGTCTTTGAGCTCTTTATTCTCCTACTTTTAAGGCTCACTGGGTTCTGGGAGATGGAGGGTCTGGAATGCTTTCTAACAACAACATTTCAGCTGGGTGTTGTCCTGGCTCTCCCATGATTTCCCAGCTTTCCCCCTCATCTGCCTCTGAGCTGCTACATCCCTCAAACCCCTGTTGTAAATCTATACTGTCTTCCTTTTCCTCCTCCCTAGAAGGGTCAGGATGGGGAGATGGTCTCCACCATTCCTCCTCTACCCAGTCCCTGTCAGGTAGCATGTTAGCAGTGAGAGCTCCTGTGTGCCATTTTGGAATCCTTAGAGTCTTTTTTTTCTCTGGACATCAGGCTCGGGGGGGGGGGTCTCCTTGTGAGCCACGAGGACTTTACAGCTCTCTCCTGTCATTTCAAGTAAGCACTGAATGTCCCAAATAGACATTGTGATAAATGGTAGCGAAAGCTGCTGCGCCCTAGCAGAGCCAACAGAGACACTTTCCTCCTGATGAAGACTGGCCACCAAGGTGACCAAAGCTGTTTCATTCCTGAAACTGGGCCTGAACCAAACAGTGGAAAGGATCCAAGTAATCAGTATCATCTTAGACAGCCTGGAGCTGAGGTGCTACAACTCATCCAAACACCTTGCTTAAAATGGCAGATTGGACAGAGATCTTAAATTATCCACAAGGGTGGGAATCTAATGATGTATTTTTCCTCAACAGAGACCCAGTCTTTCAAATCAGATGGTACAACAGCATCCTCATTGACTGTAGGGAGACACAGCTGTGTGCATACTTGGCGTCTGTCCATATTGGTAGAACACATGCTTCTATGAAGGTTTCAGATTCTGGGGAGGGCCATCCCCGGTCAGAATATATAGGACTTTGGTAGTCCAAAGCAGATCCTTATCTTTCACATTTTTAAAGCAAACAAATCTCACAATAAAGATGCATAGTATTCGGTCTCAGATTTAAAACACACCAAGCACTGCTCCAGCTTTTGTCGTAAACTGAATCTTCCCAGATCCATAATAACAACAGATTTACAACACTGTAATCTTAGCTGGGTCAGTACTAGATGCTTCGTCCCCTGACATTTAGATCAGGGGAAATCAGTCAAGGGATTTTGACATTGCTGCTGGCCATCATCCAGGGGGTTTAGTTTTACCATCGTTCTCCAGCACATGCACACCTTCTCCCCACAGAAGCTGCACACATAATCCCATGCTAGGGGACTAGAAAATACAACATGGCAATTCATTTGAACAAGTCCCTCCAGATTTTGTTGCAGTGTTTAAGAAAAACCTTTAATATGGCAGAATGGTTTGTTTCCTTAGCTGGCGTGAAAGTAATTTGCCAGTCCGAAGTGTGTGTGTGTGTGTGTGTGTGTGTGTGTGTGTGTGTGTGTGTGTTGTTAAAGAAGAAATTGCTATGGAAGAACAAATTGTAAACCAAATAAAATGGACAACATGGAAACAGATGGAAAGTGTTACAATAGAAGAACAAAACCTGCAAGATAAGTAGCCAAGTAATTTAGCAATGGGGTGTGCAATTCCCAAAACGAATCGCTACAGTTGCTGTGGCACTTAAGGCAAGAGTGCTTTATTAGATAGGTGTTTAATATAAGAGCACATCCAACACACAGCTCATTCAGGGTGTATAGATTCTCTCATTCTGCACATTTCAGTCCAGTCATTTTTTCTTATCAACCTATCAGTATTTTAAGCTCACCCTTCAACCAAAGTTCCCAGGGTGCTGAACAATTTATATTAAAATGCAAAAAAAGATATCAGCATTTTAACCCGAGAACTATGATAATACAGAAAAGACCAACAGCAGGACAACATACCAGTATAGTCACAAAACAACCACAGATCATATTGTGACCTTCCAAGGGTCAGGCTGAGCAACTGGCAGCAAAATGATAAGAACAAGGGATATATATATATATATATATATATATATATATATATATATATATATGCAGGTTTTGGTGTCTTCGGGTGTCTTCCCGTGTAAGAGTTGGGGTGTCTAGGCGACGTTTCGACGAGGTCTCACTCGTCATCTTCAGGCTGGTGCTTTCGGCTTCTTGTTACTGCACCAGCCTGAAGATGACGAGTGAGACCTCGTCGAAACGTCGCCTAGACACCCCAACTCTTACACGGGAAGACACCCGAAGACACCAAAACCTGCATTCCTGTACCCGTGAAAATCTACGAAAGCAAATATATATATATATATATATATTCCCATTAGGAGGGAATTACAATATTAGGGTGCCAAGTCTGAGAAGGCCCTGCTATGTGTCACCATGGCATGAGCTGTAGTTAAAGTTGGCATCAGCAGGGCTGCCCCAGCAGATCTCAATACACAGATTGGCATATATGGGGAGAGAAGCTCCTTCAATTACCAGGAATTCGTGTAAGTGTGCAGGAGCTGGATTCACACTGCATTGGACCATTGTTTCCACACAAGAGCATCTAACACAATTGAAGTGTCACAGTTTTCACATTTCAGGTTGTCACAGGAATTCCTTCTCTAAAGCTACAAGAAGCTGCTTTGTGGGGCAATCTAAGGCTAAGTTCAAGACTGCAAACTCCATCTTCTTCAGAACACCAGTCTATTTTTATTTACAACATTTTAGTTTAGCCAGAAGAATAGATACTATTTCTGATCTTGCAATAAACAAAATCAAACTTTTGAGAAGCATTTACTGTATCTGCATACTGCTTAACGCCAAAATAGGCCTCTTAGTGGTGTACAAGCATAAAACCCAATGACACAAGCATCAAAACACAAATATTCATAATTAAATTACGCAACAAAACATAGGAGGTAGCCCTGCTTTGTTAGGGGTTTCTTCTGATTCATTCCGCAGAGTGGGGCCCCGATCTTCCACCCCACAGATCTGCCCTGGTGGCACCACTGCCCACCATTGTATGAGCTTTTACCCTTATGCTCTTTAAGTAAATTCTTCAGAGACTGGGCAACACACAGCTAAAGAGATTTGTAAAGAAACAAGGTGTGTGTGTGCATGGGTATATGCAGAGGCGGAGCTAGCTGCTCTGGCACCTGGAGTGGTGCGCATGCTGTGCACTGGGAGGCGGGGCTAGCCACCCGCATGGTGGGGTGAGCATCCCAGGGAGGCGATGTCACCCCCCTCAGGGATGACACCTGGGTGGGCTTCACCCCCTTCCTCTGTCAGTGGGTTTATGCAGACAGAAGCTGGGATTTCACATCATACTGTTGGGGGCTGGTTCTTGCAGGAGCATTAAGGAAAATGCAAAGCAGGGTAAAATACAACTGGTGCAAGGCTTTAAATAACATTTAAGCAATGTTTTCACACCCACACAATAAAGAAGGTTTTTTTCAGTCAGTCACAAAACCATGTCTTCCCCCTAGTAAAGGAGGAGCTTAACCAAATGCTTTAGCCTTTCGAGACGCTGAAAAGTGGCTTTTAACTAGCCTGAATAAAAACTAGACCAAATAGGATGGCAAATATGGTGGGCTTTTCCACTACATTGTCCCCTCTACACAAACATCTTAACATGTCAGTTGTTCACTAGGCCTGTCTCCTTTCCCATTTAAACTGCCCATCTGCTTACTTGACTGCCAATGCTGAGTTTTTACTACCATGAACACTGCAGAGCCAAAGTTAGATTCTTTTCAACTACACGCATCGCTGAAACAATTATCTATAAGCCTCCAGTTGTGAAGCCTTTACAACTGGAAGTGGGAAGAAGAGTCGGTGAACGATTACCAGTAATATATTTTTTTCTCCAGAAGACAACAGCAACCCTGTTTTAAAACATCCTATTGGTGACAGCAGAGAAAGAAAAGCTGATAGTTAGGAATAGTGAAAACAAAGCAAAACATGATTAGGAAGCAAACTGGTTTTGTTAAGGAATCATTTGGAGATCAAGAATGCTAAAACTGTTAATCAGAGACTTTCCCGGCAGTACCTGAACTTTGATGACCTAGAGGTGTTTTGCTAGCTCCTTTGTGGTTAACTAAAACTTCTCTCTTTGCCAACCCAGAATGAGTTGCGCCATTCCTAAAACACCACCACCAATGACTCAAATGTTTAACTTCACAGGACAACATGAAAGGAAAGCAACACTATTCCAGTTAGCAGAGGTGAGGTGTTTGTCTCTTTTTGAAATTAGATTACAAAAACTAAATATGCGTTCTTAATTCCATTCTGAATAGGATTGTATCCTAATGGTAACATGAGCGGAATGCCACTCTGACCGCAGCTCCCTACATCACTCAATAAGTCTCTCATGGCAGTTGGTTGACCTTCAAGAAAGGCTTAAGCGGAAGCGCCATCTTCCAAAGAACATTGAGGGGGCCCAACACAATGTCCTGACGTTGCTCGACATCCTGATGTTGCTTATGCTCCGCCTCAACAATTGGTGTGCCTATGGGCCTGGCATAGAGTTGTGGGGGGCTGTATTGGGAGGTGGAAACAGGGGTGGGGATGGACAGAAACAGCTTCCATACCAGAAGCTCTGTTCACTCAAGCTGTCCTCACCCAGTTCTCATTGACACACTGTAGCCTCACTTATCACATTCCAGGCCTTTCCTGAAAGGTCCCTTGAACTCCAGGAAAGGCTGCTTGCAGGGCACAGGTACGGTACTACGGTGAGGAGAGGAGAGAGAAATCCATGTTAGATATGGAGTCCTTTAGTCTTCTGAAGAGTACATTATATTTTTCACAAACCTGGTGACTTTTGAATGGTTGTGGTCACATGTAGTTGTTCAAAATTATTCATGCTCAAGGGATCTGAGATTTAGCAAGAGTGTGGCACAAGGCTGCAAAACTAACAGAAAGCACAGTGACCAGACGGGTATCTTCCATTAAAAGACAGATAATGTGGGGCCAACTATCTTTAACTTGCAAAAAGTGGAGGGCTGGGAATGGACTGAATGAAAATTTTTTTGGGGGGGGGCAGTGTATTTTCAGAGTGTTTCTGAATACACACTACACAGATTCAACTCAGGGTAAAAAGGTTTGTTTCAGCTGCTTGGAAGCCCCCAATGAGTCTTTTATCATTAAGGAGGTGGAGTCCAAGGTGCCCACAGAATAAATGCAGGCTAGGGAAATACTTGACTTTTGAATAAGTTCAATTTGTGTGGAATGTGAATAACTGAAGCAAGAACTAAGAAAAGGAAGAGAAGGCATATTTCCTTCCCAAGGATACTTAGAACTTCCAATTACTTCAGAGGCCTTTTAACATGAAAAGGGTACTGTTCTGTGGTTAAGAGGCAGAAAGAGAGTGAGAGGCCTTTCATGGCCTTCTAGTAAATGGTGATTGCCAGGACAGAAAAGGCTGGCATTTCTTGCTACCTCTAACTGCAGCAAAAGAATTTTCTGTGAAGCCCCACAATGGTTTGATCCCAGGATTTTGCTGCTGTGCCAAGGTACATAGTCTAGGCATAATAAATGTGAATGAATGGAAAGTCCAAGCACTGACAAGTACCCAGATTCTCTCCTTCAGCATATTCACACCGCTCAGCAAGCAGAACAGCTTTGGCAGAAAGAAAGCAGCAAGCATCTCTTAAGCTTTCCCTGGGAGAGCTTGTTTCCTTTGGCAAAAAGGATGCTTGGGGAAGAAAGGAGATGCACTGAAAGTGAATAGTGGTGATTTCGCACTATGCTTTTGCACGTTACTCCCGTGTCTTAAAACATTTGCATAAGAAGTGTTTAGTGTGATTTTTGCTTTCAAGTCTGGCCCATGTGTACTATGAATCATAGGATGGCTTGGCAGTACCCATGAGACTCTTTGTTTCTGCTCAAATGCATTCTTTAAAAAAGGCTAACATGGCTATATAGGACTCATTCTGTGGTCTGTGGCATGAAGAAAATATGGCCAGCATCCACTTTTTGGCTCCTGCAACTAAAAATACCCAGGCTGCCTTTATAACGAAGGGCTCATCCACACTTCCTCTTATCTCACGGCTTTCCCCAGGGGAAAACCACTCTTTATCTCTCAGTCACAGCAAACAACAATTTGGGGTTTCTCCAAAGTAATGTTTGCTTCAATTTAACACCAAATAAAGGGTTTTCTCTGGGAAAGGAGAGGGGCACCCTAAGTGAACCTGCAGCAGCTATCTGGACTTAAGAAATAACAACAACAATGGCTGAGTTTTCAGTCTGATGCCAGATATCTAGATCAGCATTTACCTGCAAATTTACTTGAATTGCTTACATAGCACAAGTTTTAGCAGAAGCATTGATTCAGGGATCAAGTCCTCCTGCTAACTAATGAATGTTCTTCTGGATGTTGTATTTTACTTGCTGTTGCACCACATTGTAGTGTTATTGCATAAACTGTAATTTGTATGTTTGGTTAAGACAGCGCCACATCATGGATTTTGTAGTCTTAAAGTCTGCACAAACAATTGTTCTTTTGCATGTGCCTTATTTGTTTGCATGAATTAAACTACTTGCACATAAAACTATAGATGGTTTGGTGCATCAAGGTAAAATGAAGATTTAATGAAAGCTAGTTTAAAGAAGCACTATTAGTTTGACAATAAGAATTGTCATTTACATAAAGCCTCTCTCCCAAATTACAGAATGCAATTAAAGACAAAGATGCCAGAAGGTGAAACTACTCTCTTCAATGAGGAGAGGTACGTTTTTTTCACTTAATGCATGATCTCAGAAGCACAAAAAGAACATTGCTATTTCTTTTATTGCTTTCTGTGACATGCAAACAGTCCTATGCATTACTCTAGAGTGAATTCTTTCAAAATATGAGATGGAGGCAGGCCACAATCTTGAACTCTCTTACCAGAGATAAACAAGCACCTGAATTTTGTCCCACTGACCTGCCATCAAATCAAATCAATGGATGTGAGGGCGATCTGGCTGTGACATCTGTCACCCCATTGATCGCCAGGGTTGATTCAGCCTGCCACATTTTGACTGGAGACATATGTTCGAACTACTTAAGACTATTATTACAGTAACTTTTAGAGAATTTTAAAAATACTGATTTGTTAGCAAATTCAGTTTATTGTTCCCATTTCTGCCTGCTTGCCTATGTTTTAGCAATGAGGCAATACAGTATTTTCAGCAATTTTCAGCTTTTAAGATTTTCAAATTCTAAGTACACTTAAAACTTCTGTAGGCTTGGATGGGACTTCAGATTCCTGTATGTTCCCTGCCTCCTTCACAAAACATGTGGATCTGTGTCTACATGAACTTGTTAGCAGCTATGTGGGGAACAAAGAGGAGAGCAGGAAGCAGAGTAAATTAGAAGACAAAGGGAAACTCCAAAGGGGAACATGAAAAAGCCCTTCCCAGAACACAATGTTTTACAAACTGCCATTATTATTGTGAAATCAGTGCCAACATTTATTCTTCTGATTTGCCCCAGATATAATGTACTTCTGCACACAAGAAGGACAGGAAGTCCTGATAGAATCCTAATAGAATCTCTGTGCTCAAAAGCCATCCATGTACCAGACAAGACTGCCATCTATTATCAGCATGTGTCCATACTTGTCAGCAAGACTAAGGAGGCTCCCAGACTGTCACTAGTTTCAGGTGGGATTCAAACACATGCTGGCAAATGCAAAATTGTAGTGGATTGGGAGATCTTCCCCAAAAGACTGGACTTTTTGTAATGAGGAAAGTGATGGGAAGAGGCACTATAAAGTGAGGGGTAGCACTTACTTTGACACAATAAACTCCAGCTTTGAATCAGGATGAATGCTCAATAAGCAGGTCATCTGGAAGCATCCTGAATCTCATCAAGGAAAGGGTAATGCATCTGTGGGCTATGAACAAGACCAGGCGTCATGTCAAGTTCTTAGAAGATTCAGAACCAGCTGTGTAGGATAACAGATCTAATCCAGATGGAACAATGCCAGATCTGGTCCTTTCCATAAACCTGTCTCAATAAAGACAGGTAATGCTTGCCTCCAAGATTGGGTGGCATATGGTTTGGGAAGCACTGTCCATACCTCTTTGCCACTTTTCCCTACAGGCAAAGAGCGCATATTGACAAGAACAGGCATGAAAAGGAATAGCAATTTTTAAACACAGAGTTACATTTTGCTGCAGCTTTGCTAATTTACACTATGCCATTTAATGGTACAGGGAGCTCTCAATACATAACTATCTAAGGATATCAGAATGCAGCTATCCCAACACTAAAGTTCCAGGAATCAAGCTTTTGTTTGATATGAAAGTGTAGCTACATCAAGATCAACACTTGTTTACTTCTGTTAGTAATTTTAGATCATCTTCGCAGATTCAAATGACCACCATGGTTTTAGTGAAGAGGGTACAATTATTAGATTAGGCCTAATTTTAAAATTTCATATTTAGTTTTTGCTCACCAGACCTTCGCTTTAAGTCAGGAATGGGGAATTTGTAGCCCTCCAGGAGTTTTTCAGAAGCTGGAAAACTGAAAGTTATATAATTTAAGCAGGATTTCAGCTCATTTCTAAAAATGGTTGGAATGGCACAAATATGTACAGATTAATTGCTTTATTAGTCCAACCTTGTTTCGTGTGCACATCTGGCTTCTGGACACACACACACACACACACACACACACAGTGCCATAGTCTCTCCCTGCTCAGGCCAAGAAAGGCAGGCTTCTTCATCACAGCAATGAGTAAGAAGGTGGGATTCAAACACATGCTGACAAATGTGACATTACATGGGTCTCCCATTATTGCCACTGCTCTTATGTTCTCACAAAAATGGGATGCATCCAACAAAAATGATAAGAATGGAGAACCAATCTCAAGATGCTGAAGAGTACTGCACTGTTTATTAGTGCCTTGTGTTCTCAAAAGGTTCCTGCCATCCCTTCCCTTTCTGTAATGTCGAAACTGCTGATCCTCTTGGGCTTAGTTGGCTATAAGAGGAGGGGGAAAAACCTCAGATCAGGACTGGCATTGTCACTTCCCATCTTACTTTGCTACTCAAGAAGACTGTCACTATCATCACATATTTGCTTGCAGACATGGCCAAAGGAGGGGAATGCAGTGACTTTTGCTGTTGCATTTCAGCTGCTATGATCCTAAGCCTGGAGAGCAGGTGGCTGCCATATATTTGTGCTCATTCATGTCTCTTAAGCACCAAAAATGACCCTCAAAATACAAGGGAAGTTAGGTATGGGAAGGGTTCTCTCTGAGACTCCACTGCAATGGCACACTGTTCCAGAAGGGGTAGAGGAGCACCACGTGAACTGTGTTCCTTCCAGCTTGCCCCATAGTTGATTGCTGGGTTGGAGGGTGTGTGATTGCAATGGGGAGGAAGCTGTTTGGGGGAACTAAAGGAAGCCCCATCTCTCATTGCTAGGGTGGGAAAGGATCTGCTCTCCTCTGCCTCATCAGGGACTTTGAAAGTGAGGATTACGCTGGCTGCTGCCCCTGTAATCCCCACTTTAAAAGGATTTCTTACTCATTGCTGTGATGGAGAAGCCTGCCTTTCTTGGCCTGAGCAGGGAGAGACTATGGCAATGCGTGTGTGTGTGTGTGCATGTGCACTCAGACCACGTTGATGCCACCAACTTAGGCCCTCCAAGGGTCACACATTGCTCCATGTGGTCCTTGATGGCAAAAGGCTTATCCACCTCTGTTCTAGGAGAATGTAACGAAAAGTTAGTCATAGGATACTTGTGCTAACAAAATATGATTTTTAGCAACTAAGGTTATGGTCTCCCTCTATTCCCATCTGGTGCTGAGTACTGGAGCTATCATTTAGCACAGGGCTGGGGAACCTCAGGCTGGGAGCCTATTTGCCTGGCCCTCAAGACTCTCCAGGCTCTGCTCCAAAGCCTCTTCCTGGAACAGGATGAGGGACATGCAGTTCAGCAAGTGATAGCAAGCTGGACAGCTGTAATTTTGGCCCACAACAAAAGAAAATGTGAGTAAAAAGCAGAAGCTGCTTCCTTTTAATCGCCTTCTGTAGAGTCATCTCTTCAGCCTACCAGCTCACATTTCACAAGGTGACCATTCAGAGGGTCAAAGCTGAACACATATTGTAAATTCTTCAATGATTTTAGCTTGATGTGAAAGTTTTATCAGATTCCCTGGTGGGAAAGTAACTGAGGAGTAATTAACCATGTCACAGTATTATGGTCCAAGCTGGATGAGATGTTGATCAGTGATCCAGCTGCCATTCATACCCAAGTTGAGTTAGAAAGCCAGTTGGTACAACACAACTGGGAACGGTGAAGGAGGGGTGGTGGACTGAGTTTCCCATGCTCCCTAAACAGCTGCTTCTCCCATTCTCATAGCACTAGGACTCAGGTTCATCCAATGAAGCTGAATGTTGAAAGATTCAAGATAAAGTGCTTCTTCACACAGCACACAGTTATGCTGTGGAATTTGCTTTCACCAGAAGTCATGATGGCCACCAACTTGGATGACTGTAAAAGACAAATTCATGGAGAATCAGACTATCAATGGCTACTAACCATGATGGGTGTCTTGCATCTCCGTTGTTGGAATGCTATTGTGCTCTGGTCCTGCTTCTGGGTTTCTCATAAGCATCTGGTTGGCCACTGTGAGACATTCTCACTGTGGTCCTGCTTCTGGGTTTCTCATAAGCACCTGGTTGGCCACTGTGAGAACAGGATGCTGGACTTCTTAAGTTCTTATGACTGGTAAAGGTAAAGGGACCCCTGACTGTTAGGTCCAGTAATGGACGACTCTGGGGTCGCGGTGCTCATCTCGCTTTACTGGCCGAGGGAGCCGGCGTACAGCTGCCGGTCATGTGGCCAGCATGACTAAGCTGTCATGGTGTGGTCTACGGGCGATCAAAGTTCTGGCTGAGGATGTCGGGACCGGGGACAAGGAGCAGGAATGAAAGTCCAGAAGCCAGGGGTCTGAGGGTCAGGAAGCAGGGAGTCATGAAGTCAAGGGTCCAGGGGTCGAGAAGCAAGGAGTCAAGGAGCTGAGGTCCGAGGATCAGGAAGCAAGGAGCCAAACGCAGCAAGGCAGGAAACGTGTTGCTGTGGCAAAGAGCCGGAGGGAAATGCTGACCTTATATCCCTTCCTGGCTCTTGCCACCAGGTGCAGTGAGTTACCAAGCAGCCTCACCTGTGCGGCCACGCCTTGCCTCTCCAGAACAAACTTAGGAAGGCCCCAGTCCTGCGAAGCCCTACTGGTCACAGGGCCTGGCTCCTGCATGCACTCCTGACATAAGCTGCTTCTGGCGAACCAGAGCAGAACACAGAAATGCTGTTTACCTTCCTGCTGGAGTGGTACCTATTTATCTACTTGCACTTTGACGTGCTTTCGAACTGCTAGGTGGGCAGGAGCTATGACTGGTACAGCCATTCTATTTCTAACAAGGTTCTATGTATGCACACAGCTGGACTTGCTTACTATAATAATAATAATAATAATAATAATAATAATAATAATAATAATAATAATAATTTATTATTTGTACCCCGCCCATCTGGCTGGGTTTCCCCAGCCACTCTGGGCGGCTTCCACAGAAACCAAAAAACACTAAAATATAAAATAGCA
Source organism: Podarcis bocagei (assembly GCF_964188305.1). Classification (NCBI taxonomy): domain Eukaryota; kingdom Metazoa; phylum Chordata; class Lepidosauria; order Squamata; family Lacertidae; genus Podarcis; species Podarcis bocagei. The sequence continues at coordinate 48,146,008 of NC_138133.1, forward strand.
ACCAATCCAACCCCAACAGTACATTTTGATGTTCTATGAATGCTTGAGATACAACATACAAATTTGTTAAGAAAGCTAGTTTTTACTTAATATTTCCTTGGAAATACAAAAATACATTCATGAAACATGACTAGATACAATAATATTATGCCATTTCAGAGGTTTTGAATGCTTGGTTTATTCCCTTTAGATACATTGCTTTGAAGACTCTAAAACTTTCTTAATGTAAAAGTGTTTTTCTGTCCAGACATTTGAGTGCAATTAATTTTCTTCTCATAACTTGTTGCGTTTCTTCTGCTCCCAAACTAAATGGTAAAAATTGCTTGCATACTAAACCAATCCAAGTCAGGGTTATACATATGGTACACTGTAGTTAAACATTAAATAATCCAGATAATAAAAGTTGTAAATCTGCTGTCTTTCTGTGGCGGAAATTTCTGCCAAGTATTGTCTGACAACTTCTAAATTTGTTCTTTTTTCACTGGAATGCCTGTCTTTGAAATTAGGAAAAGTCAGCCCCTCTTGTGCACCTATTAGTCTCAAAAAATAATTGGCATCGTCTCCCAAAGTCTCAAATTTTCCAATGTAATCATAGTTGATAGTACAAGGATAACAGAGTTGGCTGATCTGTTCCCAGTGAGTGTCCATACCTACTGGCCGATGGGAATCTAACAAATACTGGATGAACTCTTTAAATTTCACTCCTGAGCCCGTTGCCAATGCCACTCTATCTGCATTAAGTCTGTATTTCTTAATAATTGCCTTCCCAAATACAGGGTGGTAGTAGCTGTTTGGATGTTCAAACTTATCTCTGAATGCAGACACTAATCTTTCCATGGGATCCCGTACAAATATAACTTTGGTGTATGTCTTTAAACGCTTGTGTATCCCTTTTAGATTGTAGCTGTCTAGTTTTCTGAGATGCTTTCCATAATGTGCAGCATCATGCGTAATGTTAGCAGCAGAATCAGCAACGCCACTGAGCACCATCAAAACCCGCTTCCAGTTGGAACAACCTGCCTTAGGCACCTCACAGTACAAGACTTTGTGCTTATCTTCCACATAGATTCTGGACACCATGCGCGTAAGGTGAGTCCGGGGTCTGCTTTTGCCAGTGTACCTTTTGCAGAAATCGTAAAGGAAAGATCTTCGTTTCTCTTGCATCTCATCTGTGGTTTTCCAGTGACTGCTTTTGATTAAAGTTTTGTTTAAAGGGCGCAGAACTGGTGGTAAATTCACTTGCCTGAACTGTTTAAGAAGCGATTTAATCTTCTGCGACTCTTCAGATAATCCAGTAGTCAAGGAGCCTGCCATCCCTAGAATAGGGTCAGCATCTCCCTGAGAATGTCCAATCTCAATAAGAGCTTTACGTGGCTTGTCAAGCTTTTCACCAGTGACCCAGTTTTTTGGTTTTCTTTCAGGTTCCTCTGAAGAATAGAATCTGAAGTTCTAAGACAGGAAAAAAGAAACCAGAGAACTCTTAGAATGTTCCTCTATTGGGGCCTGCTAAAAATGTTGCTGCATAGAGAGCTGCTTTTCAGAATTCCAGTTGCCCCATTCCTTTCTCTCTCCCCTCCAATTTTCCATCCCCCGACTGCCCCAACATTCACCCAGCATGTAGAAATTAAGCATGTTTTTTTGGACTCTCACTCCCTTAGGGTTTTGGTTTCTTTAGAAAAAACCGCCAACTACTACTGCAGCCCTTGATGTTTCCAGTGTATGCTTGCACTTCCCTCTTGAGCATGGGTGCTGTCTGCTTTGGCCAAACAAATAGCACTTGCTTGCTGAAACAGATCTTATCTGCATTGCTAACCACCAGTCAACCTTCATTAACAAAATAATGAAGTGATGGGTAACGAGTGAAATTTGCTATAGGAAGGCACTCTAGTATCCTTGTTAGCAGATAAGGAAAATGGCTTCTCAGTATATTTTTTTATTGAACAAGTAGTTCTATGTCCTTTAAAGGGGAAAATGAATATTAAGAGATGAGACTTATCTTTTTACAGAAGTTGAGTAACAAGGAGTCCTCTCATGCATGGTTCTCAGGGGTTTGCTAGATTTATTTATTTATGAGCAGATTTATAACCCACATCTTTCACAAATGCTTGCACAAGGATTTGTGCAGTACTATAATACCAGGTTGTGTGGGACTTCTGCTTTATCTTGCACTAGAGAAACCACATCTTTGGATTCTGCTTAACTTTTCTGATTAAAAAAAGATCTAGGATGTGGTATAAACTATCCTTCCATGACTAGAAAACACCTTTCACATGTGGAAGTGAAGGACACTTTTGGAATCTTCCAACTGATTTTACTGGTGGTTTTATTTGTTTTATTTTGTGCTGCAATTTAGTGGCTTTATATGGCGAACTGCCTACAGGGCTTAGCATGGGTTGAGGTGAAAGCTGAATAAACAAACAGACAAACGAGCTGATTGAAATTGACTAGCGACCAGGAATCTATTTATAACTGTACTTTTCTGAATGTTGTGTAGATTGAATCCCAGGAATCCCTAAATGATACAAATGAACTTCTGCAGCTGAGGATATATACAGGAAATATGCAAATACAGATAACAACACTGATATCACAAATATCTGTAGATCTGAAATTTACCCTCAGTGTATTATGAGTGGAAAACCTTTGAACGATTTCAACAAGAGGGAATGAGATATAAAAAACCAGGTGATGGCTATTATCCAAGAACTGATTTAAATAAACAAGTCAGCTGGGACCCCTGACCAAAGCTCAAAGTTATCCCTAAGGACATTGTGGAGAGGTAACAGAAAGTGACCAGAGGACTTCTAGTGCAGCTACCTGAGAAAGAGAGTACGCACTTGCAGCAGGAGATGCTGAACCACTATGACAGGAGTGACTTTTGTTGTTGTTGTTTTGTTTGCTAGAGAAGCTAAGCTTCTCAAAAGTGCCTCAGGTAGCTCTCCCCAGGTTCAACTGGCACACACACACACAGCAGGAGTGCCGTGGAACTGCTCCCTGCTCAGCTCTGGGAGAGAAATTGTCAGTCAGGAAGAAGGCAGCACTAATCAGATGTGGGGTGGAAAGGGAGACAAAAATAAGGGGAAATGGATGTTGCAAGGTGAGGGTTACATTATGTAAAGCACAATTTTTGCTATTTTGTTTCATGGCCCCCATACTTAATATTTCTGTAGTTCCAAAGTCATTAACAATGGTACCATGTAGTGACTAGTGGCTGGTGATTGTCAGGTACTGAGTGAGTGAGTGCAGAGTGAGGGAAGGACAATCCATGTCAGTCTGTGAGCCATCGGGTGCTGGTCCATGGTGACTCCACCACAGCCCAGCTTGGGTGGGATGCTTCAGGGACCAAATAGGGTACCAGTATCTGTGGGGAATGCTGATCCACCACATCAGATAGCGTGAGAAGCACTGAATATTTTGATGCAAGTAGCATGAATAGTCCCTGTATTATCCTGCATTTTGTTGAAATTGCAATGGTATACTGGCTTGTCAATAAATAAATCATCACTACAGTCTCTCTTCCTTTTGTGAACCTGTGTGGTATAGTGGTTACAGTGTCAGACTATGACTTAGGAGACCAGGGTACAACTCCTCACTCAAAACTTTGGGCCTAAACTACCTTGCAGGGTTGTTGTGTTTAAATGAGATGGGGGAGAACCCTGTATACCTTGAGCTTGAGCCACCTTGAGCTCCTTGGAGAAAATAGTGGGATATAAACGCATTTAAATAAACAGATAGATAAAATAGGTTTATGTTAAACATAATGGATGGAATTCAAAGCTGCACTAATTTGATCATTCTCTCAGTGTTTCCACATGCCAGAAAGAATGTTCTCCACACACAGAAAAACACCTGGGGTGTTCTGGGAATTCTCCTGACCCCCTAGAGCTAATTTGGTGGGAGGGCACAGAGGAATAGGGGAAAGAAGTCCCATTGCACTAGCAGGATTTGTTGTTCTGGCTCCTGCTAGTGCATCTGCTCAGTTGAATCTGGCCCACTAACTGCTGCAATTAGTGAATGAAAACAACTAATGTTTGAACACTGGCAGCCTCCATAAGTGCTTTGTTTTATTGACTCTATTTAGGAAAAGGAGCAAAGAGAAAAATGTAAAGCGCAAAGATCAGCTGATCACCTACTCAAATGGATGCAAGTTAGATATCTTGGAACTTGTTTTCATGTTTTCTGTATAAATTAAAAACCTTGGAAGTAGTTATTTGGTGTCTCCCTGTATTAGCTAATCAGCTTTCAGTGCTCCTAAGCAAGAGTCCCACTTTCACCTTCCAAGCATTCCCTGCAGTGCATCAGATGTGACATTCCAGGAAGCAGAGTGTCTATGTGCATTTCTTCTTGCATTCCCTGTACTGCCGAGAAGCTCGGAAAGGTCACTTTACCCTCACAGCAATCTTGTGGAGATGGACAGGGCTTGTGAGACACACAAGAGGGGCCATGACGCCATCAATGGATGCTCCTGGTGCACCCATGCAACACTGGTTTACTGTGCATTATGTTACTCATGTTATGGCCACCTGCGTGGAGCAGCTCTCTGCCGAGGTCATTTCATGTACTTTCTCCATGAAATGTGTGACCTCAGTGAACTCATAAACCAGGTGACCTTTGAAAGATGGTCTTCCCTGTTCCATAAGGAATCACAGTGGTCATTAAATGTCTCAATAATGGTTAGCCTTGGGGTTGTGTCTAAGAATACCCAGGATTTCCTTGTCCAATGCAAGTGAGACAAGGGTCTCAGTTGACTTGATAAATCAACCACTGTGGTGTCCTCTGGATGTTCCTAGACTACAACTCCCATCATCCTTGACTATTGGCCAGATTGCCTGGGGTTGATGGAAGTTGTATTCAAACAACATTTGGAAGGCACACATTGGCTAACCCTGCCGTGATACAGTAACTTCTGCATCTTGACTGCATAACCCAAGCAAGCCAGAACAGTTCGGAAAAGCAGGGATTTCCATTAGGGAAGCTATTTAAAAGGCTATTTAAGTTGCAATGATGTTTTAAACCTTTTAAATTTAGCAATGTGGTTGTTTAAAATGTAAAAAATATACAAAACGTGAAATTAAATATATTCTGTCTAGTCCAGGAAAGGCAACCAGAAAGAGAAAAATGGGAGCAAGCTTTACTGTGTTTTAAATTTTATTCTCCATTCTCCTGTTTTTGTATTTGTGTTATGCCCTGAAATTGGATAAGATGAAAGTTGGCATTAAAATATTTTAAGTAAATAAATGCAGCAGCCAGTGCCCACTTATAGATGACAAAGGGTTAAAAACAACAGAAAGAAGCCACAAAAAGAGGATGAAATGGGGGTCAGTGGCACAGGGGGAAAGGTTTAACCCTTTCCCCATGAGTAATTTCCCTGATTCTCATCTCTCAAAACAACAAGAACAGCTGTTAGTCCCATGGAGTGGGCTGTGGTGGGAGCTAGACTATCTTAAGTGGGGTGGGAGTGGCGGAGAGAAAGTATCAAGACATAATTCCTTGGCTAAGTCAAAACATACCACTTTCTTTTAGCTTCTGATTTGTTCATACAAGACTGTATAAAATCACATGCATTAATGAAATGAGACAGTTTGCACAATCTGGTTCAACAAACTGATTTGTGTAGGCAGTAACTTGGATAAACGGAATTAATCTTCAATTTTGTTTGCCAATTCTTGTTAAACTGCTAATTAATTTCCCCCTTGTCTTCCTCTTACAGTCAAAATATTATGTATTTTTTTCTTAATAAGCTGAACTTCATGATGGCTGAGGAATTCTGAATCTTTGCCAGCCTAGTAGCATCTCCACATTAGGGCTACACTCTATGATCCTCTAAATGGCATTAACTGCTGGTAAATATTTATATGCATGCAGTTTTTGGCTCTAATCCAGAGAAAGTTAGTTGTGCTTAAGTTTTATTCAAATAAAGGAGATGAATTACTTGCAACTAAATTAAGCTCCAGTTAGATCTTCAGCAAAACCAACTTACTCTGGATAGGAACAACTGAGCTCTGTTAGATAATTTCAAGCCAGCTACAGAGAAAAGTGAAAAACCAACCCAACCCACTGGCTTCAGCAAGAGTTTTATTCTATGTCAATACATTATTCTTTTTGTCTGTATTCAAACATGGTAATGGATTAAGATGAACCTTGAAATAATAATAAAACAACAAAAGATTAAATTATTTTGAAAATACCTAATCCATTTGTTTACCATATGTTTTCAGCTGAAACTGTTGTGCTCCTTTTATTAAATGTTAAAATAACTATTTTAATCTATACAAAAAACCTGTTTTTAATGAATCTTCTCATTACACACAATGTCTGGCTCCACCTCCAGTCTGCAGTTTCTACATTTTTAATTCCTTCTTGTCTTGTCCATTCATTGAATTAGACATAATTACTTCTAAACAGTTTGTTTTTATTCACATTGTTTTTATGTTTCAATCCTGCTTTTAAGAGGGGGTTGTTTCATATGACTACAGTGGTACCTCAGGTTACATACGCTTCAGGTTACATACGCTTTAGGTTACAGACTCCGCTAACCCAAAAATAGTACCTTGGGTTAAGAACTTTGCTTCAGGATGAGAACAGAAATCATGCAGCAGCGGTGTGGTGGCAGCAGGAGGCCCCATTAGCTAAAGTGGTGCTTGAGGTTAAGAACAGTTTCAGGTTAAGAACGGACCTCCTGAACAAATTAAGTACTTAACCTGAGGTACCACTGTATTTGTTCATAGGGAGTAAGGTAAAGGTAACGTTAAGGGATCCCTGGACAGTTAAGTCCAGTCAAAGGCGACTACGGGGTATGGCACTCATCTTATTTTTCCTGCCGAGGGACCTGGCGTTTGTCCACAGACAGCTTTCTTGGTTATGTGGCCAGCATGACTAAGCTGCTTCTGGTGCAACGGGACACTGTGATGAGTGCTAGAGTGCACAGAAACACCATTTACCTTGCCGCCACGGTGGTACCTATTTATCTACTTCCGCTGGTGTGCTTTTGAACTGCTAGGTTGGCAGATGCTGGGACAGAGCAGGTTATGCAGGTGACACTGTGGTCTAGACCACTGAGCCTCTTGGGCTTGCCAATCAGAAGGTCGGCAGTTTGAATCCAGGCAATAGGGCGAACTCCCATTGCTCTGTCCCAGCTTCTGCCAACCTAGCAGTTCGAAAGCATACCAGTGCAAGTTGATAAATAGGTACCGCTGCAGTAGGAAGGTAAATGGCATTTCCATGCACTCTGGCAGTTGTCACAGTGTCCCGTTGCACCAGAAGCAGTTTAGTCATGCTGGCCACATGACCCCGAAAGCTGTCTGTGGACAAACACCAGCTCCCTTGGCCTGAAAAGTGAGATGAGCACCACACCCCATAGTCACCTTTGAATGAACTTAACCATCCAGTCATTTACCTTTTACCATAGGGAGTGTAGTGTGGCAGAAACAACAAACATCTGCCTATAAACTATTGAATGGGTTTTAACCTATCTAATGCAAAATATCTAATACAAAGTACTGTATGTATATCTCATGAACTATGCAGTTAAAAGATGTATATACATTTTTAAAATACCTGATTAATTGCGTGCTGCTGTATTTTTTCCTCAGACACTGAAAGAAAAAATTAAAAATCAGTAAGTAGTAGTATATTACAATGAAGTGATCATGTACATAACAAAACTAAGTTACGAGAGAAAAGTCATGAAACAAAGTGCAAAAGTATACAGAGATATTGAAACTAGCTACCTTTTTAATCAGTATTCTAGAATATGTGGAATGTTCACACATTAGGAAAAGCATATTGGCCTAGTTTGCATGTAACATTAAAACATGGTTTAAACAAACCTTAGTTAACAAATCATGGTGTAGTGTTACATGCAAACCCAGCCCAGCACCTTAACAATTAACTGTGTGCTGTTGCAACACTATGAAGCAACACCAGTAGTAGCACACCGGTGACACTGTGAAGCAACACAAGGAGTAGCACTGTGGCTGACCACTTCTTGTCCGATCGTTTGATCCTCATCTTATACCTACATCTTTAAAAACTCTTGCCTGGGAATTAAATTATATTTCCTTAATAAATCCAAAAGGACAAGGGGTTGAGCAGAAATATACTAAATGACTGCCAACAGCATGGTACTTAACATTTTATAACATAAGGAGTTTTCACACACCAGTCACTGCATGCCATATATAGTTACATCTTAATAGTTTCATTCCCCTTCAGAAGAGGATGCTCCAAATACAAGAGAATTTTGCTTCTGCCTTTTGAAGACAGCAGGCATTAAACACAGGCTTCTTGGGCAGTTACCTCAGACCATGCAAGCTCCACAATGGATTCCTAGAATATTTGCTAAACCATAATACTGAGGAGCTGATGTACAAGAGGCTTGCCTAGGAAAGTTTTATTAGCATATTCTATTACAACACAGCTTTATCTAGGGCTGCAATCCCCCAAAACAACTACATATGAAAAGATATGACAGAAAGAGATGGAGCTTGCACATGCAAAAGTGAACAGGGACTGCATACATAATATGGAATACTCATTCTACAGCAGAAAATGCCAGCACTTCAACTGAGGCAGGTAAGGTGGAAAAGTGGTTTGGCAGACTCAGGCATCTTGTTCTCTTATTAGAAGTGACTTGGGAAAGCCAGCAGGGCCATTTAGAAAAGGGAAGTGCAGGCGGAAATCCTCTTTTCCCCTCCCTACTTATGCAGCTTAAAGGAATATGTTGAAAATAAAGGCAACAAAGGTTGTTGTTATGTGGTTTTTTTTAACTTTTCATGTGCACTAGGTTACCATTATCACTGAAAGGCTTTCATCTTGTTTGTGGGAATTTCAGTTGAACTCCATCAATCATGGTTTTCTGGGCCAAGGATATGTGGATGGCACTCCTTCTACAGCTTGTCAGTGTCACAATTTGTGTAGCCAGAGGGATTGCTGTGGAGCCACATTAGGCAAACTATCAAACTGGCAGGTTTAAAGGCATTGACAAATGCGCTCACTTTTGTTCTTCTTCAAACACAGAAGGTTGAAGGTTTGCTTTCATGTTTACAAAATTGCATTTTTTTCCCTGCAGGACAACGAATGGATCAAACCTCTTTTTTTTTTTTTTAAAAAAAATAGTATTTCCACCTGATTTACAGGTGCTGATCTTTCTACATGGCAGAACATCCAGTAATACCTTCGTGGTTACTTTTGTTATTGAGCATATTCAATCCAAATAATCTGGTGATTAGTATCTTTAAAACTGATAGGCTGAATTAAAAAGGCGGTAGATCTAAATTAAATGACCAAATGAGATAAGGCACACATTAACTAGAGATGTGAAATATACATATCTTCCTAAGAGATTCCCTTAATTTAACAGCATATATTATCATATCTATCCAGTAATGTATGCATGTCATAAGCTCCCCTGCAAACGAGATGGCTTATTCATTTTGGTGGAGATCTGTGTGTGTACTCCTTTCTGCACATAGACCAACTGATAAGCACATGTACTTTATATGCAGATTGGAGCAAATCCCAAAATCTCCATGCTCAAGTTCTGCATGTGTTAGCAGGTGTCCCAGAGGTCTTCCAGTTGAATAGAAGAAGCATTTTGCATCAGTCTTGCAAATCAAGAAATTGCTCTTTGACTCATCTAGTACCATAGCTCAGTGGCAGAGCACTTGTTTTGCATGCAGAAGGTCTCAAGTTTAATTTTTGGACATCACCTCTGCTTTTCGAAGCTGGGAGAGCCGTTGCCAGTGAGGTAAATGGCATTGGGCTGGATAGATTAATAGCATGATTCAATAAACCAAGGATAGAGAACCTATGGCTAACTAGATGTTACTAGACTCCAATTCCCATCAGACCCAACCAGCATGGCCAAAGGTCAGGGATGATGGAAATTGTAGTCCATGAACATAGGGAGGGCCAGAGGCTCCCTATTTCTGCAACAAAGCAACATAATGTGGTTATTTCTTGAAATATGTGAGTTTCTTCTGAGAGCTGGTGGTGGTGAAGAATGTCAGACTGGAACTGGGTATATCCAGGCTCATTTCTCCACTCAGCCCTAGGTGGCAATGAGCCAGGGACCATATTTCAACCTGTCCTACCTCACAGAGTTGTTGTGAAGGTAAAAGAGGGGCATGCATTCTGTACCAATCTCCTTGGATGAAAGACAGGATAATAAATAATAAAGAATAATAAAGAGTGGCTGTTAGCTATGGAAGATAAATATCTGCAAGTGTAGATAATTCTGTGGGTGATAACAAGGAAACCCAAATGGACTCAATTATTGGTTTATGACCAATGGTGTCCTGAATTTCAAAGTGCTTGGAATTTGGATTCTAGGTCTCTACATCACTCAATTCCAAGTAAGGCATTTGTGAACACAGTCCTAGTATTTTCTTACTTTGAAAGGTAGGTTTTAAAGAAGTATCTTGTCTAATGATCTCTTAAAGTAACTATCTTCCGAGAGAGAGAGAGAGAGAGAGAGAGAGAGAGAGAGAGAGAGAGAGAGAGAGGGAGAAGGATCAAGATTACTTATTGCTTTAGGCTATGGTAGAGGATTGTCTCTTTATGGTAATTACTTCCTGCATAATGGTGTACTATTTTGTTTTGTAGATACAAGTGTTACTTTTTTGCTTCAAGAAGGAAAATTAAACATTATTTAGGCAGTCTTTCAGTAGGCACTGCTGTGTTCATTGAGAACATCATTGTGACAATTGAAATCACATCTTGAGGCTAATTTTTGTAACCAAATAAGGCTCTCTCTTTTTGGTAATAAAAGATTAAGGAGTATGTGTTTTAAACATCCTTTAATGATGTACAAGATGCTTGGAAAGACCAATGTTTGCAATCTCTGGTTGGATCAACTCTATTTTGCTGAAAGGTTTGTGGACTTTGAATACTGATGCTTCCCTGCTTCCCAGTACATTTGTTTTTAGGCTATTTTTATTTCACTTTAAAGGAATTTTAATAACTTTGTGTTGACAGCATAGACAGCTGGGGCTGAGAATTAAAGAAAAACTCACTTGCTGACTGAGGAAGGAAGTGACATCAATGAGCTTCTAAAGACAGCCCAGAGGGGAAACTGAATTTTGTGCATGTGGCCTGCCGTTTCACTGTATTTACAGGAATGCCTACAAATGCAAATGGGATCATTTATGGTATCTATCTCAAACATACCAAGAAATTGTAGAACTCTGGAAAGACTTCTCTGACAGTTTCATTTTGAAGGATTTGCAACAGGATCATTGGTCTAAGTCCTCATTACTAAGGGTAGTTTCCCCTAAGTATTTTGACTTGCACCATTATCTGAAACTATTATATTCTGGAAACTCAACCCATTTGTACCCATGTTCTTTTCCACCACAGTGGCAACATACAAAGTTTCGTGGTGTTGCAATAGTATAGAAAAAAACGATGCCAAATTCTTAACACACAATTTGCTGCCCTAGCATACAAGCCTTTATGCATTTCTACACAATCAGACAAACATTATCACAATTCTGTTTATCCACCTGTGTTACTACTCCTGCAAGCTTTGAGACAACAATAGCAGTTTCTTATCATATCCCAATGTTATCACTAGGGAGGCTAGTCCTGAACGTCTTACTTCCACATTTGCTACTTTGCAGCCATTAGTTCTAATAACAAGCACCTTCTTCAGTCTGAATAGCTCATCTACTGTTATTGTATCTGTTGCATTTGCAACAGTGCTTTCACATTGTCTCTCAGGCATTTTTGCCTTCTCTAAATGTAGCAAACTCTAAAAATATAGGCTTGTCAAATGAATCTTTTCTCTTTGCAATCATTCTAGTTACTGCTCTTTGCACTTGCTCTTGTTTGAAAGCACATGATTATGGCACATAGTGGACTGACTAGCATTGAATGAACAACTTGCGTTGTAGGCTTGACTTATGCTGGAAGGTTGGACCACAGAAATGTTTAATACCTCAACAATGTAAAATTGGAGAACTGCTTTCTTGCTTAAGAAGCATGCAAGCTAGTAGATTAAATAACACCCCCCAATGAACCATTCCAATTTGACCAGATTTGAATATAGATATGTAAACAAAATTCAATAAAATATGGTAGAAGTATGCGTCCTCTCCCTATTTTTTAGAGTGCCTTATAGCTTCACCATATTTATTTTGTGCAAATTAAGCAACAGGGTATGATGAAAAGGTCCCGCCATGAACTAATTGCCTTTTCCTTAGTATTGCATAATCGTAGCAAGCTGTCAAGGTGCCAACTCACCAGTTACCCTGGCAGCGTTAAACATAAAAAGGAACCCCAAGTTGAAACTGATTGAACCAAATGAAGGAAAGCTGGCCATTTCAGAGCCTTTGAATTCTCACAGCATTCTACAGTCTTTCCCTGGCTAATTTTTGGTGATTACTTTTGATATGAAAACAGTTCTTTAATTGTCAGTCTCTAATAAGGATGCAGAGCTGTTCCTAGGAAGTTCAAAGGACCCTGGGAACATAAACATTTGCAAAAGTTAATGCAGCCAAATATCTTGTGCTGACCCACGTGTGCACATTCAGCTTCTGCCTAATGAAGTCATTACCAACAATGCCAACCAAACAAGATGTTCTCCTCAATTTGACAAAGGGACTCTCATGTGAAAAGAATTTGGGAGTACACATTCATTAATGTTTTGTGAATAAAAAGGGGAAAGTGAAATTAGACTTCAATCGTGAGCCAAAATTTGCCTTAGCTCCTTTTCTAAGCACAGCAGCATGTGTAAGAGGTATACATACAAGAGGTATGTATAAATAAAGAGCTGGCATGGTGTAATGAGGAAGAGAGCGAGCTATGAATCAGGAAGTCCCTGGTTTGAACTTTTGTCTCTGCCATGAACTCAGTAGGAGACTTTAGATAAGCAACCACTTCTTAGCCTCAGTCTATGTTTGATAGTAGATAATAGCAGTGATTTACAGGGTTGTAAAGATTGCAACGAGAAAATCCATGTAAAATGTTTTAAAGCACTATACAAGTGTTGATGATTCTTATTCATTATTATTGCCACTATGCTTAAACATTTCATTATTTTAAATATCGGATTTTACTTTGCACTGGAAAGCTAAAACAGTAACCGCAAGTGTTCAGAAAACACAAGAACACTATACTAATTTCCTAAATAAGAACCATATGGCTGCACACTAAGTCAGCCTGATGGAATAATTTGATTGTTATCAGGAAGCAGCAGCTCAGGGATTTGGTCATGTTTGCAACATGGAGGTTATGAATGTAGTTGTTCATTTCTTGGGAGAGGTAAACCCCTAGTTTTGCCATACCAATTCAGAAGAGCTGAAATCAAGCTTGACACTAATTTTAAAACATTTACTTGCTCTTTAACAGGCAGTAGAATGAAGTGTCAGGTCAATTCTTCTTCCTCTTTTTAAATATTGACTTCTTTGTAAAAGTTCCTGTGATGGGTGTGTCATGAAAATGGGTGGAATTATACCTGGCATGAAGTCATGTTATTTCCCCCCTGTAGTGGAACATTTTCTTCTCCTCCTTCCTTGCACACACCAAAAATTTGTTCTAGGGTTTCCCCAACCTCTGCAGGAGATTTGGGGACAGTGTGCTTGTGTGTGTGAGTGTAAGCTCCATTGTGCAAGCGGAAGTCATTCTGCTCACACAATTATTTAGTTGAATATGGCCCAATGGTTTCATGTTGCCACACCTGTTTACAGTTTATATCATCAACATCATCATTGACTTTTATTGCACAGTAATTGTCTCCTGCTGCTTGGATGCCCCCCCCCATTTTTAAACACAAAATAGATCTACATAAGCTCATTCAGGGTCCATGTGGTGAACATGACCTCACAGTGCTTGGTAGCCAATCAAATTTGAATATGCAATGATGCCACTGAGAGTGAATGAAGTTCTCCCACTCCTCTCGTTCTGAAGGGTGGGGGCAACAGAAGTAAAAGCAAACATGGAAGTTTGCTGCCCCAGCAAATCAGATTGGCAGTCCCATCTTGTCTTCCTGTGCTTGTGGTTTCATTACCTACCAAAATTTTAAGGCAAGACTTTTGCCCCAATCCAGCTTGTGTAGTACAGGCGTCTCTGCACCTACGAACAATTGACAAAGCACTCAGTTGTGTATAGGTACCAGGAAATAATTAAATATTTCAATTCAAACTCGGAAATGGCGGGAGAGAGCTGAAGAATCCTCATGGCTCATGAGGAGACCCTCCCCAGACCCTGAAGAGAACATCAGTGAGGGTGAATGAAGCCCTGAAGAGACCAGAGGCGCAGTGGGGTTTTGTTTATGCTGCTCAGCCTCCCAGCTTAGCAGCTGATGTGTGGAGTAGTGCAGTAGCAGCCCCTTTCCTGCATGTCCTCCAACCTCCTGCCAGCCCCAAAGCTTCAATTCTAGTTATGGATATTTTTGAATACAGTATTTTTTTGTATGGATTGAAGAGAGAGTGGCAGAGAGGGTGTTTAAAACACTTTAAATTGGTGCTCCCCACTTTATGCAATTTATGTGCATGGGGCCCATAACTTAACCTCAGTGTAAGTGGGGGGATGCCTGTACACTACATGTAGTACATTTGTTGGCAGCAGGGGGAAAAACAAAAACATGGATTCAAAGTGAAGCCTTATTGGAATGCTAATTCATTTCAAAAATAAAACCTGTCATGCTGCCAAGGTGGTTAAATGAGCAGCAGAATGGAAGAAAATTGCTCTTTCAGTTTACTAATGATGCTCAACTCTGGTTTATAGAAGCCTCCACAGCAGCAGCATCCTGCTCCCATGTGAACCTGTCCAGTGGTAGGCAAGGTGCCTCTTACTTTCAGAGATGAGAGGGATGTTGCCAGGGAGAGGACTTTCTATCTGTGGAATGCCCTCCTCAGGGCTATTTATCATGCACCTCTTTTCATCGCATTTAAGTGGCAGGTAAAGACTGCTCTCTTTGCCCAGGCATTTATTTGTGTTACGATCAATCTGACTTAGGCTTTTGCATTGTAATGTGGACAGTTTTATTTTAACCTGGCTTCTGCATTTGTCTTTGGTGCCTGGTGAACAATTTAGTTGCAATAAGGAATATCAATAAAAATAACGAATATCCATAGAGAAAAAACAAAGGTCCAACAGAGTGATAGATTTGGCTGCCCTGAAAGGTGTGATTCAACATAAATACTTTGCTTGATCTATGTCCATGAAGATGGAAAGTGAAATGTTACAAAAAAGGGGGGCTCTCTAAAACAGAATGTAAAACGCTTTCATCTTGTTTTCTTATTAGAGTAAAATAAAGAAGCATACTCCAAATTATCTTATTTGTAGTGAAGCATGGCAGTAGCCAGAAAGTGGGAAGAAACCAGGCAAGGCCATCACCTTTAAATTCATTCCTAATGCATGAATTTAAATTATAATTATACTGATGTCACACAAAAACCTCCAAGTAATCAGTTGCTGCAGGGAGTTCATTTTACCTACATTTTCCATAGTTAGATTATGACCTTTCAAGGCTTCTACTTAGATCCAGCTGCATTTATTGGAAATAATTTGTTAAAGGTCATTCATGAATGGGAATACTGGTTTTATATATGCAAAAGATCAAGTTGGTACCGCTTTACACCCTAAAGTTCAAAAGGAATATAGAGGAAGATCATTATCACATCAGATTTGTGTGTTGTTATTTAAAAAGAGGGGTGAGGGTGGGGGGGAATATTCTAAAGACACAGTCATCTGCCCCAGCTGCAACAAAACATGTCTCTCCTATATCGGCCACAGCAGGCACTGTAACTCTCCAGTGGTTTGACATCACCTTAAAAGGCACACTCCTCCATTGTCACCCAAGACAGATGGATGCCAAAAACAAAGCTACAAGAATGCAGCAGTGGTGGAGAACCTGGGGTCCTTCACATTGTCAGACTCTAATTCCCATCAGCTCAGCAAGCATGGCCAACCATCAGGGCTGATGCCCAGTAACATTCTGGAGGTCCGTTCTGAACCTGAACCTGTTCTTAACCTGAAGCACCACTTTAGCTAATGGGGCCTCCTGCTGCCGCCGTGCGATTTCTGTTCTCATCCTGAAGCAAAGTTCTTAACCCGAGATACTATTTCTGGGTTAGCGGAGTCTGTAACCTGAAGCATCTGTAACCTGAAGCGTATGTAACCCGAGGTACCACTGTACTCCCTTTGTGGCTACCATTTCACTTTCGTTTGTTTTCCAACAGCTTATCAATTAATGGAGTTCTCTTCTGATTGAACTAGTCCAGTTCAGGTAAACTTCGTCCCACCAAACTGGTCCCTGAACTTTATATCTTGATTCAGCTGCTAATGGTTAGGCTGTAGAGCATGCACTTTGTGTGCAGGAAGTCCCAGGTTCCATTCCTAGCATTGTCATGAAAAGAGCAGCAGAGCAAGGAAAGATTTCTTTTTTATGCCTTGAAGACCCACCACTAATAATAATCAATAATAGCCAATACCTAGTTCAATGAATACTTTGACTCACTATAAAGACTGCTTTACATGAACACCTTTTGGGTAAGAATTTGCCTTCCTTGCTGATGGGCTCTAGGATCAGAGATATTACAGCCAGTCTAAGCCAGAAGCTGGGCTATTTGCAAATATTATCTAGGCTTTGGCCCGAACCCCCAGTCTCCAAGCTTTTTCAGTTGGAAATAGCAATCTCCTTGAAAGAAGTGGGCAGAAGTACTGTAGGTTGTGATCTACTAGTAGATCTCTGCATGATTTGACATAGACTTCTGACTCCCAACTGTTTAACAATGGCAGCAACAAAATGATGGCCTCCTGCCAAATTATGCTGCTGAAATGAAGAGATTTTGGGGTAAGGAGGAATGATTTTGTGTGTGGAAGTAGTATGATTTCAATTCCTGCATTCAGAATTCTTTAATTCTCTGTGTAGTATTTTTTTGATTGGATTCTGGTTTGTGGATCTCAGAGTTCTAGAAAAAAAGTAGATTCCACAAAACTGATGTTTGCTTTGTATTATAAAATTCCACTGTATATTTTCAGGCAGTTTCCCTTTGCACCTTGTATTGAACACTAGCTTGAATGTCTATTTCTTTGGGCCCCCCTCCAGATGACCCATTTATTGAGCGTTCATCATGATTTGCTTGTGCAAAGTGTACACAGAGGTTAGATTATATCTGGTGTTTATTGAGTATTCATTCTGATTTGTTTTTGGTTCAATTACATGATTTGATTGCAGGTGATTTACATATCTTCCCATTAGCCATTTGTTCACCCTACACATTTCAATGCCTTTCCCCCTCATTTTTCAAATGGTAGAAAGTATGGGGTTTTGGTTTTTTAAGTGGATTTGCTGTGCTAGGGTGACAGAGAGCTTTAATCTACTTAAAATGCACAAACCCCAGGTTCTGGTGTGCACTTGAAGCCTCCCACCAAACACTGATAGTCTGGAGATGCCCTATATATATCCCCACCTTTCATCCCAGGGCCATCTCTATGTGGAGATAAAGGCAGATTATTAGTATATTCCATATATGACTCTTATTGTTATGTGTGGAAGTTATTAAAAATGTAGTATTGTAATTAGCCATCTGGCACATGATAACTTCAATTAGCCTGATGAACAGACTCCTTTTTGTTAATATATTGTGTCAATGGGATGTTTACAAGTGCCGGTTTCAAGCATTTCCCCCCTTTGGATTTCAAAGATAACTAGCTCCCAAGACCACAGAAAGAAGACAAACATCTTCACTAATTGTGGCATGGTGCCATTATTTCACAATACAAGTAATATAATTGGGGGGTGGAGGAGCTGTACAAGCCTAAAGAGAGGCAAGGCATAAATGAATGTCAACACAAAAGTAAGCATATATGTGACTGCATATGTCCTTCATATTGCACATTCTTGATGATTTGTGCTCATGATGCTATCAGGGCAAGTCATACATGACCCCACTTTCAATCCTGTTTTTGCTTGCTAAAGCTTTGTGGTGGTCACATTGCTTTCCAATCAGTTCATATCTAATAATTTCCTGCTGAAATCCTGTAACTTTTTATAACACAAATATTCTGATTTATTTCTATACCGCTTTTGTTGCGCTATAGGCTTTCCAGACAGCAATAATGTGGTAGCATTTTGGAAGCATCACCGAATGATTAATATAGCAGAATACATCAATCACTAATGCACTATTATTGTGGCATAAACATGTAGCAGAATATACCCAGAATAAAACTCCATTCCTAAAAGTCCATTAGGAATGCTTCTGAGTCATCCCTCTTCAAATTTCCCCTAGAATTAATGGTCCTGGTTTCTCTTGCATTGTCACAGACATTTTTTTGTTTGGCTTTCGAGAATTTTATAAGTCTATGTTTTTAATAATCAATATTCTGCTTTTCTTCTCTATCACAGTTAGAAGGACATAAATCTATAAACAGTAAAACAATACAGTATGAAGAATCAGAACAACAGTACAGCAACTCAAATATCTAGAAGGGCTCAATAGCTTGATTTTAAGAAGAAAAGTTTTAATTGCCTTCTAAACACAGTCATTGAAGGAAACATTATTAGTCATCTGGGAGAGAGGGAGGTCTAGGGGAGGGAAGACATCACAGAAAAGGCCCTCCATGCACTGTCACCTTACCCTGTAACTTTAAACAACCACTCAGCATGCAAATATCAACCTAGCTAAATGCAGCAACATTGGAACCAAAATGAAGCCCCTGCTAATTTCACCCAATAAACTGGTTGTTATGAAGAAAAACAGTCACAGCCCATAAAAGTACTCAACTCCATTAAAGACAAAGCAACCTGTTCAGGAAAAAAGTTGACAACCTTTCTTTCCCCAAACAATCAAATAAACAAAGAATACAGCATGTTAAAAAATGACAGGTTACTAAGGGATTTCCATATTCACTCAAACTTTAAAATGAATGGCAATCTTAATTGAATTGACTGCTGTAACTTTTACTTCAACAATGCCTAGATAAACACAGAATTTGAAACACCCACTTTGAAAATAGTTCCAAGGGTGAAGAAATCTAATCAATGAGAAAATGTATTGTATCATATATTTTTTTTTGGTTGAAGCACAAAATAATAATACTTGGTGCATATAGTTTTGACTATCCAAGCAATTCACATACATTTGCACTGTAATCCTTACAAGAAAGTGTATTTGTTTTATAAGCAAGTCTATTTTCAGCCAAAGCAGCAGGTATTTGACAAAAGGAAAGAACTATTAAGACAAGCATTGTTAAGTTTCCAGAGGAAAAGCCTTTTTCATCTTTTGTAGCAAAAACACTCTTGTGGCACCCAGAAAACCTACATACAGTATTAACTGTAAAGGGAGACTGCAACATGAAACTGTTGAATTGCAGTAGGTCAAGGATTGCCAGTGCTATCATGTGCAGATTTTTAGCCTGGAATAGGTGTTAATTGGCTTACCAACGCCAGAATGTCTGTGTCATCAAGAGTTCTGTGTGTGTGTGAATTGCTGCTATTAAGCACCTAATTAACACAGTACATTTATACATTTCATTTTCACTTGACCTCACTTTTTATCATCTGTCTCTCCCTCCACCTAGCCGTGTGTGTGTGTGTGTGTGTGTGTGTGTGTGTGTGTGTGTGTGCCCCCACAACTCAGAATAACACTCCATGCATCTGATGAAATGGACCATGGTTCACAAAGCTTATGCCATAATAAATCTGTTAGGCCTTAAGGTGCTACAAAGCTCTTTATTGTTACAGTTGTGTCACCGCACAGATCAGGAGTGAAGTCTTTATAAATTAACACTTGTGTCTATTGCATAATTCAACATCCAAGTAGAGAGCATTAGAATCCCAACATGCCTTCCTTGCCCATGGTGACTGGCGGTGGCAGCAGCAGCAGCAGCAGATCAGCAAAGTAAAGCAAGCCACCCAGGGGTCTCTCAATTTACTTCTCCCCATAGTTTGAATAGCTTGGCCACAGGAGAGGGTGGGGAGGAAATAATTTGGCAAGCTGGCCCTCTGCGTGCCCATGCTAGGTAATGCAAACTAGTAGACACAAAAATAGCTCTCCACTGATGCCAGCAAAGATCCATATAAATTGTGAAATTTCATAGAAATCATACTGATCTCACAGTGAGGGAAATAAATTAAGAAATTAAAAAATTGTCCAGTAGCACCTTAGAGACCAACTAAGTTAGTTCTGGGTATAAGCTTTCATTGCATGCACACGAAAGCTTATACCCAGAACTAACTTAGCTGGTCTCTAAGGTGCTACTGGACAATTTTTTAATTTTTATTATTTATTTCATCTGCATCAGACCAACACGGCTACCTACCCAAATCTAGAATCATAGTGAGGGGCAACTCTGGAAGAATAAAGAGAAACAACACATTGTTTTGCAGCAAGTCCAATTTTGCTTCAAGTTTTAGATAACTGCTCGTTATTCTATCAGCCATCAAAAATCTCTATATGCACCTGTGCAAAACAGAACACTGTTGCACAGCATGCACCCCTGTGCTGCATTCTCAGACACACTCCAAAGTACCTTCCTGCATCAGAACCAGAAACATTGACCTATGTTATAGTTAAAGAAGTCTGGTTATGCGCCAAGCATTAGCATGCAACTAGTGTTAGCACTATTGCCCTCTATGTTTCTGATGCAAATATTGAACAACAATTTTTAACTAGTTCTTCTCTCCCAAAGTGACTTCTGGAACAGTGTTCTTTTCTTTGAAGTCTTCTCCAATTCTTTTCATTCAAGCTACTATAAGAAACTTGTAGTTTAACTTGTAGTTTTAGACTTTTCAGCTTTGCTAAAATGCATTCTTTGGTGATAGTCAAATAAGTTTTACTTAGAGTAGACCTACTGAAATTAATGAACACTACTAAGCCAGCTCCATTAATTTCAGTGGGTTTACTCCGAGTAAATTTTATTGAATACTACCCTGTGTATGGATAGGAATGCCAACTTATATCAACTTCAAAACTCTTGGAGGTTAGTAGTTTTCATTTTAAAGTACCTCAACTGCTGAAATTAGATGCCAGGTCCACAGCCTGAACATTGACAATATACGGGTAACTCTCCAGAGCTAATCTTGCAGAAAATCAACTGTATTGTATAGGGGTTGAACAACATCACCCAGTTTCATTTTCCTTTTTCTGTATGATGCTGCTTACATCTGAAGTTTAAAAGTACACATCAAACACATTTCTCTCTCTAAGTTAAGCTCAGTATTAACACATGAAATTTTTAGTTTTTCAGATGTAGAATTAAGCTCCCTACAGTGCTTCCTTTTTTTTTTTTTTTGCATGTAACATAAAAAGGGTTTCCTGGTTTTTATAATGATGATATGTGCATCTCAAATGAAGTTACCTTAGATTAAATTTAACTGACTATGTTGATTAACACTGTTAACCAGTTTTTCAATGGGTCCAGCATCACTTCCTTTTTAGTTGTACCAGGTATCATTTCAAAATGCAGTGAATGGAGTTTTCATACAGGGGAACCTTATATTGAAATAAGTGCTGCATTTCCAAGGAACAAGTTAACGAAGGTGATTCTGTGTGGTGAAGTGCCCTCTAGTGACAAAATGAAAATCAGGAAAATAAGTTTTGCAAGAAATAACCTCCAATTGGTTTTCTGTTTTTTAAAAATCAGTCTGAAAGTTTTCACCCTTACCCATCATATTAATAAATTTAATGTCATGTTTTATTGTATTTTATTACATTGTGGATTTTAAATAGTTGTAAGCTACCCTGAGTTATGCCTAGGGACTAGAAAGGCAGGATAGAAATATCTCTAAAAAGAAAACAAAATTGTTAATAAAAATAAGAATTTCAGTTATAATAGTTTGTAGTTGCTAGAACTTAAAATAATAAACAATGGTGTCAAATCAGTTGCAGCAATGGCTTACCTTTACAATCAAGAACTGTATGTTGTCACTCAAGCCCCTTTCCCAAAGTCCTCTGACATGTGCATGGGACTTGGAAGAAGGATTCATTTTATGCTGGGTTAGAAAATATGTTGAAGCTGTGAGGATTCCCCATCACTGCTTGTTTCTCCCAGGCTAGCTTGAAGTGAAAATCTAGTGCCTGCCCAAGGCTTTCTGCAAGTGCCACGGAGGTCTGTAAGGCGTGGTAAATGTCTCTGCTTCTGTCATTCATTGAGAAACCCAGCGCCTTCCAAGTCATGTGTGGAAGGAAGCTCATCCACTAACACAGTCACCAGGAAGGGATTCCTGGCTGGGATGGTGACCAAATGACTGCATTTTGTGGAACATTGATAAGCAGCGCCTTTAGAAAGGGACACAAAGCACCCAGAAACTCCAAGCAGTATGCCTAACGCAGGTAGTCATACATTGGCAGGGTTGTCTTTATGAAAATTACGAAGCACTTTTTGATGGGAAGAGAGGAAGAGACAACATCAGTGGGGAACTGTGGCAAGTGGAATAGCTCAAGGAGATCGTAGATGAAGGAACTTATTCTTACACATGCATTCACATAAAGTGCCTGGTTAACGGATAGCAGAGTCACATTCATCTTCTCTCTCCCATACACACACTTTCTACCAGCAGCAATTAAAAAATCACAACTGAGAAGAAAATGCAACAAGATGGGGGGTTGGAGGGGAAGGGAAGAAAACCAAACCAAACATTGCAAGTTTCCAGATGGGGTAATGGGTATTTAAATAACAGTGCACAGGCCTATGACACAAGTTTGCACATGCCAGCTGATATACACAGAGGCCTCTAATCAAATAAAGGTGATGGGTGGCTAAGAGTGTTTCACCAGCATTTTACTTTGCAGTGCACAAAACCATTCCATAAGCATAGTTTAAAAACTTTTTGAAAAGGAGAGGCAAAAGAGAAAAGGATCTGGGACCCATCACAAAAGATTCAGGGCTTGGGTTCCCTGGGCCTGGACTAGTTGGATGCAGAAGAATGGTGGGAGGTACCAGCTGGGGTACTCCCAAGGTAAGAAAGCTCAGAGCCAGGAGATTGGTGGTGGGATCACAATGAGTGATCAGTGCTTCAGTGCTTGCAACTGCCTCATTGGGGCAAGACTTGCTGGGAAGAGTTGCTCTACTCAGTAGGCCTGAGCCATTTTGTTTCTTTGAATAAAGAGTTAACTTCACTGACACCTTGTGAGTTCTTCCTGACCTGCTCCGAACTCCCACCTTGACAGCCAACAGCTAACAATGCATCCAAATGTTATTCAGTTTAGGATGTTTAAGGTATCTTAGTCTACTACTAGGAACAGCACAACTACAGGCAAGAGCAAATTCTGTCTTGAGGTCCCCATAGGAACAAATGTCTCCTTAATACAAGTACTTTTATGGCTTTCAACATTATGTAAACATTCAGAAAAGAAGGTAAAGATCTATGGTGGTTTAAGGCATTTTAAGTTGCAGCTATGTGTAGCAGGAACCCCCCCACCCCAATCATTCTGTTTGCACAAACTTCACACACACTCACACTCACACACTACATATGCCACATTTCTGTTATAAATTCATAGAAAATCAACCATACATCGGATTTGCACTGTTCCATTTTTTACTCCATGTGACAAAGACTATCAAAGGATCAAAGGAGGGTGCTTGGTTTCTGGTCAGCCATAATCTCTTCAGCATACCAGCACATCCACAGGAGCCCTGCCCAGTTGCTATGTCAACCCTGATAATCCCAGAC
This sequence comes from Podarcis bocagei, assembly GCF_964188305.1. Lineage (NCBI taxonomy): Eukaryota > Metazoa > Chordata > Lepidosauria > Squamata > Lacertidae > Podarcis > Podarcis bocagei. The sequence goes on from NC_138133.1 coordinate 48,169,634, forward strand.
AGAAGACAATCAAAATCACAAAGAACAGTGGATTCACCACAGGCCGAAACAAAGGACAATGATCAGATCTTCCCTCTGGGGGCAGGAAACTGCAAACTCCCCATTGTCACCTGGAAAGTACTCATGGGGAGGGGGAAAGGAGGAACCAGCCAGGTGACAGGACACTCAGGTTACCACCACAACTCCTCCCTCAACCCCTCCTTTCTGTAATGTATGCATGATGTCAACCCTTTCTGTAACGTATGCATGATGTCAACCCCTCCTTTCTGTAATGTATGCATGATGTTTCTGGGGGTGGGCTTGACCTAGAGGAGGGGAATTTCAAAAGTTTTTATAAGGTCTTGCAGCCCATTGTTCTGGGTCTTTCCTCTCTCCTGCGAGGGAAGGGAGCACCCTGTTGCAACAGTTCAATAAAGGCCAAGCCTACAGGCTGCTGTTTTGCTCCAAGTTATCCTGGTTGGTGTCTTTGTTTTGTCCAAGAGAGCCCTCAGATTTTTCCGTTAACATATGGAATAATCCTCCCTCAAGATGCCTGCTCTGAGTTTTCCTTTTCTTTTCAATTTTAGAAAACCGGTGAATTACTTTATTTATTCTCTAGAACATCCTGCCTATGTCTTAAGAACTTCAGCTGAGGGTCTTCTTTATGTACCTTCACTAGGGCTGCTATATGGCAAGAACAGAAGAGAGTGTTCTCTGACATGGCACCCCAATTGTAGATTATCCTTCATGTAGAGGCTGGTGCTGACTTTACAATCTCTTTGATGCCAGTTCAAAATTTTTAATCTGTTTGGACATTTTATGTTGTTTATGTTGACTAGTCTGTTCTATTATTTTAGTTACCTATACATTGTTTATATGAAAGCTTTTTGTTCTACTGTATTATTATGTTTTAGTGTGATTAATTTTAATCATGCTGATTGTATACTGCAACAATAAAGGGCAGTCTAAAAGTTTAATTAATGAACAAAATAAATAACCTGCCTTTCAGGACATACTGCCCTCATAAGGTGGTTTACTAATACATAGTATTAGTTTGCTGTTAGATGTCAGCCAGGCAAATTATGGTCTGAGAAACAATATAGCTTGTTTCCAAATCATTTAAGAATGTGTAACTGTAAGAAAACTGAGTTTTTATTTATTTATGCACAGGTATCTTTTTCATCCTACTGCTACTTGTTTCTGCACTATGATTATTTTTATGTAACAAAAATAACTATCAAAAATTTCCATACTTCAGAAGTCAACTTTTGCTCTGAAACTGATTAAAATATTATCATTATCAGCAGATGACTATTCTGATGCTTTTTATTACAAAATTTATTTGGTCCACATTTCCTGTTTTGATGCATTATAGCCAATTTTTTTATGCATTATAGCCAACATTGTCATGACTTATAAATACCAGCAAGGGGAGTAGTTACACTTTAGGAAGCTCTCTCTATGTTTAGCTGAGGAAAATAATGGGGAAATAATAAATACATTGGTGTTGGGATTTATAAACAATGGAAAGGACAGAATTTTTCTGTCCCACCCCAACACAAAACCTGATCCTTTAATGACTATACCTGAACAAGAAGAAAAAAACACAAAGGAAGCAGACATGCATCATTACAGAAACACATTAAAAATAGCACAGGGTGTTAAAAGGAAGGAAACAGGGGGTGGGGGGACGGGACATCATGTCATTCCAACCCCCCCCCATGCTCAAATAGCTATGGCCATAAACTCAGAAGACACACTTTATAGTTTCCTAAATGAATAACTCTGTTATAGCACCTCAGCTATAATATCCCATTCCTTTTGGGGGAAAACCATGGCTCTCTCTGTGTGTATTAGAATCCTTAGTTTTTCTTCTTAATCATGTATATATTGTCTGGAATTGCTTAATTTTATTAAATTCACATAGCAATCCTTCTGAAATCGGAATGACAATTACTACTCCATTGTCTACTCCATTACTGAAAAGCTTGTCTTTTCCAAGGGCACCTATAACAAAGCTTGGGACTTTCAACATCAGCCCCATTGCTACAGCGTGGCCATCACCTTTTTATCGCCTAGATGAAGTTAGCCAACACTTTTATAGAACTTCTTCAAAGACTACTTCTTCTTCAAAAAAGTAGACTGTCCCTTTGAAATCTCAGATAACTTCAACTGGAAGAAGCAGAAGTTGAATGGACCTCCACAGCATTGATGTTATCTCTAATTCTCTTTCACAAGAAGGATTTGACCAGAGACTATGTGATCGTTCATGCTGCCTTATCCCACTTCAATTATAGTTGAGAAATACTGTGAGAAAGACTGTGTCTTTCAGAGGAAAGGGAGAATCTTCAGATCTGCTTCACCAAGGGGCCTAGCTGCCTAACTTGTCAAGCTGTTGAAACAAGGGAGGCTAGGGAAAGTGTGCCATTTTTGTCTGTTGCTTTGTGGTACAATGCTGAAATCTGGCAGCAATTGATGTTCAGAGCCTCTCCCATCTCCTTCACTGTAAAGCCTGAAGGGAAGTAAAGGTGGCAGCCTGATTGGCAGCTTGGCTGTGGAGTTCCAGGTATTCAAAATTATTCACTGAAGGCCGAAGACTTCTGTCAAAAGTTGCACAAGACAAAAAACTCACAAACTCTATTATTCAGAAACCCACTTAATGTTGTACTTTATCACAAAGCCATGTGACCTCCTGTCAAGGAGTGAGCTGATAGACTTAACTGTCATTCAAACATGGCAATGCTGCGACTTCTGAATTCCATGGAGAATGGCACAGTGTATTCAACGTAAGGATGGTCTAACTCACTCACCTAAACAAAATCATGAGGAATTACCTAACTTTAAAAAATCCAGTTAATAGGGTTTTTTTTTTTAATATAAAAAATCCCAGAAATTTCTTTGGGAAGAAATTCAGATGAAGCAAATCAGGGCACTGAGCATCCCAAACTAAATTCCATTAAGAATTGCGTGTATCAAGCGAACAATTTGAATTAACATGGTGGTGGATGAGGTTTTGTTTTACAGTTCTGTGGGCCAACTCATGGAATGCAAGATCTACTTCACAACACATTTTCTTCACCAAAGGAAAATGTATCTTGCATTATTGAATATACAAGAGCCAACATGTCTTCAGGACTAGCCAAATTCAGTTTTTGTGAAAACTGGCTGTGGTCATTTTGATGGTTTTCATGTGGCTAGAACATTTCCAGCATGTAATGTGAACACAACTGGCTACTTGTATTGCACTTTGGGACTAATTTTTGTCACATATATCAGAAATCCTCATGACTTTCCTACAGTTTGTCTTATATTAAGACTTCAGCTTCATGTTGAAACTACTGATGTAAATACAAGGCAAATAGTGGGGTATACTACACACACACACACACACACACACACACACACACACACACAAAGAAAAAAGCCACAGTAACAATCTTCAATATACTTAAACAGAAACAGAAGTGATGGATGTAGTATGACTTAAATATGGAATACATCTGGTATGCAGGCTTTCCCATTCCAGAAGGGTGTGTGGTGACTTCTCATTGATATATTCTGTTTTAGTCTGTTCTTTTGCTGGTCTAAGCTGATGCATTAACTGATGTGTTAGCTGATAGTTATACTGTTCAACCTGCTACACACAACCCTGTACATGGGCTGAGGAGCACCAAAACGACTGACACCTTTTAATTCAAAAAACTAACCAAAAGATTAAAAACTGTGAGAATTTTTCCATTTAGGTAGACAAAACTATCAGCAGGGAATTTCTCTTGGTATGCACTGAGGAGGCTTGAAATGTGATGGAGATTGCTGGGGAAAAGAGAAGTAACACTGTGTTTTTAAAGAGTCAGGCATTTTTTCTCAGGCCTCATCTCACATGCTATTCCTCACTCACTAACACTCACACTTATGTGAATCGTACATGCAATCACGTAAGTCATACTAGGACTGGGCTTATAAATCTCATGTGAGAAGCAAAGGACTGTAGAAATGAAGGACTGAAGCTGACCATTAACTCAAATGACCACCGTAAGTAGTGAAAGCAACAAGAAGCTGGAGTAGGGAAACAGATTTTGTATAAATTTTAAAGAACTGTAATGGTATTATATTTCTGTTTTTCACATGCAATGTAACTCATGTATTATAATAAAAAAGAAGAGAGAAAATAGTCTAATATGTGGAATTCTGAGAAAGTCCTATAGGTGCCAGTCACAAAATGGCTGACTGTAGTGTGTCATAAGACAAAATGACTGCCACATCCAAAAGAGTAGAAAAAGAGACAGGATAATAAAATAGTGCAGACCATAGCTGTCAACTTTTCTCTTTTCTTGTGAGGAATCCTATTCGGAATAAGGGAATTTCCTTTTTAAAAAAGGGAAACATTGACAGCTATGGTGCAGACATGTCCCCCATTAAAGAAAAAAGGCAACTACATCAGCCACCACCACACTAACTCACAGAAAGAAGTTATTTCACCTCTTCTCAGTGCGGAAGGAATAGTGAGTGTCCAGTCTGAGCACCCAATGAAAGATGGGCATTGTGAATTTTTGAGATGTTTACCAAGACCTTTGCAGGCACTATAAGAGGTACTGACAGAAGCACTGGGACCAACAGGTGCTGTGTTAGTGAGCCTGAAACAGAAGTGGGCATTGTAAAATGAAATCAATAACAATTTTTAAAATTATGTCCAGAACGCCTTGAAATATTATAATTAGAGAAGCAACTATACTTCTCTATTACAAATAGATAGCAGAGTTTAAACTTCTGATGAACTTTTGTTGTCACCGTGTGCATTGCCCTCATATTACTTCTAATGGCATGTCAAAGCATTTTTTCAATGACCTTTTTTCAAAAGGACATCTACCGTATTTTTTGCACCATAACACTCACTTTTTTCCTCCTAAAAAGTAAGGGGAAATGTCTGTGCGTGTTATGGAGGAAATGCCTACGGGTGGCATGCCTACGGATTTTCCTCCTCTAAAAACTATGTGCGTGTTATGGTCAGGTGTGTGTTATAGAGTGAAAAATATGGTATTTCCAGCTGTTCTGTTGGTGTTGATGTGAGAACAAAAGGTAACTTCGTTACTTAAACATAAAAATCTTTAGTGCTTTTCAGCCTAACATGTTCCAATCAATTTCAACCTCTCTCTCCACTTATTAACAGTTGAGTGTTTTTGCTCTGTTGCAGAAAATCTGGCTCAAAAATGGCCTCAGACCTAATACTGCATATACATGCTCTTGTACACTTAACCCAGGATATTTTGTTTCATACTGAAGGAAGGAAAAACACTTAAAAACAAGGAGTGAAATAATTGTGCCTGTAGTCAATTGGACATTCGATTATTATTTTTTGGATTGGATTATTTTAAATGCAAATTAAGAATTTTAAAAATAAACTATGAACACTATACAAACATAAAGGTAAAGGGACCCTCGTGACTGACTCTGGGGTTGTGGCGCTCATCTCGCTTTATTGGCTGAGGGAGCCAGTGTACAGCTTCCGGATCATGTAGCCAGCATGACTAAGTCGCTTCTGGCGAACCAGAGCAGCGCACGGAAACGCCGTTTACCTTCTCGCCAGAGCGATACTTATTTATCTACTTGCACTTGATGTGCTTTCGAACTGCTCAGTTGGCAGGAGCAGGGACTGAGCAACGGGAGCTCACTCCGTCGCGGGGATTCGAACTGCCGACCTTCTGATCAACAAGTCCTAGGTTCTGTGGTTTAACCCACAGCACCACCCGCGTCCCCTATACAAACATACTACACACTTATTAAAACTGAATCATGAGAGTCTATCAAGCACTGTCAAACCATTATTCATCATGATGGGAATGAGCTATGCCTTCCTTCAGGGGTCATGTGATCCCTTGCCCTGCCTCTCCTCTTCCAGCATGGCTGTGAGAAGTTTAGAAGCTTTCACTTACAATTTAACACAGTTTAGCATTACAACAGAAACTCTGGCTACTCTTAGCTATGTTTTGTTGAAAGAATCCCTTTCTACTGCTTTTCCTGTATTGGGCTGCAGCTCCCTCTCTGCATCATTTATTTTATTGTCACCAAGTTGGGGGCAATGATGGTTTCCATCCATTTTATTAGCCATATCTAAGTCTATTTGATATATAGATAGATCCCTGTATCCTGGGTTAACATAAAACACTGAAAAAAGTTTTGCTAATGCTTTTATGTATGATTTTTAAACACACACACACACACACACACACACACACACACACACACACCGCAGCTAGCTGTCCATGTTTCAAATTTGCAAGGTGCTTGGCAATATATTGCTTTTCTTTTCCTCCATTTTGTAGACAGGTGCTAAACATACTGTTTGTTTCCTCATTTATCACACTAATGAAGATGTTAATTGTTCATTTAAAACCTGGACCCAAGGATGATCTCTGTGCCACAAGATTATCTTTCCCCAACCCAGTTTGTTCATTATCATTTGTCACTGTCATTTCAGCCCTTCAACTAATTTACTGTTTGTATCTCTCTCTTCCTATCTAAGTCAATCTGAATGGATCCTTTAGGTCATATTTCATGCAATTATATTAAATGTATTGTTGCATGCCACCCCAATCTTTGAGTGGTGCAAGATTGCAAGGGTCCCAGGGTTCAGTTTCCTTGGAATGAGGGCAGCAGAGATTGTGGTGCCTTTATTTACACATACGTACAACCTGAGCCAAAGATCGACAGCATTAACACCCCAGAAGGTCTTGCTTCTCCCATGCTTCTCCCTGGGATTCCAGCAGAAATCAAGCATGGCTCTCACTCTCTGGCTTCTGCCTGCAGCCTGCTTCTAGTGAGGTAGGTTAGGGCTTTGTAACTGTTATCTGTATGGGATCCTCCATATGGTCAAATTTGCTAGGGCAGAAATGTTTATAATCTCCTCTTTTTTGGCAGCTTTACTTTTGAAGACAAAACAAATGCAAGAGGGCATACAACCTTGTTTGGAAAATTCCATGAGCTCCTAAAAATGCACCTTCTCTTCCTTCACAAAATTAACCCAGAACCAAATTTGTATCATACTAATGAGACACCCCCTCAAGTAACCCATGAAGAACAGACACAGTCAATTTCAAGCTCCTTTGGTGGAATCCCCACAAAGATGCATGGGAGCTTTTCATGTGTTTCCATGAGGCATAATGGAAAATTATGCCTTAGGCTAGGTAAATACAGGCAAGTCTCCAATCCTATGAGTTACCAATTACAGGACCAACCCCTGAAAGCAAGTTTTAGTTCCTTAGCCGGCATAGAATATGCTTTAATTTTATAAATACTTTCCTCTTCTTTGTGAATCTTTACTTCTATGAAACTATTTGCTGCTCCTATTACGCTATTGAGTTGTTGCACCCTACCCAAATCTCTGAGCAGTGTGAGACTCCCAGGGTTCCAGGCACTTACCCAGAGGTTGGTTTCATTAGAATGCGGGACAGCAGACAACACTGTGGTAATATATGACTTTTTGTAATACAGTGGTGCATCACAAGACAAAAAGAATCCGTTCTGTGATTCTCTTCGTCTAGCAGTTTTTTCGTCTTGCGAAGCAAGCCCATTGAAGGATTAGCGGCTTAGCGCTATTAGAGGCTTTTAGAGGCTTTTAGCGGCTTATCTGCTGATCGGATCAGCTGATAAGCGGCTTAGCGGCTTAGAAAAGGGGGGGAGGGGAAAAAACCAGCAGGAACTCGCAAGACATTGTCGTCTTGCGAAGCAAGCCCATAGGAGATTCATTTTGTGAAGCACCTCCAAAACGGAAAACTCTTTCGTCTAGCGAGTTTTCCGTCTTGCGAGGCATTCGTCTTGCGGGGCACCACTGTATATGACTTTTTACACATATATACAACTTGAACCTATGATGGAGGAGCTCACAGCATTAACACCCCAGAAGGTTTTGCTTCTCCCATAATCATAGGCTTCGATTCAAACAAAAACCAGGAATGGCTCTCACTGTCTGGCTTCTTCCTGCTTCTAGCCCAGCTCTCACATACTCTACTCTGGCTATTATCCTTCTCACTACCAGCCAGGTGAGGGAGGGCGCCCATCCACTTGTCCTCTGGCACACAGCAATTTCCTTTGTCAGACTAATGGCATGCTTAGGACTCTTACCAAGAAACTGGCCTGGCTACTTCAGCAGTTGAATTTCCCAAACTCACAACAGTGCACTTATTTTTCTGGCTTACCATTCTAAAATGCAAGTATTCATGAAAGCTCTTATATAAATTACATTGCAAGAAAAAAACACAAATATCTCTGCAAGTAAAATGGTATGAATAGCCTAACCCCTATAATTGAGCCTAGAATAGTATTAATATTCGGAACACACACTGTAAACCCCCTCCCAACTATCTATATTTTTCTGAAATCAGATGAGCAAAACGAAAACAAAAAACTAGACTAAATTCTGCCACATTATTCATACATGCTTCTGTACTTCGACATAAAGTAGCTGAAGCCTACAAAATGCTATTTGAGGAGTTGTTGGAACTATTTTTTGTATATATTTTTCGAATAATAAAGACAGATCAGCAGCCTGAAAAATGTTATTGCCCACAGGCCTGGAACAATGTGAATTCTTTGTCAGGCAATGCAACATTGCTTCTCAGATAACCAAGGGACAACAAAGATTAAGATCTGAATGTTACAGAGCTGAATGCTTAACAGATGAGTTTGGCAAGTGAGTTCCAGATCAAAGAGCCATTACAGCTTTACAGTCCTTCAGCAAAGAGCAGCAATAGAAATATAATGTCCTCTTGTACAAGTTAGCACAGTGATCAGGGTCTGTATTATCAATCCAAACTGCTGATGGGAAATGCTCACCTGAGGAATTATTCAGACTTCCTTTTGCATTGCACTTTCTAGGCATATGCCCACACTTTCCAGGTCTAGGCCCATCTTTTTTTGTCTCACTGCTTTCAACAGGAAAACCCACAGTTTCCCACTGAATCAGAACAAGCAGCAATTGGGGATTCCAACACTTGCAATTTGTTCCAATTCAACATTAACAGTGGGTTTCCCCAGGGAAAGTGGCAGGATGGGGGCGCGGGGAACCCACTTAGACACAGCCCTGCAAAGTCCAGTACAAAAGGAAGTATAATAGCAGAGTTATGGGCAGAAGAAAGTATGGCATCAAGGGATGGGAAGGCAAGAAGAAGGAGTGGCAACTCTTTGAAGGCTATGTCCTTTTATGGACCTTTCACCAGCCAACAAGTTTTGGGTTGTTATGACAGCCTACTGTACTGTACATGAAACTCCTGGGCAAGATAAAGCAACCAGCAAATAACCACCACCACCACGACATCCTTCTTGATGGTAGTGCTGCTGTTGAATGTGTGTCATCCCCTAATAAAAAAGCACTCACCTACAATTTGATCATGGTTCATAGAATTGCAGATACCCCTTGCAATGCAGGAATCTTAACTCAAGCATCCATGACAGATGGCCACCCAACCTCTCCTTAAAAACCTCCAAAGAAGGAGAGACCACCATGACGCAAGGAAGTCCATTCCACTGTCGAGTAGCTCTTACGCCTGATGTTTAGTCAGAATCTTTTCCAGGCTACCCAATTCCCTCAACATAAGAGCCCTGCTGGATCTAATCCACCTTCCTATTCTCATAGAGAATCTGGGAAGCCTGGAAGCAGGACCTGACTACAACAGCACTCTTTCGACTTGTGATTCCTAGCAACTGTTATCCAAACCTAAGAAGAACCTGGCTGATGGACCAGAGCAAAGGGGGTCCATCTAGTCTAGCATTCTGTTCTCAGAGTGGCCAGCCAGATGCCCCAATGGGAAGCCCACAAGCAGGAAAGGAACACTCCTCACTTGTGATTCCCAGCAACTGGTATTCAGAGTCACAAATCAGAATTTCTATAAATTACAATGAACTAAAATTAAGAATAGGAACTATCGAATTCTTCCATAATTCAAGAGGACACAATTTATTACAATTAATCACTTGAAATCTTCCTTGCTTTCATTTTGGCTAAAGCTTCAATTGCATATCAAGGGATTTGGTTAGCAAGGGGGTGTTCCAGAGCACTGTTCCTAGTCCCTGCTGTGTTGAATGAGTTTCAGTTAGTAAAGCTCAAGAATGTGGACAAGGTGCTTGGATTGGTCAGGGCAACCACTTGCACTTTGGACCCTTGCCCCTCTTGACTGACAAAAACTAGCAGGGAGGGGAAAGCTGCCTGGGCCAGGGAGGTGAAACATGAATGATTCTCTCCCCATCCCAAGATGTGGGGTGTGGGGGACAGAGTGATAAATCCAGCAAAGTAGAACATAGTAGCAAAATTTCTGGGTAAGTGAAAATTTGCTGTGCACGCTGTCAACAATTAACCTCACATGATATAACTCCACCCTACTCCTAAAAAACTTTTGCAAATGAAGAGTAATAAATTGAAAGTGCCGCTTTGACATTGAACAGTAACTAAACAGTTCCCTGCTTGTTCCACACAGGCGAGAGGACAGTATAATTAAACAGTTCATAAAAATGGATTTGACAGCAGCTGATCTATAGTCTTTGGTGTACACATTGTGCCTCTGAACTGGAATGGTTTTATTTCTGCTCTAGTTATAAAGGTTGATAAAAACATCCAGGCTTTAAAAATAATAAACTGCTTGAGAAAAAATTCTGGTTAATGATCCTTGCACTTGATTATCAAATTCCCTAAACCCTGATAAGGACATCTCAAATACTGACTAGGTTGTGAGATATCCCTTAATACAAAATAATTGTATCCTTTATTCTGGGTGGGAGGAAAAGGAGAAGACAGACACAACTTGGCTCCATAGTACAAGAAATACATTTTTTCATTATTTCAGAGCCCTTCTGGTCTAATGAACTAACAATGCAGCCTTGTGCGGTATTTCAATTTTAATTATGTCAGTGTTCTGGCAAGCTTAAAAGCTGAAGTTTAAATAAAACATTGAAAAGGAGTAAAACAATCAAGAGTGCCTTTACCAAAAATTCCATAATTTTATACATAACTAAACTATGTCTATTTTGCCACTGGCGAGAGCTTTACAATACTTCTTCAAATTCCAGTCTTGTGCTAAATGGGTTTTTCTGAGTGAAATCCTGCTGCCTGATTGAAAAAAGAAAAAAGGTACAAATACGATACAAAAACACTCCCTATGTTGACACATTGGATTGCACTGAAAGTGCGGCCCATCTGCCAGGCTCAGCATCTGAACAGCATACTGTTTGCAGGGCTTAAGACACAATGAGTGCAACTGATTGTTGAAGAAAGGCCTACAAAAAGATACAAGAGGAGGCAATTATCTATGAGGATCTCCATCTTCTGAACACCTCCTTGTACTGAAAACATAAAAATGTTCCTCAAAGGCGGCACTACAGTTGTTTTATGAAAACACTAACCGTTAATTAAATGACACAGTATTCATTTCTACTATTAAGCACTAAGTAGTTCTGAGAGATCTTTTGATAAATAGGAAAGTGTGTCAACAGTACAGTGAACCTGGGACTGTGTATCACTACCACTGAACACAGGCCAAGAGAAAGAGAAAGATCAAAAGAAAGTCATGCAACTGATTGGGCCAAGGCCTGGAATCTATAAAAGCCTCGAGATCAGGCCTTGGTTTCTTTCATCAGTACCAAGGTATACTTGGGTTGCTCTGTTACTCTGCCACAAAATCTCCCCTTCAGAGAGGAGCCATAGTTCAGTGGCGAAGCGCATGATTTATGAAGCGCAGGTTTTGTCCCTGGTAAGTTCCAGTAGGGCTGGGGAAGACCAGTGCCTGAAGTCCTGGAGGTGGCAGCCAGTCGGTGTAGTCAATACTGAGCTAGATAGACCAATGAAAAAAGTGCTTCTTCACACAGTGCATAGTTAAGCTATGGATCTTGCTCCCACAAGAGACAGATGGATTTAAAAGAGGATTCGACAAATTAATGAAGGAGAGGGCTGTTGTTGGCTCTGCTTCCAGCTGTAGGCAGAAATGCTAGCAGGTTTCCCACTGGCAAGTGGTGGGCCACTTTGAGAACAGGATGCTAGACTAGATGGGCCATTGGTTCAATCCAGCAGGCACTTCTTATCTGACTCAGTATTTAAAGCAGCTTACTAGGTTCTTAGTCTTGCACTTTCCCCGCCATGACTGGGTAACAATTCAGATGAAAGTGAACGCACATGTACATACACAGCTGTTCATTACTTGTAGAAAAGTCTTTGCCTATCCTATTTTCCTCTTATATATATATATTTCTATAAATAGAAATTTATATTTCTATATAAAACCCTCACTCCTAGGTGTTTATTGCAAGCTTCTCTGGAAGACCAAATCGGATGCTTCTTCCCTGATCGTTAATCTATCTTTCACTAGCCAATTCAGAATTTGCTTTTGCTTTCAAACATTTATTTGTCCACATTTACCTGAGAGGTATGATTAATCATAGTCTGTTGCTAGGATACAGATGAAAGTTCATTTAAGCTTAATGTTTCCCTTTGTAAAATAATGCCACAAGGAATACACAGGTTGGTGGCAAGGAAATGACCTTGTATAAATGACATTTAAAACCAACCCCTAAACCTAAAGAAATCTGAAAAGAGTATGGGTGCACGGGGAAAAATAAGATTGAATGTTTAGCTTTCAGAGCACAGCTTCATTTGGAAATTAGATTTTATGAAAAAGTACCATATAGTATGATATTGGGGGGAAATATACAGTTCTTAAAAATAAGTATTAGGTAGGCAGGAAAGCATTTGATAAAACTACATTATTTAAAATTTATCTACAATGAGTTTGGGCCAAGATTCAATGAAATGCATGAGGATGTATTTTTCCATTTATTTTCCATGTTTAGGGCATAAAACTATATGCCACATGGATCTGCAAAAGCTAATATGATGGGACAGTTCTCTGTCTTCTTTTCCACACATGGAGAATACTTGGAAAAGAAGGCAGGGAGGCAAGGGCAACATTAGGGTCTTCTCTAGTTAAGACTATCCACTTTCCACTTGGCAGGGCTAATGAACATCTACTGTTTCCACAAATATTTAATGGTATACAGTTGAAAAGTATGGCTCAGCATCAAATGGAATGATGCATTCTTCTAATATAATTTACTGCTTTTGAAGCAGCATACAGGATGAAGTGTGGGCAATTGTTGTGGAGGAGGCGAAAACAAAGTATTGTTACCTATAATTCATCCAATCAAGATTGTGTGTGGTTAGTTCTACCAATTTGCAAGGCTCAACTGCCACATTAGAGGAGGCTGGCACATGATAGGCTCTGTTGCCCCTATAACACATATAAAGAACTGTAACATGCTGCTCTTAGCTCCTTTAGGAACAAGGGTGGGATAGACCTTTTAAGAAAGAACTAAACAAACATTTAATGAAGACAACCTCAGGTTCCCAGCTGCCATACCAAAGGCAGCCCCATATAGAGTGCATTACAGTGATCCAATCTTGAGGTTATCTACACATGGGTCACTGTAGTCAGGCTATCCCTGCACCAGCCACAGCTTGGAAAAGATGTTCCTTGCCACTTCGTGCAACCAGAACAAGAGATGGATCCAGGATCACCACCAGACTGTGTACCACCTACTCGTTCAGAGATAATGCAGCCCCATCTAAAACAGGCAGCCTACCTAATTCCTAGTCCCGGCCTTTATCTTTTCAAGAATCAGCTTCAGCTTATTGGCCCTCATCCAAATCACCAGTATGTCCAAGCACTAGTCCAAGCACTGCATAACTGCACCTGATTAAGATGTTAGAGAAATGGAGCTGAATGTCACCTTCTCCAAATCCTCTAATGACCACTCTAAGGGATTTAAAATAAGGTTAGACAAATGCATGGATGATATCAATGACTACATCACGGTAGTGCACAGCCATTAGTATCAGAGGCAGAATGTCTCAAAATATCAGTTGCTTGGGAACAAAAGTAGGCAGTGTGCTGTTCAGCTCATGTCCTGCTCACAGGCTTTCCATAATTATCTGGTTGCCCACTGTGAGAACAGGATGCTGGGCTAGATGGAAGTTTGGTCTGATCCAGCAGGTCATTTATAATGTTCTTCTTATTAGAACATACCCTCTTGAACCAGTAACCGAACTTCAGGTCACAGAATCATAGAATCATAGAGTTGGAATAGACCACAAGGGCCATCGAGTCCAACCCCCTGCCAAGCAGGAAACACCATCAGATCACTCCTGACATATGGTTGTCAAGCCTCTGCTTAAAGACCTCCAAAGAAGGAGACTCCACCATACTCCTTGGCAGCAAATTCCACTGTCAAACAGCTCTTACTGTCAGGAAGTTCTTCCTAATGTTTAGGTGGAATCTTCTTCCAGGTCCACTCCACTCCACATATGAGTTCTTGGCAAATGGAGAAGTATCACATGGAAAGATGAACCCTTCTCTTAGTGAAGAACACTGGATACTTCTTACATTGCCTATGTAATGGCACAACTTGAGCATTGCCCAGCTGTTCCTTTTTATGGCAAGTAAACTGAACTGGACGACAGAGCTCCAAGCTGCTTCTGTCTTTGACCGTCCCATATACAATCAACTTGTACGGAAGAATTGCCCTGCACATTTAAGTGTACGGAAGCCTTTTAAATTCAGCATTTCATTTAACACAGATACATAAGAATCCCATAATTCAACATTCACCATGAAATCACTTGAAAGCTGAGGATTTAATAGCAGGGTGGAGTACAGAGTACCTATTATTATAATTCTTTCACAACCCTTACAAATCATAGGGCTACATGTTGACTCTCATCCTGTCAAGTATTGTCATAAATAATTAAAAACAAAGTACATTTGACAAATAATGAAATGTTGTGCCATTTCCCCCTTGATTAAGAAAGCAAATAATCACATAACTCATTCATTGCAATGGATTTTCAGCCTATTAGAGTGGATTAAGAAGGTTTTTGTGTACAATAAATGGAATTTATGTCCCATTGAAGAGGTAATGACAAGACTGGTTTCTTGAATTATAAAAGCGGGGAAAGGAGCATGCTACTTATATTTGTAACCTCCATTCTTATGTTCTGAATGATGGAACAATAATGAGCACAAGGTTTTTTGTTGTGGGTTTTTTTTTAAAGAAGTCATTTGAAGTTATTCACATCTGACTGCCATTTTTAGCCCTTTTGGGGGTAAGAGGCAAGCTTGACTACCACAACTGCAAATAAGTTAAGTGAACTTTTAATTAGACAGAAAGTTAGCAGAACTCTTTTTTGTATCTCATTCACGATTGCAATTTGTACAAATTTGTTGCCAATGCCGTTAATATGACATTTTGTCTCATTGCATGAAGGAGATTGGTCCCATCTTTTGATTTAACATGTTCATTGGAAACTGTATCTGTTCATCTCATTTCTAACTTCTATTAGAAGAAACAAAGTACAATCTTTGAGGCTCTTGTTAACCCTGTCCATCCTCGTTTTGCAGAAGTGTGCTGCTTAACTGACCTCAACACCACCATAAAACCCGCATAAAACCTCTGCAATTCTCTTAGTATTTTCTGTTTGACGAAAACATGTTTTTTTTTTCTTGAAGAAAGCAATATAATCATTGTCTTGTGGTTTCATGAAAGAGTTTCTATCAGTGGAGATAGAGTGCTGGAACCGTCACCGTCACCCAACACAAAGGAAAATTCCTCTCAGCTCCCCACCAGTAAAATAGGGATTTGTTTCATCAAGAGTATGAGTAAGAATGGAACACTTGTGCAGATGCAGAGTTTGAGTTCTTTATCACAGCTGCTTTGATTAGAAAAAAGGTTGTTAATGGGTTTCTTTTGTTGTGTATACATTTTTAGTCTCATTAAGGATTACAAAATGAAACACAGAACAGCATTCTTGACTGTCCTGTTCAATAAAGCTTTGAGGACTTTCACATTTCTGAGGCTCTAAACTGAAGATCACCTTAACTAGGTAACAGTGCTTTGATCTCCTTTACTAATAATATACTGCACTGTGAAAGTACAAGTGTTGAATTTGAATGCAAAGCAAGAGAGGGATATGGTTTTGAACGGTGTGTATTTCAAATTTTCTCAGAGCTAAGCTGTCCCGTAACAGAAGACACCCAGAGCACTTTTGGAAGGTGATGAGTTGACAAGTCTTTCTCTCTCTCTCTCTCAACACAGTGACAACAGCTGTTCAACATTTTGCTGAGCATGTATGCCCTTTGAGAAGACTAATTTGAAGTTGAGTTATTCCCAGCAAGAGTTCATTTTCCTAGCATAGCCCACATGCCATTTTAATCAGCAGTAAAACATAACTTACAGCAGGCACAAAAAACGCAGTAGCTTATTGGGGGAAATCATCACAACACAGGAAAAAAACTTGTTTGCATGTCCTCCATGACACCGAATTGGCTGCATATCTCCTATTGGGAGACTTCATAACTGTAAACATGACCTCGAACCATTCCATGATAATCTCCTCCTTACTAAGTAGTACAGTGCACCTTACAGAAAGAAGTTGTCTAAAGTCCTCATCTGTGCCCTTACATTTATCTTCATTTTGCAGTGTCTGAAATAATTGCTATTCCAGTGGAGAGGCAAATATGGAGTTTTGGCTGGTTGAGGGTGGAAAGGGCTGTGATTCTCAACATCATTTCCAGGCTTCATTCACAGCCGTGGGCCTTACATGTGCACAGTCAGTCTCCTCCTTTTCAAAATATAGTTTCTTGAATTGCCTCTCTATATTGAAATTACTTTTTATTATTATTCATAACACCACAATAGCCTATTGAGTCATTAAACCTAGTAGAATATTGGATAGAAATACTGACTGGTTGCTCATGGTACAAATTAGGATATTAGTACATATATACAATGAAGATGGAAAGAGAGCAACATGCAAGCCTGCCTTCCAAACATAGCCAAATTATGGTTTAGTGAGATGTGAAGGTGTTCGGCTTGTGCACTCCCTACTCCTTCTCCTGCACACACGCCTGCCTATTGGGGGAGGGAAGAGGCTGCCACCAAAATGCTGCCCCAAAGGGGGTTGTACCTTTGGGGTGGCACTTCATGGGGGGGGGGGTTAGGGCATGGGCCAACCCCCTTGTGGATATACAATTCCATTAATTTAGAAGCCACTGCAGAAAGTGTTTCTCTATTAGTGGGCTTCTTTGCAGGCCAGGTGCAACTTACAAATCCTATTAAAAAGAATCTAACAAATTATTTAATGAAGAAGTGAGGACTTCCTTATTCCAACTGACTTTTGGGAACTGACTGTTTTTAATGAACTGTATTGTTTTTATTACAATTATGTCTAATACACAAACACACCCCGGTATATTGTAGCTTTAAATTATATTAATGTTTAATTGTTTTCTAATGATAAAAATGTTTTTAGTTGTTCTTAATTTTATTTGTAAACCACCTTGAGTCCCTGTCAGGGAAAAAGATGGTATATAAATAAAGATACCATGATGAGGAGGATTTAAATTTGTAGATCATATATTCATGCTGGATGTGCCTTGCTGCTGCTGCTTTTAAATTATTAATTTTGTTATTTATGCTTTTGAGTGTTAATTGACTCTTGACATCTTTGGACTAAATAATGGCTTATAAACGTTTGTAAGATAGAAAAAAAAATGCTGCTTCTTATTTTCTAAAAGTATACAGCATGACTTCCAAACTCTGTACTGTACTTACATATATATTTTTTGCCACCTACAAAGTAATCAAGTAGTGGTCTAAACATTCCTACAGTATTAAACATTTTGAACTAATAAAAGCAAATCATACACTTGTCTAACTTTTGCTGGGATTTCTCTCAAATAAGCTATGTAGCCTCTTACCCAACTACATTTTCCAACTTCCTCCATATTTCCCCCCCCTTTTTTCCCTTCAAACTAATTATGGAAAAGAAAAACATTATGCACAGTGGGTGGTCTACTCTGACCACAAAGTTAAATACCATGTAATCCCTTAAATTCTACTTAATCAGGAACCATTCATTTCAGATGAGTAAACATGGCTGCTTTGGAATTCTTTGATGTCTTAGCTGTTAACTTTCAGAGACAGTCATACATGGGGATTTCTGCCCTCCTCCCCCCTCAGCTTTATCTTGTGAATGGTTCAACCCACATATGTGTGATTACACTAGCCACTTCTCAGACGGTGTGTGTGCATATCACAAGCCCGTGCCATTATTTATTTTTCCACTGAACAGCTGATATGGATTTAGCTAGCTTATTAGTTATTTTACCTGTATGTTGTTCTTCAATCCAATCTTGCAGGTACATGAAGAGGAATAAACCCATTATTCCAAACATCAGTACAGATACATAGACTAGTTTTAGGTTCATGGCCCTATCGGAGGACTACATTTCTACTCGCTTCAAAGGACTGCACAATATACTTTTCAGATGCTTTCAGTTCATTATCTTTTTCTTCTTCTGTTTTTTCTGGAAATGCCAATCTGGAAAAGACAAAATAAGAAAAATTCATTTTTCTAGTGCACTCTTCTTATGAATATCACAGCATACTATATATACCTTTGCAGGTTCCCCCCTTCCCTTTTATTTCTCCAAGTGAAAGGAACCAACAAGCTTGTGTTTTCTTCTGGGACTATTTTCCCCACTTCCTCAGTAATTCAACTTTGGATTTAAACTGGGAGTTGTGAAGATTCTTAAAATCTGATGCCTTTAAAAAGGCTCCTCTCAGGATTGCACAAATGGTAGTCATGTTTTCTCAAACTTTCTCTTACTGCCAGAAGTAAAGGCATCCAAGATTGTGAGAAACTAAACCAAATAACAGCCTTGAAAAACAAATCAGCACAACTGTACTACTGTTTCCTAGCAGAACACTTGTTCACATGTGCTTGGATTGTTATAAGAATTTTAAAGTCATATACATATAATAAATGTTCATAAATGTACCAATGTATGGAGCAGCACAGGAAGACCTTCCTGAAACCATTTTGACTCCCAAACTGACCAAATGTTTTCTCTGCAAGGAGGGAGGGGGTGAGGGAACTTTCCCATTGTCTCAGGAAGTGGGTAATCACCAGGCAATCAGATACGACATTATCAGAAAACCTGCCAGACAGGAAAAACAACAACACTCAAATTTCTGTTGTAGACCATCCTTTCTGTGATGTAGGTATGATGTTTGTGGGGGTGGTGTTGGGTTACACCCCTTCTGTGATGTATGTATGATGTATGGAGGGGTGGTCTTGAGCTCCAGGGCAGAGAATTTGAAATGTCTATATAAGGGCAGGCACACCTTTGTTAGGGGTCCTCCTCTGTCCTCCTGCATGTGAGGGGAGCACCCTGTTGCAACAGCTTTAATAAAGATCAGGCTTACTAGCTGCTTTGTTTCTCAATATTCTCTGGTTGGCCTCTGTTATTTTCTCCTACCAATAGGGAACCCACGTAAGGACTCTATATGGGCTCTTGGATACCCCATAAGGGGAAAAGGGCAGATTTTGTTTACAACAGGGTAAAATTTAGAAGGAAACACCTCTGACTTGAGAGGAGAACCAAAAGAATAAAAATAAAAATTAAATAAATAAAAAAGTTCTGAACCTCTTACTTATTGTCAAGATGAACAGCTCTCTGGAAGCAGGAGGCAGTATAAATACAATAATATGGGAAGCCAATGCAATGCCGTACCTTCAACAATATTCCTATAGGCCAAAAGTTAGCTCAGTGGCAGTTCCTATTAAAAGCACAAACCTGGCTCTGCAAGGAACATACATCAAGGTTTGTTTTTTTATAGGACCACTTTGCAGTCATCGATTCAAACTACATAGGAAACAACCCTATTAAGAGCCAGATTCTCACCAGTGGCTTCAAGTGGAAAAGGCTCAAGCCCAAAGCTTTCTGAAGAATAATCTTACTTGCAACACAGAGCCTCAGGAGAGGGAAATCATTAATTTAAATGCCCTTCACCTGCCACTCAAAAACAGCAGGATGTTAGAGTTGACGAAAACGCAATACAGAACCTTTTGTAGAATGCTAGAGAAAGTAAAGCTTCTTAAATTGCTTTTAAAATCTAGCACATTGTAATTCAATTGAGTATAGTATAGAGGGAGTATTAAATTGCAAAGCAAAAAATCCAAGCCTATCCTGAAATTCAGTACAATGATGCCCTTGGAAAGAATATTCAATAAGCAGTGTTTCGAGTGAACTAAAGAAAAAAATAAGTAATAAGGTAAAATAAGACAGTTGGGAACAATCATTTGAGAACTATTTGATGTTTTGTTTGCCATTCTGCTGGTGAAGTTTCTATTTGTAGACCTAGATCTCTGCAGAAGAACAGGCCTATAAGCAAGTTATATAAGATTGAACACCATATGGTATACAGACAAATGAAATTGGACCCCAAATACTGGATTCTCTATAAGTTTCAGAGCCAGCTTTTTGATTCTTATTAAGAGAAATGTATAATGTAAGCAATAGCTATCATCAACCTTTTAAAAAATGTAGCCCAGAAGTCTGAAAATGAAATGATTATGCATTGATAAAAGAATACAGAAAAGTTAAGGACTACATGATAATTTCAACCAAATGCTGCACAGGGAACAAAACAACTTAAATGTCAGTATAGGATGATTATCGGAATGCCAAGTTGTGTTTAAGTAAATAATAATAACAAAACTAATTTTTAAAATGCCTAACAGATACTGACCTCAAACACCTGTTAGTTTTTGGAAAGTACCCAACCCTGTGCCAGTGTGGTGGAAAAGCTGTGGCCCTCTAGAGGTTAAAACTACAAATTCCATCATCCATGATGATTGGCCATGCTGGTTGGGGCTAATGTGAGCTGAGAGATCAGCAACATCTGGAGTGCCACAGGCTCCCCACTTTGCACAGGCACCAGCACTTACTAGCACAGTGACAGAGGCATGGAAGCAATGTGGTTCATTGTACCACAGGTCGTAGTTGCTGATTGGACAACTGCTGCCCATCCTCCTCTATCAGGGCCAAACTACATGTTTTGTTAAAAGCGCATGGTGCTGCATGATTCTTTTAAAACTTTAAACAAAAGCTGCAGGGAGGGGCTGATAAGAATTGGGTCAGAATAAAAAAAAATTGGATCACAGCATTATGCTCACCTTGATGAAAGTCCATCTATCCCTGAGCTGCTATTTCCATAAGGGGAAAAGCTGCCATTGGGCTCAGGTTTGGTTTTATTTGAAGTTTGGCAACAATAAATGTATAGGTCTCAAACCAGAGACCTGTCTCAGTCAGGCTGACTATCTATTTTTCCTATGGGTTTATGAACATCTAAATGAGCTCAAATGCATTCAAGTTACCAGGTCAGGTCAGGTCAATTACTTGCCACAGCAAGCATGCACTTGCTGGTGATGAATGGCAAGAAAGCTAGGTTGGGGAAAAATTTGTTTTCATCAGTGGTTGAAAATATTTTAGGTGCAATGTAAAATCATTTATGTTTCTTTTCTTTTTTAAGGCTGGTTCAATTACCTTAGAAGTAAAGAAATAACAGCATCACCAGAAGAACAGCTGTACTCCATCTAGGGGGTTCTGAAACTAAGAGTTGAATTGATAATTGTTGTCCTCTCTGCCCTATAGATTTCTGAACGAAGGCTGTTGTCAGAGGGTTCTATGCTTCATTGTGTTGCTATTCATGCACACATCTTGATTAACTACATTTTTAATCAGCACTTCATCAATTGATCCCAGAGAGTTACAACAAAATTTAAAACAATCAAAACAATCCAAACTAAGTAAGAGAAAGCCATAATCAGGGGTGGGGAACCTTAGGCCTAGACCAGATGTGGCCCTTCACTTGTCCTGATTCACAACGTCCCTAAATGTTTTTGCCAGGCTGCAATTTGTCCTTGAATGCTGATAATGCTGCTTGCCTGCCTAGACAGAGGATAGAAGGAAGGATAAGTGTGTGTTGGAGCTAGACTACTGTAGGATTGACATATATGGCTTTTCTCCATTTATGTCTCTGACCCTTCCCAGCACTGGTATGTGGGCTCCGGCAGGGTGCCCAGGAGGGAATGCAATCCTTGGGCTGAAAGAGATTCCCCACCCCTGATCTAAATCAATTGCACAATAAAAATTTCTGCCACATCTATTGTAGCAGTGGGCCAACATCCCATAAATACCTAGGCGAACAGGCATGCTTGAACCTGGTCCCAAAATGTCAACGAGGTCAACGCCAGTTACACTTTCATAGGAATGGCATTCTATAACTGGGACACTGCCACTGAGAGGACCCCATGTTGTGTCAGCACCTAATGAATTTCCTCTGGTGTAGAACAATGAAAAGCCCCCGATCTCCCAAAACTAGGAACCTGAGCAGATTGATATACGGAGAGGCATTCCTTCAAATACCAGGACCCCAAGTCATTTAGGGCTTTATAGGACAACAGTGTCATCTGAAATGCAGCACAGAATTGAACAGGTGGCCAATGGAAATCTTTCACAATCAATATGGAATGATCTGATGGCTGCCCCAGTCAACATTCTTGCTAACTTAAGGTTTTGGGTTTATATTTAAAGGTAGGAGGTTCCAGGAAGTGGTCTGTCACAAAAAGCAGCAAAAGAAAAGAGAAAGGAGAAATGGCATGGGGGCGGGCGGGGGGGGGGCAGGGAGCATTAGTTCTTTTTTTAATTAAAAAAAACCACTGGTTGCATGCTGGCTGCTGGGGCTCACCTGTGGTCGCTGCCTCAAATTCTACTTTAAGAATTTTGGCAGTCACACAATTTTATTGTGTTTAGGCAGAGTTTTAATTAAGACTCACACACTTCAGGCTCAGACTATTTGCACAGTTATTATTCTGCATAAGATTTGAAAAATGCCAGCCTGATTAATTAGTGCAGTTAATACAATGATTTGTGATCTACAGCCTGCGCTCATAAGCTTCATTAAAACCGTGACTATGACACGAAGATAGATCATTGCCTTCTGTGTCAGACACAGCAGGAGGTAACTTTTTCTATTAGAATTCTCTGTAAGAGTTCTTAAGTTTGTGCCATTAGCATATTGCTAAGGAATAGTCTCTTTCACACAAAAGTCCCAAAAGTTCTACAGACCTCAATTCTATCACCTGGGAATTCACCTCATGTGATAAATTTAGTTTATGCCACCCTACCTGAATGCAAGAGCTCTGCAGTGAAGTATGTCTCTATGAAGTTGAAAGATATGAGCAAGATGTTACTGTTCTGCTATCAGAGAGATACTCTTTAGAGAAAAAGGGTTTTTTTATGAAAAGCACAAGAATCAGAAAGCAACATTTTTTTAAAAAAATAAATAAATCCAGAGTACAGCGGTACCTCAGTTTAAGAACAGTCCAATTTAAGAAGGATTCAGTTTACAAACTCTGCAAAACCGGAAATAGTATCCCGGTTTGAGAACTTTACCTTAGTCTAAGAATGGAATCCAAATGGTGGAATGGCACTAGCATTGGGAGGCCTCATTAGGGAAAGTGTGCCTCAGTTTAAGAACGGTTTTAGTTTAAGAATGGACTTCCAGAACGGATTAAGTTCGTAAACTAAGGTACCACTGTATTGGAAGGTTCCTGATTTTGGAAACATTTCGGGCTGAGAACACCAGCATCCTAAAACAAGTTACTTCATCTTATTTATTCCTATTCCTTTATACCCCACACTGAAAATCTTTACTCTGCTCAGAAGGAGCTGGCCAGCAACCAACCTGGCAACTTCATTTCATGCCTGCAGCAACAATGATTGAAAGCAACTCAATCAGCATGCAGAAAATACTGAACGAAGAGTAGCATGCCCAAGTATAACCAGAACATTCCAAACAAGCAGACAAAAATGGGCAGAGCAACATATGGGCATTTTACATTCATACAATAGGCTAGTTTCTACACATGCTCTTCTCTATCTTTCATCTAGGCCAGTGTTTCCCAACCTTTTTTGGGCAAAGGCACACTTGTTTGCTGAAAAAAATCTCGCGGCACACCACCATTACAGCCCCGTGACGTCAGCGCGCAGCGTCACGCCGGGAGGGACACACGAAAGTGAAAGTTTTCAATTTTTTTCCCTCCCCCTTGCCGGGGAACCTCCAAGCTTTGGGGGTGGGGGGGGAGGAGGCAGCAAAGCGAGGGACTGAGGGACGGCGGCAGCTGAGGCGGCGGCGGCTGTTGTGGTGGTGGCGGCGATAGCGGGCGGAGGAGGGGGCGGTGGCGGGGCCGAGGTGGCCGCCGGCGGCGGGGGAGGCGGCGGCGGGTGGAGCAGGAGGGCGGCCGAGGCCGGTGAGGGAGTAGGGTTGCCCGGGGCTTGAGGAGCCGTCGCCGGGAGTTGCTGCTGCTGTTGTTGTTGCTGCTGCCCAGACATGCCGGCCTCCTCCTCGTCCGCTGTCTCGCGCTCCTCCCTTTTGCACGCGCTGCCCCGCCGCCGCCCCATTGGCTGGGTCCTGTCAGCTGACCCTGTGTGTGTGTGTGAGGGGAGAATGGAGAGAGAAACCTCGGCACCACCACCGCGGAGCCGCCCCCGGCTCGACGCGGATCCTCGCCGCCGCCGCCTCTCACCGCCCGACTCGCCCGCCTCCCTCCCACGGCACACCAGCCAACCTCTCACGGCACACTAGTGTGCCGCGGAACACCGGTTGGGAAACACTGATCTAGGCAAGCATGAAGCATTAACAGAGTTCAAGGATGCATTCCAACCAAGTAAAAATACTTAAGGAGGCTGCAAAGCAGAGCTGGTGATGGATGCAGCCTGGGGAGATGGGGCATGGCCTGGCAATGCTCTCAAGTGCTAGATAAAGAGGCCTGAAGAGCCCCATGTGACTCCGTACCTGAAGTTTCTAATCCCAGCTACACCAGGTAAAAAGACCAGCATAAACCTTAAGAAATCCATAGGAAGTGGATCTGTTTTATAACCAATATTGGGGTAGGGTTTCCCTATAAAGCACCCACATGGAAAGAGTCCAGCAGAAGACATCTTCATAGCTCTCACTGGAGGCAAACGATCTATGAGATGTCACTGACATGCATACCATAGCAGTTGCTTCAAAGAACCCTCATACCATTTTGACACAGAACTTTATTGCAATGCAATATATGATAGACTTTAAAGCGGCATTTGTGCATAATGAAAAGCCCAAATTTCTGGGCTCATTATAGTTCATCAGAAATTAGAAACATACTGGTTAATGGTGCCCAATCACTGCTACCTTGCTCTTAATTTGGCACTAAAAAAGGTAAAGGGACCCCTGACCATTAGGTTCAGTCGCGGACGACTCTGGGGTTGCAGCGCTCATCTTGCTTTTCTGGCCGAGGGAGCTGGCGTCCAGCTTCAGGGTCATGTGGCCTGCATGACTAAGCCACTTCTGGCGAACCAGAGCAGCACGGAAACGCCGTTTACCTTCTCGCCGGAGCGGTACCTATTTATCTACTTGTACTTTGTACTTTCAAAGTGCTAGGTTGGCAGGAGCAGGGACCGAGCAATGGGAGCTCACCCCGCCGCGGGGATTCGAACTGCCGACCTTCTGATCGACAAGTCCTAGGCTCTGTGGTTCAACCCACAGCACCACCCATGTCCTATTCATTTGGCAGTAGTGGGACCAAAAAAACAAACAAACTGTGATCAGGTCCACTTCATGCCCAACTGTCTTGCCTGCCCCCCCCGCCCCCGGTCTTCTGTGGCCCTGCCACTCTGCAAAGCCACACCAGCAGGGTATAGGCATTTGAATTGCCCCATGAAACTTCATCCTAACCTTCTCTACTCAGAAGCAAGCCCTACTGAATTCAATGGGGCTTACTCACACTGGGTCTCAAGTAGCTGCCCTCTCCCACATACAATATAGGCTAGCTCTTAGGCCTACTCAGCAAAAACAAAAAGGTGGAGCAAGGTGGTATTTTGTACTTGTCTCCAAAACATTTTGCTATAGGTATTTTAAAATACGGTGAAGAGGTGATTGCTCCAGAGTTGCTTCAGAACAAACAATAGCAGTTGTGTTATTGAAGCCTTTAGAATGATGCCAGTGTCATTTAGCCTTGTCATTAAAGATAGAATCCACATATAATCAGCTTAAACTGCTGTATATCACTATGATCTGGAAAATCCCCATACCTGTTATAAGAGGTGTTGGCAATCTGTATCAAAGTTTTTTATTTTATAGGAGGGTTGTTCTGTACCTACAGCTGTAAACTGGGTTAGAGACCTTTTAGAGTTGTCTTTTAAAGAACAAATTGTTCACTACAGGAGGCTGAACTCGGAGAAATTACCTATCATTTGTTTGCCTATTCCAGGATAGTAACCTTTTATTGGTACTGGAATATCCCTCTTATGCAAAACAACAACCTGTCATTCTTTGCCAGTTTTTTTTTTGTTTTTTTTAAGAATTACTCTAATTCAGCACTTAAGTTATGTTAACCTTCTTTTTAACTTTTACTGTCAGTTTATTTAGGGAATGTTTATTTGAAAAATTGGAGGAGGACTGTCTGATAATTAACTGTTATCTTCTCTAGATTCTGATTATACTAGGTAAAGGTAAAGGGACCCCTGACCATTAGGTCCAGTCGTGGCCGACTCTGGGGTTGCGGCGCTCATCTCACTTTACTGTACAAGGGAGCCAGCGTACAGCTTCCGGGTCATGTGGCCAGTATGACTAAGCCGCTTCTGGTGAACCAGAGCAGTGCACGGAAATGCCATTTACCTTCCCGCCGGAGCGGTACCTATTTATCTACTTGCACTTCATGCTTTCGAACTGCTAGGTTGGCAGGAGCAGGGACTGAGCAATGGGAGCTCACTCCATTGCGGGGATTTGAACCACCGACCTTCTGATCGGTAAGTCCTAGGCTCTGTGGTTTAGACCACAGCGCCACCCGCTGATTATAATACTGAAACCTTAATTCTGCTAGTCCCCAGCTAATTATTCAAAATATGCAACAACCTAAGCTGAAGCTACAAAGGAATTTCAGAAATAGACTGGAAAGAGAAGCTGCTGAATTACAACTCATTACCAAACTTAAAACCATGAAAAGACCTGGGCTGAACAAAGACATTGGATTCTTATCTCACTATACATAACTAAACCATTTCTCACCTTCCCACCCCTTGCCTTTTCCTGTAAGACCTATTACAGTCGTTAGAGTCGTCAAGAGGCTCTCTCAGCTATCTGCCTATCTCCCATTCCCACCACCCTTCTGAGTAACACCCCTCCCCACCTTCTCACTATATAGAAGGATCTGGCAACTTCTGTTTCAGTGTATCTGAAGAAGTGTGCATGCACACGAAAGCTCATACCAAGAACTAACTTAGTTGGTCTTTAAGGTGCTACTGGAAGGAATTTTTTTATTTAGTCTTGAAAAGTGTTTTATTCGCCACTAGAGAGGGTGACTCAGAGAATGAACATTTCAGTCACACCTGCAAATAGGAACAAGAGTTTCTAATTTTGCAGGATGTATCACCTAGAGAGAATTAAGCACCAACACTTCTGTTTCCTACTATTAATATTAGTAAAGTTAAACAGTTCTGTTCTACTAATACTGCTGTAGTTTTCTACATTAAAAAAGCATTTGCTTAAAGCTACAGTAGTGTCAAAATGTGTTTTTTTAAGCAGGAGGGGTCATCAGAATGTATGACACCTAAATAGTGGTACCTTGGGTCACATACGCTTCAGGTTACAGACTCCACCAACCCAGAAATAGTACCTCGGGCTAAGAACTTTGTTTCAGGATGAGAACAGAAATCGCGTGGCAGTGGCAGCAGGAGGCCCCATTAGCTAAAGTGGTACCTCAGGTTAAAAACAGTTTCAGGTTAAGAACAGACCTCCAGAATGAATTAAGTTCTTAACCCGAGGTACCACTGTACTT
Source organism: Podarcis bocagei (assembly GCF_964188305.1). Classification (NCBI taxonomy): domain Eukaryota; kingdom Metazoa; phylum Chordata; class Lepidosauria; order Squamata; family Lacertidae; genus Podarcis; species Podarcis bocagei. Next base: position 48,197,370 of record NC_138133.1, read on the forward strand.
GTTCTCTCTGCTGAGGGGGCACAGAACACTGGACAGGAAGATGGCAGAGATACAGAAATGTTCACACTGACTAGTACAGCAAACACATTCAGAGAGTATTTCACTTCTTTCTTACAAGAGGAAACCAGAGAAAGTGTCAGCACTGGACAGAACTGTAACAGTATTAAAAACAAAAAACAACACAAAATAGACTACTAGCTAGTAATCCAGTGAAGTCAGAAGCTGCAGAAGCACATACTAAAACTAAACCCAATTGAACAAAGCCGAACCTACTTCTAAGCAAGCATGTCGGACACATTCTTTTTCTGTTAAAACTTTTTTGTTTAACAAACAGTAAATCATAAACTGGAGCAAACTTTAACTAGCAAAATGACACTATACATTATGACACTATTTGGGTCAGCAATGACCCAGCATCTGATTTGCATGCAGAAGACCCCATGTTTAATCCCTAGCATTTCCCAGTAGGGCTAGGAAGGACTCGTGTCAGAAAACCTGGAGAGCTTCTTCCAGTCAGTGTAGCCAATACTAAACTAGATGGAACAAGGGTCTGACTCACTATAAGGAAGCTCTCTATATTCCTAATTCTCGGTATACATGATAGGAAATGATTGCAAGTTCAGTTGTATGTGGATCATGATCACAAAATTGCCTCATAATTCAAGCAGTTCTTTCCATAACTGTTTAAAGTGGTCTTTGTCTGTTATCTCCACTTTGAATAAAAGTTACAAAGTTATGGAACGTGCCAAAGAATACTTCAAGTCCATTTGTTTCGTAGCCATTTGCATCCAGCAGGGTAATTTCTCCGTCAAATAAGAAGCCAAAAACCACTTTATTTTTTTAAAAAATATTGACTGATCAACAGATTTTAATCAAATAGGTCCACATAAAGCAAAATGGACAGCCATTTTGACCTTTTAGATGGACATACAGTACAGAAAAACAACAACCCTGTTCTATTTTCTTTCAGTCACAATATTAGCAACTTTAAAGAGTTTTGTGTCAACCAGTTATATGGAACTAACTTATATTCAAGTAATTTCCATACAGAAGCTTATTTTCAAAATGTAGCTAGTGAATTTTTGACGTATATAAATATTTGAACAGCAGATGCTCAAAATGATGTGAATTATCCAAAAAGCATGATTTTCTCAGTTCCTATATATGCCAAGTAAGCAATCTTGACAGCATCCCAGGAAACTTTGTCTTTGTCACTTATGCCTGCTTTTTGCTTTGAGACGAACGTTTAAGTTTTGCACTGCAGTATCTGGAAAATAGTGTCTAGGTGACATTCTCACAAGAATCACTTAAGTCCCCGACTTCTCCTTAACTTTGAAGACTTCTTTTAATGCACGTCAAAGCCCTTAAAAAGCAAACTTTCTTTTTAAGGGTTTTCCGCAACAGCCTAGTTATTCCATTCTCCTGTGATATCTTGATAGGTGTTATACACATACTCAGAATATACAGGAGGGAAATGAATAATTTGAAGCTATCTGAAGACACTTGCTATATTTCCACTGATGTCTGTAGACTGTGGTGTCAGACCTAAATGCACAAACTCAAAGACTTCAGGTGTCAACCATCATCACAATTTCTCTCTCTCTCTTTTAAAGAGTTTTGTCCCATGCAGCTATAAATATGTGCAAACTTTTAAAGACACACATTTAAGAGATGGAAAAACAGACTCTGCACCAGCCTCGAGGAACAATGAAATGCATTCTCCGGAATAACTCTTTGTAAAATCAGGATCACACCCAATAAGGGGAGAATGTAGATAGGACCATTTTGATGACAGAGATCCTTAAGTCCTTCTGGCAGGACAAGAGCTAAAAGAGTGACAAAGTGCCTAAAGGTCATCTAAAGATCCTCAACAGTGTGCATGGATTTTTTAGTTTCATTAACAACACTGCATCCTTACAGTTCGTTTCAAGCATTCAGCGTTCACATTTCTGTTTCAGATATTTTAAAATTCCTAAAAAAAACCCGAAACCACCACCTCAGCAACCTAAAAGCCCTGTAAGGAAGGCGGGTATGTACTGCAGATGGGAAGGTGGAGCTCACCTGACAGTCCCTTGTCCAGAGCGACCCCTTTGAGTTGTGTGCAGCCTTTGAAGAAAGGAAATCTCCAGCTCCCACACTTGCTCATTATGGGATGGACCCATAAGACACCGTAGGACGGTCTCCCCCTCGCCCTTAACAGAAGCAGGAACTCGAGAGGGGCAGCACCTGTTGAACTTCCGCTCAACCTGCACCACCAAGCACAGTCCCAGGCTCTCGGGGAAGGAGCGGTCCCCTCCTGAAACACAAGAGTTGCGGGGCTTCCCATGTGGGAAGGGCGAGGGCGTGGCGAAAGAGCCTGCCAGAAAAGGCTCGGGCAAGCAGAGGCAAGCAGGTGCCCCAGAGGCTCCTTCCTCTGCTCTAGTCTGAGGGGGCGAGAAGAGGAGACGAGTTCGCCCCCTTTCTCGCTGGCGGACTCCGGCCAGCCGCCTCGGGCAGCCCCAGCCGCCGCCCCAGGAAGGGCTGCGGCCACGGAGTTCGCCTCATAGGCGGGCAGAGGCGCTTGGAAGCGGACGCGCCAAAAGACGCCGCTTGTTTACCCCGCGCGAGCGTGTCCTCCTCTCCGCCGGCCTCCCCCCTCCTCCCCGGAGAGGGCAGCTTACCTTGCTGGCGCGCCCGCGGCTCACTATGGAATGGCACCGGGCGGGACAAAATTCCCCGGCTCTCTCTTCCTCCTCGGCTGGCCGAGCCCCGCCCTGCAAACTTCCCAACCTACCCGAGGACGGGGCGGAGGCGGCAGAAGAGCGCAAAAGTGTCGGAAGGTTCCCCTCAGGCGCGCGCGGCGCCCTCTCGGAGACCTCTCTCCGGCCAGAGCGGAATAGAACAAGCCCCAGCAGCGCGTCTCCTTCTCCCGACGCGCCCAGGGCCGGGGGCGCGAGGCGGGCTGCGCGTGCACCGCCGCCTCCTTTTCGCGCCACCTCCACCACCCTCGCCCTTACTTTCTGCCAGGAGAAGTTGGCGCTGTACTGAGGCTGCAGTTCTAGGGACGCGGAGCGCGCGCGCGCGGGGAGGGGAGGGGGGCGCTCCTTGGAATTCGCTGCTCGGTTAACCTGATGGTAGTATGGCGCGCCGACCCCGCTCTGAGAGCGCTGCCCACCCCTCGAGGGGTCCTGCGACTTGTCAGAGCGATCTGACAGGCAGAAAGGGCACAGGTGCGCAGTTGCGCATTGTAAGTCGAAGGAGAATTGTTCAGGAAACACGGTTTAGATTTGTATATAAACTTTTTTAAAGGTTCACTTTCTGCTGAAGCCAGTGAGGTTTAGTTATTCAAAAGTATACTTTCTGTGCATGCTTGCAGAGAAGTAAGGTGCAAAGTTTCTGTGTGATAAAAGATAGGCTTGCTTGCTTTGCAGGCTCAGAACAAAAAGCTTTATTTTAAAATGTTTTAATAGGTTTTTAAGAAAGGTGTTTTTTAATATAATGACTGGTTTTTTGCAGTGTTTTTATTATGTTGGAAGCTGTCCTGAGTTGCTGGGGTAACCCAGTCAGATGGCCAGGGTATAAATAATATGTTATTAACAAGATTTGGTTCCCCCCTTATTTTCTCCTTCCCCCCTCTTCCACCATGTTGTTCAGTTGTTTAGTCGTGTCTGACTCTTCGTGACCCCATGGACCAGAGCACGCCAGGCACTTCTGTCTTCCACTGCCTCCCGCAGTTTGGTCAAACTCATGCTGGTAGATTCGAGAACACCGTCCAACCATCTCATCCTCTGTCGTCCCCTTCTCCTTGTGCCCTCCATCTTTCCCAACATCAGGGTCTTTTCCAGGGAGCCTTCTCATCTCATGAGGTGGCCAAAGTATTGGAGCCTCAGCTTCAGGATCTGTCCTTCCAGTGAGCACTCAGGGCTGATTTTATTAAAAATGGATCTTATAACATAACTCAAACATCACCATCATTAACATCATCATCTTCATAACTTTATTATTTATACCCCACCCATCTGGCCCATAACCCATTAATACAAGAGGCTATTTATTGATGAACGGATTAAAGCACAACTGGATAGGAAAATGAACCATATGAAGGGTCAAGTCTTTGTGATGCATGAGTTGCTTAGCTAGGACCAAATGGCAAGTGCAATATTTTTATCTTGTGAGCCGCCCTGAGCTTTTTTGATAAACAGTGGTATATAAATCTAATAAATAATGATGAAGGGGCAATTGCTGCTGTTCATGTTAAATCAGAATTACGATTTTTCGTGTTTCATATATGTGGTTCATGAATATGATTAACAACAACAACAACAACCCTGCAAATTACATTTTTTTGTTTGATCATTAATACAAATAGCAATTTGAGGGGGGCACACAATATATGGTGAGCACTGGGCACAGTTATGGTTAGTTGTGGCACTGCTCATAATAGCAAGAGACACTGTTTAACTGTATTACCTGTTACTACCTAAGGCCTATGGTGTTCAATGGTGCTTGCTCCCAAGTAAGTCTGGGTATGACTGGGTGTGCACAGTCCCCCTTCTCTCAGCTGAGGACCAGGGTTATGATGACTAGGATGGGGCCATTTTTATCCCCATCAGACCACTTGTCTGAGCAGAGAGGTTTAAACCTTGGCTAGTTTAATTTTTTCTTTATGATGCTGTTGCCAAAATTGATAGCATCTTGGGGAGTTTAGCATCAAGCGTGGGGACTTATGATCCCTGCTAGGCACCCCCACTTGAACATTGAGTTCAATGAGGCTTACAGCTAGGGAAGTGCGCCTACGAAAGAAAAAGGAAGAAGTTTTGCACAGTGGCAGGAGGCTTTGTGTAATTTAAAGTTAGGATGTTTTCCCTGTTGGCCAAACTAAATTACAGCTGCAGTTTTAATGTTGTGCTTTCTTTATCCTCTCACCCCCTTCTATTTTTTGTTATTACATTGTCCTGGAAGCTGTTGTGTTAGCCCTCAATCTTTTTCTCTCTAGGCAGAGAGAAATATGGCAAAGGATTTCCAGGCCATTTATAATCTCTCTGTTCCCCTCTGAATCCTCCACAATTTACAGACATCAAAGTAAGTTGCCCCAAATATTCTTGGCAGAGCTTCATCTTTGCTGAGGAATACAGAACTATTTATTTTTTTCTTTCAGCCATGTAACACTTTGAATCATTCAGGCCAAACTAGAACTTGGCTTTCTGTGCTCAATGATTTTGTTTAGATAACAAAGTTGTTCTTACATTTTTGTGATATTGTGATAATAAGTTATGGGGCATTATTTCACTGTGCTGCCTTGCCTTGGTGCTCACAAAGGTTTGGAATTTGGGAGGGTGTGTGTGTCCTGTTGTTTCATTGACCAGGTGCATGTGCTAACCTTCTGTGTGTTTCTTTACATGTCAGGAGGAAATGCAATCTTCATTTTGTCAAAACAAACATCATTTTGTCAAAACAATTAGCTGAATGCAAGTATTTTGGGTATGTTTATTTTTAAATATATGGTTACATGTTCTTATGAGATACTTTCTTAGAAAGATACTTTCCTTTGAGCATTGATAAACACACAGTGACCGAGTTTGCTTATAATGCTAAACCAAATCGTGGCTTAGTTTGTGGAAGCAAACACAAACGTGTGAGTTTCCAGAACAAAGACTGTAGCCACAGTGCTCCCCCTCAATCTATTTTTATTTAAATCCCATTTGCCTACTATCTCCTATGTTTGTTGGTGATTTGAACTCTCATCTTCCGTCTACACCCAAAGAAAGTGTGTGTGGAGATTGATGTGAGCAAAGTGTCCATGTACTGCATATATCTGTTTGTACTCTAAACATTTTAGTTTTATTTTTATATATGCTGTTATATGATAATAAAGTATTTTGTTGTATAGGTTTTTCCCTGACCTTTGTATTGTTTTCAAGTGTTTCTTTTGGTCAGGGATAGCTTTCCTCTTTCTATATCAATTACCTGGCAAAAGGATACATTACCAAGTGACTGCTGGTCATGGTTTCCTCTTGCAAGTGTGATGTTGAATGGATTTATTCATCCTAGGATTGCAACATTTACAGTGCAATCATATGCATGTTTGCACAGACATTAATTCCATTGTGTTCAGTGGGGTGTAATCCTGGGAAAGTGTGGTGCATAGAAATGCAATCCTAGCCGTGTGAAACAATATATCTGCAATATTACCCATGCATGTATTTAATGATGTTCAATAAGCAGCCCTCAAAAATGTTTCCTACTTAGGAAAACAGCCCAACTTGGACTGCTCCATTGTCCCCTTGAGTTTCATGAGTTTCCAACCACTCAAGTTGCTAAACAAAGCAATCTTATCTCAGCTTCCTGAGCTTGGTAAAACACAATACGTAGCTGTCTGCCATCTAATAGTAACAAAAGAACTTGTGTTACACCCAGTCAGACCATTGGTCTTTCTAGCTATTTTGTTTCGCAGCAAGTACCTTGCTTTTCTTACAAGTCTCTCTCTGATGCAGATGTTGGGGGTTGAATTTGGGACCTTCTACATGCAAAGCATGTGTTCTGCTGCAACTCTTCACAGCTTCTTCCAGCCACTTACAAGAAAGGACTTCATAGAGAACAAAAGAGGAAATATCCAGTTGAGGGGAAATTTCAATAATGAGAAAAGCATGAAGGGAAAGGGTTGAAAAGCTTTCCCCCCAGTTCTGTAGTCCCAATTTACTTCATCCACCACCCAGTGTAGCTGCTTTTAACTTTTAAAATACAATGGGAGATCTGATCAGGAATCTCTGACTACCTTGTCTAGATTAACCCTGAAAAACTTGCACTTGTTTGGCAGCAGTCAATGTCCTTATGTGAGATTGAACAGAAGAAGCACAATGGTTGGCATCCATCTGTCTCTGGAGACAATGGAGGAATGCACTTTTCAGGGTGAAGTCAAACGGTTGAAAGGTTACTGTGCCTGCTGTGGCTGTACAGATTGATATGGGAGAGACATGTTTTGTTGCAGATACAGATAGTTACAATAAAAATAAAGCAAGGCCTTGAAGATAATCCCAATTCACATTTGCTCCAAATGGGAGCAAAACTTTAAATGTTTCAGTTTTAAGTTTAAGGATCCTTACAAAAATGAGCACCAAAGAATTTACTTCCTATACAGTTTGTGCGCAGAAATTTTAGCCAGAAGATGGCAAAAAGTATGTCTCATTCAGAATTTCGAAAGGGACACAGCAGTGAGAACAATGGGCCAGTGGTTTATTAAGTTCAGTAATGATCCCAGAAGCCCCTTCTTCTAGCTGGAACATTCATTTCTCTACTGGCCCTAAGCATGAAGTGGGAGTAGAAATAGGCACACTTTAATGGACTTTAGTGAATTCTAGCCAGTGCTGCATAGCCATTACTGTGAAGGAGAATACTGAGGCTAAAATGTATTCTATTCTTAAGAGAGTCTGTACAAATTTATTTTTCCTTCTTTATGATATTCAGTTCCTGTGAGATTTAGTGGAGCCAATTAGAAGCAGTGATCAAACAAAACAAGTGATATTTTGAACAGTGAGCTGTTCATTTTCTAACATAAAAAGGAAACACATGAAATGCTAGAAGTTGTTCAAGGATTCTCAAGAACTCCAAGTCACAGAGTTCCATCTGTGGCCAAAGCAGAACCAACAGTCTGTGTGATATCATACTGGCAGAAGGAGGGAGGGAGAAGTATCATAATTATAACACAGTACAATCATCAGGAACATTGTGGGGAGGGCCATGGCTCATGAAACAGCACATGCTTTTCATGTGAAAGGTCCCAGGTTCAATCTATAGCATCTCTAAGTAGGCCCAAGATGGGAGAGATTCTGTCTGCAATCCTGGAGAATGGCAGCCTGTCAGTGCAGACAATACTAAGCAAAGTGACCAATGGTCTAACTCAGTACCCTGGGGGCAGTGAGAGCCAATGTAGCTAACAGGATTTACCTGCCCCAGAACATATGTGAGCAAATGAGCTGGGGCTCTGCACTCCTGCCTGAACAGTTCAAGAACCGGAAATGGTGTCAAAAGGACATGTGTCTGCCATGCATAGTAGATATATGCACATACCAAACTGTCATGTCTGGCTATTAATTCAAATCCAGCAGCTAGAAACAGAAGGAGCTTAAACAAATGAACTAACTAAGAGAAGCCAAAGGACACCAATCAATCTGCCATTTTCTCAAAACTGGGATATGGTCTTTTTTTCAAAGGTATTTGACAGGGGCGGGGGGCTGGGCCCTGAGAAAACATACTTGAGCAGTCTACCCTTTGTTGCTGAAAGCATGGAGAGCTGTGACTGCTCTGAGTCTCAGAATTGAAGATGAATATGGTATGATTGGGGAGCAGCTGTAGTGCAGCTGCACCTTGCTTTACCCAGCTTGGTATCAGGCAGTTGCAACAGGGACTCTGTGAGAGTTTCTGTCTGGGTACCAGTATCCTTCCTTTTCCATTTTTTAAAAAGATGGATAAGTGTTTCCAGAAGATGGTGAACATTTCCCACTCACCTGGTGGCAGACGTAATCCTTTTGGTGAATGACCTTGAAGGCTTTGACAACTGCAACAGGAAATGTCACAACAATTTAATTGAGTTAAGTGCAAGTATTAGTGACACAGCTCAGTTTGGATATGGAGGGATCCTCCAAGCAACTTGTTTGTGGAGCATTCATTCTGATGTGCCTTTATAAAGCTCATGTACAAGTTTGACAATATCTGTATTGAAAATTCATTCTGACCCCCCCCCCCCGGGAGATTGTACATCAATGGGTATTCATTCTGATTTACTTATGCAGTGGTCATATGTATTCCTGTTGATCAGTTATCTATTCCACACTCACTTTTTAGTGCATTTCCTCATCACTTTCCTAACTGCAAAGAGTCCATTAAAAAAAGTTGATGTACTGTGCCAGCATGCATTAATCCATTTTAATTGTGTACACCTAAATTTCTTGCATACAGTTGAATCCCTCCCACAAAAGTATACAGTACAACTGGAAAGCTGCTCAATATTTTGTATGTTTGAAATTATTTCATTAAAAAGGGTTAGGTTTTTAAAGGTTGTAGATAGAAAGAGTGAGCTTACATTGTTTTCATATCCTAGCATTAAGGACTACACACACACAAACACGTGTGAGGGTACGGCCCCAGAAGAATAGGAAACATTGCTCTGTGAGGTTTCAGAAATTCTTTATGGCAGATCACAGGCTATGACAGTGACAGCATAAACTCAAATGCTTTACAGTGCAGATCACAGATAGTGAGTCAGGCAACACAAGTTGAAAGTAATTGAATTTGTTCCCATCTTTAAAGAATTACTATCACCCACAGTAAATAAAATATACATTAAGGTCAATTTCTCACTGAGATGATTAATGTGTGTCTCTTCAGTACCATTTCAGACTGCAGATAGGGAGTTTATATTGTTATATTATTCTCCATACAAATAATTCACACTACATAGGAAAGGATGTCATTTTCTCTGTGACATGCTAGCTTTGAAAACAAAAATACCAAGATTTTGTTCAGCATGTGTTCTAAATCAGGTCATTATCTCTCAACCTAGCCTACCTCACAGGGTTGTTGTGAGAACACAATGATTGAGGGAAGCAACTGTTTTGAGGAAGTGTTGGGTTAAAATGTAGATTTAGTTCCTGTTGACTTTGTCCTTAGCACACCCTTTCTAGGGAACCTCCAGCATTCTTAGTGTAAAGGCCAGTTAGTTTGCTTTTCTTTATTTCTGCCTCTCAAGGGGATTATGAATTCCAAATAGCATTGAGAACACTGAGAGAGATTGGTTTATAACTTTTTAAAATGATTTCAGAGGGAGCTTCTTCCATTACTGTCCTGTCCCAGAAGACTTTTGAATAATTGAAAACCTTGCACATGCTTTAGCAGTTATATGGGAGAAAGTACTTACTAAGTTAAGACTAGATCCTAGTTTTAATCTCATTATGTCTACAAGTATTTTTTTCTAGTTTTGAGACCAATGGTGCACTGAATTTGACAACATGCTCCCACCCAGAACCTTGTTTCTTTCCTTTTTAAAAAGAAAGATGGTTATATATTGTTCTTTAAAATCTACCCTGAAGAAGAAAAAATTGTCACTCAAAAGCTAATGGGCTCCATTTTGAAACCTGGTGGGTCTAATAAAAGTTATTAGTTCACTTATTTTGCCTGCCCAGAAGTGGCTGTGGTTTTAGTGCACATTGTGTTCCCCTTAACAGAGGAGAGAGACAGAGAAAATATTATCACAACTGCACTTCCCAAATCTACCACACATCTTGAATCTATTCAAATGATCTTTAAATAAAAAGGTAAATGGTTATCTGCTATTACCAAGGATGTCTGTTCAGCTGGCACTCTGTGGCTACAGGTGGCTGGTGTCAGATGCCTGCAAGGAACTCCCATGGCCAGTTGCCAGGAATGTACAAAGACAAGGAAAAGTTTCTTACCATCCACTTTTTATTCAATATTTACAGAGAGAGACTTTGTAACACAGCCTCTTGGATAATGGTGTTGTCCCAAGTGATTTTCCACTTCACTTTTCTCCCACTGACTCATTTGTCACTGTCATCACCTCTATGAGTGCTGCGTAGGCCCCTCTGTCTCCAAGCTGTTTGCTCTCCTACTTTCAAGGCTCACCAGGTTCTGGGAGGGGGGTGGGTCTGGAATGCTTTCTAAAGACATTGTGTCCATCAGTTGTCACCCCCTTGTGCTTCCACTTCCTCTTCCTCTTCTTCTTCCTCCTTCTCCTCTCCCATTATTTCCCAGTTTCCCCCCTCATCTGCCTCTAAGCTGTGACCTCCCTCAAACCCTTGTTGCAATTCTGATCTGTCTTCCTCTTCTCTGGAAGGGTTAGGCTGGGGAGGCGGTCTCTACCATTCCTCCTCTGCCCAGTCCCTGACAGCTGGGCAATGAGTGCAGGGTCTGGAAGGAGCACAGACTCTGGATTTATGCTGATGCCTTTCACTGTACCTAACCTATTTGTCATTTCTACTTTAGCCATTGACCAGCCAGCTCCATTGTAACTCTGAAAAGAACCGAAGAGCAGAATAAGCTCTGCCATATCAGGCCAGGCACTCTGGGGCAATCATGTCAATAGCCCTTCTCATCCCCATGTTCCACAATGAGGTAAGGGCCTCAACAGCTTATCTAACTATCCAAGGACCACATGCCAGGGCTGAAGGGGCTAGTAGCCCAAGTGGTTGCCCCACACAGGTGTAACACACATACAGCACACACACTACACACAATATAATGCTTGACTATAGTCACCTAACTGTCTTGTTGACATATTTCTGCTGCTTGCTTGTTCCCAGTATTTAGAATATCTAGATTTCACTTGGAACATTGATTCATGGAACACATAGTTAATACTGCAGCCCCTTCTTAGGGGCTCTCCTCCACATATCACTTTGTTCTTCCCTCAGTCCATATAGGTGCATTTTCATGGAATGAGCATACAACTTTTGGCTCAAAAGAGGCTGGTTCAAGTGTTCAACAGCATAAACTGTACAGCCTACAGATTTGTTCCAGCATGAACAAAACCTAAAACACATTTCCATAACCAAATTCCAGCACTATTTATCATTGCCCAAAAGAGTTAATATATCAGAACATACCTGCATAGTCAGATTTTCCTTTCTTAAAACTTCCTTATGAAGGAAACCAGCATTGCACAAGGACTGACAAGAAGAGAACATGATTCTTGATACACTGAAGCTGGCACGGCTACATGTTTCAGCTGACTCGATAAAAAAGCAGTTCAGCCTCAGGGCAAGCCTTTCATAATAGGTTTTTCTTGTGCCACATATCATGATGCAGATGGCTAATGAGTGATTAGGAATTGCTAGGTCTCATTCTCTTAGCTGCACAGAATGCTTAAGTTAAGTTTTATGCCTGCACAGTATAGATGGAATAGGAAGACTTATCAGAGCAATGCGCAGTTCTTACATAATAAAAGAATCTTACTTGTTTTTGTAATATGGGGCAAGTGTTTCCTTTCTTTGTTCAAATACAAAGTTTAAAGCACTTTGTATTTTCCTAAAGATTCAGCTATATAGTCAGATGACGCGCATGGTATCTGGGTAAATTAAACCAAAAACAAGTATTTATTGAGCATGTGTTACTCTTGTAATTCAAGCTGTGGACCTCAGCTGAAAATTCCTGCTGGCTTCATTAAATATTTCAGTGTAACTCCACTGTATCCAACAGGTGCAACTAGCAGTACACAAAACCATCATATTTCTGACAAAATCTGATTGGTCACAGTTGACAGTTTCCATCAGTAAATGAAATTAGCAAGGCAGTGAGTCTATTTATACATGGAATTGATAAGAACAGAAGGAAAATGCTCACAAGTGGTTGACTGACCAGCACTAACACTGCTGCTGAATAGATCAATTAGCCAAGTTTGGAGAGCATGAAGAGTAAATACTTTATACCACTGCTTTGAAAAGTTTAGTGTCAGTTTTAGTTTAGGGTCAGTTTTGCTGGATTGCAGCCTTCAACTTCAATCCCATGCACACGTGCCTGGGGATGAGGCCTATTGAGCGTAGTTGGAATTAGAAATCAATTGATGCACATGAACCTAAAGCACTCTGGACGTTCAAAAATCCCTACAATAATGCTAAGTAGTACTATTAAATGCATAATAAATAAAGCTCATTTTAGCACATGCCTGCAGCTGCAGAGCCACATCTGTTCCTACTGTTCTTTTCATCTTACTTGCTTTACAGAGCTTCTCATGCAAAACCTTGACCAAGGCTAATGAATGAGGGACAGACTTAATGGGATTTTGTAAGCTATTCTACATTTTAAAAAAGGCAACTACAAGGGAACCCTATTCAGATTGGGGCTGTTGCAGTGGGGGATGTTTTTTGTTTCAACCCTGCTTCTCTGTTCCATTTCTCAGTTATCATCCCAGCCTCCAGAGCTGCAATTTACCATAAGAGGGAAAACTTTCAAGGTTCATGATTCCATTGAGTTCTCCCCCATGAGACAATAGACTGAGAAAGTGGTACTTGAGGAAATGATGGAGGTGGGGACCTCCCCAAACCCTGATCCCTTAATCTGGATCACCCCCCTCCTTCCACCAGCAAAATATTGCAGGAGAAGTGATCACAAATCTCTCAGTGTCAAGTCTGACTTCTGAGTCCGTGGCACTAAATTTACCCCAGGACAGTTAACCACCAGCTATTTGCTATTGCGCTCTGGAATGGAAATCAAGCCTTATGAGGAATGTTTGAGAAAGTTGAGTATGTTTAGTCTGGATAAGAGACTGAGATGTGATATGATAGCCATCTTCAAATATCTAAAGGGCTGTCACATGGGAGATGGAGCAAGCTTTTTTCTCCTGCTCTGGAAGATAGGACCCGAACCAAAGGATTCAGGTTACAAGAAAGGAGAATCCAAGGAGATTCAAAAAGAACTTTCTGACAGTAAGAGATGTTTGACAGTGGAACAGACTTGGGATTTAGTGGACTCTCCCTCCTTGGAGGTTTTTAAGCAGAGGTTGGATGGCTGTTCTGATTCTTGCATTGCAGGGGGTTTGACTAGATGGCCCTTACAACTGTACAATTCTATGTATGCCATGTCTAAAGAAGGAGATTTTGTTGTTTTCCCTCCAGATACTGCATAACTCAGTGATACTAACTCTTGCTGCATATGCTGAAGTAATATGGGTGTCTAGGAATAACGCCCAAGTTGATAATAAGCTCCAAAGTAGGAGCTCAGTTCCATTTAGGGTAATTATGTAGCTGCTTAAAATTTTCCTAGCAATTCCAATTTCATACTTGCCACCCTAAATGGTTATCTACAGCTGCTGGATGCAGTTAAATGTACATTTCCCCTCAATGGTTCACTTCTTTCATTGCTGCTGAGTGAAGTATTCCCTAACCATTCGGTGTAGATAAGGGTGTAAGACAATTTGAGACATGTCAAATGGAAACAAGCCATTGAAGCATAAAGATTATGTTACAGGTGTCTGAAGCAGCAGAGGCACCTAAAGAGACCAAGATAAAACTTTAAATGGAATGAAAGTTTAATGGAATAAATTGTGGTATTAAAATGATTAAATTGTGCCTGTGAAGGGAAATCTACCTCATACTTTGGAAACTATATTTTATTGTTCAGCTCTCATCCCTCGGGAGTTAATGGGAAGTGAAGACCAGGGGTTTTGAGGAATCTCTGAACTTTCATCATCTGAATGGTTTGCTCTGTACTGAAGTAAACAGTCTGAAAGAGATCCTGGTTCCAAGTTGTTTAAGGCTCTAAATGTCAACAACAAAACCCTGACGTTTTCTCAGATGCTACTTAATAGGCAGTCGGTATAGATCTGTCTCAACACTGGTGTAATATATGTAAATCTGGGTGTCCCTTTAAGACCCTAGCAGCTGCATTTCAAGTCTCAATTCAGGAGGGGAAATATGGAAAGTGGAGGGAGAATGCTGAAAGGTTTATATACCTTAATTTGTTTATGAATGTCACAATTAGCTCATTTTGGTTAGGCTTAACTTTCATTGGCTTGACATTTTTCAGATTAATTCTTTAATTAAAACACAAACAAAATATCCGGCTAATTTAAAAAATTAAATGACGGCAATGATGAGAGGTTTGCTAATTCATCAAAATGTTTTCCAAAAAAAGAAAGGGAAAAAAGAAGCAGGAGATATTAGATGCCCTAATGACTAAAGAGAATGAGTTAATTGTAAAACCAGAGGTTACAGATGTGCGCCAAGCTATAAAATTATTGGAAGCTCAATTCTTGATGCTAGTTAATCAAGAGATTGAGAGGAAAATTAACAAAACAGAATTTTTTTGAATTTGCCATTAAACCGGGTAAATTGTTAGCATAGCAACTCAAAAGAGAAAGAAAGAATAGGATAACAAATAATATTGTTGATGAGGATAAGTATCTTACCAGCCCAAAAGAGATAAGGAAAGCTTTGGAATTTTTTATACTTCTTTATATTGTTGTGAGAAAGAGGATATTAAGAAAATTGACTCTTATTTGAGCAATTGCAATATTTCCCAAGTGTTTAAAGAAAACCAGAAATTATTGAATGTCCCAATATCTATTTCGGAACTGCAGATGGCAATAAACTGAATGAAGATGGGCAAAGCACCGGGACCAGATGGACTTACCACAATTTATTATAAAAAGTTTCAGGATGCACTTATAGAACTACTTAAGGACACTATGAAAAGAACTTTTGTGACTTGCACGGTCCGAGCTTTTGGGAAAGCTGCATTTATAACTTTGATCCCTAAACAAGACAGTGACCTAACAAAGACTTAAGAATTATAGACCTATTTCCTTATTGAACTGTGACTATAAGCTCTTCGCCACAATTTTGGCTGATAGACTAAAAAGGACATTGACCAAGTTAGTCCACAGAGACCAGGCCGGTTTTATACCAAGCCGACAAATGAAAGATAATATAAGAAATATAATTAATTTAATTGAGTACCTGGAAAAAAGGAATAAAAAACAGGCTGCTTTGATCTTTCTAGACATGGGAAAAGCCTTTGATAATATTTCTTGCTCATTTATGCTCAAGGTTTTAGAAAAGATGGAGAGAGACAGGTAATTTGTTTTTAGCAGATATTAAAGCAATTTATACTGATCAGTCAGCAAATATATTAGTAAATAATATTCTCTCAGACAAACATCAAATAAGAAAAGGAACTAGACAAGGTTGTACCCTATCTCCGTTGTTATTTAACGTTAGAAATATTGCTTCAGAATATAAGGAGAAATAGGGAAATTAAAGGTATTGAAGTGGGATGCAGAGTCTATAAATTAAGGGCATTTGTTGCTGATGTGGTCTTAACATTGGAACAACTATTGGAGAGAATTCCCAAAGCTCTAGAAGAAATTAAAAGGTTTGAAGAAGTGGCAGTTTTTTTAAAAAAAATAATAATCAGATAAAACAAAAATGTTGGTCAAAAACAGTTGAAAAAAGTTTTAGAATGGTTGCCTGGCTTAAAAATAGGAAAAAAGAAGTCAAATCTGGCTGACAGCAAGGAACCTCAACTTAATTGAAAATAATTATATTACATTGTGGAAAGAGGTTAAGAAAGACAGGGGAGGATGAAACTTTTCCTGCTAGGTAGAATTTCAGCCGTTAAAATAAATGTACTTCCTAGGATGCTGTTTTAATTCCAGTAAATTCCAATTGTATATAATGCAAGCTCCTTCAAATAATGGAAAAAATATATTCCTAAATTTATCTGGCAGGGGGGGAAGCCAAGAATTAAATATAAAATTTTGATAGATACAAAAGGAAGAGGGGGCTTTGCCCTGCCAGACTTGCAATTCTACTATGAGGCAGCTTGTTTATGTTGATTAAAGGAACGAATTGTATTGGATAATACAGGTATTTTAGATTGAAAGGCCATGACTTAAAATTCAGCTGGCATGCATGTCTTCGCTATGGGAAAGCAAAAATCTGTAAGAGTTTTATGAACCACATTCTCAGGAAGAATCCTATAGAGTCTGGGAGAAATATAAAAATCTGCTAGAAAGAAAAACACCTTTATGGTTATCCCCTATTGAAGCAATTACAATTAAGAGACAGACAGACAGAGTAAACAATATTTGATTGATGTAAAAGTGGAAAATTGATTTGAATGGTTATAGTAAAATATGCAAGAAAGTATGATATGTAATTCCTGCCCACCTAGCAGTTCAAAAGCACGTCAAATGCAAGTAGATAAATAGGTACCGCTCCGGCGGGAAGGTAAACAGCATTTCCGTGTGCTGCTCTGGTCTGCCAGAATTGGCTTAGTCATGCTGGCCACATGACCCGGAAGCTGTCTGCGGACAAACACCGGCTCCCTTGGCCTATAGAGCGAGATGAGTGCCGCAACCCCAGAGTCATCTGCAGCTGGACCTAACGGTCAGGGGTACCTTTACCTTTATGATATGTAATATAAACCATGGAAGGAGAAGGAGGGAAGTCATTGGATATTTTAAAGTTTGAAAATTTTTTAATTTGAAATGTAGAAAAAGGAAATCTCTCTCTCTCTCTCTCTCATATGATACTGTGATCTTGTGCTACAATGTCTTGAGGTTGCATGTTGCTGTTCTACTGACTTCGTACTTTTCTGTTAACCCAAGTGTCAAGATTAATACATGCAAGGTGGAAACAGCTTTGCAATTACTGGAACAAATATTGACACTAGTCTTACACCTTGATACATTTCCTTTTTTTTTTTTTTTTACATAAACACAATCACCTAGGGTGAAAATTGTAAGTACATTCCACACATGCTATAGTACATTCATGATTAAAGATTCATTACTTATGCATTAAATAACAAAGAATAGTGTCCAGGGAACTGTGGTTAGCTTGGCCTGAAGCTTTGGGTGCTGGTAGATCTTACTATTAGAAATGTCAACTTGTAATTTCCCATTATTTGGTTCTGAACAAACATCCCTTTCATAGCCAAGTAAACAGTAATGGTTTGTTATTCTTTTTCTGTTTAGAAACCCATTTTTCTTTAAATTAGTAGGTCACCTCTAAAAAATATTGGTAAAATACCATTTGAACTTCAAACAGAGACTCAATATAAGATGTTTTTTAAAAAAGAAAAGAAAAGAAAAGAAAAAGATTCTTCTTCGCTTTTCTTATTCTTTTCACCATTGTCAGATTTGTATTGCGTATGTACATTCACAATCCCAGTCTCTTATCATTCTTTGCTCAACACTAGAAAAAAACGGCAAGGCTTTGTTTTCATAAGCTTTTCTAGCTTTTGATATGAAAGGATTTCCAACCATCATGTGCTTATAAGCGAAGTGTTTCATTCATAGCATTGTAACCTCTTTACTTGCGGGTGGGAGAGAAGGTGGGGGAAAGCAAAAAGAAAATTACTTTTCAACATAATGACCAGGAACCAAAGAGCTGCTCTAGGCAAGGCTTGTTCACAAGAATGAATTCCACACCCCCGCCTTCAAGCAGAAGACCATCCCATCTCATTTGAGAAACTGCATTTCAGATAGCATTCACTTTCAAAAGTCACTTCCTGCTTGGGAAATACTATGTTTCAGATTATATACAGCAGGGGTTTGCCAACGTGGTGCTCACAGGCACACGTAACCACAGATGCCTTCCTTGGTGCTCCAATGCCTCTTCCCCCACTGAAATCAGGCTTGAAAGCATTCTGTTGTAACCAAAAGAACAGGTTATGGCATGTGTGCTTGGGTGTGTGTGTGTGTGTGTGCGCGCGCGCATGTGGGTTGCCTCCAACTCTTTATCCACTATGCATATGTGCTCATGAAATGAAAAAGTTTGGCAACCCACAATGCACATCATTCACTGCTTGATCTTAACTAAGGTAAAAGTAAAGGGACCTCTGACCATTAGGTCCAGTCGTGGCCGACTCTGGAGTTGCGGCGCTCATCTCGCTTTATTGGCCAAGGGAGCCAGCGTACAGCTTTCGGGTCATGTGGCCAGCATGACTAAGCCGCTTCTGGTGAACCAGAGCAGTGCACGGAAACACCATTTACCTTCCCTCTGGAGTGGTACCTTTTTATCTACTTGCACTTTGACGTGCTTTCAAACTGCTAGGTTGGCAGGAGCAGGGAGCTCACCCCGTCGCGGGGATTCAAACTGCCAACCTTCTGATCTACAAGTCCTAGGCTCTGTGGCTTAACCCACAGCACCACCTGTGTCCCTAACACCACCCGTGTCCCTTGATCTTAACTAGTCCACTGCCAACTAGTCCATTTTTACGTCCTCTGTGGACTTCTCTCTTCTGCAGAAAGTATACCACAATGATTCCTAGAATGCCATACTGATTGCAGGGAAGGTTTTTGAGTGGTACAGCTTTGCAGTGTATCCTGAAATTACATATTTTGGAAACCTGACTCTCCTATTGGCAGACATTCTGATATAAAAGGATTGTCACTATAATCCTAGTGATAATATACATGTTCAATAAATATTGCATGATTGTGATTATTTCAGTCCTTACAAATGGTGGACATGTCTTGTAAATAAACAATAACCTCTAAGAATTGGGAAGAAAAGTTTATGTAGCATGACATGCACCCATCACTCCTGTGTTTTTTCTCCAGGTACTACTGCTGACAGAAAGAGCCAATAGCCTCAACCACCCAGCTGCTCAGGTGAGAAGAGGACCCACCCACTAGCCATAAAAACATATGTTGCTACTTGACCTTAGTAGCTAGGTAACACACTTCCCAGAGGGCCCATATCCCCCAGAGCCATGATGGAACTTTGAGAGAGAGAGAGAGCAGCTGTGGTAGCATCAACAAAACCAATTACTGTACAACATCAGCTAAGGACAAAGCAGGGCACGTCTGACAACATCAGTCGCCACTCCCTTAATTTTTAGGTTAGCGTAACATGACAGAATTCTGGAAGTGACATTTGCACACCCACAACCCTTACCCTTCTTAGTCAGCGGCATCAATCAGGTGACATAACAGAGTCAATCAGGATTCATTGATATAAAGGTCTGGAACTTCTTTCACTCTTGGCAACATGTTGCTGTAAAATGCTATTAGGTGTTCCACCTGCCTTTCCAGTCTAACTTTGGCCTTAGGCATAACATTTAACAGTAATCCCATTTTGAGTAGACCCATTGAAGTTAATGGACAGGATTCATTTGGATCATTAATTTCAGTGGATTTATTCTGAGTAGGACTAAGTTGAACGCAAGACTAAATTATCAGCTTTCAGCCTGTCTCTCACCCCCCCCCCGGAACTGAAAAACTACGGTAATTGAGAGCGCCAATTCTGTGTCTGCAAACACCCTTAACAAAAGGGTGGCTATGTAAATTGGTTTGCATGATTAGACATTTCAGCACAAAGCACTTTGTGTACAGTGGCACCTCGGGTTACAGACGCTTCAGGTTACAGACTCCACTAACTCAGAAGTAGTACCTCGGGTTAAGAACTTTGCTTCAGGATGAGAACCGAAATCACGCAGCGGTGGCGCGGCGACAGTGGGAGGCCCCATTAGCTAAAGTGATGCCTCAGGTTAAGAACAGTTTCAGGTTAAGAACGGAACTCCAGAACGAATTAAGTTCTTAACCCGAGGTACCACTGTTTTTGAAAACCTCCCAGAATATGTTACTTTAAATTTTTGTTTGTTTGTTTCAAGCTGAAAATAACCTCCTTAGATTCTTTCTAATTTTAAGCAATAGTGGTTGATTTTTTAAAAAGACAACAACAACTTTCTTGGGGGCAAAGCATATTACTTGATTTAACAGCACCCATTTAGAGATGATCTTGGATAAACTGAATCTTCTGCCCCATGAAATCTGAAGCAGTCTGAACTCTGAGGATGTCAGGCAACATATTGCTTGCATTTGATATGTCACTTGGATGTGACGTCTCTGTTGTCTTTTTGATGTGTATTGAAGATCTTCCTTTTAAAAAAAGAAAAATACAGTAAAAACCTTTTAAGTATAGATTATTACCCCAGTCTTTATCTGTACTGGATATGAAATTGCTTTTTAGATAGGAGATAATTTTAATTGGTATATTTTCTTTGTTAAGGCACTTTGAGGTGTTTTATGGACAGTGATCCATAAATGGAAATGAAGAAAAAATGTTTTAAAATGGAAATATTGAAGACAAATATACTTTATAGTTGCAGTTGTTGCTGCTAAACAGCAAAATGCAATGTAAATAAATTGCTCAATCAAGTTGATAACTTCTGCTTGGTAGCTTACATTTCTGTAACAAAGACATTTAATACTGTCCCCCAGTCTGCATGCTCTATGAAAAAAAATACAAATTTTTGAGAAGAAAGGGCCCTCCCAGGCTGTCAGATTATGATGCCATTGCATTTAGTTCTATACTCAGTAGATGAACAGATGCAAGGAACGGGGTTGGCGGCATTGGGGCTGGTATCCCAAGATGCTGGCATTCTTCCTGGAAGTCAGGAAGCAGGGAGAAATACCTCTGCTGGGGAAACACCTGAAGTGGTGAAGGATCAAAGGACTTCAGCTGGAGCTAAGGATGTAGGCCCTGAAATGCACCAACAGAGGAGTGGATTGAGGGACCAAAGTGAAGTTCCGCTTACAGGCTTCCCAAGGCCGTCTGATTGGCTGTTGTGGGAATAGAATGCTGGACCTGATGGGCCATTGGCTTGATCCAGCAGGGTCTAATGACACTGAACCATCCTTGTAGGAAGAGCTGGATTAGGGAGAGAGAAGCAGCTCCTTCTCTTCCTCAGAGATAGTTGGTAGCTCCTGCCTAGTGCTACTTCCACCAATGGACAGGAAATCTGGGTTTGCCCTTGCTTGGCTCTGCCCTCCCAACTAGTTCTCACTTGAAACTACTTGCCACTGCCTGCTGTTCCATAAGCTTGATTGGGGTGGCAGTGCAGCATCATGGAGTGGAACAGCTGTTTCTTCCTGCATTGCTGCCTTCCCTCTGCATCCTAGAGTCTGGCTCTCCAGTAAGTGTGGAGTCTAGTCCTTACAGTTATTTCATGTTCACTGGCAGTGTTTCTCCATGACTTTTCCAGCCCTGCCTGTAGATGTCTTAGGGGATAAAACCTGGGATCTTTTGCATACAAAGAATGCAATGCAGTGTTGAGCTATGTCTATGGCTTAGCATTCTAAGCCTCCCCACTAAAACACCTTAACAGGAAAGGTCCCTCATCATATCAGCAGTGCAGCAGCCAATAAATCAAGAGGCATCCTTGAAATGTTCAAGAGGTTTTTTGAATGGAAGATTTGCTGTGGAAGCCAGGGATATAGCAGTAAACAAAACAGAAGGCCTGGGCATTCCCCAGCCTTACATTACGCAAAAGGAACAATTTGTGAATTCTATGCCAAGATATGCACAAACATGTGTACCAAGTCTGTTTAGAAACCTGCAATTTTCTTTCTTGAGCCATGTTTAATAATTCACAGTGACTTTAAAAAAATATTTATGGCAACTCATTTATATTATTGTTTAAATGTTGCTTCTTTGTTCATCAGTGTTGCATTTGTAATTTTATCTATAGCAACACATCTGCATCATCATTCACTCCAATAAATAACTGAATTACTTTGTCTTTATTTGCCAAATCCTGCTCTGAATTATAAACCATTCAAATCCAGCAATTTCATACAAGGCTGAAATCAGCCTTGAATTAGGTACAAGCAATTTCCTTCTTCAAAAAAGTGGACTCAAGCAGAGGACTTTGTTCAAACCCAATGATTAACACTAATCTTAAAATGAAATGTGCCATAGGCTCTTAATAACAATAAAACAGTGCTCTACAAATACATTGGGATTTTTCCCCCCCTATAAAACTTCCTTTACTGAGTTAATCTTAGTAACATATTTTAAAATAAAAGGAAGTGTTTACTAGGGGTTTGCACTAGCCACAAGATTTGACTTAATCTATAGGACTGGAAGCAACATGGTCAATTTCTGATCCATTCTGTCTTTCTGATTTCTGATGATGGTGAACATCCTGTGTGAGTGTCTGGAGGTAGTCGGAGGGTGGGTGGTGGTTAATGGATTGAGGTTGAATCCTGACAAGACAGAAGTACTGTTTCTGGGGGACAGGAGTGAGCAGGTGTGGGGGACTCCCTGGTCCTGAATGGGGCAACAGTTTCCCCAAAGGACCAGGTTCATAGCCTGGGGGTTATTTTGGACTCACAGCTGTCCATGGAAGTACAGGTCAACTCTGTGTCCAGGACAGCTGTCTACCAGCTTCATCTAGTATGCTGGCTAAGACCCTGTCTTCCTGTGCCCCATCTCACCAGGGTGGTACATCCAAGTAGTCCACTTGGACAACTGTAGTGCACTCTACGTGGGGCTACCTTTGAAGGTAACTCAAAAACTACAGTTAATGCAGCTGCTAGACTGACAACTGGGAGCGGCTGCTGGAACCATATAACACTGGTCCTAAAAGATCTATATTGGCTCCCACTATGTTTCTGAACACAATTCAAAGTATTAGTGTTGACCTTTAAAGCCCCAAATGACCTCGGCCCTGGATGACATAAGGAGCATCTTCATCCACATTGTTCAGCCCAGACACTGAGGTCCAGTTCCAAGGGTCTTCTGGTGGTTCCATCATTGTGAGAAGTAAAGTTACAGGGAACCACCCAAAGGGCCTTCTTAGTAGTGGCTCCTGCCCAGTGGAATGCCCTGCCGTAACATGACCTGGAAACCTGCCAAAACTTGCACCAGGAAAAAGTGTGGTGCATATGTTAAGAGTAACGTAATTTAGAATTTTTTTAATCACCCCCGTAATATTTAAATACGAAAGTTTACCTTTATAAAATTCTCAGATTGATGTAAAAACAAAGCAGAACAGAATTATGAATGCATGCATGCAAAAGTGAGACAAACTAGAAACAGAACGATGTGTCCAGCTGCTAGCTACAGCTGTTGAAATTCCCTCTTTTACACAGTTACTAAAGGTGCGCAAGCCCAATGCTGCTCAATAGCTTACAGGGGTTTGTTTGCACAGGAAGAAAATGAAAGAAAGGAGACAGGAAATAGAGGATGATGCAAGACAGTGTGTCCATCTTTATGCAGATATTATCTTGCAAATCATGACCCAAAATTGTTGCTTGATATTTCTTAGTAATGTCATTTTTTTTTAAGTATGAAAACAGTAGTTAGCCTATGTAAATGCATGGTTTTGTTTGTCTGCTTGTCTGTGGGAAATGTAGCCCAAAAATACTGGAAACAAACACTAATAATAATAATAATAATAATAATAATAATAATAATAATAATAATAATGGAAGGCATTCATCTGCTATTCATTAGCTTTTTTGGCGTGTGTAGCCTTATTTTTGTTTGCTTGGCATAGCAGCTGTATAACTTGTAAAACATGAAGAAACAACATAACATTTCCAAAATGTTCGGAAAGAATTAATCAAACAGGAAGAGCTAGCCATTTGGCAGATGTCAGCAGAGAACATTGGCTTTTTGGAAGAGGGTTGCTTGCCTAGTTCAAGCTGCAAATAGCATTTTGGAAGTCCTAGAGTATAAAAATAAATAATAATTGCATTTCCCTCTTTTAATTAGAGCAATTAGAGTCCATTTGCATGCTTTTTAAAGTTTTAGAACTTATTAGAATTTCATAACATGGAACTATTTCACTAAAGAGACCAACTACTTTTTTTTTTAGCAGCATAAACTTCACAGGGTTTTCTAGGGTGGCAAATGTGTTATAAAAACGGACATATATCAGACAATGCGTAGGAAGCTCACATCAAATTTGTCTTAATTTTCACCAGGTTTGCAAAGGTCGTTCTTACACAGGCATTTATATTTCCTTGAAACTTTTTAAAACTAATGTTGAACAGATGAATTTTGCAGGCTTCACTTGCAGCAGATCTGGGACAAAATGACATTTCCATCCATCATCAAGAGGAACCTCATCATCCTGGGTGTAAGGTGCTAAAGCAGAGGCAGGTCACACATCTGCACAGCTTTTGCTTCAGAAATTACAATGGAAGGTCACAAAACATTTAAGGTTTGCTTTGAAACTACCATCTGGAGTTTAATTATTGCATAGCGCACCTGCCGTTCTCTGAACAATGAGAATTAAGGCAAAAGCAAACCTTTTGTTGCTTAGAACATGGGTGGCCAATGCAGTGCTCTCCATTGGATGCTGCTTCTCTTTAGTCCCAGCCAACCTGGCCAAGGGTCTAGGTCAGGGGTCAGCAAACCTTTTCAGCAGGGGGCCGGTCCTCAGAGCTTGGGGGGGGGACTATAAGCCACCCCCGCCTCTCCCCTCTTTTCTCCACAGCACCGGATGAGCCCCGGTGGCTGCTTACCTGTGTCTTGCGAGCGGCAGGGGCTGGTGGCGGTGGCAGAGGGACGATGAACGGCATGCAAAAGGGCTCCGAAAAGGGGCTGATTAAAATGGTGGCTGCTCAAGTGCTGCTGCTGCTGGCACCAACAAAGCCCAGCCCCCTTCCTCCTCTAGGCAGGGCAGGGAGAAGCCAGGAGGAGGGAGGGAGGGAGGGAGGCGCCGCCGCCACCGCCGTGTGAGGGAGAGGGAGGGAGAGGGAAAGAACATGCAAGCTGGCGATCCATGCGGCGATTCCTGGACTGTCCGTGGGCCGGATCCAGAAGGCAATTGGGCCTGATCCGGCCCACGGACCTTAGTTTGCCAACCCATGGTCTAGGATGATGGGAGTTGTAGTTCAACAATATTTGAAGGGTACCACACTGGTCATCCCTGGAGAAACACCCTGTGAAGTCTGGTGCCACCTTCTAGAATCAGGTATTCATATCAGAACTAAATCTGATCTTATTTAGATAGCAATTGAGGACTGGTGAAATAAAAATGCTTTAAGGTGGTGCCTAAATGAAAGCAATGTGAGACACAATCAAATCTCTACAAACACAGAGTTCTACAAACATGGAGCTGCCCAAAAGGAAACCCAGCCTTTCCCTCAGTAATGGAAAATGTTTGGGTTAAATTTTAAACCTTTATTATATTGGACTCTGCCCTGAGACTGTTCTTGTGTTTTACTTCTGTTTCCTTATTCAGTTCTGTTTGCTTATTCTTCAATATATAGCTTAGTAAATTCTTCCTCCTTCGAAAGTAAGGAACTTAACAAGATCTGTACATTACACACTGTATAATATGCAACAGCTGCAGCATAAGGTTAACAGCTACATGCTCTCTGACAGTGTAAATCAGAAGACTTCATACCAATCGACCAAATGACTTTCTCCTATTGGCATGGCTGATCTATTTTGTTTGGGAGAACAGAAGTAGACCATTCAAGTGTCCCTATTTTCCAGGGATGTCCCTGATTTAGAGAAGCCATCCCGGATTCTGATTTGATCTCAGAATGTAGGATGTCCCTATTTTCAGTGGATAAATGTTGGAGGGTATGGAGTTATTTGACTCCCAAGTTATCTGAAGGCTGTATAGGTATTTTTTTAAAAAAGGTTCAATGTTTTATTATGTTTTCATATATGTTGGAAACTGCCCAGAGTGACTAGGGCAACCTAGTAAGATGTGTGGGGTATAAATAGTAAAATTAACTTTATGGAATGGAACACCCCTATTTTCATCGGAGAAATGTTGGAGGGTATGCAGAAGGAGTGCACATTATATTTCCAAAATTGCTTTAAGATTCACTTATTGGCTCATGTGAGCAATTGCATTCGTTGAGAATTTCAGCGCTTTTAGCTGAAGGCAAAACAGGCTTGAAGGAGAAAAGGTGAATGCAAAGATAGCTATTTTGTATTTTACTTGCCTTCCTGAATGCTTAGAAATATCCCATTCCAGGGATACCATTTACTCTAGAGAAGTCCAAACTTGCAGTATATTGTTTGAGGCCTATTGGATACTGAATCTAAAGCAAAATGCACTTTGGTCTCACTTTCTGGGGAATATACTTTGTCCCCCTCCCCAACATGTTTTTGGTATGACCCAGAGGTCATGTGTAACTTTGGTCTCCGTGTTACCTATGGCTGATGTGCTTTTTCCTTCACCGTGTAAGGCAATAAAACATTTTGGAACCGGCAACACAAGAAGTTCTCTTTTTGAAGCGGAAATCATTTGGCAAATAATGTCAAGATGTTTCTAAGGAAGAGAGTGTATCCTATTTGTTTAATTGTAATGGTGATTGCATTCTGCTGCTGTAAGTGGCAACGGACTCTTCAGGGTACAATTGTAACTTCCTGTTCCAAAATAAAATAAAATTACTTACGTTAGCATGCTTGACCAAAGCAGACATAAATGTTAACACATGTAATTTTGTGAATGTGCATTCCTAAACTAATCTAATCACGTATTTCCTAAAGCTGGACTGCCACTTGGAAGAGGTCATAACAATAATAAAAGCAATCCAATTTTGTGGGGGAAGGGAAGCGATGTAATTGAGTTAAATATTAAGATCGAACATCATGCTTCTCTGGCAGCAGCTGCAAAAATCTTTACATCCTTTTGGGAGGATTGTTAAGAACACTAAAAATAATAACAAACATCTGCTATCATTCTCTGCATAAAATAAAAAGATATTGATTTCCACTAACAGTAAATCCCTAACATACATGGAAAGCTTATTCTAAAGCTTGTAAGCTGTATTCTATTATGCTTGTGCTGTTGTAGCACCCTGCTTGTGGTTAACGCTTAGCTGGAATGAAATATTCAACGCAGCAATAGAGAAATTAAAATAATAATTTATTTGTCAGACAAATAAATGAGAGGCACAGTGGTATATGGTTACCAAGCTCTGGCCTGGCCTCCTGCCATTATGGCCAGCACTTATATTCCCTTAATCCAGCCCCCTTTGCTCCTCCTTTGGCTGCCTCTGTCCAATCAGCCTGGTTGGATTTCCTATTGGCTGATTGCTATAACCAATCCTAAAAGATACACCCATATCCTCCTGTCCTTATATGGAACACAAAGAGCTATATATTGTTACATCTATAAATGACAAATAAGTAGTAATATATCTTACATGTGTCTCAACAAGGAATCTTAATTACCAGCTCACCTCTTGCCCTCCTTGCCCTATTGCCTTCTAAAACAAATGGTTAATCTTAAATTTTTATCTTAAACATATGTCAAGGATCTTGAGTTTCACATCAACATTGAAAGATCTCCTTCATTTGAAGGTTTCTAAACAAATGCCTGACAACTATATATCAGGACTGCTTGGATGGCGTCTTCCTGTCTGGCAGGGGGGCTAGGCTGGTGGCTGACTTAATTTCAGGATAAATACAACTCTTACAACTATATGAAATAAGAATCTAGCATTTCTTAAATCCTTTGCATAATTACATCTATGCCAATACACTTAATACACAACACAGGTAGCCTCTTAAAAGGAAAAAGGCCTTTGTAAAGTAGAAAAAGGAACTCAGTAAAAAGGAACTCAGTAAAAAACCGCTTCAAAAGAAGCCTCTTCAGTTTACACCCCCCCTTCAGCCAGCTGCTTTTCCCATTAGCTCTTCCCAACATTTATTGCCCTCTAACTCTCTCAGTTTAAGAAAGAAACAGCTTTAAAAAAGACTTCCCAAAAATGCTCTCTTTCTGCCAGCTAGATGCTTCTCCATTTGGTCTTTAACCTTAGAAAGAATATCTGGCTCATTTTACTGGGAGGCACATTGGTATTATTTTACTATTTACTCATTCCTAATTATGTTTATCTCTGCCTTTTTTATCTTCTGTAACATGTAGGGTCAGTGTCCTCACTCTCAGTCTGTAATTCCAGCTTTTACGACTTTGAGAATTGTTTTCTGCTATAAATCAAGGGGCCCCTTGTCTAGGAGGAAAACATTGCCAGTGTTCTCTAAACAGCTAGTCTTCTTGCCTGGCATGAAACATTTGAAAATCTAAGCCCATTTAATTTAGGAACCTGATCAAACATTAATAAAATGCAGGCTTATGATTAGATGCCTCACTGTCATTCTAAAACATGCAAAGCATGGATAGAGAACTTTACCTCTCCAGATATTGTTGGACTACAACTCCCATTATTCCAAGCTTAGTCGGTAGAGCATGAGACTTTTAATCTCAGAGTTGTAGGTTTGAATCCCACATTGGACAAAAGATTCCTGCCTTGTAGGGGGTTGGACTAGATGAATCCTGTGGTCTTTTCCAACTCTACAGTTTATGATTCTATGATTCTAAGCTTAGGATCTCCCTCTGGGACCAGAGAGGAAAGTCTGGAGAACTGCATAGAGGACTGAACCCACTGCTTGTTTGCAGTGTTCTTTTGTAACATTTATCTTCATGTAACTAGTATTCAAGACTGTTCTGCAATAAAGCTCTGAAAGTCATTCTGATGGTGGAGAGAACTGATTTTTACACAAGGTCCAGATCAGGAATTCCACTGAACAACTCTCCCACACCCCTCCTTAATGTTTTTCTCATTCAGCGAGGGGATTTATTTGCTTGGTACATTTATTTTTCTCTCATCATGGGACTCAAACCAGCACTTTTGGGGATCCAGGGGGTCTTCCTTCCATGCCCTGACTAGACCTGCTAAGATTCAGCAACTCAGCTGCATTTATTAAGCCTAAAAGGTTTATCTGTCCTGCAGTTTTCTTTTCCCCACCCTGTTTATGTTCAGTGATTTTATGTTTCTTTTTCATGCTCATTGCCTGCTGAAAAAAGAAATATGCAAATGCAACAAGTGCAAGGTTACTTAACATTTCCAGATTCCATTTGTTGCTTTAGAATGATTATATTAACACTGAGAGACTATTTTGCAAAATGTATAATTGAGACAGTGATTTGGAGTGCAGGCTATTGGTCCAGTGAAGCAATTGAATAAATTATTTCAAGCACATGATGATGAGTTCAGCCCAGTCCTGCCAGTGGGTGAACATCCTTCACGTTGTAGCACATCAATAGTTGAACATAAGTATGTTCAGCACCTCAAAGAAAAAGAATTCCAGTTTCACCAAAGTATTCATTGCAGACAGACGGGGAATTGTCATTCTTTTGAAATGTTTGAGGGAAAATGACTTGTAATAAATAAATGAAATGTTCATTAAAAAAATGTCATTGCTGTCCACACAAATCCTTTGGATTTGGTTGTGCATAATAAGTTCTTACACCCTTCATTTCATAATAATAATAAAAACCTACCTGCCTTAGACATGTTGCCATCCATCAGACAGATAAGCTAAATTATTGAAATTTGAAACCAAGTCTCTCTCATGAGAGGTGAAGCCCAATTCAATGAATATTTACTCAGAAGTCAGTCATACTGAGTTTTACAGGACCTGCTTCCCAGGTTATGAATCGTGCAGGCTTGCAGCCTAAACTACTTATTTGACTGGGTTCTGGCTTGGCTTCCTTATTCAGAGAAACACTGTGATCTGCATTAATCAGGAAGATGCATCCCCATTCACTTTGGAATGCTTTTTTTAGGACTATGGTGGGTCACAATCTCAGAGGACCCTGTTCTCACTCAGTTCCCTACTGCTGGCTGAGTGCAAAGAGAAGAACAAAATGAGATGCATCTGCTTGGAGCAGTGTTGGGTTGTTGTTGTTTTAAAAAAGAACCTCCTCCACCCTACAAGGAGACACAATATTATAGCTGAAGTCAGGTACATGATTATATTTATATGCATATGGCAGTTTGAAATTGATCCAATGCACCCCATGAGTGTATGTTTATCGTGTCATCCTCATGATATTGGGCCTCATCTAAGTGGCAGCCTGTACTATTTCCCACCCCCTTAATTCAGATTTTCCTGATCTGCTGATAATGCAGTAGGAAGGGGAAAACCATATATATATATATATATATATATATATATATATATATATATATGCTTTCGTAGGTTTTCACGGGTACAGGAATGCAGGTTTTGGTGTCTTCGGGTGTCTTCCCGTGTAAGAGTTGGGGTGTCTAGGCGACGTTTCGACAAGGTCTCACTCGTCATCTTCAGGCTGGTGCTTTCGGCTTCTTGTTACTGGAACAGAGCAGGATCTCAGTGTTTGAGTTCCTATAAATACTGTTGAGGGGGTGTGGTGTATAGCCTCCAACGTTCTGGGCAGAGAGGAAGTTCCCAGGTTAGGTGCCTTTTCTTCTTTTGTTCATTAATTACTTGAGGGATATCTTGAGTGATTTCTTGAGTGATATTTTGAGTACCACTTGGGAGGGTCATTAGGTGTGGATTAGTTGCTAAAGCTTTTGTGTCTTGACCTCTTGAGCTTGTGAAGAGTTTTTCTGAGAAAATGGCTGTACTGCACTTAGTTGTGCTCTGGCTTGGCTTCGTGTATAGGGGCGAGCTGTGGTTTTGTGCCCTGTGCCAGCCAGATCTGTGTAGGGATTGCAGGGGGGTGCAGCATCCGGAGGTGCCACTATGGTTTGGCTACTGGATGGTGTCTGTAATTTATCTGTGGAGAGGGTCTGGGTTTGGGTCTGGTGTGGTTGATTGGAGATGGCGTTCTGTGTGCCTCTGGTTCTGGTGTCGGTTTTTGTGGGGAGGGCTAATTTCCAGATGTCTGGCAGGCGGGACGTGTCGTCACGCTTGTTCATGTTGTGAGGGTGTTTCTCTATCTCGATGGCTTCCATGATTATTCTCTTGTGGTGATGTTCCATGTTAAAGAGCAATTTGGAATCTGCAAAATTAATTTCGTGTCCTGTTTCTTTCATGTGTTGGTAAAGAGAGGAAGTTTTTTCTTCTTTTTTGACGGCATTCTTGTGTTCTGCGATACGTGCATTTATTCGTCTGTTTGTTTGTCCAATGTACGTGGCTGGGCAGACTTTGCAGGGTATTTCATAGACATGGAACATCACCACAAGAGAATAATCATGGAAGCCATCGAGATAGAGAAACACCCTCACAACATGAACAAGCGTGACGACACGTCCCGCCTGCCAGACATCTGGAAATTAGCCCTCCCCACAAAAACCGACACCAGAACCAGAGGCACACAGAACGCCATCTCCAATCAACCACACCAGACCCAAACCCAGACCCTCTCCACAGATAAATTACAGACACCATCCAGTAGCCAAACCATAGTGGCACCTCCGGATGCTGCACCCCCCTGCAATCCCTACACAGATCTGGCTGGCACAGGGCACAAAACCACAGCTCGCCCCTATACACGAAGCCAAGCCAGAGCACAACTAAGTGCAGTACAGCCATTTTCTCAGAAAAACTCTTCACAAGCTCAAGAGGTCAAGACACAAAAGCTTTAGCAACTAATCCACACCTAATGACCCTCCCAAGTGGTACTCAAAATATCACTCAAGAAATCACTCAAGATATCCCTCAAGTAATTAATGAACAAAAGAAGAAAAGGCACCTAACCTGGGAACTTCCTCTCTGCCCAGAACGTTGGAGGCTATACACCACACCCCCTCAACAGTATTTATAGGAACTCAAACACTGAGATCCTGCTCTGTTCCAGTAACAAGAAGCCGAAAGCACCAGCCTGAAGATGACGAGTGAGACCTCGTCGAAACGTCGCCTAGACACCCCAACTCTTACACGGGAAGACACCCGAAGACACCAAAACCTGCATATATATATATATATATATATATATATATATATATATATATATATATATATATATATATATTTGCCCCTCTTTCATAGAGTCAACTCCTAGGGGCTGAGGGCCCTTCACCCTCCCAATAAAATATTTGAGGGGACTAGTTTCCCCAAAGTTGATGGGCATTGTCATTCAAATGGTGTGTGAGCGCCACATCTTATGATCAATTAAGCGGGGCAGGGTTTACCTGGACACCCCAATATTTTATTCAAGTTGGCACCCCTACCCTCTTTTATTTTAAAATTAGCACTATAGCAGTATAGCATTTTTTCACCATTTTAGGCAGTATTTTGCCCTATCTATCTATCTATCTATCTGGAGGTTTTTTTTTGGTATAATTTAAAAGATTGATTGAAAAAATTAATTGGGGTTATAAAATGGGATTCATTCCAGTCGAAAGTTATATTGAATGTATGTTGAGTTGGGATAGGTTTACCCTGCCTGATAGGTCACTAAACACATCAATCACAACTCTAACAAAGGTAGAGGCGTGGCAAGAAAATCCACACCTGTGGAGCTATGCTATGCTTCTATCTTCTTGAAAACGTTTTGCCTTCCTGCAGTAAGAATGACACAGGCACAAATGGATTTCAAATAGATAATTATGCATTGTGGAGTGCTCATACAATATGAGTGAATGAAGCAAGGCAGTTTCAGGCTAAGTGCCTAATATAGAAGCATCCCAGGTCCTGGAAACCTAAAAAGAAAGAAGAAGAAGCCCATGTGCTCATTCCAGTCCTAGGGAAAAATAGGAGTGAATTTTCATTGTGTCCTTATGGCTCCATTTCTTCTGATTTGAAAAGGCTGCAAATCTGAGATCAATGGATGTTTTAAATAATTTCTCTTAAATCAAGATAGGCAGACTTCTTTGTTACTATAATGCTAAGATCACCAACTGCAGCCAGATACAAAGAAAAGAATATTCACTTAAGGTTTTAAGAATTCTTGCTCAGAAGCAAACTGTTCTCACAGTTCTTCCACACCAGAAATCTACTTTTGGTTATCTTTCACCAAATTAATTCATTTCTGATAAAAAACAAAAATTTACAAAGTTTCCTGTTATTACTGCTAAAGTAAAAACAACAAAAAACACAACTACTGTATGATCACAGAGATACTGTTGCTGAAATCCCATAGTTACATAGGGGCTGCAATATGGAATGTCGATAGAACACTTTGAGATCTAAGCAGTGTGCCAGGATCTTTTGCAGTGACATAGACATGGTGGTATTTTTACCATTAAAATGATGGTTTAACTTATCCAGATTATGAAAAAGCAATGGTTTGTTAGAATCAGTGTGGTTCAAAAGTTTGTTTCACTGTGGGACTTCTGGGTCAGCGCCATCGGTGAATGGCGGAGTTCCTCCGTTCAGAGGAACGGGCTCCGTGGAAACTGGGTCTTCCCGCCGCAGCGAAGGTGGGGACCCACTAGAAATCCCAGGCAGAGGAAGCCTGGGAATGTGGGGTTCGG
Organism: Podarcis bocagei; assembly: GCF_964188305.1. Taxonomy (NCBI): domain Eukaryota; kingdom Metazoa; phylum Chordata; class Lepidosauria; order Squamata; family Lacertidae; genus Podarcis; species Podarcis bocagei. The sequence goes on from NC_138133.1 coordinate 48,230,812, forward strand.
CAGGGCACCAGGAGCGCCCCCCCTACTCGCAGGTAATCCCATTTAGGGGCTCCAGAGCGAAGTGGGGTGAGAAGCACGGTGCTGCGAACTGACTGCTACTTTCACGGAGTGAAGCCGCACAGCCATTGCCGGAGAGTGCTGACTTTTCCTGTGGACAATTGGATTTAAAACAAGTACCCGTGAGTAGAAACGGAAAATTGGATCAAGAAATTTCTTAATTTGGTAACGAAGCGGGACAGTTCAAAACAGGAAGTCTGCCTTCCGCTTTTTGTATATAGACTAAAGCAAAAACTTTGTAAGCTAAAGCCTGGAAAGCTGTCAAAAAAGTCTAAATTTCCTTCATTTAGAATTACTGAAAGCCCCTTGGAAGCAGGAGAAAAGGGGGGGGGACTTTGTTCAACCCTAGCAGGAGAGGGAGTGAAGAAGGATAAGTTTCCACCGTCTCTAACCTGGGAACAGGGTGTCAGAGACAGAAATTGTTGGAGAGGTTCATTGACTGTCAATGGAATATTTTGACAGATAGCTAAAGAAGAGAAACAAGCTGATTCCAATGTTGCCTTTTGCATTTTAAAGAAACAAAATATCTGAAAAATATCTGAAAAACGAAATTAATTTTCCTTTGTTGGACTTGCCTAAAAAAATGGATACAAATGGAAATTGCCTCCTCTAGAGGGAGCTTGTCAAATTGTTGCTGCAGTAAATTTGAGGGCTCAACAGATGTGAGATTAAGACCGTGGGAACAGGCTTTTCTGACCTTGACTAAAGATGAGTTGGAAAGAAGAATGGGTGCTTGCCTTATGCAAGATAAGTGCCCTGCTGGAACAGATGCATGAGAAGATGGACTTGATGAATGAGAAAATGGATTTGACTGTTGCACTTAATAACTGTGGGCAAATAGGGAATATTGATACAGAAATTATCCAGGGACCAACTCATGAATCTGTACTGACTGGGCAAGTGCAGAAGATAATGGAGGAAGATGCAGTTGCACCCCAAATAATACAAATGGAGAGTCCCAAGGCCCTACAGGAGTATGAGCCGTTGTCATTGAAGATTGAAGTTGGAGTGGGCAGGGGGCGTCTGGAGTTGAGGAGGTTCCCAACGTTGGAGAGACCTTGGAATATGCTTTTTAATACTTTTTGGACTGTGGGGAGTGGGACTGTGGGGAATGGGCGGGTTTGATGAAGGGAGATGGAGACAATTTTGGCTTGGAATCCCCCAGAGGCCTACCCCTCAATGAGAAAGGAAAGAAACTAAGAAAGAGACCAACAAAAGACAAGGAAAAGGGCAAGTATAAACAACAAGAAGAAGAATTGCAGAAGGGACATGGAAGAGACTTAAGGGCCTCGGACATAAGGCTTCCAGGTTGATGGACTAGACGGAATGGACAGTAAGGACTGACACGATCCAAGACCAGGAATGAAGACTGGAAGAAAATTTATAAAGAAAATTTTCTATTTGGGGAATGGGCTAAAAATTAATGAATACTAGGGGAAATGTTGGAATGAAACTATATGACTTTAGCAGAAATGATATCAGGAGTAATGTATATTTGATAACTAAGATTCAAGCTTTAAGGTGTTTTAGGGTAAGATAAGGTTAAATTAATTAAGGTAATGTGAATAACAGAATATGGGGAAAGATGGAAAGGATTGCTTGAGTTAATTATTAGATTAAATTAGGTTAGGATAAATTTTTTAACAAAAATTGAGAAAGATGGAAAGAATTTGCTGAAATAACTAATTAAACTAGAATACAAAAAGGGAGGTGTGAGGAAGTCAATGAAACAAGCAAATGGAAGTTTTAGATATGTAATCTGGGATTTGTGTTGTTGTTTTTTTCCTTTTTATCTTTTTGCTGTATTGTTGTGTTCGTTTTTGTGTTTTTTTCCTTTTTTTCTTGTCTATTACAGTGTTGCTTTTTAATGTTTTTCCCCCTCTTTTTATAATTCTGAAAACTACTAATAAATATTATTTTTAAAAACAACAACAAAAGTTTGTTTCACTGTGAAATCAGCTGCCTAAGCTGTGCATTCATGGAACAGCTGCACTGCACGTAGTGTGTAGCAGTTCCATAGCTCAGTGGGCGGGCATCGGCTTTGCAGGAGAAAGCCCCAGGTTCAGTCCCTGGCATCTCCAGGTAGGGTGAGGAGAGACTCTTGCTCTCAGGCCTAAGGGTCCCAGCATTGGTTCTGGTGCTGTGGGATTTGGTTCAGTGGGCGCCTGCCCATTCAATGGCCTCAGTGGACCCCTGATCACGAGCATCTGGCTCAGACCCAGAAACCTGCCTCAGCTCTTCAACTGATGACACCATAGTCTCTGGCTCAGTGTCCTGATCGCTTACTGGACTCAAGGGTCAAGACTCTTTTGTAGCAAATAAAATATAGCACATATTATTATGGTTCATTTGATGATACCCCTCCTTTTGTCAGGCTTGAGGAATCCTCTCCCTCCCCCCGATGGCACCAAGAGGCAGGGAGAAAACATGAAAGTTCTTATGTATGATTTATTCAGTCACCACGGTCAAAGACACAGAATTCTGGTCATTCCTCCATAATGGAGTTGCTTACAGTGAGCTCCTCCCCTTCCCCCTCTAGCAACAACACCTGCCTCTACTGTGTCCATCTGTGGACAATTGCCTCTGGGCTCTTTGTTCTTGCACTGGTAACAAATGCCACGTTTTGGGAGAAGCAGGGTCGGTTATGCTGTCCAGTGACATGTCAGCTAGCTGCTCTGCCTCCTCACTCCTTCTCCTAACACAGCGTAACTCTACTGTTCGCCTGTCTCTGAGCTGTTATCTTCCTCAAAGCCCTGCTGTAATTCGAGTCTGCCTTCCTCCTCTCTGGAAGCTACAGGAGAAGGGGTGGGGGGTACACCTCCACCATTCCTCCTCCTCTTCAGTCCAGTCCCTGACACCTTTTAAGCCTGTGAGAATATCTGGAATGATATGCATTTCTTAGCAAGCTGTTTTTCACCTGGATTTAGCCTATGGCAGCAGCAGATACAGAACAGAACCTCCCTGTTAAGTAAGCAGAGCTCTTCCAAGAGGTGCTGCCAGTCAGACAATACTGACTCAGTATAAGGCAGCTTGGGACGCGGATGGCGCTGTGGGTTAAACCACAGAGCCTAGGACTTGCCGATCAGAAGGTTGGCGGTTTGAATCCCCGTGATGGGGTGAGCTCCCGTTGCTCGGTCCCTGCTCCTGCCAACCTAGCAGTTCAAAAGCACGTCAAAGTGCAAGTAGATAAATAGGTACTGCTCCGGCAGGAAGGTAAACAGCATTTCCGTGCGCTGCTCTGGTTCGCCAAAAGCGGCTAAGTCATGCTGGCCACATGACCCGGAAGCTGTACGTCGGCTCCCTCGGCCAGTAAAGCGAGATGAGCGCCGCAACCCCAGAGTCGGTCATGACTGGACCTAATGGTCAGGGGTCCCTTTACCTTTACCTAAAAGGCAGCTTGCTATATTTCCAACATGGGGCATGCCTTTGCCAGCATTATAAACGGTTGTTGGCTCAGTGGCAGAGCACACACATTGCACCCAGAAGATTCTAGGTTCAATCCTTAACATCTTCAGTTTAAAATCAGTCAGCAGAAGCTAATTTGAATGTGTCCTTTAAAAAAAAAATAGATTCTCTAAGAAAAAAGATTGAAGAAACACTGAGAAAATATAGGACAGATGGATAATTATGTTCTGTGGACCCTCCAGAAAAGGTGAGTAAAGAAGACATGATGATTTCACATTTTAAAAACCATGTGTGGGTGGATCTAAACACAGGGAAAAACCTCTATAAATAAGTCAGAAATTAGATTGTTTTAACAAACAAACAAAAAAAAACCTCTATGGAAAACTGTGTTTTAAAATTTATTGCTCTCCATTGCCATCTGCTATTGCATGTTTATAGCGCATTCAAATCGCTGTTTCTTTACTAATATAGCTGAGTCCTGTGTTAGCAGTTTGAATACTACAGATTTTGGGGTAGTGGTGGTGGTGGTACTTTTAAGTACTGGTTGTAGTAACAGATTGCCCTTCCAGAGTATTTTAAAGAGACACATCCCTAATACTATAGAGAACATGGCCTTTATAACTGATGGCACTTGTGTAAAAATCTCATGTGTGAAGAAGCCAGAAAGCCTATATTTTGTGACTGTATTATGCATGTGTAAGAAAGCAAGTCTTTTACTATTCCCTAAACATTATGAAGATGGAAACAAAAGAGGCAGAAAGATGAAGGTAAACTCAGTTACAAAGTTGTACAGTTGATAGAAAACAACATGGGAGCCCCAAACAGAAATTACCAAATGATAAGAGACAGATGCAGTGGGAGCTACGAGAATGATGAAAGAAAAACAGAAAGTGGATAAAAGCAATGATCAGAAGCAGTAAACGGGAAGACAAATAATGACAAGCAACCAAGAAACAAGATCAGAGTTGAATGATGAAAGCTATGGAAATGAGGAAGACTAGATGCAATCAGACTTGCAGAAGTATTAGTATTTAAGATGTTATTTGGTGACAAGTCAAGGCATTTTGGAGAGAGGAAAGGGATTATCCCAACTCAAGGGAGATTGAAGTCCCTCACTTTCCAGCAGGGTGGTCTGCTGTGACAGACTGAGCTGAAAGCAGTTTCGTAATGAATGCAACAGCACCATCAATTCTCATGTCTCACATTTAAGATTCTCTGTTAGAAATGTTTGCCCAGCTCAAGCTAATATTACAGGAAACAACATACATATTTCAATCCACCAAGGGCAATCCTCCTGCAGAAATAGGTTTCTGTGCCCTTGTGGGATGGGTTTTACGTGTGTGCAGTACAGGGCAGAAAAGGAAAGGGGAGGATATTACCAGCACTTAGGCTTGATGGAAATACCCTGAGCGAGCATGGTCGGCACAGTTCTGTAAACAAGGATCTCCCCTGTTTAGCAGATTGATACTCCTCTTGGAGAACCCCAAACATCTGTTTGAGAGAAGTAATTGAATCCAGACACTTCCATACTTTCCTTCTTCCATCCAGCTGATCAGCTGGATGGGAAGTGGCAGTAATATATTTGTATACAGCAATCTGGATGCATCTCACTCTTTTTGTGATGACCTCCAAGCTGCTTACAAAGTTGATAGAGAGTCTCTCCCCCCCCCCCCATAGTGCTGGAACTCATGGACATCCATGAGTGTTGGAAGATTCAGGATAGATAAAATACATTTTCAAGCAATACATAGTTAAACTATGAAATTTGCTCCTGCAGGATACAGTGATGACCACCAACTTGGATGGCTAGACTAAACTATGGAGGATGAGGCTATCAATGACTACTAGCCATGATGGTTGTGCTCTGCCTCCATGATTGGGGTCAGTAATGTTGGAGAACATTGTGACCTGTGAGCCACAGAATGCTCTTGTGCTTGGGGCCTGCTTGCTGGTTTCCCACAGGGAACTGGTTGGCCAAGTGAGAGCCAGATGCTGAAGGAAACGGGCCATTGGTCTGATCTAGCAGACTCTTCTCATGTTCTCACAAAGGCTGCAACACACACACACACACACACACACCACCTTGCTGTGTTTAATTTAGTCCTGATGCTTGGTGTGTTAAAACAAACAACTCCAACTCCCTAACCTGTGTGGGGTTCCAGGTGTTTGACCTTTCATTTCAACAGCTTGCCTATGCACAACATTTTTTCCATACAAGGGATCCCTGGCCAGATCAATCAAGACACTGGTATCCTTACCCTATGCATGAGGTGGCTACGGATCTGGTTTCAAATGAAGTAGAATGCAAGTAAGTTTTTTGGGGGGACATCCAATGCCATGCTAGAAAATCAGGCCTGAGCTCAGTACCTTTAAGAGCTAGGACTGTGCATGAATCCAAAAACTCTGCTTTGAATTGTGAGCTGTTGTCAGGAGCCGAAGTCAGGAGCAGGCCACCAACAACACACCGGGTGTCAGTGAAGTTAACCCTTTATTCAAAGAAACAAAAGCAGTGCTGGCTTGGTGACTGCAGCAACTCTTCCCAGTAGGTCTTGCCACAACAATGCAGTTGCCCTCTAAGACTTCTTCCCTGGGTCCTTCCCCAGCAACTTGAGGCTCCTTTGTCTTGTCTCTCTTTGCTCCACCCTCTTCATTCCTCTCTGTGTTCTGGGAGACTGGGTGGGTGGGGAGAGAGGAGCTGGTCATAGCAGGAAGGGGAGATCTCCTGACTCTGAGCTTTCTTCTCTTGAGAGATCCCTTGGGTGTTCCCCAGCTGGTGCCCCACTCCACTCCTTGATATCCAGACAGTCCATGACAGCTATCTTGCAGGTGACAGGAGATGGATGTTTACTACATAAAGGCTATGGGTCTTGTTAAATGAAGATTTAAAAAAAATATTCTGCCCCAACACATTATGTTTAAACACATGTGGATTATTTTAGCATCTTGAGCATTTTAAATTCTAAGTACCTTGATGCTACATATGTTATCTATATCACAGAGATTGACAGCACCACCTTCTGCATGTGTGTTTGGAAGGGTTTGGAGGTGTTTTAAAGACCTCCAAACTGTCTCGGAAACTGACCTCTCGCCAGATGAAATGGAGAGCAGCATAAGCCACAGCTAATCTAAAACCAGCAATTAGACAGTCCATTTGAATCTGAGAAGGGCACAGCAAGTGCCATGTTTCATCAGCATAAATTATTAACTGCAGAAGGACATGCAATATTCATAGCTAAAAATCATTAAATAAAACAGGCTAGGGAGAGGGGGGGGACTTAAAGATGAGGTGATGTTAATCATTTAGCCGCAAAATTCCAGCTTAGAGGGTTGCATTGGTTTAATTAATTAATTAATTTCCCCTCGAAGCCTACTCACTGACAGATGTTGCTCAGCAAACCTGGACCACAAATCCCCACTGGGTAGGAAACAAGCCTGTGGCTTAGCCTCTTGCAGTATTAATTAACGTCATGAGGCGTTGTTAATGATAGTGGACAAAGTTAACACCAAGTGTTCTTTATGCTTGATAAATTGGGGATGAAAGTGGGTCAAAAGAACAATGATTTCAAAAGAGAGTGTGCCTTCCCAAATGCATTGCACAATTCCAAATCTTCTTGTTTGTGCAAAGAACGAAAAACAAACCTCGATTTTTTCTGCGTCTCCAAGCACACACAATAGGGGAACCCCTCAGAGCTTCAGACTTCAAAGGAAAACAGGATTATTCCAAACACCAGAGGCTTCATCAAGATTTTTTTTTAGCTGAAGGGAAGGAACAAAATTCCACACCGGACTGAATTCAGCACGTCAATTTGTGTTGTATTATCCAGCTTCCTGATAAAGGTGATTTTAGCACAAACTCCAAGAAATCTGCATTTGCTTTGTGTATAACTACCAGAATATATATTTTTTAAAGGAGTTGTGCCACTTCTTAGCAAAATTGTATCACTCTCTCTTCCTCTTGTCTCTTTCTTGCCAGAAAATTGGAATGGATTGAGCCCCAAACCAGAATCACTGTTTCAGGGCTGCAAATTTTTGACAGCTGAGTAGGCATTTGAACAGACACCCTGGTTAAAGAACAAAGACAGCAAGATGAGAGAAAGTATTGTTCAGAAATAGTCTGAATAATTGGACACATTGGGGCTTTCAACCCTGTAAGATGCTAACCATTCTTGTCTGATCCACTTTGCCACTGGCATTGGGCCCATGAGCATCTTTCGGAGTAGGAGGACTCTTCAAGTCCTAAATGTTACCCATATGATCAAGATGAAAAATGGATCAGAGTGGACAGCCAGCGGAGATGGTGGGTGGGGTGAGGCAAGGAGAAGGGACACATTAATGATGCTCTTTGCAAATGATTCTTTGGAATCTCTTTTTTAAATAAAAGAATATAGGACCAGGTGCGCAGCCTGGGAGTCATTTTGGACTCACAGCTGTCCGTGGAGGCGCAGGTTAATTCTGTGTCCAGGGCAGCTGTTTGCCAGCTCCACCTGGTACACAGGCTGAGACCCTACCCCACTGTCTTGCCAGAGTGGTGCATGCTCTAGTTACCATATCTCTCACTTGGACTACTGCAATGCTCTCTACGTGGGACTACCTTTGAAGGTGATTCGGAAACTGCAATTAATCCAGAATGCGGCAGCTAGATTGGTGACTGGGAGTGGCTGCTGAGACCATATAACACCAGTCCTGAAAGATCTTCATTGGCTCCCAGTACATTTCTGAGCACAATGCAAAGTGTTGGTGCTGACCTTTAAAGCCCTAAATGGCCTCAGTCCTGTATACCTGAAGGAGTGTCTCCACCCCCATCATCCAGCACGGACACTGAGGTCCAACGCTGAGGGCCTTCTGGAGGTTCCCTCATTGTGAGAAGTGAGGGTACAAGGAACCAGACAGAGGGTCTTCTCGGTAGTGGTGCCTGCCCCATGGAACACCCTCCCATCAGATGTCAAGGCAATAAACAATTATTTTACTTTTAAAAGACAACTGAAGGCGACCCTGTTTAGGGAAGTTTTTAATGTCTGATGCTGTATTGTTTTAATATTCAGTTGGAAGCTGCCCAGAGTGGCTGGGGAATCCCAGCCAGATGGGCAGGGTATAAATAATAAATTATTATTATTATATTATTTAATAATAGGTGATGCGCTGCCAATGAAGGAGTTGCAGAGATGAATTTGAAGTATTGTGCATTAGAGAAAGCTTGATCCTCAGAGGTGATTTGTGCAAGCTGCAGGATGAGACAAATTCCACATGAGTGGCCATTCTGTAGCAGGTAAGTGGAAAAGGTGATATGACACTTTAGACACTAATTGATTATGGATGTTAGTGTGGGGTAAGCCTACATAAGGGATGTCCATGTGGTGACTCATATACCACATTCAGCCCCCATCACAGTTATCCAGCCTCCTTCACTTTTCCCAAATGTTGGAAGGGTTAGGTACTTCTTCTTAGGTAGCAGACACCCCTCCCACTGGGACATGAGCACCTGCCCCAGAGGCCTCTGTGGCAAGGAAGGGGGACCTGTGGTCCTCCAGATGCTGTTGTATTCCAAGGTGATGGCAGTGCAGTCCAACAACACATGAATGGCCACAGGTTCCCTAGCCATGCCTGCTCCACAGGAATCCCCAATGGGAGCATAAGCTCTCCTTAGCCAACCTCTTTAGACATCATGTCTGGGCTGGGCCCCAGCTCCCAGGAAGTTGGGGTGGTGAGAATCTGACTCCTAAGAATGAAATATTGCTCATCACTGGCCTCTGTAATCACATAGTGAAATGGAAGATGTCTATTGCTTTCAGTAGTTTGTGCCAGGATGGTAAACTGCTGGCCTCAAGCCCTTATATGTCCTTTGGGACTCTCCTGAGGCCACCCCACTCTCCAGGCCACACTCCTTCAAGTGCTTTCGTCTTGCTGGAATGTGTCCTTGAGCTGTGATATTGCCTCCTGCTTGCCTGTGTTTGTAGACACTAGGGCAAATCTGTGGCTCCTGGATGAGGCTGATGCCCCAAGCATTTCTCCCATTGATTTATGTTGGCAGTATAAACATAGATGTGTTTAGTGGACAGACCACTATATATTGAAATAACCCTTTGACAAACACGAAGGATTTTTAAACCCCACATTCCAACCTGTACTCAAACTTTTACCAAACAAGATAATTATACGTCTTACTTAATATTTTATGGAGCAATATACCCTGATGGCCTAATTAAAATGAATAATAACAGCAAAAAGAAATAGAGCAAAGGCCAAATTAATCCAATCATTCAAAAGTCAAGGTCAAAATGCACGCTGATTTCAACAGGACCAAAACTTGGATCTTAAAGATACACTAACTTTAAAATAGCTTCATGTGTTGATTTGAAACTCAGTGGAATTTTTAAAGCTAGTTTGAAAACAAACAAAGCTTCCTCTGGGTGTGTTATAAAAATGCACTTTGCTCTTGGTGGTTACTAGTGGCACCGGCAACAAAACGTTGTAGTGTGAAGAACTCCTGTCCATTGTTCCAGCCAGCCATGCCTTTTTTTGAATACTCCATTCCATTCCTCCTCCCCTCTGCTTTTCTGTTTCCACATTAGCAGAAGCTCAACATTACTGTATTTCTGCAAACCTTCTGGATTTCCAGGCCTGCTGAAACAACCCTCTTTAGTGTGAATGGTACTGTTGATTCATCTAGGGTTCCATCTTTGCTTTTGAAAACTGAGCTGAAGTGTTTGTTCATTATACACAACCAACTTTAGAAGCTGAGAGATTACACTGCATATTTCCAGTCTCCATCTCTTGTGAATCACATTACCAACAGATTTAAGAAATGTTAGACTTTGCTCCCTGCCACCTGAAATATTTTGCATTTTGACTGTCTCTTGCATTCTCTTCTCGTTTTACAGGTGACTGATTAAAAAAGCCTCAGACAACAGATCAAAGAATTCTATTTTTAATTCTTGGAAGTACTGTTATTTGATAGGAGCATACAATAGATTGCGACATCCAGGATTAAACAAACTCAGTGTTTTATTCTGCCAGGGAGAATTGCAAGTTCATAATTAAAGAAGCAAATTTGTGTAGTTTAAAATTGCTCCAGTGCCTTTAAAGTCTGCCTGGCAGAAAGAAAAGGGAAAAGGAAAAAAAAAAAAAAACTAAGTAGGACAGGGGCTTCTTTTATCTCAGTGTCTCATATAACACTGAGCCCTCTGGGTAGCTTTTTAAAAACCACCTTTGCCACTTAGGAAACCATTTCTTCTGCCAGTTTGAAGTCCCACGGAAATGAATGGATCTCACTCTGAGATATCACATTAAATCAGGCCAATGTCCTATGTCCTCTTTTCTCCCCCCCCCCAAAAAAGCTTGTATTAAGACTTTTTTCACAATACAGTACAATATAAAACTAACCTAAATGAAAACAGGAAAAAGAAATAGAAAATATAATGTGGAGTCCTCTCTCAAAGGTAGACCTGAACCCTTGTCTCACACAGAAAGAGGTGGATCCTCCTGAATCTCACCTGAGAGCTTCCCTTTCTTCTCCCAGTCTTCCATCCTGGGAGTTTTCCCCTTCCTTGTCTCTCACACATGGTCCTTCATCAACCAACCATCAACTTCATGTGTGTACAAGGGTACCAACTGGAATAAAATATTGGGGGGTGGGAGAGGTAAGCCCCCACAATTGATCACACAATATGGCACACAAACACCATTTGAATGTCAATGCCCATTAACTTGGGGGGGGGGGAGGCCTCTCAAATATTTTATTGGAGGCAGGCTTGAAGGGATCGTGGCCCCTCAGAGTTGGCTCCTATGTGTGTGTATAATCCAAATAATGTATCAGAGGACAACTTTGATAGCTGTGTGTACCTAGACGAAGCAGTGCAACCTTCTAGAAGCCTGGTCAGATTTTAAGCCAGTTCATAAGTGGAAGATGTTGATCTCCTTAGGAGGATTCTGGAATTACCCTGTGGTGTTAGAGGAAGTACTAAAGCAGCTCCTTTTATTATTTCTCTGAAATAAAATTGCTCCTAAATCTCCCTTGGGGAAATGGTCAGGTTGGATTAAGTGTTAAGATAATTGCACTATTGAGCAGTGCCTCCTCTGAACGGAAGGGTCTGCTGCGATGCAATTATCCGATAGGGCTGCTATGTTGAAAATATGCTCTCCTTCCTCACAGTGCTTAGTGTCTTTTAAAAAAACCCATCCTCAAGTCTAAGAACATCACAGCGACATCTGGGATAGGGATCTTTGGGAGTCAAGAAGCTGTACAGCCCCAGAGAATGGATCAACAGGCAGAAATCCTAGCCACCGATCCAGAAATAGTCATCGATACACTTCACTGTTTTCAGACCAAATCCTGAGATGCTACCTGGCATTAAAAGAAAGAAAGAAAAAATATTCCATGCAGCTATTCAACAGTGAAGAGAGCAACTTTAGGCTTCTAGAACATTGAGGAAACCTGAGATGGCCAGCTTCTTCAGTTTGGTGCTAGGGGGAGATAGTCTTTCCCAAGCTGCTACTGCTGCCCCCTCTCCATTGGCTGAAGAACCTGGCAGGTAGAAAACATGAGGATGCCCACATGCATATCCTATACTTATACAGCCATGAGAGCAGCTGTATAGTTAAGGCAGCTGGCTTTCTCCGGCGGTCTATCATTATACAGCCAGAAGGTTCTATTCACCATAAAATGAAGATGATTGTTCTCTCAGTGTGAACTTCAGCACAGTATATCTACACAATGAGGGGGATAATCTTTCCAAATTGCAGAAAACTCTGATGAAGTGTGGTAGAGTTGGCTGTTTAAATCTGCACTTTCAGGTGCTGGAGTCCTGTTTTACCGACCATTTTTGTGCCTGCCCAAAACACATTTTAAATCTGAATAAAGGTGTGGGGCCAATGGATAGGGTGGATGCACACGGGTTGTGTTTTAAGTGAGTACAGTATATGCCACTGCAGAAGTTGTTTACTGCTTACATGGCAGGTCAGTTAAGGTGGGTGACTGACAATTTCCACGTTTTTTGGAACATGAGGGAATTTACAAACTCTTTAACTCTCTCCCTTAAAGGTGTTTTAAAACTTGAATGTTGTCTGTATGTGGCTAATAGCAAGGCTAAGACCCTAAAGGGGCCAAGTCCCTGTCCCCCCCCCAAAGTTGATGGGCATTGCCATTCAAATGCTGTGTGTGTGCTACACCTTGTTACTGATTATGTGGGGTAGTGCTTATTTGCCCCCCTCCCCAATATTTTATTGAAGTTGGCACCCCTGGACTGTAATGAGGGCTATTTTGGATGAAATCTTCCTGATCTCAGGTGGTTGATGATTCATTTCAAATCCTTTTAACACGCAGTACGAAATGGTATTAGAGCAATGTATTCAAAGTAATTATAGTGGGATGTTAAAGAACTCAGTAGTGAAGTGGAAATAACTTCATGAGCCAGGAGACCTCACAACACTATAAATCTTGATGAAACTAAAGAGGAATCAGCTGCCCTCTGCCCTTCATTCTGTAACATTTCCCATTATGTCCTTAGGTCGCATTAAGCAATAATAAGCTCTGCTGTAACTGAATTATAAACAGATAGATTCAGAATGTACTGCTCTTAGCCCTAGGAATTATTTATGCCAGAAGAGTAAGGCATTTTTAATTGAGAATTCAACAGGTATCAACACTGCTTTCACAAAACCGTTTTGAGATTTATACCAAGATTTATTTATGTAGATGTATGAGAGCCGCTGAGTTTTACAAAACTGCCAACATTTCCCCTGCTTCCCTTAATGCTTTAAGTAGAGAGGAAACAATAATAAAACCAAGAGAACAAAACTAGCAGAAGTTCTAAAGTGAAGAAGAAATGTGCAGATAATTCGATGCGTTTCATAGTATAAGTTGGCAAAGGAAGCCCCACACTGATCCTGCCTTTGGCATATGGGGCGCTAAGGGGAGATGTGTGTCTGGAGATTCACTAGCGCTCTGAGGCATCACAACAGACGTGTGAACTCAGAGAGGGCAAGGTCACCAGTATTGTTTGTTTATGATTTATTTGCATTGGTTTATGTATTTTACGGTGTTTGAATACATTCAACCTAGATATTGGGTGGCATATAAATATGCATATATATAAAATTAAAATTGAAGTGCGGTTTGGCTCCTACTATGCTATTTTATTCTTTTAAAAACATTGCATGCAACCTTTCAAAAGCTCAAGATGGCTTCTGAAGAGAACAAATGAGCAATTAAGACAACAATAAAAAAACAAAGAAAGAACACAGACAGTATTTATCAGTCACCTGATAGTCACACAGGCTGTCACACAGCCAGTCAGCCAGAAAGTCAAATGGCAAGTACGTTATGCTGTACAAATTTAATTATTCCTTTATAACAAGTCAAGTTTTTTATTTTCTTTTAAGGATACAACTTTGAATGTTTTTTAAAAAGTAAAGTAAATTTACTGTGATATTATTTTCCTCATATTCTGGTCAGGTCTCTCCCCATTTGTTCTTTTTCAGTTCTGGAACCCAAGGGGTACTGTGTGTGTCTATGTGAGTGTTAAAACAACAACAACAACAACAACCTCCATTTATACTTCATTTTCCCAGTTCACAAGCAGTCATGACTCACTTCTGCATAACACCACAAAGTTTTAAATTACTTTGAAAGTTAATCTAAGAAAAATAAAACAGAACTACATTCACCAAAATTAAAATACCAAACCTAATATATACCTCTAAATCATATTGCCTGTAGGCAGACATCTCTGCAGGTATGAAAAGACATTTGTAATTGGAAATCAGAACAAATTACAAATTCTATTTATTTTTATTTTTTGCAATACCCTAGTTTATGAGATTTTCTATATATTTATGATTATATTTTAATCTTTTTTCTAGTAGTTTTAGGCAGCTTTTTCTAGGCCTCTCGTTTTATATGATAATATTTTGCATGCTTACTCATGTATTGAGCCACTTGTGAATAGCTTTAGCTCATAGCATACCATATAATTCCAATTTGTGTCCAATTTGTTTAGCATTGTGGACAAAATGTCAGTGATTGCCCTGTTAGTATGCATGGGATGTCCAGTTGCACATTAATGATGATAATGATGTCTTGTGAGCCATCTTCCTTTAATTCTATTCCTGATGCAATTTTTTTTTTATTTTTAGGGGAAAACCTATGCTGGAATGAAAATATAACAAATTCTGCTCCCCTCTAGGAGCGTCCTTGTAAGTGCTGCAAGGGAGGGATGCTTAAGGAATTCAGTATTTGTGAATTTTGATGAATCAATGGGGAACAGCCCTCACCCCAATCAATTACTTACACTGGGGAAGAGAGGAGGGGAGTGCAACTCTGTTGGTTCTCCGGCATCTCTCAAAGGATAGAAGTGAAATTGTCACTATGCCTTTTTTCAAGATCTTATACTTTCATTTTACACTGTTGTGTTGTTGGCTTTGGACAAATTAGCTTCTTTTTGAAGCAGTGCATGTCCATTTGTTTTTTCCCCTCTGGTGTCCCTAATCCATAAACTCTTAACCCTAATGGCACAATCATATGCATATTTACACAGAAGTAGTTCCTGTTGAGCTCAATGGGACCTGCTCCCTAGTAAGTGCATTTGGGTTCTCAGTCTGTTGCTAAAGATCTAACCTCAAATATGTACTGTTGGAAGGAATTAGGATTCAGCATCTTTGTCTTCTAACCTCCACCAGTCTCCACCAGCAGGGTGCCTTCACCACTTTGGAGGCCTCTTCTACTCTGTGGAAAATGTAGCAGAGCAACTGCTGTCATCACTGGTGTTCCTGGCAGCAGTAGTCAGGGGAAAGACCCACATGGGGTAATCTGGGGCAGAGCAGGAATGACCAAGGATTTGCAGGAACCAGTGCAGATCAAACAGAAGAAGATGCCCCCAACTTCTGCCTTGGCCAGCAGGAGTTGGCGAGCTGCATGTGTGGCTGAAGACCCATCTCTCTGTGCTTCTTAGCCCCTAGTAGGATTGCTCTGCAAATTACTATTCTTATGAAATGGCACCTTCATTTGAAATATGCATGCGGCTGAAAGAGAACTCCACTTTAATCCTTGACAGCATTTTCACATGTTTAATTTGGAAAAGAAATGTTTCTTAATCTCATCTTATTCAACTGCAATGTTCTCGAGAAAGGACATTTATCCAGATTCTCCATTACAGAAAAGTAATTTAGTTCTGAACTCTTCTCATTAGGAGAGCACTGCATGTCTTAGGAGTAGTCAGACTAGTTCATACATAGTTGTATGCGATTTCAGTTGAGATATTAATGTAAAAGATTTACTAGTAGTATTTTTACTTAATCAGATTTTTGACCTGCCCTTCAAAATAAAGGCAGTTTACTACAAAGAAGGCAATTATAGAATACACTGACACCATAGGGTGACAAAATAATTTAACACTAAAAAACAACTATAAAACAGATTTGGTAATCAGAGAACAAGATCTGGGCAAGGGAAAGTTTTTGCTGCCAAACGGGCATTAAAGTAGATGTCTGGCAAGCCTTCATAGGAAGAGAGCTCTATAAACAGGGCATTATAACCGTGAAGTCCTAATTTGGTCACCACAGAGGAAAGAGACACAAATTTCCTATAAGCTCTATTGGGCTTTAGAAGTGACCATGGGTGCTTTTAGGGGAAATTCCCAGGGTTGTAGAATGCCAGAAGGGCAGGAAATCCTAAATCTTCCAAATGGGATGTGTAATTGTAGCATAGCTATATTAGCGATATATAATATTGTGAACCCCCTTCATGGATCACTGCCTTGCCATGGCGAAGGGGCTTGAATAACTCAGAGAAGCTATGAACTATGCCGAGCAGGGCACCCAAGATGAACAGGTCATAGTGGAGAGTTTTGACCAAACGTGATCCACCTGGAGGAGGAACCGGCAAGCCACTCCAGTATCCCTGCCAAGAAAACTCCATGGACAAAGACAACAGGCATATAAAAGTTATGACGCTGGAAGATGAGCCCCTCAGGTCGGAAGGTGTCCAACATGCTACTGGGGAAGAGCGGAGGACAAGTACAAGTAGATCCAGAGCTGATGAAGCGGCTGGCCCAAAGCCGAAAGGACGCTCAGTTGCGGATATGCATGGAAGCGAAAGGAAAGTCCAATGCTGTAAAGAAAAATATTGCATAGGAACCTGGAATGTAAGAACCATGAACCTGGGTAAGTTGCATGTGGTCAAAAATGAGATGGCAAGAATAAATATTGACATCCTGGGCATCAGTGAACTAAAATGGACGGGAATGGGCGAATTCAGTTCGGATGATTATCATATCTACTGCTGTGGGCAAGAAACCCGTAAAAGAAATGGAGTGGCCCTCATAGTCAACAAAAGAGTGGCGAAAGCTGTACTGGGATGCAATCTCAAAAATGATAGAATGATCTCGATACGAATCCAAGGCAGACCTTTTAACATCACAGCAATCCAAGTTTATGCACCAACTACTAGTGCTGAAGAAACTGAAATTGACCAATTCTATGAAGACTTACAAGACCTTATAAAAGTGACACCAAAGAAGGATGTTCTTCTCATTATAGGGGATTGGAATGCTAAAGTAGGGAATCAAGAGATAAAAGGAACAACTGGCAAGTTTGGCCTTGGAGATCAAAACGAAGCAGGACAAAGGCTAATAGAGCTCTGTCAAGAGAACAAGCTGGTCATCACAAACACACTTTTCCAACAACACAAGAGACGACTCTACACATGGACATCACCAGATGGGCAGCATCGAAATCAGATTGATTATATTCTCTGCAGCCAGAGATGGAGAAGCTCTATACAGTCAGCAAAAACAAGACCTGGAGCTGACTGTGGCTCAGATCATCAGCCTCTTATAGCAAAGTTCAAGCTTAAACTGAAGAAAGTATGAAAAACCACTGGGCCGGTAAGATACAATCTAAGTCAAATCCCTTATGAATACACAGTGGAAGTGAGGAACAGGTTTAAGGATTTATATTTGCTGGACAGAGTGTCTGAAGAACTATGGGTGGAGGCTAGCAACATTATACAGGAGGCAACAACTAAAACCATCCCAATGAAAAAGAAATGCAAGAAAACAAAGTGGCTGTCCAACGAGGCCTTACAAATAGTGGGGGAGAGAAGGCAAGCAAAATGCGAGGGAGATAGTGAAAGATACAGGAAATTGAATGCAGATTTCCAACGAATAGCAAGGAGAGACAAGAAGGCCTTCTTAAACGAGCAGTGCAAAGAAATAGAGGAAAACAACAGAATGGGAAGAACCAGAGATCTGTTCAAGAAAATCGGAAATATGAAAGGAACATTTCGTACAAAGATTACCATAATAAAGGACAAAAGTGGTAAAGACCTAACAGAAGCAGAAGACATCAAGAAGAGGTGGCAAGAATACACAGAGGAATTATACCAGAAAGATATGGATGTCTCGTACACCTCAGGTAGTGTGGTTGCTGACCTTGAGCCAGACATCCTGGAGAGTGAAGTCAAATGGGCCTTAGAAAGCACTGCAAATAACAAGGCCAGTGGAAGTGATGGTATTCCAGCTGAACTATTTAAAATTTTAAAAGATGGTGCTGTTAAGGTGCTACACTCAATATGCCAGCAAGTTTGGAAAACTCAGCAGTGGCCAGAGGATTGGAGAAGATCAGTCTACATCCCAATCCCAAAGAAGGGCAGTGCCAAAGAATGCTCCAACTACCGCACAATTTCACTCATTTCACACGCTAGCAAGGTTATGCTTAAAATTCTACAAGGAAGGCATAAGCAGTATGTGGACCAAGAACTCCCAGAAGTGCAAGCTGGATTTAGAAGAGGCAGAAGAACCAGAGACCAAATTGCAAACATGCGGTGGATTATGGAGAAAGCTAGAGAGTTCCAGAAAGACATCTACTTCTGCTTCATTGACTATGCAAAAGCCTTTGACTGTGTTGACCACAGCAAACTATGGCAAGTTCTTAAAGAAATGGGAGTGCCTGATCACCTCATCTGTCTCCTGAGAAATCTCTATGTGGGACAAGAAGCTACAGTTAGAAGTGGATATGGAACAACTTATTGTTTCAAAATTGGGATAGGAGTACGACAAGGCTGTATATTGTCTCCCTGCTTATTTAACTTATATGCAGAATTCATCATGAGAAAGGCTGGGCTGGATAAATCCGAAGCCGGAATTAAGATTGCTGGAAGAAATATCAACAAGCTCAGATATGCAGATGACACAACCTTGATGGCAGAAAGTGAGGAGGAATTAAGGAACCTTTTATTGAGGGTGAAAGAGGAGAGCGCAAAATATGGTCTGAAGCTCAACATCAAAAAAACGAAGATCATAGCCACTGGTCCCATTACCTCCTGGCAAATAGAAGGGGAAGAAATGGAGGCAGTAAGAGATTTTACTTTCTTGGGCTCCATGATCATTGCAGATGGTGACAGCAGTCACGAAATTAAAAGACGCCTGCTTCTTGGGAGAAAAGCAATGACAAACCTAGACAGCATCTTAAACAGTAGAGACATCACCTTGCCAACAAAGGTCCGTATAGTAAAAGCTATGGTTTTCCCAGTAGTGATGTATGGAAGTGAGAGCTGGACCATAAAGAAAGCTGATCGCCGAAGAATTGATGCTTTTGAATTATGGTGCGGGAGGAGACTCTTGAAAGTCCCATGGACTGCAAGAAGATCAAATGCATCCATTCTTAAGGATATCAGCCCTGAGTGGTCACTGGAAGGACAGATCGTGAAGCTGAGGCTCCAATACTTTGGCCACCTCATGAGAAGAGAAGACTCCCTGGAAAAGACCCTGATGTTGGGAAAGATGGAGGGCACAAGGAGAAGGGGACGACAGAGGATGAGATGGTTGGATGGTGTTCTTGAAGCTACCAGCATGAGTTTGATCAAACTGCGGGAGGCAGTGGAGGACAGAAGTGCCTGGCGTTCTCTGGTCCATGGGGTCACGAAGAGTCGGACACGACTAGACGACTAAACAACAACAAATATTGTGAACAAACTAAAAGATCCATCATTACCTTTCTGCTTAAAGTTGAAATGCCTTATAGAGCACTGTTTTGAAATTGTTTATCAGATGCAAAAAAAGGAAATGAGTAGGTTCTACAGATCCATGAAGAGGTTTTGTAGAACTGTATCCATAATGATTAATGCAATCATGACATACTTCCTTTAACTATAGGGTTGCCATAGATCTGGGATTTCCTAGACATAGCTGGGATTTGGCTGTCAGAAACAATGTCTGGGTGGAAATCACTGAGATGTCCGGGAAAATCCGGATGTATATCAACCCATGTAGGAAATGTAGATTTTGGCAAATTTCACTTCAACCCCATTCAACTACCTTCTCTAGGCCTCCAATGTTTGAATTGCCAATATGTTGAAATTAATGGTGTGTTATCTATTTTGTCTATAGACTGCTCAGTAGTCTGAACAGTTTACAGTAAAGAAAACAAAAATCAAAATTTTGAGGGAAAAAAAATATTGATCATGAAAAAGAATCAGATCCACAGTTTAAAACACAACCAGACAAAACAAAAGTCATTCATTCCCCAGCTTGAAATATAAATTAAATTCTGTCCTACGCCCTTTGAAATTAAATGGCATGCTGCTGCATGTTCATGCTCTTTTCTTCACAATGTATAAAAGTTCAAAGTGTTCAGGGTTAATGCCAAATTGTACATTCAGATCTTCCTCAGACTGTGGTCAATACTGGCCTATCAGAATATTGCTTTGTCCTAATTAATGAAGTCTGTAAGTTGCTGACTTACAACAAACCAATGACAGCCTCATGGGAATGATTTGCAGAAATTAAAAAAAAACACCACTCTACTTTTAAGAGATGACTTAAAAGGAGCATGCAAAGGAAGAAGAAAACAGCAGCAGACCACACTATCAGCAGGTCCTCAGAAGCACCAGTTGTGACCACACTGCTTGAAAGGCTAAGAAGAGAAAGCCAGTGGCAACAGCCCCTCCACACACAATATAAGGTACAGACCACCTTCCAGGAGCTCTATGAGGTCAACTTCAAGAAGCATGCTAGAACTGATGTGGTGTCCATTCTCTCCTTTCATGAAGTCAGTCCTATATTAGAGCTACCTCTGAAACTGGAAAAGTTCCCATTTGAGTAGAGGAATAAATAGGTGATGAGCAGCATGCCTATTCTATGAAATAAGGCTGTCTCTGCTGCAGCACAGTGATCATTTTCCACCAGGAGGAATCACTATGAGGAGCTTATGGGAAGATTGTGCAAAAATGGCGGAAAGTGTGGTTATGGTGCATTATCCTTGAATTTCAAAGACATAGGTTACTTGTGAGGTACTGCAGGATTCAGACCCCATCTGATGAAAAGCTACTGATGTAAGTAACAAATGGACATGGGCCAACTCACAGGATTGTTCACCTAGCAATACAAAAGGCCCAGATGCTTCATATGACAATACAGGATACCATGGGGTATCCTTGCTGGTCCCAGGCACTTCATCCTCCCCAAAGTCATCCTAGTGGTGCAGCAATAAAACTGCTAGCACATTTGCAAAGTTAAGCTGGGTCCAATATGTGTTCAAATGGGACAGGGGACCTCATGTTGAGATTCCTGTATTGCAGAGGTTGGACTAGATAGCCATTGGGATTCCTTCCAACTCTATAATTTTATGATTCTGTGATCTGTATTTGAGCCTGAAAAACATAGACTGCATGGAGGGTTTGTTGTATAAGCACAATTTATGACATTGCAGAACATCACTTCAGATCATGAGGCACATCTGTTGCAGCATCACCCTTGGCTTCCAATTTCCCAGTTTTATGAAGCTTGAGCCAATGGGAGATACCCTTAGCTGTGATCTTAAACCAGAAGGTTTGTCAATAATTGAATTTGCCATCCGCCAAGCAGGTCTTCTTCAGCTTCTAAAGTTAACATGGCTGCCTCTGATGTTTGCAGAGGAAACGCTACTGCAGTAACACTGTTGGTGCACAGGGAGATGGAAGAAATTCCCCAATGCATCAAGGCAGTTAGAGAGGATAATGCTATAAATGAATTTCCTTGTAGTGGTGGTTGGGGAAGAGCAGAAGTTTCTATAATGCCCTTTGGCTGAAAATACATCTCCTCCATTTTCCCTCTGTGTTGCTGTCAAATCTTCAACTTACACAAGCTTCAATTTTCCGAATCAATTTTGCCCAGTGCCACAAAGTGATAACCAAGTGAGCAGTTGGATTTAGCTTTCTATTTATTGTTTTGTTGTTCCCTTTTATTTTAGTGGCTATCATTGTGCTAAAACTGTCTTTCTATCTATTTGAGGTGATTTATCAATGAACACATATGCATGGCTAATGCAGAGCAGTGGGAGGGAATAATGAGATATGGAGTTGGGTAAACAAAACAGCCTCCAGGAATCAGAGCATACAAATCTCAGAATTTAAAACAGAACAACCACAGATTCCTAATATATTGGCTCCACTTTGGAAACAAGTCCAGGCGATCTAAAATTCCAAAATCTGGGAATAAATTTGCACAATGAAAATTTCAGAAGCATGCATACCTAGTTGCACATTGGATCACTCTGAACACCATTAGCCAGCCCCCCCCAACATGTATTCTTATGTAATCTAGCTAGGAACTTTGCTATACTTCATACTGTCAGTTTAAGCAAGCCAATCATCAGCTGAATTGCTACACCGACATGATTTATCTCATCATATCTTTTCTTTTTGGCACCCTCTTCATAAGGGTTTTTGACCTTATTTTGTACCTGTTCATTTTAATTGTAAGAAATAATTACATATTGCAAATTACTTAAATCTGCCCATTTAAAATATTACAAAGTGCTGTGTGCTTTCTGCTTGACTTGGTTTATGACTCAAATAGTTCTTGGAACAAGTTATATCCTGAGAAAACAAGGAAATGTTATGGATTTAAATAGGATACCCAGGGACAACTCCAATCTCTAAGAAGAAGCCATAACTTTTATGGGAAGCATATCAAGCCCCCTGGGATCTGGTGGGCTTTTTTGACCCGATGGGAAGGTGGCGAACATT
This sequence comes from Podarcis bocagei, assembly GCF_964188305.1. NCBI lineage: Eukaryota > Metazoa > Chordata > Lepidosauria > Squamata > Lacertidae > Podarcis > Podarcis bocagei. The sequence goes on from NC_138133.1 coordinate 48,253,271, forward strand.
TGGCATAGCCCGGATTCATTGTCCATTTCTGTCACTTTATTGTAACGCATATGTTTCACCTGACATTTTTCATAGCTTGAGTTCTGAAAAAACCTCAGAAGATCTTGGTGTTACGGAGATATGAATTCATTCCATCAAGTTTCCCTTCTCTTCTGCTGTGTCATCATAATGCAATGAATGAAAGCTTCAGCAGGGCATAGCACCCTCAATTTACTTCAGCTGCGAGCATAATCACCTCCCACATCCATAGGTTTCTCCAGGAGACAATTATGGAATGCTGAACCAAAATACAGGGAGGGGAATTTTGCAAATATTCACACACATCCCACCTTGGATGAGCCTTTTTGGAAAGATACGTACTCCTCAGTAAAAGGTCGCAAAACGGCTTGCCAAGGAATGTCTCAGGGAGCAAAGGATGGTTCTGCATTGCTGAGGGGAACTGGGCCAAGGCAACTGCCCATCCTGTGCAAAGGAACTACAGCCACATTCAGTTAGGGTTCCTCTGTGCTACATTATTCTCATTGGGATGTACATTTGGGTGGAAATGGGGAAAGCTGGTTTGGTTGTCTTGACAATGAGGGCAAGTTGATTCTTTCCCTGTCCCGAGCAGCAGGTGAGAGAGGACCCAATAGCTGGGTGCAGGTGCAGAAAATAGGTAAACATATGGAAAGTAGCAAATTCTTGTGAACATCCCACCCCCTCCAATAGAGATTTTTGCAGCAGAAATCAAAGCTTATGAAAATGTGGTGCAGCACTAATTTAGACTGTCAGTTTCAAAAAAAGAGTGGTGAAGGTTAAACCCAGCAGTGTTTGCTTGATTTCTGATCAACTCTGCAGCTGGTGACTTTCTGAGTCTTACTATTATTCTGATCTCTCAGCCTCTCTGTATCTCCTGTTACCAATATATCCCCCATGCCTGATCTCCAGGTGACCTTCATTCTGTAGGGATCTTTGATCTATATCCAGCTCTCTTGTTTCATCCTTTCCTCCCTGACTAGAATTTAAACAAAGCCGGGATTTCCATGCGATGTATCCATTGTCTCCTTCAGACATCCACCTCTATCCTCCTGCCTACACATTTCACTTGGCTATCTCTGTTCCATAGACACCAGGACAAATCTGTAGCATGTTCTTCCTCTTGCAATCTTGTTATATTTTGTGAGATGGTATAGCAACAAAACAAGGAACCACCTAAAACCCTGCCCAGCCAAAAATAATTATTTAATTCAGCTCTGCCATGACCCATTTTCAGTGACATTATTTTTTCATCCTGGCACTTTTTTTCCAAATAAGTCTCTCAGCAAAGAAACTCGACACTGTTAAGGGAGTGATTGGCTCTTCTTACTGAATTACTTACTGTCTGGAAGGGGAGGCAGTTTGCCCAGTTTCGCTATTTTGATTAGGAAAACCTTTTTTCCCAACCAAGGGTGTGGAACCTTATTTATTTATATGATTTATATGGTGCCTTTTGCTCAAGCCACAGGGTGGTTGTAGCAAACTCCTAAGATAAAAGGAATCCATAAAATATAATCCTTGAAATGCACGATGTAGAACAATTCACTGAATAGAAATGTACTAATTAGCAGCAACAACAACTTATCCATTTATCAGAAGTCTGCCCCTAAAGCTGTACCTTATCCAGGTCTAAAATGATAAATAATTAGGCCTGATACATCTCATTAAGGAGCTCCATATATGAGGCATCACCACTAAAAAGGCCCTTCTTTGAGCCCCCCCCCCCACTAGCACTTCATCCTGTATAAGGACCATCAAGAGGGTTTCATCTATGAGCAAACTGATATGGAAAAGATGTTCTTGCAGATATTTGGGTCTCAGGTCACTTAGGATTTTTAAGTAAGGGCATTGAATTGGGTGCAGAAACAAATTGGAAATCAGTGCAGCTGTTTTAAGAGAGGAGAAAAATGCTTGTCCTTACCACCATTCTTGACGCAGCTAGTTGAAATTTCTAGACCATTTTGAAATGTATCGCCATGTAGACTACACTGCAGTAATCCAGGCTGGAAGTCACCAGAGCATGAGTAAACTATGGCCAGGCTACTCCTATCCAGAAATGACCACAGCTGATGCATCAGCCACAGCTGGACGTAGGTGTTCCTAGTCATTGATGCCACCTGGACCAGCTCAAACTGACAAATGAGAAAGGCAACAAAAAGGCGAGGGGAGTGCTTACGTTTATATCCATGTCACAAGCTGATCATTAGCAAATTAAATACAATATGTGAAGCACTAAATTTCCTTTTGAGAGATGTTTGGACAATGGCTAGGATGTTCCAGAGCTTTGAGTGACAGATGGAATAAAATTAATTGTTTACAGATGGATAGGGCAATTATCTGCTCACAGTTTAATTTTCCATTCTCTGAATGACAGCCAGAAAGAATACAGGTATTAACTGAGATTACCCTGAGTCAATATAATGTTGTTTGTACAGGTCACAAATATTGCTTCCACTAGCAGGGAAATCAAGCCTTCCTCCACATGGCTGGAATGTAACACATTCATAACCCAAGCAGATTAGCAGAAATAGTACCTATCTTGTTTTATAAAATGGCAGCTAATTAGCCTGAAATGGAAATGAGCACCATTTCAGGGGTGAGCTAATGAGCATGAAAAGGAGCTGAGTGGCGCTGCAAATTGTTTCCTCTTAATCTAGCACCTTCAGGTTTTGGAAAGCTCCCTTATAATTTCATCAAACAAAATTTTATTTCCTCTACAAAAAAAACAAACCCATTCTACCAAGGGGGAGTTGGGGAGTCTCCAGGTTGTCTGTTGCATAGAAGCTCACATAGTTCTTCTGAAAAGGCATGGATGACTTCTAGGCAACATCACATTATAATTCTCACAGTGCTATGTGATATCCAGAACCAATTGGGCTTTTCAATGGTAACAAATTGTATTCATGTCAAGAATTTAGTCTGCTCTTATCCCACTCTTCTGCAATTGATCTAACAGGAACCAAGACAAAAATCTCAGCACTGCAGCAAGTTACAGATACTGCAGCAAGTATTTGGTTTATAGTCCTAATTTTTCTAAGACACAGCCGCACAAAATGATAATCTTAGCCCTGTTAAAATGTACAGTGGTACCTTGGGTTAAGAACTTAATTCAATCTGGAGGTCCATTTTTAACGTGAAACTGCTCTTAACCTGAGGTACCACTTTAGCTAATGGGCCCCCCTGCTGCCGCCACACGATTTCTGTTCTCATCCTGAAGCAAAGTTCTTAACCCGAGGTACTATTTCTGGGTTAGTGGAGTCTGTAACCTGAAGTGTCTGTAACCCAAGGTACCACTGTATCTTGCTTTTAATCTTTCACCCACAGGTGGAACATTTTAAAATTAACCTTTCCATCTTCCCTTTCTTCCTTGTGGCATTGGGTAATGTTAGTGAGCCACACTGCATTGCCCGTGCCTACTGGGGAGGCAGCCTTCCTTAAAGTCTGTGTAGCAGTCCGTGGAGCATACAATTCTTCAAGGTGCTGATGTGACTGCCTTAGTAAAGGGATCTGACAGTAACTGTCCTTACTGAGAAGCAGCATTACTCAGGCTGATTGCTTTTATTGGATAATTATTACTTTTTAATTTAGATTCAATAAAGGAACTTCCCTGTGTTCAGCAGAAACACTGTTAAATGTTAATGCTGTCCACAATACAGAGGACACTTCTTCTTTTTCCATATACCAAACAAAGTGAGGCTGCCTGTTGCCAGCTACAGATTTATTGGTGTATGGATTGCACATATTAAACACAGTCATCAGGCTACAAAGGTTCCATCACCATCTGCCTAGAAGCTAACATCATTAAGGGACAGACTCCATATATCTTCTTGACTGATGCGTTGATCTTCCCCACTCCATTGACTAATGAATTGGCATCAGTGATGTTCCCCAGCATTGGTGTGCACATGGCTAGTTTACAACACTTGAATATTGATGAATTGATGAACGATAATGGTATTGGGCTAGCCACAATGCTACTCTGGATGCAGTTTTCACAGCACTGGTGGAGAATATGCAGAAATCTAGTCTGAAGGTGACATATATCAGCAAGATTCCACTGTATCATTTGTTGTCTAGACCATTTGGCTCTGATGCAAAGTGCTCATGGCACCCATGCAGCTACGTTCCATATAGCACTTCCAATTGTTCATGTGCTATCAGCAGCAATGGGAGAAGCAGCACATTTCCTGAAGTGCAAAATATTGTAAATTTAAGGGCTGGTAACAGGAAATGTCCTACAAAAGAAGAACAGTCCTGTGGGATGATGTAAACCAGGGGCCAGCAGCCTTTCTGGGGCAATTGGAATATCTGGAATTTTGAGAAATTGCCATGAGTGCCAGTCACACAAACTGCCATGGAAGCATAGCACAAATTGGTTTCTACATCTAATAGTGCAGAAAACTTTGATATTAAAGCAGTTAAAAAAACATGGCATACATGTTGTAAGAAACTTAATATAAATTAAACTATTATGAGCTGGATCCATCCAAAGTTAAGTTCATTTGAGAAAGTTAAACATATGCTTAAAGAACCATCAAAGTCAAGGCGACTTATTTTTGAGGACTGCAATGTAAGTAACACTTAGTTCAATGGAGCTTCCTCCCAGATAAGCAGGTATTGTATTGCAGATCTAGAAAATATTAGCACTCTGTGCCTGTTGTTGTTGTTGTTGTTCACTGCGAAAGACAAGAAAGGCAACAAAAAAGAGACAGAAAAGTGCTTAGTTTCATATCCATGTCACATACTGATTGTAATCAAATTAAACGCAATATGTGAACCAGTAAAATTCTCTTTAAACATACACTCCCTCAACATTACCAAACAAATATTAGAATGCAATGAATTATCTTGTATTTCAAGATCACTCTGATTCAGCAAAGAGGTCCAGTCTTTGGAGAGAGACGCTACTCCATACAATATCATGAACAATCCTTGCACTCCCAAACCAAATGGATTATATTGGAAGACTACAACCAGCTGCTCTTTCTTCATAGTAAGGACAGTTCTATCAGAAAGGTGTTGTTATTCTCAACAAGTGAAGAGTGAAGAGTGGCTAGCTCTGAACTGGGTTTAGATCTTGTAAGGTAGTATCCGTACTCCCAAGGACCTCACCCTCCACTGAGCCCTTTGCACTAAGGCAGACTGTGCACTTAGTGCAAAATTACAGAGAGGTGGTGGACTGCCACGCTCCAGGCCAGAGAGATAAAGCCAGTGTAGTGTAGTGGTTAGTGTGTCAGACTAGGGCCTGGGAGACCAGAGTTCGAATGACCACTGAGCTATTAAACTCACTGGGTGACCATGGGCCACTCACTGCCTCTTAGCTTAATCTACCTCACAGCATTATTGTTGGGATTAACTGAGGAAAGGGAGAGCCATGTATGCCAACCTGAGCTCATTGAAGAAAAAGATTGATTGATTGATTGCCTTTATACCCAATCAATTTACATTTACCCATACCTCAATAATAGTCTGAGGTCTCAGTTAGTTAATTAGGCCCATAAGATGCAAAAGCCAGGGACAGGGGACCCGTGCCCCTCCCAGGTCTTATAATACCTAACCATTGACCATGCTGGTAAGGTCACACATCCCCAATAATGTCATAGGTCCCCTGTCCCTGATATAAGAGAAAGCACATGTTGAAGCCAGCAGCCTGCACTTTGGGACTTGTCCAGGGTCCTGAAGAATCCTGGCAGACATGGCCATGACTAGTTATGGGGGAAGGGGGGCTGTTATTTGCCATGAATCACTGTCATTGTAGACTCTTGGGTGCTTGTGGGAAACCTCCGTAATTTGATATTTAAGCGCCACTGGCGGTGACAAGTTTGTTTCCCTTGATCTCATGGAAGCTAATACATTTCAGTAATCATTAAATCACTGCACATCTTTAAAAGATTCAATTAAGTGGCATAATAAAATTAGATGGTCTAACTAATGACATTTCCCTTTGTTACCTGTTTTCTGTGAATGCACCCGATTTAACCTAACAAAACTAATATTTCTTTAGCACACCCCTGCAGAATCATGCATCTGTTTGGAATAACTTCTAAATTTATCTTAAAAGCCCCTCTTTTGTCTTTCTTCACAGATCAGAAAATTATAGTCTGGAGAATCAACAGAGACAAAGACAGAGCAAAAATAGGACTTACATCACAAACAAAGTAATTACACTGACTGGAATCAAAATGAGATCATTTTTCAGAGCTGTTGGGCGTGAGTGTCGGTTGCCTTCGGGCATCTTTAATTTATGTGACTGCTGCTACTTTTGCAGCAAATAAGCTATTCTGATACTGACCTTCATAGCACCACAGGGGTAATATATTTCACATGGCTGGAAGTGTCCTAAATAGTTCTATATTTCCAATGAACAGGGAATACATTATTTTCCCTCTTTTTATAGATGACAAATAGACTTTCATCTTTGCTACAGCATATTTATTAGATGAACCTGCTCAAGTAATTAGATTTTTTAAAGAATCTTGAAAAATTGCAAACTAATTTTCAAACTGAGTCAGATAATATTACAAATGTTCTACCAGAAATTTTTGGTTTACCGAAACAGAGGTAAAATAAAAATAAAAATGATTCAGAATATATAGTCAAGCTTTTGTGGATGTTGGGAATGGAAGAGTCTTATGCTTATGTGTGACTGATGCTGGGAGGCCATAGAGCCAGTTTGGGGAAACTGACCTTCCAGAAGTTGTGGGACCACAGAGCTCATCATCCCCAACACTGGCCATGATGGCTGAGGCTGATGGGAGGAGGAGCCCCCAGATATCTGGAGGGCCATAGGTTCACCAGCCTTGCCATATAAAACACTTTGAAATTGTTTATGGAATGGCTTCAAACGACCAGAAGTGACAACACATTGTGAATGTGTTGGAGATAAATGATTGAAATACAATGATAGCTAACAGGTTGGGAATATCAGTCCTAGAGGGTAGATGTGGATCTCCAAGTTCCTCAATTATGTCCCTGGAACTCTTGCTAGGTGCTGTCAGATCTCCAGCCAGCCCTGCTTTGCATCCTCTTGAGTGGTTTTTTTCTGAGTGGAATGTGCCATTGAAATCTTACTCTCATGAATAGAGAGTAGAGAGGGATTGGGTGGGCCTACTGCACAAAGGGGAAAAATGCATTCATTGCTGCATCCACATTTACCTCTGGCCCTGCTCACCACTGACATGTGGCCCCCAGAAGGTTGCCCAGAAAAGGAATGTGGCCCTTGGGATGAACAGGTTCCCCAACCCTGATACTGTATACGTTAACACTCAAAATTGTCAGCAGATTGCATGAAGGGAGAAGTGGCTAAAATGAGTTACTCTATGACTTCATACACAAATTCCTTGAGTTTGTTATGAAAATACAGGATCCGTTTGGGGACTAACATTTCCCAGTTCTCTGCCAGCTAGATTTTTATTTGAAGTAGGCAAACTGAGCACATAGTAAACATATTATCCCCTCAATTATATTAAATTACCTCTCAGGGGCAGCTCTGCTCCATTGTCAAAGGCCAGCAACTTGTTTTTAATGATAAATGTGAATGTCGTTGGGACATTCTGTACCACCATTTAACTCTGCAAATGGAACTCTAATCAGTTGTGAAGGTGTAATTAGATGCTGAAAAATAATTACCTTGGTCATATCATTAGAAGTTTTTTCTCCCTGTAATCCCCTTGTGATCCATGAACAAATTACTTTATTAGGAAATCATTAGATCTTAATTTGTTTCTACATACATCAATATTAATTTCTTATAATGTGGCACTGCATCCTCACGATAAATTCACATTAATGTGCAGTTAGCATTTCGGGGTATAGCTTTTGCCAACCTTGGATACAATGGACCGCTCTGGAGTATTTAAACTCCTAAACTTCATCCTTCATTATGCCAATGGGTCATGTACTGAAAAATAATGTTAAAATGGGTAATCTAAACCTAGTGTACATTCACAGGATCATACTATGGATAAGAAACAATTCGGCATCCTTGTGCAGCTGTTATATTCTCAAAGGAAAAGGAACAATGCAATGAGATTTGTGGCAACTTGCCTGTGGGTCAAGCATTAGTGGGGAAAGAAGGAGAAAGGAAAGAGTGTTTGGTTGAAACTGGCCTGCAGGCCTTTCCTTACCCCAGAAAATGAATTTGATGACTCAAAGTAAGCCCCATTTCTTTGACAATTCAGTTTAATTGGAATATAATTCAATTAACTTCATCTCAAGAATTGTCTTTGTCTGGAAGCAACTTTATGATAAGATGCAAAACCTGGATCTGTAATTAAATGGTGCATTTAATTTTATTTTATTCCGCACACCTTTGCCGCAGGAAAAGCTTCCCTGTGGTTCAATAGCTTGTAATTTTAAACAGCTAAAGTTCAGCCCAATAAAATGCATGATCTTAACCTACTCGGCGGAGCTAATCCTTACCGAGGCATTTGGGGGCACGACAAGAGAACAGCTCAGCCTCCCGCAAGCTCTCCTGGAGGAGTGAAAAGCTACATCCTCTTGATATAGGAAAACTTTTCTCTACCGCGTTTAGACCACACGTTGCTTGTGAAAACCTAATGACTACAACATGAAACACGGCGGTTCCAATTAAGATCAAAGGCACACAATATGACCTGAGGAGCCCCAGAAGTACGTTCCACGAGGCACTGAAGCTATAAAAGAGAGAGGAGAAACATAACCGGCAGATTTCTTTAGACAAAAGGAACAAAGTGCTAAACTCATCAATATAACTAAGCGGCATAAATCAACCAAAAGCCAGCTAGGAAATATTACTTGACACTATATACCTGGACGCTAGTACAAGGAGATAAAACTATAGATGGAGGTTTTTATGTTTGGGGTTTATGTCCTCATGTTTGATGGGTCTCATGACATAACCTTCAACTCAAGGGGGTCAGCGTTTATATTTTGGTCCAATTCTGTCAAGCTTGATGGGCTTGTGGAAGGAATTATTTGGGGCCAGTGTCACTGAATATGCCAAGGTGGCATCTGGCTGTTTCTCATTCTGGATGATAGCCATAGCTTACATGACACACGTTTCTCAGCTGGAATCAGGGCTATATGGAATAAGCAGTTTTGTGATCACTACTGGGGGTGTTTTTGTTTTTATACAATGTAGCCACTTTAGGCAAAGTTTGATGGAATGTTAGTGAAAACATTGATTAATCTATTTGCATGGACATAAAGATCAAGGTTTCACAAAGACTATAAAACAACTTTTTCAGCTCTCCTGATGCTCTGTACATACTTAAGAGGAACAATAACCCCTGAATGTGTGAAGTGTGGAGTAGTTTAATTCTCACCAAAAGAAGCCTTTCATTCCCCTAATGGTGGTACAGCTCAAGTGGTGCAGGTGGAAGTTGTTTTCTAAAAAGAAAGGTGGCAAAGCTGAGGAATGATAGTGGGAAGTCATCAGTGCTTAAAACTCTGGTCTCATCCTAGGGACTATATTCCCCTGGGTCCCGGGGGGTCTCTGCCATAGCTTCAGTTCACACAATGGCTGGATCTACCTGCCATCCCTGCCTCTGGTGCCATAGGTACCACCAGCCACATAAGAAGTAGTCAGAGACAAAAGAAGGGTCGCCTAGGGGTGTAAGGGCCACAGGTGAAAATGTGAGTTGGGATTGGGAGGAATAGAGGAGTTCTTCATCTTGGATTTCAAACTTCAGTCAGATATGTTTATACCAGAGCTAGAGAAACTTTTTCAGTTTGGTGGCCACATTCCTTTTTCAGCAGCCTATCTGAGGGCCACATGCTCAGGTGGGCAGGGTCGTATGTAGAAATGAGTAGAACAAATGCAACAGTTACCTTCGTACAGTAGGCTAATTTTGATGCACACTCACCGACCCCTCTTGATCCACCATCCAGACATCATCAGAGTTTAAGGGTGCTTTCACATTATCACCTGAGAGCACAGTGAAGTTTCCTCACTCAGTGCATTTCACAGCTCTTCCTCACCCTAGCTGTTCTCATCAGCACAACATCAATTCATTTCTGTTGTGTATGCACCAGAGGGGCACTGATTGAGCAGCGAAGCTTTTACCCTAAACAAAGCTGTTCACACCTTGGTTAGAAATGAATTTTGTTGTTGTTGTTGTTTGGTTGTGTCCGACTCTTCATGACCCCATGGACCAGAGCACGCCAGGCACTCCTGTCTTTCGCTGCCTCCCGCAGTTTGGTCAAACTCATGTTGGCAGCTTCGAGAACACAGTCTAACCATCTTGTCCCCTGTCGTCCCCTTCTCCTTGTGCCCTCAATCTTTCCCAACATCAGGGTCTTTTCCAGGGAGTCTGAATGGCTTAGTAACTTGATATCTCAAGTCCCTGATTGACACTGTTCTGTTTTCCCTTTACTATACTGTGTCATGCATAGGATGTTGTCATGTTGGTCAAGATATGCTTTACTTTACTTTAAAGGGTTGGCACCAAGAGGAAGAAAGTCTGGTCTAAGGAGGAAAAGGTCCCAATGATACCCTGTGCCCAAGGCCACCTTGAAACCTGAAGCCGGCCAGAAGAAGAGCCTGCTGGATCAGGCCAATGGTCTATTGAGTCCAGCATCCTGTTCTTGCAGTAGCCAACCAGATGCCTGTGGGAAACCAGCAAGTAGGATTTGAGCAAAAGAATGCTCTCCACTGATGTGGTTTCCAGTAACTGGAGGATGAGGATGATGGTAACCTTAGTTCCACTAAATTTCCAGCTAAGATGCTTCACAGGGCAGAGTTTTTGTTGGTCAAAGCTGAATAGGCTGCTTCAGGCAGCTTTATAGCAACAAATACCCCAAAAGTTGAATTATTATTTCTGTTTGCTTCATTGATTGACCTCATGCTCTGGTGAGTAAACTTGTTCACTATAAGGAAAACAGCTTATTAGAGTGTCAAAAGTATGAGCTCCACTTTAAGTTAATTTAAAACAAGGCAAGATTGTTGACGGATATTCTGTAATGTTTCCAATTCACAGAACCAGCAGCTGGCACGCGTCGATGCCACATTATTAGGAGAGGGGATTCTGAAGAGCAATAGCTGTCCACTTGTCTCCATGGGCGTCATAAAAAGAAGAGGGAGAATAAATACGATGAATTATTGATGCCAGTTACATCATTTATGCTCCTGTGGAATGGCATGAATAATCACCACAGTGCTCCTTCCAGTTAATATAGTCTATAAAGATGTGTGGAGAAGATACGATTCATCTGCCATTTGAACTGTCCTCCAATAAGTCAAAGCTCTGTTTTGGCTCTTAAAAGAACCAATAAAATATGTCCTTGGGACAAACCCACCCAATTTCAGAGACATTATTTTACTGTTAGAGGTTTGGTACTTTGAAAAAAAATGGATACTGCCAGGTTTTCTCGTGTGAAAGGCTGTTCCCTAAAAACTCTGCCTTCACCCCATAAGCTTGATCCCCGAATGCTGAAGTTACTACAGCTTCCCATTAATGCCCACTCTCCCACAATATATCCAGGCGGAAGCTGTTCTCCTGCAATGTGCATTCAGCATAGCCACTCCTATTCCTCTGTTACTAGTACCACTAGCAGTTCAGGACTGGTAGATTAAGAGCGAGCAAAGCTACCCTGGCCTGCTCCTGCTCTTCTCCCTTCAGCCCTAGACAGGGAACTGGCTCCAGCCTCCTTGACCTTACAATATTGTTTCAAAAAGAGGGTTCAGCTCACCCCAGTTTCCCAAGTAGGAGGAAGTTCCATTTGGCATTTGGGCCCTCTTTACTGGACCTGTTTCCCTTGGATGAGAGAACACTGAATACATATTTTAGCCTTGTTCAAGTTTTCTAAAGCCCTTGTGCAACAATGGAAAGTATTCTATCACTGTCTGCATGGCCTTTCATGAGTTGGAGGGATAACTTCTGCAGCGAGGCGACTTTTCTATTCATGTTGGTTCCCCATGTGATTTAGAATTCTTTTTGTCTAGGATTCTAAATTGTGCTGGGATCCAACAAGAGCAGAGAAGGCTCCCTCCAAATTGTGGAAAGTGACAGGGGTGGAGGGCAAAGAAACATGCTCATCCTAATTCTCCCTCAGTTTGGAGGTGAGAGGAAGGAGTGAGCTACTGGGAAGGCTGGCACAGTGAAAACACACTGGCAGGAGTGCCAGATTGGTCCCAGTGGTACATTTGCACCATGCCTATCTCCTCACCTCCCTCTCTCCTAGTAAGCAACAGTGACTCAGAAATTGGGAGGTTAGGTAAGCACCACCGCCCCAACTATGCAGTGCATTACTGCTGGTACTTTGTTGGGGAGAAGAAAGCATTTGGTAGAACCGATTCAATAATTATTGTGAGCAGTTGTTTCTTCACCCCATTCCAGATAAAATGGAAGTCCATATGAAAGGTCAACAGAGACAGCAAATTATGTGTACTGTTGTGGCTGTGTGTTTTTGGGGTGGAGCCTCAAGAGAGAAATTGTTTGGTGGTCACTGGTGAGCCCCTGATGAATAAATCTAGACATTTCAACTTATCCCTTAGAAACTGCACATAAAAATATTTTTACCTGATATCATATAAGGAAGATTGGGAGTGTGTTCCTTGAAACACTCACCAACAGCTAAGACAGGCAATATTTAATCTGACATAAAGCAATTGGACAGAAGCAGAGCTTTTTTCATGCAGTGCTATGAGATGTCACAACCCCCTATTTTATAACTCAGCCATAAACATTTGCTCCAGGCTGGAACTTGGCAAGCCATATTTCATCTGGGGAACAATTTTAGTTTAAACAAATTAAAGAAATATCAGTTTGCTCATTTTTAAATGTATGAGTGCCAGCGTTTTCCCCCTCCATGCATATGACTCAATAGGGGTTTGATTTATCAAAATTAATTTGGCAAATGATTAGTTTATAACTGGAAGTAATTGCTTTGGAGTGGGAGTTGAAGGAACAAAGGAAACGATACTTTAAGAAACCTAAAATATCATCTGCAATGCACACTGTTGCAGTCTTCCAGAGGTCTCTTACATCCCATAGATTGGAATCCTCTTAGAGAAGAAAACATGAAAAATATCTTTTAACAGTGTAAAAGAAGAAAGCATTCTCCTATGACTTTTATTATCCTTCTTAATATTGGCACTAATGTGCAAAATCAAACTGGATGAGTGTAAGCAAGCTTCAAGCTGCACCTCTACCCTGATAATATTATGGATGCCTGTTTCTAATATTATCTATGCATTGTATGCCTATTCTTATGATATGCAAGCCACCTAGATTCCAGTGCAAGAAATATTACTAAATATAGCAGTCAAAATATTTTACTAAATATAGCAGTCAAAATAGCTTGGATCTGGCCTTCTAAATTAATGAGTATAGCTTTATTTGTTGTTATTAGCATTTATTGGTCACTTTTTTCATGAGAAGTGACCCAAAGCAGCTTACAAAATGGCACAAACCAGTGCACTAGTTTTTATTCCTTCCCCCACCCCAGGTTTTTCTTAATCAACACTCTTCATTTTCTGGCTGTTTTAGAGTTCACACAGCTTTCTTCCTTTTTCAGATCACAGGACTCATCTTTCACTCATGTCTGAAAGATGAGCAATGTTGGTGACCCCTGCTTTACAGCATAAACAAAAATGATGAGATTCTAGTCCAACAAGCTTACAGTCTAAAGTTTGACAGATGGAGGAGAGGAAGTAGGCACGTCCTGTGCCACCCTGCCATTGGGCTGACAGTCCACTCGGGCTGATTTACAGGGCAGGTGGATAAGGTGGATAAGGCCACCAAACAACCATGTGGATCGAATGCACATTAGTGCATATCAAATGCAGATCTGCTCTGCAGATTTGTGCCAATGCAAAATGCCTTAAGAATTAATCACTGATTTCCTTTCTGGGAATACATGTTGCTAATCTTTTAGCAATGTGCCCAAAATTGAAAATGTATGAACAAGTTCCGCTGAAAACTGTGAAACAACAGCAATGGTTCTTAGTCGTCAGGACTTCCAAATGTGTGAGAGAGTTGTTCATCAAAGCTGGCAACTCTCTATTAACCAGTGTTTAGCTTCAACCCCCCCCCCCCCCCCGCTCTCTCTCTCTCTCTCTCTCTCTCTCACACAAACACACACACACAGAGAGAGAATATTTAATTTGAGCCAGGTCTTAGATTAAAGATCTGTTTCAATGTTAAGGCTCTCCCCTGAGTCATGTGAAATTGTAACAAAGTTCAGTGCGTTTGAGCATGTATAGAGTACCATTCAATAATTAGAAAGTAAACAACACTAACCTTCATGCATCAGGGATTTAGGGGAAAGGGTTTTCAGTTCAGAGAGATGATTTAAGGCAGGCAGGATCCCTGGCAAAGACAACTTCACAAATTAAACACTGTGCTCGCTTGCTACCTTGCCCAGACAGTCCCTGGTCATATGAAGTGGGATACTACAAGTACCATCCCACAACCCAATAATTTTCATCCCTGCTATCCTTCCTGCCCTTGGCCTGAGGGACAGATGTGTCCTCAATTGTGTGTGTGTGTGTGTGTGTGTGTGTGTGTGTGTGTGCGCGCGCACACACACACACACACACACACACACACACCCCTATCTATCTATTTGTCTGTCTGTCTGTCTGCCTGCCTACCACTAAGTCTGATATAATAAATACTTAAAAACAGCAATGGTGAAACCTGCAAACTCTAATGCAGCAGGCAAATGGGACTTGAGGGATGCTGACTTGGTGTGTGCTGCTGGTGATTTTGAGCAGTTACATAGCCCAGCTGCAACAAAAAGGGTTATTTCTCCCCCACTCCTTTTTCTTTTTCTTTTATTTGGCTGTGGGATTTAAGGATGAGCTGATTTGTTCTGAGAAAAGGGTTGAACCAAAGGGAAAGATGCTTCTGGGGTGTAATCAAGTCAAAGCAATCACAAACTCATGCCCTTAATGCTTCAGACACCATTAGATTTAAATATTCATGGTGGGGTGTTGCTTCATACTAAGCTCATTTATGTTCTTGTGCTTATTAAATTATCTCGTGGCTTCCCCGCCCTTCCACTGTCTCCTGAGGGATCCCCCTTTGTAAAAACTTTTCAGCTTAATTCTATTAATTGCCATATTGTCTTGTCTCCTGTTTCCCCTTCTGGGTCCTGAACTTGTGTCTCTCTCCAGTTCTTGAACTCCTAGGCGATATTTCTATAGCATTGACTGACAACTCACTTGATCCAGAAACAAAGCCTCTGTTCCCTTATCTTTCACTCCCAGGCTAAATGTTTAACAACGTAGCTACAGAGTTGCAGTTTATCGCCGACCTATTAGTTTCGCCAGGTAGAAAAGTCCTCCAGCTTTGACGCTATCCCTGGCTGCGGGTGGGGTGGTCAGTAATAATCCATTAATTTATTCTCAGCTACATTAAGATGCTATTAACTCTAATTATGGAAACATAAAGGCAAGCATTTTCCTTTAGTGAGTTAGAAATCACGCTCATCTGTTCCAAGCTTTTAATTTAGAGGTTGAAATGGGTGTCTCTAGACCACATACTGCAAAATAACATGGTGTTTCTAAGCAGGGAATTTGTAAAGTGTGAAGCAGCTCTTAATGGGCTTTGAAGGATGAACATGTGATATTGTACGGAGCTCTGAGAAACTTCATCCACACAGATTTGTTTTAATGCTTGTAGTGTTTTGTTGTTTTAGGCTGAATGTTGTTTGGGAAGGAGGACAGGATAAAAACTGAATAACAGCAACAACAGTAATAGATCACCTCATTTTTCAAATAAAATCTGTTGGTTTTTTCCTGGCCTCCCTGAGCTTGCCTTAGGTCACCTGCATTACAGTTTGTCTGAAAAGGTGAATAAAAACCAATATAATAAAATAATTAAATCCACATTGTTTCATATAGCGAATGTCTTGTTTCTTCTCTCAGAGAATATACAGAAATATGTTACAAGAAATGCATAGCTACTACTACAAATGGCTGTCCCATGTTGTTTGGCCCACAACCCATGTGACATGACTTACTATATTTTTCCATCTATAAGATGCCCCCTATTTTGGGGGACTCAGATTTAAGAAAATGGAGGGAGATGTATCTGTGTATAAGACGCCCCCTAATTTTTGACATTATTTTTTAGGGAAAAAACCTAGTCTTATACATGGAAAAAGATGGTATTTATTTCATTTATATCCTTATTCCTAGGCCACTTTACCACCACTAAGGACTTCAAAGTGTAGAACGATTTGTTATTATATTTAAAACATATTTCACACTTTTTCTCTCCCTCTGCTCTGATTCAGTGAACAAAGTGGAGTGGGGCTAGGAAAATCAGAACTTGATGACACTGTTATCATGTGCTCTCTTTTCCTATGTGTTACCTGGAGAAGCACAGTTGTGAGGTTGCTGGGTTTTTTAGACACAGTCACTCATATTCATAAGGTAAAGTTCAATTCATAATCTTCTTTGGTTTTTCCAGCCATTTGCCTTTGTTCCATGTTATAACAGCCATAAAATAGGCTGATGTCTTAGGTACCTTGAAACAGGAAATATCTCAACTAAGGGTGGAATCCAAATCCCCTTTGTGCTGGGCTGGGGGTTGGACTGGGTGGAGGTGTCCCTTCATTCAGACCTACCAGCCTCCCCACTTTAGTCACTGAACATGTTGGCAGGCAGAAGTGATGCCAGCTGCAGTCAGCAGAAAGCTCCTAAAATGGAATTGCAGGAATTAAAGGCTGAGTTGGCCCAGGACCCATTGGGTCTGGAGCCAGCTCCACTGCCATCATGGCAGGATCGCTTGGAGTGATTTGCCTGCCTCTGCCTTCTGCCCCAACATGGATGCAGTGGATGCTCTCTCAAGCTCTGCCAGATGGCAGCCAGGGTTTGGGTTGGGCCCTTGAGGCTCAGCTAGATGGTGCCCAGGTTGCTTCCACATCTCCTGTGCTTTGCGCATCACAGTATTCTACTGTTTGGGTCTTATATCAAAGAGATGGTTGTTGCTATGTAATAAAAATAAATCTCGCAGCCTCACTGCCGACAATAAGAAAATGTAAGTTCTGCCTTCGAAAGCTCAACTTCTCTGTTTGATGTGTGTGCGCAGGAGGCAAAAAACATAGTGAGGAAGGGAGTGCAGTTTAACTGAAACATTGCTCCAGTAATACAAAAAATGGATTGGGACAAAAGCAGAGAGCTTGTATTCCAAGTCTATAATTTTTTTATGGTCACAATACACAATAAACTGAATTAATGGCACATTGAAAAAATTGTTATTGCTTTACTTTACAGTGCACAAATAGCATGTAATAACTCTGTAGTAACATTGCAACTATATTATCCAAGGGCCTTTATACTACAAGAGAGAAAGGGAACACCAAAGAAGCAAAGCAAGGAGAAACTAGATTTAAAAGGAGATGGGGAAATTGGAGATTGGAAGAAGCCCGTCTGTTTTCTTTATGTGAGCCTTTGGGGGCTTCTTTCAACCAGTGCTACACAGGAAGGAAAGTGGCTTTGCTGAGTTTAAATAAACTCATCAAGGGTGTAGAAAGCTGTTGATATGTGTGCTTCTCTGGTGGAAGAATAGTTCACAGTATTAAGTAGGATTGGGAGAGAAATTCATTCAGTTCACATTTTATTGCGAATCTATAAATTTGAAACTCCTGAAATGAAAAGCACAGCTCTGCTTTGAAATTTGCAGTTTGCCAAATTTTGTGATGCAGTTCTTCAACCAGAAAACATGCACATTAATGAAGACTATGTTTAATAAATGCATGCTAGTGAAAATCATGCACAAACATGCATTCTGTTAGAGGAAAATTGCTTGCAAAATTCAGAAGTGTGCAAACAAATGAGGAAATGGGGTAACTGACAGTTGAAAAAAATGAGGAGTTGGGAGGAACCTAGATTAACAGATTCATCCATCTCTGGTATTAAGAGATCCTGCTTTGTGAATATCCACCATGTAGGGCAGTCGTTCAAAATCTGTGGTGCATGCACCACAAAGAGGATTGATAAAAGTCCTGGTGTGCTGACTCCCTGAGACTGAAACAACAGAGAGGCTGTATTCATATGTATGTGATGATAAACCAACCACTAACAGTACCTCTAACTTGTTGAGCTTCAGTCTCAGTTTACTCCCCCCAAAGCCAGTGCATTACCTCAGCCAGATAATGATTAAGCACTTCTACTGTGTCATTTGGGTCTGCTGAAAAAGAGAAAGAGTCCAACTTCTGACACCAGCTGTCTTGGAGGGCAGTGCCACCCACTCCCAACCTGGACAGCCTCTTCAGAAGACTATCATGACTGATGGTACTGAAATATGCTGGGAGTATCCATAAGGATTACCAGAGTAACATTCTCCCATCTCTCTTTGAGGAATGGCACCAGTGATGCTCTTTAATAAGGGGTTTCTCCAACTCAAGTTCCAATTTTCAGTTTTCTAGCTTTTTTTTTTACAGTTGTGTATGTTGGTTTTCAATGTTTCACATTCAATGCATTCTTCTCATTCCCATGCTGGAGCAAATGCCTGAAACTTGCTACTGTAAGAATATTGTCTCATCTTGAGTCAGTTTTCCTATTCATTTGTGCAATAGTCAATAATGCTGTCATACAGCCTTCTGAACTCCAGTTCATCTTCACTCCTTCCTTAAAAATTAATTCCACCATCACCAACAATACAGAAAATGTCTGCAGGAAATTACAGAGATGTTTTGATGGTGTTCCATGTTCAACAGATTCACATACATTCTTGGCTGCTTCAAAAGTGTTGTTGAAAACATTGTTATTTCACATTCCTTGTAATTGCCTCCCGACACAGTAAATAAGTTTCAATGCTGCCTCAAAATCCAGATTCTTCTGCTGGAACAGTAATGTTACAGCTTTAAGGTACTCCAGTACTTTTAGCATAATTTCAGTAAGAAGGTGGGTGGGGATCTACTGATCTCATTGAGTGATCAAATACCTTCAGTTTTTAAATAACAAAATTTGTCACAAGATGAAGATGCATAGATTAATTTGAGTGTCGGCAGAATGAATTTTTTATCTGAATGTATAACCATAACTGAATCCAAGTGCAATCCAAGTCTGTAATTGAACTAGGAGGTGTTTTAAAGAACTGCCTTTATAAATCTGAGCAACACACCCCTTCTTAATAAAATACTTTCAGCTGTTAACATTAGTCAAAATATTCCTTCATCTCAGGTATTGCCTCAATTGCATGTACTTTTACCAAATGGAGTTGGTGATTAAAGCAATAAAAGAAACAAAATGTTTCAGTCGAGTTATTTTGAGATCAAAGCTCGAACACCACCAGATGTGCCTTTCATGACAGATGCTCCATCATATGATTGAGCAATTAGTTTGTCAAAATTTAACTGTAAGCTAGTCAGACTTGACAAAATTCCGGATGTTATACTTCGAACACTTTGTGAACGAAGCCCTAAAACAGCAAGATATCTTTCTGCCAGCTTCATGCTTACAAGATATCTGAGAGAAATTGCTGCATTTCCAATGTCTTGTTTGTCCCCAGCCTCACAAGTCAACAATTCAACACAAATACTTTCAATTAATCTGTTCCATAATAATTCCTACAACTGTTTTAGCCATGATTTGGATTATTTCATTTTGGATTGCAGGGCTGGTGTATTTGGCATCTGCAAGAATTATTTCCTTACACAGTTTTCTTAGAAGGCCAGCAGTGTTAGTCCATTGCAACAAAAACAATGAAAAGTGACAATCACTGCAAAGATTAATGTGACACCGTAAAGACTTAATACATTTATTATGGCACAAGCTCTTCTGGACAAGAATCCACAAAAGTGTATGCCATAATGAACACTCACACTTTACATTGTGGGTGCCCTTTGTGGGATCGCGCACGGTGCTACAGTTCCCAGGGAACTTAATGGCAAACAAGGTCTGGCCTGCCATTCAGTATTATTATTTGGAGGTTCACACCCAGCCTCTGTAGTCAAGTTTCATTGCTGGGAGGTGGGGCCAGTCCCATATATATATATATATATATGGGGTGGAGCCAACAGTAGCCACCCACCCTCCCCTCCCTTAGTTTAATGTTTTCTTGTTTGCAGGTCAACTTTTTCTTCCTGTTTAGCGGGGGCTGCTACGGTCTTTGACTGGTTGCTGTTGAAGGACCGGAAAGAAATTTTCCTGCATTGGCAGGCTTTGTCTTCCCCGTAGCAATTCATCACAACTTTGGTAGTTTATGGCCTTGGATGGAATCCGTTAGTCTTTTCTTCCCTATAATTGGGGGGGGGGCGTGAAGTGGTGACTCACCCCACTGCAGCATCAGTTCCAAGGTCCCATCTTGAAAGGGGTTATATAATGGGTGTCACTGGCCATACACTGAAAGGTTGTCAGTGAACTACCCCGCATGCGGGGATATGGCTGGGCTGCCTGCATACACTTACGTCTATCAGTGCACCCCCATATCCCATTTACCCTGATGTTTCCCAGTTCCTCCGGCTGGAGGGCTGGGAGGGGTACACGCCCAAGGCCTAAGCCAGGGTCTTCCTACATTTGGAAGTTTAACAAAGTTGTGGCCTAATTCCATAACACATTGTCAGAGTCTTTATTCCTTTCTTATGATCACTGGAGGGCTGGGGCCGTCGCTGCCTGGTCACACAATAAATTTGTTCGGGTTGGATCCAGCATTCCCTGCCCAGCTCTTGTGCTAGCGGATGGGTGAGTTTTACTGTTGCACAACATAGTAATCTGCTGCAACAGTTGCACAAGCAGCAGTTCATTTCACAGCAGATTTCACCATGTATTGTGCAACAATGTTACAGTCGCTTCTGCAACAATGCTTCACTGCCTTAAACATCTGGCCAATGGAACAACCATTCCAGCAGTGGGAGACCTGAGAAGCAGAGCTCGCTCCAATGGCTCCGCTGTGACAGGTCAGCTCCATAAACCCTCCTCTCCCCTCAACTGTCATTTGGGGACAGCCATTCCACCAGACTCCCTCAGTGGTGGAGAGGGGATGCAGGTCTCATTTCAACAGTGTTTCCCTCAGTCACCTCCTATGGGTCTAGAAACTGTCTTGGCTTGATTGGCCTTGGTATGTAAGCTACTATGGGAGTCTTTTTTTTGGCTGAAGAGTGGTGTACAAATGCTCTAAATAAATTCATTGTTACTCTTTTTATTGTTTGTCCTTACGTAATTTCAAATAATTTTAATAAAATAAATAGCAGCAATTTTTCTGATATCAGGTAAGATAGCTTGAAGTACTGGAGTTAGCATCAAATGATAACTATCCAGGTAGTGGTATTAAAGGAAACAAAAGGAGTAATAAGGCTAGGTTCTTTGAGAAATATCACAGCAAAGTGTATACCTGAAGAATATTTGTAACTCTTTACCTTAATAAATAGAGGTCTTGCACTGAAATGGGAACAAAAAACAAAACAAAACAAAAACCTACCCCATTTAATAACGTCCACTTGCCATTCAGAGGGAATTGATTTACAATTTTAGCAGCACTCTGAAAATACAGGAGTTGCAATAATATTTGAATCAATGGTCTTTCAAAGGCTGGTGGAGGCAAAACAAAGCCCTGTCTGATTGAACAACCAAACCGCTTTTCATATTAATCACTAAGAACGTGATGAATTTCACTGATGTAGAAAATTAGCACCTTTTTGCATGTCGCTCAGATTTTGATTTCCTCCTGGAGGACGCTGTGTCATGAATTATAACTGCAGCTTCCCTGCTCCACCTAATGCTGTTGAAATCCATTATTTCTTCTAGAATTATGAGTCTTGTTAGTGGAAATCCCAGCTATTTCCTTTCCAGCATCTGCACTGCGGTCATTCTATTATTAACGGCACACTTATTAAAAATAAAAATGAAAGAATCAGATTTGTGGCTTTCTGGCAGGGGGGTGGGGAGGAGGAGGGAGGAGAGGGAGGGAATGGTTATTGAAGCTTCAGTGGAAGCAAATAAGCCCAGTGTGCCTGCTTCCAATTGACACAGCTGTCATGTAAGCATTTGCTGCTGCTGAACAGCTTAAGGAGTCTAAGCTACAAAGCCTTGTAGCCATATGTAAACAATACAGCCCTGATGACAGGTTTACAACACTGGAGACAACATGTGCAGCTGTTAGCCACTGGTTTCTATAGAATGATACAAATGTTCTTGCTTTTTTTTTTTTTAACCACAGATTTGCAGATGCTCAACACTGGGTCTTTACAGCAGCACTAAGTAAAGTTGTACCACAAGTGGCTGATGACAATGTTTATCTTTTCAAGCCTCATTAGGCTTGGTGTAATCTCCTGCACCATACACTCAGGTTGTGCAGAAAGCCCCACAATCTTACAATAAAAAATCCAGGTTCAGCACCAAAAGTAAATTATGCAGATGTGTGCACTTTGCATAATTGATCCTACTCCCAAAGGTCATGTTTTTGGAAATTTTCAGCAAGGGTTGTCATAGAAGAGAGAAGGTCATAGGTAGTGAGGTGTCAAAAAAGAACACCTGCATTTCTACAACAATTCTCCATCAATTTATGGGGGGGGGGGAATAGCATTGGAAAATAATGAAAAGGGAAGAAAAATGTTGATGGGAAAATGTTGATAGGTGGATTGGAGGGTTTTTGTTGTGCTTACCATTTTTCAAGGAATGGTTTTGATGAAATATCAATAATAACAATAACAACTTATTATTTATACTCAGCCACTCTGACAAAAAGCTTCCCTAAACAGGACTGCTTTCAAATGTTTTCTAAAAGTCAGATAGTTGTTTATTTCCTTGACATCTAATGGGAGGGTGTTCCACAGAGCGGGCGCCACTACCAAGAAGGCCTTCTGCCTGGTTGCCTGTAACCTCACTTCTCGCAATGAGGTAGCTGCCAGAAGGCCCTGGGTGCTGGACCTCAGTGTCCGGGCAGAGCGGTGGGGGTGGAGATGCTCCTTCAGGTATACTGGACCGAGGCCATTTAGGGCTTTAAAGGTCAGCACCAACACTTTGAATTGTGCTCTGAAATGTCCTGGGAGCCAATGTAGCTCTTTCAGGACCAGTGTTATATCATTCTACAAAGCTGCTCTCTACCACAGCTTTCTTGACTGCTCACATTTTTTAAAGGTAAAAGGGAGAACTTCCCTTAAAAACAAAATCTGCAGCCACACCAATCGCATGCTTGATAACCAGACTCTTTGCCTTCCAGTGCTTTAAATAAAGCTCAAGGAAAATGTCATGGGGCAACTTACATATAGTATCCCCCCCCCCCCAGAAGTGCTCACAGCTGGGAAGGTTGCAGAGCACCGGGGCTGGGGGGAGGCGGTTCCTTTGCACCATATTGACTAAGATCTGTCTCGCTACTACATTCAAATTGACAAGGAGGAAACAGTTGCTTCCAGGTGTATCACTAAAACAGACTCTGTTACATTGGAATCATCAGAGGGGAGCGTGACAAAGGGTATGTGTGGATCTCTCACATGGTATCAGCAAATCCACTTCTGTTCTCTGTCCCACATGCACATATTCCGTGTTCAGGAAATGAACTATATAATGAATTTGCAAAGCTATTTCCCAAGGAAACTGTAATAGTTAAACTGTTGTTGTTGCTAATTTAATGGATGTGTCTACTGTTATGGAACAAATAAAAAAGAAGGCAATCTTCTCACTGCTTCAGTAATTATTTTACGAAGAGAAATAAATCTAATTGTGTTAGAGCTTCTTTTTCAAGGTATGAAATATGAATAAAACCAAAATATTGACAAGGAAGTATTGCAGGAAAAATAATCAGATAAATGCTTGAGATTTGATATATAAACAACTGTAATTATCCTGTATTTCTTACTTAGCAACTGGCAGTGATTATGTAGAAGTGGATCACACTGGGCAAATTCATTCCATTATGTTGTTTTGGATTTTTGTTTTTTGTTTTTTGTTTTTTTTACACTGTTTAAAGATTTCTTCATGCAGGTTAATTTCTGAAGTTATTCTCATCCTTGTCAGTATTGATGGTTCTCCATAAGAGCTGAAAATAATGATTGTGTTGTTGAAACATCCTACATACAGATAATGCCCTGTTTCTAATATTACCCACTGGGATGGTAGACATTTTACTAAAGGTAAAGAGCTGCTAAGAATGGAATTTCGATTCCACCGCTCTTTGATGTAAATACCCTTTTGCAGAAGAAGGATGAGAACTCATTCTACAGAACTAAAAGGTGTTCTTGCTGCAGCTGTTGTTTTCGAAAGCATCCCAAAACCTGGATGGCAGTTTTTATATAGAGGGAACATTAGGATGGAAGCATTTTGTCAAAGGTGTGTGAGGAAAGTAATAAAGTTGACGTGTTTGATCAGAAAAAAATCATTGTCAATATTTACTAAAGATTGGAGACCCCTTAAAGACTTTTTGTGTGAAAAGAAAACGAACTCATGGCATCTGGGTTTGAGGAATGAAGAAAATATTGGTTTATAGAAAGTGGAATTGTTGGGTATTATCTTGCAGTGGATGTTTTGAATAATTTTCTATATATAGCTGACAGATGAGGAACTGGAAGTTCTATGTTTTAACTCTTTCTTTTTTCCCTCCCTTCCCCCCTTCCTCCCTTCTTTGGTTTGCAC
The DNA here is from genome assembly GCF_964188305.1 of Podarcis bocagei. Classification (NCBI taxonomy): domain Eukaryota; kingdom Metazoa; phylum Chordata; class Lepidosauria; order Squamata; family Lacertidae; genus Podarcis; species Podarcis bocagei. The sequence continues at coordinate 48,277,788 of NC_138133.1, forward strand.
TTTTATTTAGATTAGTTTCTTTTATCTTTTATAAAAAGATATCTGACATTAACTTTTGTATATTTTCTTTCCAATTTCAATAACCTCTATTGGAAAAGAAGAAAGTAATAATGAACATTTATAAAATTGTTAGCACTTTAACGTTTGGAATCAATCAGGATTCTGTTAGACTGCTTTATGATTCATTGCTCATTTGAAGGGGTAGTTATGATTGAAATTGAAATACTTTATCGTCACTTGTACAACATGTACACAGTGAGATTACACGAGCACCCCCCACTCAGCTCTCTTAGTCTTAATTCCCCTCGTTTACTGACGCATGCCCACCAAACCCGAAAGTCAGTTGCCCTGTTGTTATCTTTTCATTCAGCAGCCTAACAGTCCATGGATAGAAGCTGTCCTTTACCCGGTTGGTGCAACTAATTATGCTTCTATATCTTCTGCCTGAGGGCAGGAGATCAAGAAAGTGCTGGCCAGGGTGTGAATCATCCCTGAGAATTTTCCTCACTCTCCTGAGGCAACGTTCTTCCGCTATTTCATCCAGTGGATTCACGGGACAGCCCATAATATCTTGTGCTGTATTCACCCCCCTCTGTAGGCACTTCCTATCAGATGATGTCAAACCAGCATACCATACCGTGATGCAGTATGAAAGGACACTTTCTATTGTTGACCGGTAGAAGGAGATCATCAGATGTTGATTGGCATTGTTCTTCTGCAAGACTCTGAGGAGATGGAGTCTCTGTTGGGCTTTCTTAACCACCTGGGTTGTATATATTTTCCAAGTAAGGTCTTCACTGAGATAAACTCCTAGGAATTTAAAGGAAGAGACTCTCTCCACAAAGCCCTCCCCAATTTACAGCGGGGCTAGTTCTCCTCTCTTCCTCTGAAAGTCCAACACCATCTCCTTTGTCTTGCTGATATTAAGGTGCAAGTTGTTCTCTAGGCACCATGTAGATATTTTTTGGACCTCCCCTCTACACCCTGATTCGTATAGTAATAATAATAATTATAATAACTTATAATATAAGTTAAGTTATTATAAGTGCTATAAGCCCATGTCTAAGATCCACAAAGGTATAGTGTTATAGAAAAACCTGAGCTTCAGTGTTGAGAATTCACCCAGTTTTGAGACGGAAGAGTTTGAACATTCTAAATGTAGGTGATGCAGGACTCTCTTCAGTTGCAGTAAACAAGGTGGAGGATTTCAGAAAGCACAAAACAGAGTTTTTGCCCAAATAGTAGATGGGAAAGAACATGGGTGGCAGCTAATATTAGTGCTACTCATAGTAGATCCATTGAAATTACTGGGTATGGCTTCATGAGGAAAACTTAGTTGGATACAACTCCATATTTTTACTGTTTAGTACAGGATTCATTTCTTTCACCTACTCTTCATCATAAGGTCCTGGGGCTGGGGGTGGGGGAGTTACAACAATATAAAAATAAAATACTAAAAAGTCAGTAGAATAGGGTGGGCTCTGTCTGTCTATCAGCTCAGTGTCAAAGGCCAGGGAGAAGTGTTTCCAGCGTACAATAATAGCTATACAATAAAGTTGCAATATGCACTTCTGAGGGGGAATTCCACAGGTTAGGGGCTGCAAACTTCAGGGGAAGTTTTGGCAACAGACTGCAATATGGGAAGCATGGAAGGGAAGGAATCAAAATGTCAAGGCTTCAATGCCTGATCAACAGAGTGGATATCAACCAGATATTCAGAAGATTTCCCTCCTAGGAAAGGCATGAGAGTGAAGAAATGCTATCCAATCATGGACTTATGTGAAAAAAGCAGGCCACACCTGCCTTGAGTATAAGAAAAAAATAGTCTTTCAAAGAAACAGGGGATTTGTACATCTTTAACCAAACACAGAAACATAGAATTCTCCTATGCCTTCTCCAGGCACCACTAGTAAATGATTATGAACGTGGAGAATTGCCTCCTTCTGAAAGGAAGGCATATTATGTTACATTGCTTACACTACATACTTCACTTGGGTATTTTGGGCACTGGAAACTGCCGGGTGCTATTACAGTGCCCTGGAATACCTGATACGTTTGATCTTCGTTGTGGTTATTTCAGAAGAAGTGTCACATTTACAGACAAGAGTTGCCTTAGCTGCACCTTGTAAAATCAGAACAGGTGCAGCTGTCATGCATAATGCACCTTTTGTATTCTGGCCCATAAAATAAAGCTGGGGAATTATGCACACAAGGCGAGGTCTGCCAGCATGTGTGTGATTTCATAACTTGTTGATGGCCCCGGCGTAGTTCCAGTCACGTCACTGTGACTTTTGTGGGAAAAGGAGTTGACAGCCTTTGCAAATATATCACTGGGAATTTGCTACACAGAGGGAGGACATTGGGCATGCTGAATGTCTGGCCTTTCTGAATCCAAACATTTGGCTTCTCGTTTATACTGTATCTATATGCCAAGAGTTTAGCTGCTGGATTTCATTTTTAAATAAATACTATAGCAACTGCTTGTTTCTAACAATTAGAGAAGAAATAATACACCCTTTTACTTGAGTTAAATGGTAGAACAGGAGGTGGCAATGGGTTGCTGGGCTTGTTTTTTCCCAGAAGCTCCTGGTAGGAGCAGGCAACAGGCTACTGACCCGTGTGTTATTTTTGACCTCTTCCACTACTAAGTCCAGCCTGGCTTTAAAAAAGAATGTGTTGTTTGCTGAGTCTTGACTACTGCATTGGTGTCAGCAATTGAGCTGATACAGTCTCAAGGTTATATACAACTCCCTATTAGAGCTCCCAACTGAGAAGAGTGATGGAGACCCCTTGCTTGAAAACCACAACCTATTTTGGTTCTAGATCAGGACTGGGGAATCTTTTTCAGCTTGCAGGCTGCATTCTTTCAAAGGCAACTTTCTTGTGGCTGCATACCAGTGGCAGGCAATGCTAGAAGCATAAGTGGGTGGATCAATGGATATGGCACTTACCCTGGCACATTCCAGCCATGCAAAAGAGAACAATTTCTGCACATAAACATACACATACACACCTCCATTCTCCATCTAGGCAAACAGAAGAAATTATCACAGTTTAAGGACATTTTGCAGCCAGACAAAAGCATTTGAGGAGGAGATCTGGTAAGGGGTGCAACCTCAGGTGAGGAGTGTGGCCTGGGGTCATTTCTTGGGGAGAGTCACAGGGACATCTGCTGGGCCATATTCAGTCCCTGAGCCTGATGTCCCTGACCCCATGCAATTATGGATTACATATTGAAAAGGGGTACCACACCAGGTCTGTCTGTAGTAAACAATTGCTTATTTATGATTTGATCAATGGTGCAGAGTGCCTTTTCCCAGCTATAGCTAGTTCACCATCTGCAACCCTTTGCCAAACACCAAGACAGCAGCAAGCTGCAGCCCTGCAGCTGCCACCAGCAGGACCAGCTCCTCACACGCCAACAAACGTCATCCAGTTTCTGTGTGGTGGTGGAGAATGGTATCTCCTCCAACCAAAGGAAAGCACGGCTTCCTCCTGCAGAATGAATTGATCTGAACAATTGATGGAAGCTTGACATATGTTGCCAGTTCCACCTTGAGAGCCAAAAGCAACACACTAAAGGACTCCAAAGGCTGCAAAGAAGATTTGTATTCTATTACCTATTTAGACTAAGTTTACTCGACTTCTCCCTGTCAGAAGCACAGCTAGAAGTCAAGAATTTGGTTTTACAAGGAAAATATTCCCTAGCTCTGCTTCACTGTTCATTCGCTTGACAGTTCCATAAATCACAATATAAACCCTTGAGAGGAGAAGCTCCAGGACTTATCCCTAAAGGATATTATTGTTGCTTGCCAATGTGTTACAACTTTACTATTAGCTACAATGAGTGAACACTCCACAGTTTCTTTGCCTTAAAACCCTGATATTAGAAATTAATACTCAGATGTTTGCTGTTTGACTTTGAAAACACTGGAAGTTTAGACAAAGAAAACCAGAAGAGGGACTGTTTCCATTATTGTTTATTAGACGCGAACTCTTTCCTCTGCACTTAAGGAGTGCATTCTAAGCAGCCTTTCAACAAGTCTGTATCTGTGCCAACACAGGGCCATTCCAGCCATACAGAGCATTTGAAACCTTCTACTTATCCAGCAGAACTCACCGATGCACAGATGATATCCTTGGGGTTTGCTACATTAAAAAAGGGTCCTTTTTTAAATAAATGGGTGGCACTGTGGGTTAAACCACAGAGCCTAGGACTTGCCATTCAGAAGGTCGGCGGTTCGAATCCCGGCGGTGGGGTGAGCTCCCGTTGCTCGGCCCCTGCTCCTGCCAACCTAGCAGTTCGAAAGCATGTCAAAGTGCAAGTAGATAAATAGGTACCGCTCTGGCGGGAAGGTAAACGGTGTTTCCATACGCTGCTCTGGTTCGCCTGAAGCGGCTTAGTCATGCTGGCCACATGACCCGGAAGCTGTATGCCAGCTCCCTTGGCCAGTAAAGCGAGTTGAGTGCTGCAACCCCAGAGTCAGTCACGACTGGACCTACTTGTCAGGGGTCCCTTTACATTTACCTTTAATATCATTTTTAAAAAACTGGTTTTCACAAGAAAGCATTTCTTTATTTAGGATGCAGTCCTATACACTCTTACCTGGCTGAGAGTTACCTCAGTGGGAGATACATAGTTGCCCTTGGTTGCCCTGATGGATGGCCATTTCAGAGAGCAGAAGAGGGGGAGTGTGACCTCGCTTCTGCTTTTTTCTCTTTCTCCAGGATTTGATACCATTGACCATGGTATCCTGGACTGGCTCCGGGGACTTGGAACTGGGGGTGCTGTGTTTTTGTGGGTCTATTCCTACCTCCAGGATGGAGTTTGGAGAGCAGCATTGTGAGAGTGCTTGTTGGTCCCCTGGCAGTTACGCTATGTGCTGCCTTAGGGCTCTACCCAATCTGCAATGCTATTTCATATCTGTGTAAAGCTGCTGGGAGAGATCATTAGTAGTTGGGGGGGGAGTGCCATCAGTATGCTGATGACACTCAGCTCTATTTCTCCTCAACATCTGAATTAGAAGATGCCATGCAGGTCATGGATGCTGTGATGTAAGCAAACCACACAACTTCTCCCTGGGTATCCTGGAAATGGTAGTTTATCCTTTACAGAGAGATACCCTTAAAAACTACAGTTCCCAAAATTCTTTATGGGAAATCATTTGCCCAGGAAGGAAACTGTCCATTGGTATCTATGGTAGCTGCTCTCCTGGTGCAAACAGCACGCGCGTGCACACACACACACACATACAAAACCCACCGCTACCAATTCCGCTCAAGACATTTGCAGGGGTAAATTGTGACCACCACCTAGGTCCTAATATGGATCAGGGTCCATTACAACTGCTATTTAATATAAAGAAACGCAAGGGCCAATTCTTTGATTGCCACATTTAATTTGATGTTCATGGATCAACATGGACTATTATCCATCTTTCCCCTTCAGTATTTTTAACAGGGAAAGGGTCCTTTTGAAAGGAAGAAAGGAGAAAAGGAAAGTCTGTTTGAAACCAAGCCGGCCTTCACCTAGACTACCATATTTTTCACCCTATAGGACGCACTTTTCCCCCTCCAAAAATGAAGGCGAAATGTGTGTGCGTCCTATGGGGCGAATGCAGGCTTTTGCTGAAGCCTGGAGAGCGAGAGGGGTCGGTGCGCACGGACCCCTCTCACTCTCCAGGCTTCAGGAGAGCCCCACTGCCAGCCCCACAAGCTCGGGGGACAGTGGAGAGGCTGAACACTGCCATCCCACTGTCCCCCGACCTGGTTTGGAGGCTGGCGGTGGGGAGAAGCCTGCTCCTCCCCGTGGCCAGCCCCGCATACTCGGGGGATAGTGGAAGAGGCACAGCGTGCCTTTCCCGCTGTTCCCCGACTTGGTTAGAAGGCTGGCGGCAGGAGAAGCCTGCTCCTCCCCGTCGCCAGCCCCACAAACTCGGGGGACAGCTTCCTGTCCCAGCCCCGCGCCAGGGGGATGGAATATTTTTTTTCCTTTATCCCCCCCAAAAAACCTAGGTGCGTCCTATGCACCGGTGCGCCTTATGGGGTGAAAAATATGGTAATCACCTGGAAGTTATTGAAGATTACCTCAGCTTGGACATAATTTTGCATGCAACAAGCCAATATTATTTGTGGCCTGTGCAATATACTCCTCCTCTTGAGACAGAGTCTCTGTTTCAGCAGCATTGCCCACTGTATGTGTGCATGCGCTCAGGCATGTGTATTCACTTGTTTAAAACTGACAAACTTTCCTCCCCTTTTGAAAGCAAGGAGAACCCTGCCTTCATTCTCCAGCAGACATACCAACGTGCTGACAGCAGCGTATATTCATGACTTACACTGTATAAATCACTGCCCTGCTCTATTAGTCAAAGAAAATTATGGCAACTGAAAGAAAGGTGAAAAATAGCAGGGGACAGAATTATAGCTCTCCATATGCTATATATTATTTGCAAATTTATGGGTCCAGAAAAAATAAGAATCAGAAGATAAGGAAGGATCTGCTTGGGAGATCTATGGGTGTAGCTGGGAGATTTTGTTGGCTTCCCCTCCTGTAAATAAAGTTGTGCTCTTTTCATTTTTTCTTTTAGATCCCAAAGCTTTATGTCATTATAGTCATTCTTTAATATAAATGTTCCTGAAATGTTGTAGGCTGCCAAAACCACAGGACTGTGGAGAGTTTAAGCTTAGTACTTCACAGTTCCATTCCATTATTTTGCCTCATGATTTCTGAGCTACGCTGTAGTAGTCATGGTTGCTAGTTTCTCCAAAGAGCCCAGCAGCTGGAATTTTAATACACTGCCAAAAAGCACATGGCTTGGAAGGGGGGAAATGTTATTATTTTAATTAACAGTGTGCTGAATTGTTAATCATTATTAAGAAACAAACCATCGATGAAAACAACAAAGTCAGTTCTAAGTAAGTGAACAAAGCCAGGATTCAGTCTGAGAGAGGGGCTTTTTAGCATGGCAGAAACATGTGGTACGTGAAGATTCACTGCCTCAGAAGAAAATACTATAGAGCTAGTTGAAGAACAGGAGCAGACGGGGTCATGCCATCCTGTCCCATCTCGTAACTTGACAGCTGCTGGGAAGAGCACCCTACAAATGAGATGTGGCACTTCTGCCACACTTTCCCACAGTGCAGTGGTGAAAGTAACACTGATGTATATACAGCTTCTCAACGTGATGGAGCCTTGTTCCAAACAGTGACATGAGATGTCAGTGAGATTAGCTAAGCACCTGTTTCCAGAGGCTCATCTTGTTTTCCAGAGGCTATGATAAGATTCAGAAGAGACAGTTTCCTCCAGTAGATATAAGAAGAAGGAAATTATTACACTGGAGAGATCCATTCCCTTAAGGCAAGCCAAAGAAAGAAAGAAAGAAAGAAAGAAAGAAAGAGAGAGAGAGAGAGAGAGAGAGAGAGAGGGCAAGAAGGAAGGAAAGAAACAAGGAAAGAAAAATGTTTTGTTTCGTTGTTTTTTCCTCTTCCAGGGTATTACATCAGCCTTGACAACCCAGTGAATCCCTCTTTCATGGCTGGTTACAATGTCACCTTCCCTGCCCTAAACATTGTCAAAGGAAGGAGTGCCAATGAAGTTCTGGTTTCACAAGTAAAGGAGGATGTTTGCCTGTCTAGAGACTACTTAGGTGAGAAATGGGCTGCTGCTGGTTAAATCCGGTTTAGCATGGAAGGGAAAAGGGTTGAAAGAGGACATGCATCCCCCTAAGCAGGCAGAAGACGCCAGAAGAGTTGCTGCGTCATCCCCTGCCTGACCTGCTGAAGTAAAGATGGAGACCGGGAGGACTCGATCTTACGTTTGGCAATTTGCAGGCTAGGACTACATGAGTCTAGTTAGCCATAACCACACCGTCTCATGTCAGTAATTTTGCTAAATAAGAAAAAGAATGTTAAATGACCCTCTTGATTCATAATGTTTTTTTTTTAATGTGAAGTACTTTCTTCCCTATCTTTTGAGCTGAAGCAATTTCCACAAGGTATCTTTATATTCCAGTGTGATTTAATTAACAATGAGCTGATTCTGAAGTCTAAGCTATTTTGCTTGTTCTCAAAATCCTGTTAAAGTGGGGTAGAAAGTGGTTTATTGAGGATAAGGGGAGGAATGAGGCAGCAGGGAAGTCAGTGTGGTGCAAACATACAAGCAGGAGCACTGGATTGGTGCTGAATGAGGCCCATGGGATAAGCCACCACAAACATATTATATTAACCAAGCTTTCCTATTTCAATAGAAATAATAACCTTTGGGAAGAGATCATTTTGTGCTTCTTATGTTGTTTAGTGGTAAGGAGTAGTCTAGAACGTACAATCAAGCTTTTAAGCTGCATTTGTTTTGTTCCCTATTTTTGGTTGAATGCTCTCCCCTTAACCTTATCAAAACAGTTAAACTTCCTCAAGTTAGCAAGCAGAGCTCCTGTCTGCATCTTAAAGCAGCCATTGCTGACACGGCTCAGCAGTGCTGAATTGATCTTGCAAGCCTCAGGCCATCCTGAGCAGCGCATAATGTTCCACTCTACCAAGGCATGCTTGATTTAAAGTTCAGGCCACTCTAGCTCATTGTCGGTTAAACAAAATGTACCACTAACATTATCTGAAGATTGCGCAGTTGTCATAAATGCTATCACACTATCTTCAAGGAGGAGGAATGAAAAAGGCAGGGATTCTATAGTCCTTTCTGTTGATTGAATCACAGTTCTGGCAGGAGGTTCTCTGTCCATGCAAGTGTGCAGTGATTCTAAAAGATATATCTACATGAAAACTGTAGCAGTTGCTCAAGTTTCATATAGTTTTCCTTCATGTTCAAAGCATTTTGTATGCACATGCAGTGATCAAATATTTGCTGATTGACACAAGAGCCCTCATCCACAATAGATTTTCCTCATTGAGCCAGAACTCTTTCCGTTCATTTCAATGCAGGGAGGCAATCTATGCATGCATTTCTTTGTGCATGAGTTAGCTCCTTTTCCATTGCAATGAATAAGTCTAGTTTGGGATACCTGTACTTTATTCAACACCTATTCTCATAAGTAGTGAAATCTTCACATTTATTTAACTTGATTTATGGTTTGTGATGGTTCACACACTAATTAAGTTCATTGTACATGTAAGTTGTATCTACTGGGGGAAAATGTGCCTTTCATCCAACTATCAAAGTCATATTTTGAGATTTATGGTCAGATTTGAATAACAACTTCATCACTAATGTGGGGCATCATAAAAATTTTAACATAATATTTGGGCGCAATACAAGTTGTGGTTGTGCTGCTAAATCCAGATTTTATTTCTGAATGAACATATATATTCACATAGTCCATTGCTGCTTTCTTTTGGTCAAAATTCCATGTACTATATTTCACCTAAATATGAAGTTAATTTAACATTTATCATAGTGTGCTTTGTAAATCAAGATTTGTTTTAGGGTACTTGCACAAAACATCACTACAAGGCTGGTTATTCCCACCATGGCTAATCCTACCAGAACTGTAACTCATCCCTCCTCCTTTCTCTTCCCATGGGTGATAGCAAGAAAGTCACTAGAAACAGAAGGACAAAAGCTGAACCCTGCACTATCTAGTCCACCATATTGTCCCTGAAGTAGTCAGATACTTTTGAGAAACTCCACTTGTGATCAGTGGCAACTGTTATTCAGAGGCACACTGTTTCTAATACTGCAGGCAGTATATAGTCATCATGGCTAGTAGTACCCCATGGGAAAAAGGAATGCTATTAAGATCCTTAGTAGGGTTTTACATTCTAGATGGTACTCATTCATTTCAAGCTTTCACATTTGGCTTAAAAGGGAAGTTTAAGCAGGAGCTGTGAGAGAAGTCCCTTATGCTCCATTGGACTCTTTCAATTTTCAAATCATAGAAACTAATGTAGCACTCCAGTTTCAATCAAGCTTATTACTGTACTTCAGTTGGGGCTGGCATGGGTTGGCACAGTCAGGCATCTGCCAAGGGTTCACACCACAGCAGAGGCCCCACTGAAACAGCCCCTAGTGCTGCACAAAGGCCCTCCAAAGCTTTGAGCCGACACTGACTTTGATTTTCTTTCATACTTTGGGGTGGTGGTGGAATTATTTGATTAAAATATAATGGCAGGTGATTTTGCTTTAATAGATCTCATTTTACTGTTTTATTCCCTTCTGTGGTTAATTTCTGTCAGGCCTAAGCTAAGTTCAAACCTTTTGAGGAGCAATCAAAAAGCTTTCAGGGCACATTTTTGTTGGCTTGTGCAATCTGATAACAAACAGAAAGTAATTTTTACTTTCATCCACACTCTATGATGCAAAGATTATGATCGTGTCAGTGCTTACTTGTGGGAAAGTTTATATTAAATAAAAAGTAAACTGAGGTGATAAGATTACAGGTTGGCCTTCCTTTGATTACTCAATCATCACAACCAGTAGGAAATGGGGATACTTTGTAAAGTAATTTTATCTCGGTCTGCATAGATAGTGATTTTCATTGTAGCTATCTGTCGGTGAGTTTAGTTCAAGGCGAGAATGTTTCATACATATTTCCTTTTCCTTTTTTCCTTTTTTGCTGCTTGTTCAACCGTAATATTGGACAGTAAAATACTCCGTAATCTGAAATCACTGCTGCTGTCCTCAATGCTAAGTAACATGAACCACAAGTAGAAAGTTTAAAAGAAAAAGGAGAACTATTCCATAATTTACCTGCAATACGAGTAACACGGATCTGATTCAATTCCATTCTTTTTAGGTGGTTGTGGGAGTGAATAAACTTGGTGTCTCTAAAAACAACCTGAGCATTCTATACCCTCATAGAGATGAGGTGTAACATAATAGTGTTAGAATCATGACTAGGACTCGGCATCAAAGCTAGTATGGTTATCTCTGTAGATTTGAACAGCTACCATGGGTTGTAAGGCCATAAGAAGATCCTGCTGGATCAGGCCATAGGTCCATCTAGTCCATCAATTTACCCCCATGGTGGCTAATCAGATGCCCAAGGGAAGTCTGCAAGCAGGAGCTGAGCATGAAGAAGAAGAGGAGGAGTTTGGATTTGATATCACTACCCGAAGGAGTCTCAAAGCGGCTAACATTCTTCTTTCCCTTCCTCCCCCACAAAAAACACTCTGTGAGGTGAGTGGGGCTGAGAGACTTCAGAGAAGTGTGACTAGCCCAAGGTCACCCAGCAGCTGCATGTGGAGGAGCGAAGACGCGAACCCGGTTCACCAGATTACGAGTCTACCGCTTTTAACCACTACACCACACTAGCTCTCATGACAGCACTCTTCCCAACTGCAATTCCAAACAACTGGTAGTCAAAGGCATACTGTCTCTTACAGTGGAGAGAGAATATATCTACTGTGGCTAGTAGCCATTGATAGCCTTATCCTCTACGAATGTGTCTAAGCCTCTTTTAATGCTATCCAAGTTGGTAGCCACCACCATTTCTTGTGGGAGTGGATTCCATAGTTTAACTACATGCTGTGTGAATAAGTTCTTTCTTTTGTCTAACCTGCATCTTCCAATGTTCAGCTTCACCAAATGTCCCAGAGTTCTAGTATCATGAGAAAAGGATTAAAAAAAATTCTATCTACTTTCTCCATGACATCCATCATGTCTTTTTTAATCTTTTCTTTAAACTAGAAAACCCCAAATATTGTAACCTTTCATCTCCTTGGTCATTTTGGTTGCCCTTTTCTGAACCTTTTCCAATACAGTGGTACCTCGGCTTAAGAACTTAATTCGTTCTGGCGGTCCGCTCTTAACCTGAAACTGTTCTTAACCTGAGGTACCACTTTAGCTAATGGGGCCTCCCGCTGCCACCACACGATTTCTGTTCTCATCCTGAGATTTTTAACCCAAGGTACTATTTCTGGGTTAGTGGAGTCTGTAACCTGAAGCATCTGTAACCCAAGATACCACTGTATCTTTCTGGAGGTAAACAGCATTCCAAGTGCAGTCACGCTATAGATTTGTCTAAAGGAATTATGATATGGACAATTTTATTTCCAATCCTTTCCTTAATGGCCCTTAGCATGGAATTTGCCTTTTTCACAGCTTTGGGTCGACATCTTCATCAGACAATCCACTAAGACCCCGAGGGCCCTTCAAAAGCCTGAATTGATTGAGTCAGAGAAAGAAGATCAAGATATAGTCATCAACTCGTTGGATATAATAGTCTTTCCCACACCAGAGCAGCAAAATTATTTGCAGGTGGGAACAATCTCTTCACTTCCAAAGGCTTGTAGGGCAATTTAGATATTACAAAAGTGGACCCTTACCTTCTCTCCCCTCATTTTGAAAGGGCTATTATATTTTGCCATCTGCTATAAAGAAGAGATCAAAGCAGGACAGCAGACAGCAGCCTCAGTGTCCCGGAGTAAAATTGTGATTCAGTTATTAGCTTTGGTACTCAGAAGCATACATGAACTAATCCAGCATCGAGCTGCTTGGCCTTATCTATTGTGACAAGCCTTTAGGAAGAGAAAGGGGCTGATCCATGTGAAATTCATTTCATTTCTCATTCATTTCTTGCCCAGGATCTTAGAATACATTTCTTCTCTCCTAGGTTTCAATAAAGTGCTCCGGATCCAATGGTTTCAAGAAGTGGGGAGAAAACTAGCTTCTCTGATGAGATTTGATAGGAGAGGCGATCGGCATCATCGTGTTGTTCATGCTAACTCTAATAGAAATGTAGAACAATGTGTGACGTTTGTTATCAGCCGTGACTCCCGCTAATTGATTTACGAACCTCGATTAGCGTTTTATGGCTGCCCGGCACGCTTCCGCCCCTGCTCCTCTCCGTCACGGCTCAGCAGAGCTTCGCACAGCGGTGTAAAACTGTCACCAGCTTGGTTCAGCTTCCAGACAAACACACAGAGTCCCGTTTGTCTATATACAGCATTTATTCCAACATTTCTCAGGAATTTCCAGGGCTATTAGCAGCCATACCAAGACTGCGTCTTTTCCCCACAGAGTACACAGTGGGACTGACAAACTCCTCCCAAACTCCTCCCAGCTTCTAAAGCTGACGTCAGAATGGTGAGGCATCATGGGAACAACTTAACCTGTTAAGTTCCAACTCCAACACAATGTCTTATAGCACCAGCCCACCGTTAGGCAGAATGAAGTAGCCATCTCAGGGCATCATATCATGGCTAGTTTTCTAATGTATTATTATTGTATTTTTACTGGTAGGGATGGGGAGATGAGTGGTGCTATTTAGCTGACAAAATAACTTGACAGGGCCGGGGTGCATGTATCTTACCTTGAAGGGGAGAGAGCCATTTCCTGTTCTACCTCAGGTAGCCAAAAGTCTTGGGCAGGCCCTGTATATACATGCCCCAGAATGCCAAGGAAAGCAAATGGACCATTCAAATTCATAAATCTGATAGAAGATAAGCATTAATAGTGCTTATCAAATGTAAATAATTATGCACCCATCTTTACTCCTTGAGCTAATTTGTCTTAAATCATCTTTAACCGTCCTTTCTTCTCAACTACCAAAAATGCAATGCTTTTAGGAAACAGAGAAAAAATAATCCTTTCTCATTCTGTCATATGAAACACATAAAAGAACAGCTAGATACGGTACTTTTCTGGGCAATCTCCCCCCATTTTCCTAATGTGGAGTCCCCCAAAACAGGGGGTGTCTTATACACAGGGGCATGTTATACACGGAAAAATACGGTAATTATGTTATACTGTTAGGATGGGGGGAGTGGAGAGGAATCCAACAGCAATGAAAATGTGACACTGTTCTCATTCAGACAATAGTCATTCTGGCAACGCAGTTCTTGTGCTTTAAACAGCAGTGGTTCCCCACCCCCTCAGTGCTTTGATTCCCTACAGACTTTCGATTCCTTACTATCGGTTTTCATTCTGCCGAGAATGTTTTGTAGACTTTGTTCAATAGTCTGGTCATGCCTTAATAAACACTTCCCTGCAGTCATTCCGTTCACCACGTTGTTCTACTTGCTGTAAACATGCACACACAGTCAATGCACTATTCAAATTTTATGCAACAGGAATAGAGAAGTTCCTGGTCTTAGTACAAAGGTGTTCCAAATGATTACACCGGGAAAAGGAGATGTTGTAATGAAGGATGTAAAGACACAAAAGATAGGAAGCATTGCGACAGTTTAGCTTTCCTAACACCTGCTGTGCATCACTTTAACAGCCATGGGTTCCCCCACAGAATCTTGGCAATTTTAGCTTGGCAAGGATGCCTGCTGACATCCCCGTTAGAGATCCCTAGCCTCCAGTCTCAGAGAACTATAGTTTCTAGGGCACTCTGGTGAGAGGGAATGATTGTTTGATTTAACAGTTTAAGTCTAGGTGTAGTACAAATACATTCATGACACAAAACAGAGGGAGCCACAGGCAACAAAAAATTCTTGTGCATGAGTAATAGCCTGAGGTAAGGAAAGTAGGTGTGTAGTCACATCCACATTGCAAGGAAGATAGAAAAGCAACTTCTTATTCACACAGTATTGAAAGCAAGGAAGAATTTCATCATCCAGATGTGAATCTAGGTGTACATTGGCAACTGAACCATGCATGGGATTTCTGAGCCAGCAAGAGAATCTGTGCATTGAAGACTCCCTTGCTAGACTTACCAAAGGAACTTGCCATAGGAACCAACTCCTAGGGGCCATGAGGCCTTTGGCCCCCACAGTAAAATATTTGAGGGGACTGGGCCCCCACAAAGTTGATGGGCATTCCCATTCAAATTGTGTGCGTGGACTGCATCAAGTGGGGGTGGGCTTTTCTGGGCCCCCACAATATTTAATTCAATTTGGCACTCCTGGCACTTGCCCAGCTTTGGGAAGGAGGGGGGGCTCTAGAACCCTGCCACAGCTCTTGCACCTCCTTCCCAAAGCCCCCACCTTACTTACCCAGCTTTAGAAAGGGGGCGCAAGGGAGGGGCATCAAATTTTGGCCTCACACAGGGCGCCATTTTACCAAGGTCCTTCCCCATTGCTACATTAGTATGGAACAGGGCTAAGTATTGCTTAGTCAAAATGTATGCATTTTGTGGGTGGGTGTTTTTATTAATATCTTTAGCCCTGTGATATGTCATAAGGACATTGGAAGCCACCTTATACAGACCATTGGCCCATCTTTCTTAGTATTGTCTCCACTGACTGGCAGTGACCCTCCAGAATTTCATGTAGGGAGTTTCTCCCAGCCCAACCTGGAAATGATTGGGATTGAACCTAGGACCTTCAGCATGCAAAGCAGAAGCTCTACTACTGAGTTACAGCCCCTCCACAATGTCCCCTCCCTACCACTGGACTTTCACACACCTTTGTGAAAAGGTGAAAAAACTATATACAAATGGCAGGTGCCTTTGCCTTCCGATCCAGCCACCCTGTGGATTAGTTATGACAGGATGTGGGTGTAGATGTGGATACAGAATCAGATGTGTGTTCCCATTCTTCCCCTAATAGGAACAAGAAGCTATATACAACTAGACCTGTATCGGTGCAGAAGTCTTGCTGTGCAGAACGATTTAGCAAGGAAGCTGCCAGTGTAACATGGTGAGGCAGGAGCATCAGATTAGTTCTCTAGGCAATGGATATGTTGTTTCTCTTTTTTTCCTGAAGCATAAACAAGCTTAGGGGAGCAATGACTGCAAACGGGAATAAAAATGGACTTTTCATGAAAATTGGTATCCTCAAAACAGCATCATTTATGGTGGAAATCAAAGCTTACCAAAGTTGAGCAAAGCACTGCAAAATGGTTTGGACACTTGGGTGTCCCCATCCCCCAATGCTAAAAATTAAATAGAATTTTGCATCAAATGCTTTGGAATGGCTGATATAGTATTAATGTACCTTGCTTGTGGATCAATTGTTCAATATGCATGCTCTCTCTCTCGCTCTCTTTCTCTCTCTCTGCCACACACACAGGGAGAGTGTTATGTACTGAGTTGAATAGGATGCAAAATGCAGCAGTCTGATTGGTCCTAGAACAATGCAGCAGTATGATTGGTCTGCAGGAGCCACCCAATCCAGCTCCAGATGGAAGTGAATCCACAACCTGATTGGCCTACAGGAGAATTCCAGAATTAGCCAATCATGTGCAGCCCATTGTGTAAATAATGTATATAATGCAGATACTTTGGGGAAATATCCATTCCTCCTCACCTCTATGAGCTGAATAAAGAGCATGAAATCCACGCTTGACTCTATTTCAGAGAGAAAGAGTTGTAACACAAAAATATCACTGTCCTTCATTTAAAAAAGATTAAAGAACAGTTAAAGTCATGCAATCCTCTAAGTGGTCCTAGGGATCCCAGTGCCAGCTTCCCACTAAAAGTAGCTGATGTCCAAAATGAGACAAAATAAAAAAATCTACTACAAAATGAGACAGTAAGTTAAAAAAACAACCAAACAAACAGCTGCAGCACATATCGACCAGCCAGGTTGAACGTTCTGTTTCTCATTCCTCATTGTAGTCAGACTGTATTCTCAGCATGTGTTTGTGCAATGACCCAATTCTTACATGAAGCCTTGAAAGCAGATAAACAAGATCTCAGGCATGTATCAGCAGGGAGAAACCAAATGATTGGGATTATTTCCATGTTTAACACATGCTGTTGTTCCCACAGGAAATATAAAATAAAATGCCCAGCATCCTAGAGTGGATGTACCGGTAATTCTATTCAGATTTAAACGATGAATGGAGGAAACCACAAATGTCCCCTTTGCAAAGGTGATACAGAACGCAGGACAGTCCCATTTTAAAAGAATGCCACCCATATTATATTGAAACTTTACACTTTCCTATTCACTTCCACTATTGGCCTTTCAGTTTAACTGCAGGAGTTTCCCAAAAGCAATTTTTCAACGATTATTAGCATTTTCCATTCTGTTCTCTCTTGCAGGTTTCAATATATGCAGACACCATCAGGTAGTTAAGGAAATGCAATTAGACAACTCTTCAAATTAATTACTGCAATTAATACTGTTGAAGTCTGTCTAATATTAGGATATTTATTTATACACTTTTGTTGTTTCAAAATTCTTTCATGTAGACAAAAAAAGAAGTGTCACATCATCCAGCTATGTGCAGGTGACTAATCATAATCATAATAAAGAAATAATATCATTTCATTGTTTTCTACAAAAAAAAATTCAAAGTGACTTATAGAATATTTTAAAATATCAAACTATTTATCAAGCATTTAAAATCTAGATGCATAGATTAAACATAAAATAAAAAATGAAGGTGTTCATTCAACAAAAAAATTTAGAGATGCATGTGTTCAGAAGAATTTATTATGAATAATAAATTAAGATGAAAAGTTAACTTTATTCAGAAGTTTCCTTCATGAGTTAGAGAGGCCCTGCTGAGGATACCAGCCCTGATAATCAGGGGGAGAGCCAACTTGGTGGATATGACATTGGGGTGGATCTAGTAAGTGCATCTTCCCATCCTCCCTCACACATTTGCCTGACATGTGAGGAAAGCTGAATAAGGCTACAGAATCCTGTATAGGTCAGGCATAGGCAAACTCGGCCCTCCAGATGTTTTGGGACTACAACTCCCATTATCCCTGACAACTGGTCCTGTTAGCTAGGGATGATGGGAGTTGTAGTCCCAAAACATCTGGAGGGCTGAGTTTGCTTATGCCTGGTATAGGTTCATTCCTCAGAACAAGATCTCTACCACCCAACACAAATTTGACCCAATGCATGGAACTGCAATCATTCACACTGTAGTTTATTGCAACTTAGTTTAGCAACCTTTAGTTAAGGTTACTTGCATTATTATTCACATGTGTATCCTACATTTTGTCCAGTTGGTTTAGGGTAGTGTATATGTGACACTTCCTTTTATCCTCCCAATAAGCCTATGAGGATGGTCTTAACTGTGCTTGGCCCAAGGTCAAATCACAGCCAAACTGAACTTTGTAAGTTCTCTTGCCCGAAGTTAAACTACTCCTATGTTACACTGCACTAACTCTGTGAAGGAAGACTGATTTTCAATCTCCCCAACATTTGGTAATTTAAGTTAAAATACTATCTATTCCTCAAAAGATCTGCCTCAGATCAGTGTATTTTAATGGCTGACGTTGTATCAGGAAATAGGATGTAGGTAGAATGCCCAGATTCCATTCCATATCTACATCAAAACACAAAAACTTGTGTTTTGTAAAAGGTAGAAACCAAAGTGACGTATTTTGAATCAGGATTGGTCTGAATAGAGAAAATACGAGAGGTGAATCTAAGAGGTGAAATCCAAAAATGGTGTGTGCAAAATATGAACTAATTTCACTGATTCTGACTTTTGCCCTACTTTATCCTGAACCTGAGCATCTTTTATCTGGCACCCCCATTCCTTCAACTGGTGCATTGGCCACACTGCATATCTGTAGCGGGCTTAGGTCTGCATCTTGAAAATGAAATTACTATTGGCAGGAATTTACAGCAACACTTAGTTTTGGTTTGGAACATAATTCCTATCAACAAGAATTCAATCAGTTGTGGCCATTGAATGGAGATCTCACAACCATTGCTAGCTTATGTGTTTGATAACTGCATTTAAGACATGAGAAAAGAATTTAAGGGTGAATCTAATTTAGGATGCCAACCAGTATTATGAATATCCTAATGGCTTTAACTCAGTCCATTCTATAACCTATAAATACCTCTGGAAAGAGGAGCAAATAAGTGGTGTGGGTGGGTGTGTTCACTGTATGCTTATATAATGACTTGAAACAAAAATAAATAAATCATCCAATACACCTAGTGTTTAAACACCAGTTCTCACCCCCCCACCCCCCTAAGATTTCAAATACAGAAGGCACCACACCTGCCAATAAAGGCCTTCTTAAAAAATCTAGAACAATAGAAATCAAAATGATTGCTTAGCTCCCAAGGAAAACCAAATAGTAAGCAACTTAGTTCCCGGCGAGAAACAAAACCCCAGGAGACAGGCAGAAATCGCTGAAGCTCCTTTGCACATAGATTAACTTGTAATTTACTCATTCAGGCATTTGAGAATATAGCTCCGCATGCCAGCTCCAGTGGCTTCCCTTCCGTTCTGTAACATGGTTTACGCTGCTGCTCTTACTTTTCAGTAAAGCCTTGAGATTAGAAATTCTCCCTGGTGGATTCTATCCTAGAAATGAAATGAGAGAAAATGCAGTTCATACACTACCTTGGTACTACAGCAACTGCATTTTTTTTCTATATATATATATCTATAAATTAAGAGATCAGTCATAATGCGGCATGACTTCTCCTGGGATATACTAATCCTGCTCATATGAATTAGCTTACTCAACACAGTTTATCCTTTGGGGAATGGTAAATAATGTGAGTAATGCACATTTAGGTGATAAATTCTGCATGATGGCAGAGGCGTTGCCTTTTATTCTGTTTGGCATTTTAAATAGAAATCCTAATTATTAAAGAAATGGTAATCCCATTACTGCTGCATTATAATGCTGCAATTTCAAGTTTGCAGGAAGTGACAGAGACAGTTTGATATGTATGCCCCACTAAGACGGATTGAACTATAGAAGACCATGGGGACACTCATGACTTGAATCCAAAGGGTTCCTTCCTCTGATAGGGTCATGTCTAATGAAGACACATGATTCCATGGCAAGATCTTGGTGCTCTGGCATGCACTGGTTATGGCAAAGGAATGAGGTGAGTATGAGATTTTCAACTTTGTTTCTGACAGATTAGCAGAGAGGAAGTCAGAGAATGTTCCTGCCTTTGATGGGATTCCTTCTCCATACTAGCAACTTAAATGGCAGCTCATCACTGCAAGGTGGTTTGCATTAAAAGGTAAAGATTGCATTTCAGCTAGATGAAGATCTTTTATTAAAGGTCAATGTGTTTTCCAAAGAAAGTCAAAAGGAAACAGCACTGAGTTCAATGGAGCTTAGCTTCAAGAAACTGCAGGCAGGGTTGCCGACATGCTGATGCTAATAAATTGGGAATTATGTTGTGTGCTGCTGCTCTTTGGTGTGTGTGTCTAAAATAATGGATCAACAGAGCTGCTTGCGTTTGTGGACTTTCCTACGAGTGTAGCTATGGGAGCTGTCATGATGAACTCCTGCAGTTCACAATTTCCTATCAGACCACTGTTTCCAAGCAGTGCAATTGGGAAACTTTCCCAAGAACTAAACACACTAAAACTATTACCTCCATGCCCTGCCTGTGAACTGTGGCTGCCCTTGGCCACTGTGGGGAGCTGGATGGACCATAATTTATTATTTGTGCCCCGCCCATCTGGCTGGATTTCCCCAGCCACTCTGGGCGGCTTCCAACAGAGATTAAAAATACATTAAAACATCAGTCATTTAAAACTTCCCTAAACAGGGCTGCCTTCAGATGTCTTTTAGGTGGTTGTTTATCCCTTTGACATCTGATGGGAGGGCGTTCCACAGGGTGAGCCAACAGTCTGATCCAACAGGAACATTTCTGATTATCAGATCCCCACTGCCCTGGAATGACTGGTCACAAAGCCTTTAAAAACTGGCATCGGGTGCCTGTAAGTTAGCATCGCATAATGTTAGTAAAATGAAATATGAGCATGATTAGGAATTATATTAGTTGTTACATTAGCTATTAGCTATGCATTCTAGCGCATTCCAGCAGTTAATAGGCACACAGACTAATATGGTTGATTAAAGAGAGAATGTGATCAAAGCTCTAGCATGAGATGGCATTCTAGAAGAAAGTGGGTAACATTGCCGGGAGGGGGGCGGGGAGAGAGAGCAATGAAAAAGCTGGACAGGTTTGCTCTAAACGATTAAAGGCAGCTTTGTTTAAAACAATGTAGAAATTATTCTTAAATAATGCAGCAGCACTTATTTTTAAATAATGCATTTTGACACCCAATTTAACAGTGTTCTAAAAAGCTTAATTTACACATTGGAATACACCGAGTCTATACTTTTGCAAGCAGGGTGTGCATTAGCTAAATGTCAGTGCATTATTCCCTCATCTGTGATGTATAAATCACATAGTGCAAAGATGAACAAGCAAGGAAAGACAGTTTATTATCCCATCTCTGTCCATGTCACTCTACAATTCCATCAACACTTGTGAAACGGAAGCATAAAGTGATGGCAGAAACTCACATAGTTAATAATTCAACATGGGATGGTCAAGATGGAGATTATTCACTATGGGGGTAACACTTTTTGGTACCTCCCTCATATCTTCCCCAATGCTGCTGTTTTGCAGCTGCCAGTATCCCATGTATCCCTCCTTCCCATGTATCCCTTTAGGCCCAGAACCAACAGCAGAGATTAGAGTGGGCATGTGTCCTGCTAACAGAGAACCGGCCTTTTCATTATCTAAAGGGCTGTCAAGTATAAGTCCAGTTTGATGATAATGCACTATAAGAAGGGAGAGTAAAAGCCTCCATGTTAGCGCCTGGACAGCATAGTGTGCATAGAATCAGATCACCTGGTCTCTGTCTTCCTATGATATGATGTAATTTTATTTAAATGATCATACTGTATGTTTATATGCATAGACACATATACATTAGCACATACAAATCTCTGCCTTCCTTATTGGCAATGTGTTTCCTCTTTTTTCGGCAGTGTGTATGTAACCACCTTTATAGAAATGCAGTCACACACAATAAAATAAGTATGATCACCACAATCCTTCTGGGGCAATGGCATGGGCCAGTGGAACTACATTCCTGGGCTGCCTTCTGCTGCAGCCCTTCTTAGGAGTTTCTCCACCCTCTCCTGGCCCCATCTGTAGCTGGTAGGAAGGAAGATGCAGAGTGCTGCTTTCAAAAACACCTTCCTGAACACTCATGCAAAACTCTGAAAATAACTGGACACACAGGTGGCTGTATTGTTAGAGCAGCATCTCTTGTGAATCATCCACACCCTTTTGGCTTAGGTTAAACATCAGAACATAATTGTATGCATTTTTAAAGCCAAGATTTGCTGCCCACACACCTTTTTGCCTGGGCCCACCATTTATTTGTATGTTTGTTTCCATTTATGAATCACTTCCTATGAAATAAAGCAATTAACACCACCAACAGAAATATGTGTGTGTGTGTGTGTGTGTGTGTGTGTGTGTGTGTGTGTGTGTGTTCAAATCCAATGCACATATAGACTGGGTTATCCACTTAAAAGGTGTGTTTGAAAAGGAAGGTCTTTGATAGGTTCCAAAAAGACAATACAAATGGCACCTGCCTGGTATGAAATGGGAGGGAATGGGAGGAAATAATAGGTGCTGCCAAGCTAAAGAACAGAACAGAGCTTCTGCTGAAATAATATTTTCTGGAGGCCCTTTCCTTCAGTGTGCAGTGATTGGTTGGGTATATGAGGGATGTGAGACAATCTTTGGCTTAATGTTGCTGGATCAAACATGAATGGCATCTCAACAAGGCTGCCTTGTGGATGAAGTACTGGCTATAACGACTCTGTCGATTCCTTAGCCAAAAGGTAGTCCAGATACTGCTTTTCCCACTACAGTGCTAAAGGAAAGGGGAAAGCAGAATTTCCTCATAATCTCTTTGCCATATTTGCATCAATGCCCCCAAAGCATAACTTCTGGCAATAGCTTTTGGCAACCAGCAACTAGAATGTGCGTGCATATAAAGCAATGTTGCCAAGACAAAGCATTGTACCTTTTTTTTACAGGAAGCACTATCTTGGATTCACTATACCTGGACTGGGACTAGAAAAGATGAATCCTTGCTCTGACATTGCACCCAGCATTTGATTCCTAAACAGCAATTAACAGGCACCTTTATGACTTCTGCCAAATGAAGCAGCAACAGAACTGCCCTGGCTGAAAACCCACTTCTGCCACCCAGTGGAGATTTCCCAGAAATTGCAGTGACTGCTGCTGCTGAGCAGCCCAACCATGTGCTTTGTGCGTGGATGGATTACGGTTTGGGGAAAATGTTGGAAAGACAGGCAAGAAGCATAGGATTACATCCCAACTCTTCACAAATGTGTGCTTCACATGTAAGCAAAACATATCCGCTCCAGGAACAAGTTTCTGCAACCACAGAGAAAATACCTGAAGATTTGAGGAGACATTCCTGATTGTTTCAACATAAACAGTTGCAGAGAGAATGGAGTTGAAGTAATCAATGGCACTGATGGGATGAACGTAGAACAAGCTGGTGCTTTCTGTAATGTATTGAGAATGCCTTGTGTTTACCTGCTTTACTTTAGGAGTTCATTATCACCAATGTGTTTCCCCAAAAGATCCACTATTAAAAGCGATGTACATCAGAGAAGAATTATGGGGAAGGGAGCAGCCACATTAAACTTCAGCAAATGATATAATATACAACAAGGGACCACAAGGAGTGGTAGAAGAAACCAGTGCCTTTTACAGAAAATAAATATTTTCCAAAATTAAGTGTTTGTAACACTGTTTATGAAAACATGAAAAAGCAATGCTTCATTTAAGCAACATTTTGCATCCAGTTTTGGAGTTTTTATGTTATATTATTAAGTGATAACACAGCTAACTAACTGATAATCAGTGATTCTCTGTATCAGAGATTGCTAAAAAGGTGTTATTGGACTACAGCTCCCATCTATCCTGACCATTGTCCATGTTGGCTGGAGGTGATAGGATCTGGAATCCTAACAGCATCTGGAGGACACAACACTGACAAGCCCTGCTTTACAGAGACTTGATGAGTAGCTGCAAGAGTATTTTAATCTGCAATCTGTGCTCACAATAGTCATTTGTGGCAAGTGATCATCATTCCTATTTTACAGATGGGAAACTGGAGCTGAAAAAAGTGATTTTTGCCCAAAGAACAGACATTTGGGCCTAGCTATCTTCCAAAATCCAATTTGAAGCCCATTAGCTGTCCAATTTCTGAAATTATTCATTCATTTAAATTTGACTTCTTTTTTTAAAGTCTGTTTTATCCAAGACTTTTATTTATTTATTATTTAATGAATTTATATACCACCCTACACCCGGAGGTCTCAGGGCAGTTCACAGCCCTAATTAAAAATACAGATGTAAAAAAAACAAAACCCCACACTTTTAGAATGTCACAATTACAACCTGAGGAGCTTTTGTTAATAAGACCACCTTCACTACTCAGCCTCTTCATGTGATACAAATTAGGGTTATGTAAACTCACAATGGGTCTTCTTCAGGGACAAGCACAGTAGCTAGCTCCTTGAGGCTGCTCTTAACACCTTATGCCTTGTGGGAAACAAACTTCTGCAGTAGAAGACCATTTGTATCTGTGGATGTTCGCCATAAGCTTTAGAAACCTGGTAGTCTGATGCAAGTGCTGACTGCAAGGCAACCATGGACAGCTCCATGCACAATCCATGAATATTCAACTGTTGCTTCAGCAGCAATTTCTCTCACACTGAGCCTTATATAGGACCTGCAGCTGTGTCTTGGGAGCTAGCACCACTGAGAGGTGTGTTTTCCAGAAAAGTAGTGGTTGCACTGGGGCATCTGGGATGGGAGTCTCCCAGTTACTAATTATAGCATGCAGAAGCAATTTCAATTAAAACTACAGCTGAGAAAGGAAAGGTTAACTCTGCACTGTGGTCCCAATAAAATTAGCCACTCAGCCCTCTCTATTAAGTCAAGCAGAAACCACAACAGAACTACCAATGTGATAGTCAAAGACACACTGTGTGTCATCAGTTAAGCAAGGCAAAACAAAACCAAGTAACTTCCAAACTATTTAGAAAAGTATGGTCCCCACCAGCCTGTGAATATTATTAGCACGAGGAGCATTTGTATAGACAAAGCTTAAGGTAAAGGACCATTAGGTCCAGTTGTGGCTGACTCTGGGGTTGCGGCGCTCATCTCGCTTTACTGGCTGAGGGAGCCAGCATACAGCTTCCGAGTCATGTGGCCAGCATGACTAAGCAGCTTCTGGCGAACTTTGACACGATTTCGAACTGCTAGGTGGGCTGGAGTTGGGACCGAACAACGGGAGCTCACCCCATTGTGGGGATTCAAACAGCCAACCTTCTGATCGGCAAGTCCTAGGCTCTGTGGTTTAACCCAAAGCGCCACCCATGTTTAGATCATAGCTATTTCCATGACTGAGCTGCATTTTGAGAAATTGTACGGCATGCTGCTTTCATATATAGCTTAAGGGAAACGAAAGAGTGGAACAAGCATCCTGGGAAAGCACAATGATGCTTCCCACCCTGCCTTTGCTTACCTTGAGCACTAACACCTGAAAGCGGATTGTTCCCTGCAAGAGTGGGAAATGAGGCATGAGGTGAGCTTGGGCAGCACTCGGCACTTCCCAACAGGAAGCCTGGCATTAACTCTAACAAAAGAAGCAACGAGGAGACACAGCTGTGCCATTCTCTCCAGACACGTCTTTATCCTCATTCACACTTTATTGGATTCCACATCATCAGCACCTGCAGCCACACAATTCACATGTATCTAGGCCTTCAAGTACCTTGCTTTGTGAAAAATGAAATGGTGTATGTGCAAGGAGGGTGGGGGGAGGAAGACACTTCTTTTCAGGTGCCGGCAAGGCCATTCCCTTGCCAAAGGAAGAACAAAAGCGTTCATAACAGCCCCACTCCAGCCGAGAAAGCGATTTCTATAAATGATGTAATCAGGACCAAGGGGAGTTGCTGTGATTTACTGATTTAAGTGGAAGTGGGCTAGGTGAACAGCTTGCCAGCATTTGACCATTGATCTAGATATGCCACAGACTTGCTCCCAGGAGTACGCTTCCCACTAACAACCCCAACCCACCTCTCAGCACATTTGCACACAGTGTGGCATTTTGCAAAATTGTTTGGAGTTCTCATTTCTCTTTCTCGGGGCATTGACAATGAGTGGAGGGTCTTGCTTCCTGCCTCCACCACTGTACTAGTAACTGCAATACCAAACTTGGATCTACACCTGTTTTTGGACTAAAGTTCCCATCATCCCTGAACACAGGTCCTGCTAGCTAGGTATGATAGGAGCTGTAGTCCAAAAAAACCTGGAGATCCAAGTTTGGGAAACCTTGCCGTAGAGGCAGTTGGCTCAGGGTGTAGGCCAGGCTTCCTCAACCTCAGCCCTCCAGATGTTTTTGGCCTACAACTCCCATGATCCCTAGGTAGCAGGACCAGTGGTCAGGGATAATGGGAATTGTAGTCTCAAAACATCTGGAGGGCCGAGGTTGAGGAAGCCTAGTGTAGGCTGAAGGCCTATTAGACAACCAATTTGCTGCATCTAAGCAGGTCTGGGTCTGGTCAGTGGGTGGGTGACCAGTTGGGAGCTACATGTATGCTGCCTAGTGTTCCCTGATAAGAAATGGTGAGATGCAAATGCAAGAAAATACATAAATACAATGTGAGCAGCTGTTGTGGTGCCCCAGGAATACTACAAGCAGCTCTATCACAGAGGCCCATGCCTTCCTCATTGCTCATTTAGCTCAAAGGTGGGGGACCTTTTTTAACTCAAATGCCACATGCCTCTAGGGACCATATTCCAGTGGTGGGTGTGGCAAAAATGGTTCAACCACACACACACCACTCTCCATTGTCTAGCCAGGCAAGCATGCACCGTTGTCACCATTCAATGATATATTCCCATGAGATAAAATCAACAGAGGGGGCAGAGCAGGAGCAGTGAGTGGTGTGGCCCCAGGGCAAGGCAGAGTCCTCAGGTTTGAATAGAGAGACCTGGAAGTCTACATTTGGCCCCTGGACCTGAGGTTCACCACACTGGAGTTAGCCACAGAAAAACTGAAGAAAAGGATGGAATAAGACTTTTCATATTTGGGATCTGGAAAGCTCGCCACTAATATTTTTTTAAAAAAGGTAAAGGGCTAGGGTTTCTTGAGGGAAATGTCTGTTAAGAAATGCTAAACTGCACTAGGGGCTCCTATTTAAGAGGCCAACAAAGGAAACACTCCACAGAAGACAGACTAACTCTGCTTTTCCAGAATTATAGTGCCTGCAGTCTTATCCCATCTAGGCTGAGTTTGTAAGCCCTCTTGCCTGCACAGTGGAATGCACTAAACACCAAGGGCCAAACTAGATTCACACAATTAGCAGGTGTGTGAATGGCTCTTTAAATCAACTGCAGATATGGGAAATGTCAAAAACTTGCACGCCCCCGCCCTTTATTCATATCTCTCTGTGGCATAAACTTTTTAACATAAAAAATTAAACTTTCCATCATCAATCGAAGCAGTGGGCAAACAGGAACTTCTAGGCTGAAATATATAATAAATGAACCTGCCTCCAAATGTATATTTGCGAGGAGGCCTCAAGCCTGAATGGAAGTCGGAGAATTGGCCTCAGATGAATAGATTGGTCTCAAAAGAAAATGTCACCATTATCATGTATGAGAGGGGAGGAAGTGAATGACAAAACATAGATACATCTAAAATCATTCCATTAAATGTTTCGGCTTCTGCCTTCCTGAGTAACACAGCTGGGATTTCAGATGACTGCCTGTGAGTCAAGATGACAGTTTTATAAATACGCAGGATATAATAATTCCAAGGAGTGTAGCATGTGCAAGAAAGTTTGTTGTTAAGAGAAAGAGGAGAAAAACCAGGCAGAAACCAAGTCATAAAAATGTAAGAAGAGCCCACATCGTCCAGCATCCTGTTCTCACACAGACCATTCTGATGCATATGGAAAAGTCAGCAAGCCAGTCCTGGGTGCATTCTCCTCAATTGTGATTCCCAGCAACTAGGATTCACTTAGTGGTGGTAGAACGTTGTCCTCATGGTTAGTAGCCATTGAGAGGTCCTTTTCTATTTCTTTGCAATCTCTTTTTATTTTAATCACCCTGAACAATTGGGTTGGGCATGTGTCTGAGGGTTTTTCAAAAGCACTATTGCAACATTTGCAGTTGGCCAGTAGAGGCCCCCACACACTTCACAAAGTTATTAAACATACGAAGCCAATTAATGTATCAAATTAAAGAAGGAAATATGTGACAAGCTCTAAGGAGTGGCTATCCATTCTGGAAACTTCACATCCAACAATTTCCTATGAGAAAGTTACTTCTGTGCATCAAGCTCCTAAGTACCTGAACAAGTATGACAAGCATAAACCTTATGCATTTGAGTGGAAAGCTGAAAGCTTTCCAGACACATGGCAAAATAGACAAGTGTGCACTCAGAACATATCCTAGTGTACATGTGGTGTACCCAGGTTTTGGTACCAGGTTTTTGCTGTGACATTTCAGTAGCCGCTGCTTAGGATTAACTTGTTTTTCTTCTGCCCTCAATGCACCTTCAAACACAGAAATAATTAAATGAGTTAAAATTGGTCCTCTGAGGATAGCAGCCAGATCCAGTTCCAGTTATATCAGGCCTAGCAATGAATGTTTCTCATTTTCCTCATGTTTCCAGTCTTAAATTCCATTTCCCACATTTCCACAGCAGTTTAAGAGCATTATTTGTCACACACAAAAATCTCCTGGAAAAGTACCACCAGTGTGAATTTCCCCTAATGCATACATGTTTACAAAAAAAATGCATTTTGTCAGAAGAAAGTATGAATTAAAAATGAATATATTAGTGAAAAGAAGATATAAAATGCCTAAGATTTGGTGAAATTGCTTGGAAAAATATGTACATCAGTCAAACGTGCATACAAATATATCAGGATAGATTTGCACTAAAAGGTGGATGAATTTTCATGAGGTCTTTTAAAAAAGGCAAACTCCTGAATAAATGTGAAGAAGTGAATTTAAGACTGGAAAAATGGGAAACTGAAAGAACCAAAATTAACAGACCTTTCCACCCCTACCCATCCCTTGTCAAGCCAGGGGAAGTCGTCCAGCAGAGAAAGGCTAGGTGATATGAAGCAATGAGCCCCATGGCCATTCAGACTGCAGTGCAAGACTGCTAGAAAAGTATTTTGAGTCACATTTTACCACATAATGTGTGTTCAGCCCTTTGGTTGTTCTTTTTTTGCCCTGCAGTTCCACTGAGTCAGGGCTTAGTGACGTCCTGCACCCTGAATGTCCACTCAGCTTCAAGTTCCATAGGTGCTTTGAGCTCAGATGGTCTAATGCAGGCTTCCTCAAACTCGGCCCTCCAGATATTTTGGGACTACAATTCCCATCATCCCTGACCACTAGTCCTGCTACCTAGGGATCATGGGAGTTGTAGGCCAAAAACATCTGGAGGGCTGAGTTTGAGGAAGCCTGGTCTAATGCAATCTTCTCTAACCCAGATGACATTGGACTACAAATCCCACTATCTCTGACTATTGGCCATGCTGTCTGGGGCTAATGGGAGTTGTAGTCCAAAATGTCTAGAGGACAGCAGCTGGCAGAATTTGAAGGTTGCACTAATGGCTATTTGTTTCCTGGCATTTAATTCAGCAGTCAGGAGTTTGCAACCTAGATACAAAGTGAGTCCAAATGACAGGTGTGGGGGACTTTGTCCCTCTAGATGGGCACATGTACTCACTCCCAGACCTTGATCTTCCCTGAGTTGCTTGAGGGAAGCCAGCATGTGTCTTCAGCATATCAGCAGTTAGTATGAAAACTGTGCACTTGACCCTGAGCACGAAACAAGCCAGTGTGATTGTAGATACTACAAAGTGGCATTAAATGTATGGCAGACAATCGCCATCAACAACTATACTTGGAAAATCCTTAAACAACAACAACCCCAAATTGTTAGTTTTCATCCCAATATTTGTCAACCTTGTTTCTCACCTGCTGCTCTCCTTTCAAAAGTGGATGGAAAAGAAAGGGTACTGCTGTTGCCAGAATTGTGAGGGGGAAAAGCACCTATCATTCATTCAGTCATGACATTTCCCCCCGTGGAGGATGATTGGCAAATGTTGGCACTTTCAAGTAGTTTACATCAAACAGACGATGAATGCGAAAGATGTACGATAAATAGGGCTGCTGTGAAATTTAATGGCTGTTTTTGAAGCTTCCATGTGTTTTTTTTTAATTGAAAAAAGGTCACCCATTGTCCTAGTGCACATGATTGATGTAAGCACTGGTATTTTTATGTAGTATATCCACAAAAGGTGCTTTGTAAGTGATGGTTTGTTCATCACTTCAGACCCTACCAAGGTCTCACACTCCACATGAATCTTGATGTGTTGTTGTCTAGAAAAAGGGTCCAACCCCCCGCCCCAAGCCGGCTTGTGTAGGCTGCCCTACTGGGAGATTGCTTAAACCTTGAGGCCTAAAGTACACTCCTTACCCACTTCAGGACAATTTTCCCCAGCAGGATTGCTGGAATTCATGATCTGCACCATCAGAGTACAAAGCAAATTGCTAAATCCATGCAACAATTCGTTACAAGCACTCGCTGAATGTTAAACAGGTTTTTAAAAATCATTATGTTCTTGAAGACGCAGCAGCTTAATGGCATTGATGTAAATTGAAGGCACTGACTTATTCTTATTTTCCCACTTTCTTTGCTAGAATTGAGTGGAGAGGGGAGGAAATAACTATGTGTAGGTGCTGTTCCATAGAAAAGAAAATCAGTCAGTGCACTCCTCAAAGAACCATATTAGCCCAGGTCTGCCTATCATGAAGTATAATGTGACCACAGGCAAAGGAGGAGAGTTCCTGTATCTTTAACAGTCACTGCTGCATTATAAACCCTATCAACTTGCCCCTTGTTTCTAGTCACCAACCCTCATAGAATACCAGCAACACATTGCAACTAGCTGGACGCTCATCAGTCTCAACCCTGCCCACATCCCCCCCATCATAGGTTGTTATGCATTGTGTTGACTTCAAAGTTGGGCAAGATGACTTCAGCCATCGTAAAAGACTTAACTACCTCCTTGCCACTGTTGCTTTCCCTCACTTGTTGCTGTACCTCTTGAGCAGAGCAAGGGAAAGCAAGCGAGCTACTCTAAAATTACTGCTGCTGCCCAGTCATTTCCCTGGCCTCTTTCTCTGAGGCAAAACAGTTCTTTCAGCACTGACGAAGCACCTGGCTGGTGTAATACCTTGCTGGTGTATGAACACAATGCAACTCAGGCCTTATATGTCAAGGATAACCAATGTAACCACAGATATTGTTAGACCACAGCTACCATTTGCCCCAGTCAACATGGCTAATGATTGGGGGTTATGGAAGTTGCAGTCCAGTGACATTGGGCATATCATGATGGTTATGTCCCTGCATTCTTTGAATGGTGGAAAAAAGCACTTTCTAAACATTAAGGCTGTGCACCCAGTATCCCTTTAAAGCACATTTGAAGCACATTCTTTGCCTCAAAGAATTCTGGGCACTGTAGTTTGTAACTCTGTGAGGTGTAAACTACAGTGCCCAGAAATATTTGAGGGAAAGAATGTGCTTCAAATATGCTTTAAAAGTATAGTGTGTACGCAGCCTGTGAGGTTCTTCAGAATCATAAGAGCAGCTGATTCTTCCATGCCACATTGTGCTTCAGCTTTGTTCAGGACCATATTTTGGGACAGATCAGGCAAAGTAAAGGACAGGTTGGGGTGGGGATTGCAGGGGCACACACAGTCTCTCATCACACCAAATCCTCCTCACCTTGGTGGAGGGGGGTTCCCTGCACTCGGCCTCCTGTCTCCCTCACTAACCTGGCCTGCTCTTTCCCTTGACACATGTAGACAGGTAGACACCAGGGATTGATGGTAGGCTCCCATGGATGACTTGAGCCGCAGCTCCAGACTCTTCTCCATGCTGGTGCATAGGAGGAGAAGAGGTCAGGTTGTGTGGCAGAGGGGGCCAAGCGGTGGCAGACCTAAACCATGCTAGACTGGTGGGTGGTGGCTGAGGAAGAGCACCAGCAAGAGGGAAGGAAGGAGGGAGGAGAGAGGAAAAGGAAGTTGCTCCTTTCCCCTTCTCTCTATTGTCACTCGCACCGGGCCAGGCTCCTCATCAGCGGCACCAAGTGCAACACAACCACCATTTTGGGTCACCCAAGCTTGAATATGGGGGGAAAGGTGTCCCATTTGAAGTCCAGACAGGACAAGGGCTGGCAACACACCTTTGACCAAACAAGAAGATGCAAATGCATTTTCACAGATAGAAAACAGACACAGCATTTAATCTTCTTCATACCCATAGTATCACTTGTGAATGGTGTAGGATGGAAGACGATAGCAAAACCAAATGTATGTGTTAGCCAGTATAAGCTGCACATTTCCATTACAGACTGATTTAAGCCAAAGCTGATTTCAGCTTCACACAATATACCTTCAAGGGGCCTAACCTGATTTAAGTACTAGTATCCCAGTTTAAGTGGCTTAAACAGATGAAATTATGATGATTAGTGCCAATCAGCATGATAAAGAAGTGGGTTATTTGCCCACTTTCAAGTGGTTTTCAATCTTAATTCTCGAAAAGGTGCCTTCTGTTTAAAGCCCATTGGAATTCAGGATGCACAGACACATGATGAATGCAACTGTACCTAAACCTCCATTTACATTACTCAGCAATTTATTACTGACTCATAATTGGAACCAGCAGTTCCAACTGTTATGTCAGTTTGACACTGACAGGCAAAACACAAACCAGGAGTAAACTTCATATATTTAGCACCATCCAGAAATGAAGAAGGGCATGTCTATGTGACCTGACTACAACATTCTTTGCTGCTTCAAACACTGTTGAAGCCACTAGTCATGTGTCCAGACTGAACCTTTGGAACGCAATTCTAGCTTATCGACTGAAATATTTAGGAGGAGTGGAATAAAAACACCACACGCTGACACATCAACAGTAACGAGAAAGCAGAGGCATTAAGGTGAATGAAAAAGTCAAAAGGGCCCATTTCACATTTGGCATGCGTAATAATTTGGCCCTGAGAATAAGAGTCTAGGTATTTTTCTTCAGCATCCTAAGATCTGAAATGACAAAGGCACCAGGATGCTCATAGTTTCCTTTTGCTCTCCCGTTTTGCCTCTGGCAACACTCACTTTGGACTCTTGACACATTGTCCATGACATGCAATCCCTAAAACGCTGCTCACAAGAGCCTGTGTGCCTCAGGCTGGAGAAGACTCCCCACACTATGGCTCAACAAACAGAGCCCTGATTGCCAAATCCCCCTGCAGAATGCCACTAGTCTTCCAAGTTACCAGCTCAGGCAAACATTTCCCAATCTGGTACCCTCCAGAGTTTTTGACTATAGCTCCCATCAGCCACAGCCATTATGGCAAAGTGGTAGGGATGATGGACATCTGCAAGGCTACCAGTTCTGAGCAAAGGAAATGAACGCCATTGTGTTCTTGCTTTAAAGGATACAGACTGAAGTGCCTGCTCATTACCACTTACTCACTACTCAGAGGGACCCTCTCAGGAAACTGGTCACTTAACAGGGCTATGTACAGACAGACAGAGAGATAGAGAACGGGACAGAACAATATACAAACATTAAATGGCAAAGGAATGTCTTTCCGTAAACGAAAGCTTTTACCTAACATCCTGCAGGCTCTTAAAAATATACATTCCATTAAAGTGAGATTAGTTCCTATAGATGCAACGTGCCACTGAATATGTATAGCATTTATTTATGTGATTTAGAGATATTAAGAGCCTGTCAGAATCAAATCAATCCTCCAGTAAGTAAAGTACATCAGTGATTGCCAGTTGATGAAACTAATATGGATTTTTTTTAATGGCGGGAGAATGAAGGGAAAAAACCATCATTACCATTTACCTTGAATTATTCAAGGAATACATTATTGATTATAGGTTCTGTATGAATGAAGAAGCAGGATCAGAGCTGAAAAGTGACTTATGGGTGTTTCTTTTTTAAATAAATAAA
Organism: Podarcis bocagei; assembly: GCF_964188305.1. Lineage (NCBI taxonomy): Eukaryota > Metazoa > Chordata > Lepidosauria > Squamata > Lacertidae > Podarcis > Podarcis bocagei. The sequence continues at coordinate 48,311,494 of NC_138133.1, forward strand.
TAAATAAAAAGTAGCTGTGTGTTTTTGTAGGTAAGAAAGGCACTTTGCCTATGAGGGGAATACATTAAGATCTTTCCTTGGTAAGGAAGGAGAGAGGATGCCATTAGTGATCCCATCTCAGTAACCAGCAGTATTCAGCATCAAAGACACCACAAAACACACATAAATCTTGTCCTCTTTCCCTCTGCTTGCTTCACCCAGTTACTGCTGAATCAAGCTCTAGGTCCCATTTCTGAATTTCCACATCCTGTTTGGTCTAAATGAGGAAATTACAATAGTATTGTAATGCGACACATACATGACCATATTATCCTATGACACCACTAGCCATTTCACTCACGGACAACAGTTGTCTCTCATACTAAATTTTCTTGCAAGAAAGCTATACATTATTTTGTACAAGTCATCAGATATATGTATTTATTTATTTTTTTGCAAATGGCAGTAAGCACTATTCTGCAGTAAACACAGCTCTGGAGCGCCTTCAATGATCTTTCCACTATTAAACCTTTTAAAAAGTCCACATGGCAATCCACATGTGCCTTGCCAGAAACTGCCATATTGACAAACATAATGTTGCACAGAGCATATACTGAGCCAGATTATAATATTGACATTTTCCCTAGAACACATTTCTGAGGCTTAGGAGAATGACATGCAAACTGCTACTTGGAAGATTAAAGGTATATTGATTTAATATTTAGACATAATTACAAAAGCCTCTTGTTCTCAAATTCTGAAAACATTTTCAAAGCTCCTCTTGTTCTTCTTGCATAAATGCAAACCCAATGGGAATGTTGATACCACTTGCTGCAATCTTATATTTCAGACGATATTAAGACCATTTGCCTTGATGAAGGCAAGCTGTCCTGCGCTGGTCAGGCAGGGAGAACAAACCACCAGGTGCCAAGCAAGGCCTGAAAGAGCATAGCTGCCAACTTTTCCCTTTTCTTGCGATGAAACCTATTCGGAATAAAGGAATTTCCCTTTAAAAATTGAAACGTTGACAGCTATGTGAAAGAGGCACATCTGTAATGGGAACTTTTTGTCACAGGTAAGGATAGATGGATCTGTCAATTTCAGTTCTCCCAGTTTCTCATTTTTCCAGTCTTACATTCAGTTCTCCACATTCCTGCAGCAATTTGCAATAAAAAAAAATACGCATGGAAATTTGTCACGTGTTTCAGCCTAATTTTCGTCTAATAAACATGTTTGTATATAGCGTTATGTTCACATTTTTGCAAGCAAACTCACCTAATAATATACATTTTTGTATGTTATGTTGATATTTATTTATTTATTTATTTATTTTCATGCACTCTCCCCTAATACAAGCATTTTTGTAAACATTGTTTGGAAAACTCCATTGAACTCAGGCCCTGCTTGGTGGCTTCCCATGGGCATCTGGCTGGCCACTGTGAGAACAAGATGCTGGGCTAGGTGGGCTACTGGCATGTCAGGAATGAGCCAGCTCCAAGTGAAGGTTTGCAGCCAACTGCAGAAAGCAGCCAGGAACAGAGAAGCTTAGATGTTAGTCAAGCAGGAGAGAGCAGGTACCTGCAGACTTCAGCTCTTCCTGACCTTTACAGGCTGTCCGACAAGGCAGTAGCTGAGAGCAGGCTAGAACACAGCCAAAGCTCGCAGGAAGCACTAAACGGTGCGAATAGACTCAGAGGGAGTACGTCAGATCAGGAAGAGGCTGGAGCTGATCCACTAAGTCCGAGGAGTCAGCGAATGGGAGGGCTGTTAGATAGGAAGCGAAACAAGAGACATAGGGATCATCAGTTCAATATCTTCTGTTGCAGCCGGAAGGAGTCTTCAGAAGGGTCATCTTAAGTAATGATGCCGGAGGCCTTTGTTCAAATCATCCGGAGATATCTGCTTGGTTTTGCAAGAAATCCTCCTTTTTAATTACCTACACTTACTGTGTTATCAGAAGACAGACGTGCCTGGTGTGCTCTGGTCCATGGGGTCACAAAGAGTCGGACACGACTAAACAACAACAACACTGTGTTATCAAGCTGAGATCCTGGACTCCTGACATGGCATGACCTAGCAGGCTCTCCTTAGGTTCTTATGGCTTGACCATTGATAGGAGCAGAGGGTGGGAGGAGGTAAACTGACTGTTCCATGCTCTATGCATACTTGTTCAGTTGTCCTCTAACCTACATAATTTCCATGTAATCTCAACACACACTACACTAGCAGTATCTTCCTCAGATCAGAATGAAAAGACTTCTTTAAATAAAAGAAAGGAAAGAATATGTGTGTGTGTGTGTGTGTGCCTTTTCAGTTTGCACACACAAATTTGTGTTCAATGTTAGTCATGCTAAGAGCAGACCCACTGAAATTAATGAACATGACTAATTTAGGTTCATTCATTTTATTGGGTCTACACTGAGTAAAGCTTAGTTTGATGCAACCCATACATTGTGAAGTCACAGATCTGGACAGTGCACTAAAACTCAGTTTCTTTTTTATTATCCCCCCCCCCTTTTGTGCCTACCTGGACAGTTGCCATTCTTTAAATAGATGTTTTCCACAGTAATAAGTTAATTAGCACTCTCTCCCACTCCAGTATGACTCAAAAGTGTGGTCAAAATTTCACAGCAGTCATTAAAATACAGCACAATAAGCCTACACCTCCTCATAACCGTACGAAAGCTTAGTTCCTGCGGACAGCATTATTAAAGAATTACATTCATTAGAGTTTATTGTTGAATCTGGAGCATATGCCAAACAAAATGAATTGGCGCTTTTGTACTAGCTTGTAAAAGCCACACTTAGGAAACTGCCAGGCAGCTCAACTAAATCCTTTTTATCAGTATGGAATTTGAGATGATGGTAGTGCCAGTCAGAAATCGAGTGAACGCCCCCCCCCCTGCTTTTGGTTTTTGTTTTGTTCCTGTTGCTCAGATTGCCAGTCGCAAGTTATCCAGCCCATTGCACCTGATTGCTCTCTGGGGTACAGGGTTTTGCGCTGAATGTGGAAAAGGAAAATAATAAAAATAATTAATGATCCGTCGATGCCCGCCAGTTTTGAAGAGGTTACTTACCTGGTGCTTTCAAGCATTCCAAAATCATTTGACACTGCTGCCTGCACACACTGCCAAACCTGTGTTTTCATAAGCCTGCTCCGGACTGTGCAAATAGATCCCAGGGTTCCCAATTGTTCACCAGCACAACCTGTCAAGGCAGATCTTCCACTCAATTTACAATATTCACAGATGTTCCTTAGGATTTAGCATTTGGTGTGCTACTTTCATAGGCCCCTAATCGCTTCCTCACAGGGTAAGATCCTGGCTCAGGTTTGTTGGCCAGTGACACAGACAGCAACAGTCAAACCACAGGATATTGTACTCATTTTTAAAACGATGTATTTTAGTGGATGTGGAAAAAATGAATTACTAAGGAGTGAATGCTTTACACAGCAAGCTATTTTATTTTTACCCTTTGATGGAAGTGAATGTTCTTTGCTCGTCAGAACAGCCACATGTTATCATCATCATCATTATTATGAATTGATTCCTATGACGCCACTCCAAGCAATTTACAATAATAGTGGCACTTCTTAATTTTATAGACAACTTTTAATTTAAAAATAAACAAACTGAAACACAAGTTCCAAGTAAGAAGCCCCCACCTTCCACAAGTTTAATGGTCTGTCTACTCTTATGGGCCTCACCACCAGAGCACCCCCGTCAACTATTATATGTAGGGCAGCCTCTGAGATGGTACAGAAACTTCAGCTGGTGAAGAATTCAGCAGCCAGGTTGCTCACCAGAGCTAGACGGTTTGAGCATATTACACCGATCCTGGTCCAGCTGCACTGGCGACCAGTTAGTTTCCAGGCCCAATTCTAAGTGCTAGTTTTGACCTATAAAGCCTTAAATGGCTCAAGACTGCAATACCTCAAGGACCGGCTACTTCCATATAAACCTCCCCAGTCCCTGAGTTCATCTTCTGAGGCCCTTCTTTGTGTGCCTTCTCCTTGAGAGGTTTGGAGGGTGTCAACACAAGAACCGACATTCTCTGGAGTGGCTCCCCGTCTGTAGAATGCTCTCCCCAGGGAAGTTCGCCTGGCACCTTCATTATATGTTCCTTTTTAACCATGCCTTTGGTTAATCCAATTTATATCCTATGCTTTTTCAAAATGTGTTGGTTTTTTTGGGGGGGTATTGGGTTGCTGTTTTTATTTTTATTAGGTATTTTGTGGTTTTATATCTTGATTTTATTCTGTGAACCGCCCTGAGACCCCGAGTATAGGGCGGTATATAAATTCAATAAATAATAATAATATTAATGCTAGACTTCTGTTGATGTCTCATGTATACTTCTGGTTCCCACTTGTCCATACACCTCTATAGGTAGTTCTGCCGCTTTATTATTTATTCATTTTATATATCCCCCTTCCTCCAAGGATCACAAAGCAATTTACAACATGAAAACACAAAAATGCAAAACATAGTAACAAACCAAAGCAATACCCCCCCCCCCAATTTAAAAGGCCATAGATTGTTTTATTAGCTAAAGGTCTGGGAGGAAAGGAACCAGGGCACCAGGCCTTGTAAAATCTGTAAAGTTGTACCTAAAATATATGTAAAAAGGGAGAAAGCTTTATCCACACCTCTGCTTTTCAGGTAGGTGTGTCCTACCATCACAGGAAAGTATGGGATGGGCCACCTGTATAATTGTTGATGCTTTCTTTGTTTCACTGTAGGAGGTGGTGGTATGTTGGACATGATCTACCCAGATTGTAACATTGGTGCTGTAGAACAACAAGTATATCTTCATTATTTTTTTACGGTGGTCATTGGTCAGCTTTCCCCGGCCTGGTGTCCTCATGATGTTTCCCATCACCCCCGGTCAGTATAGTCAAGGATGATGGGAGTTGTAGTCAACAACAGCTGGAGGGCACAAAGTTGGGGGAAGCTGCCAGGGGGTTGTGGAGACGTATCTGTGTGCTATTGGTGTCCTGCTTCAGCTTTTATGCTTGCCCTTGCTTGCATTTAGAAAATGAATCAAGCTGTGTCTGCTATCCTCGTTGGATTCACCTGCAACTGGGTGCATCTGTGAGACTGGAATTGTGATATTAGACCACTGAAGACGACCAACTGATGGCCAAACACCATTGGTGTTCATTACATACAAAATATGTTATGCTTGTTCATTGTAGTGATGCATCAAAGTGGTTTTTAGTGCTTATAGCTACATCATTTGTTTTAGAAAGTTGAGGGGGGAATGTTATTATTATTTTTTATTTAGACACTATGCACACTCCAAATCGATTGGTTTCCTTCTGGGTTTTTTATGACCCCATCTATATTTTTAGTGTGCATGTTTGCTGATGTTTGGATATCTGAAGGAGTCCAAGAAAACTATTTGGTCTTGCTGTTCCAGTTTAAGGACAACTGAAATCTAGTTAAATCTTTTTATGAATGCATCATTCTTTTTTATGAATGCATTACAATTAGCCATTGAGAGTTTTGTGTTGGACTGAATCAAGACTATTTTCTGCCCTAGGAAGGTTCCAGAGGCAGAGTTTGGGGAAACTGAGTGAGGAGACAGCTAAAAATAGTGCCTTTTGTCTTTCCTGAATCACGCACAGCTTTCCAGCATCATTAAGCAAATGAAGAAGAGTGTCGTTTTGGCAGGATATATTCAGTCAGTTTCTACTTCAGATTCAAGTGATCTATTGTTCCCCTGGCTCTTTTTATGCTGATGGTAAAATAATAATTCTGCATTAAACAATGGGTGAGCTTTGGATGCTAAGCCAATTTCTATTTGACATCATATCTAGTATAATATAATAAATGTATCCTTCTGTCTTGTCGGAGTAGCAAAATGAGTTGGGTTGCATTTCACTGAAGCCTGCTAGGATATCTCTACTATTCTATGCCACTGAATCTTTCTATGCTATGCTCTAGGTAATTTAATTTTAGATTCCTCATGATTTTTAAGAACTGAACCCTAATTCTAGACTTACAACAACACTGTAATGCTTAGCTGGTTTCTTTCTGAAATGACTGAAATTTTAAGAGATTTTCCTGAATGGATCTTTGTTAACTGTGACCCATTTTGCCATGAGTTGTATAATTTCTTTCCAACTCACTAGCTTCTCTCATGACTGCTGTGATACAGTGGTTGACACCCCATATTACAGAGGGAGTGAAGAACAATGTGTTGGAAAGCTGCCAGTGTAGGAAAAGAAAGATGCATTTCCTCATGCCCGCTAATGCTCAACTTCAGGTAAGCCCTACCCGATCAGCCATAGAAGGTGAACTGGGAAACTCTCCCAAAGATAGGATTCAATATGCAGAGTAGATTGAACTAGTTCATTAGCCTACTATAGAATTATTCTTAGGATGACACATGCACCAAATCGCCCAAAGCAACGTCTGGGCTGGGACACTCCCTTTGTGTTTTCAGTAACTAAGAATTGATGTTATTATTATCTAAGATGGATTATGTGTTGGTTAGTTTGCAGAGTCAGAGGTGACAATAATAGCTAGATCAGGGGTCACCAATTTGCCTACAGAGGCCTTCCATCATGCCCATAGGTTTCCTCCTCTTGCTGAATTAGGGTTGAAATAAGCAATCTGTTGCAACCAATATAATCGGTTGCAGTGTGTGCTTGAGTATAGAGTATACATGCAATGCCCATGACAGAGCCTCTGGTTTGCAAATGTGCCCACAGGTTCCAAATGTTTTTGTTTTTCATTTTAATACAAAATTCATTCTCTGGGGGAACATCCCTCCTATCTGGTGGTTTTCAATTAGAATAGTGTATAGATTGTTTCAGGCAACCTGGTATCTGTGTTATACAGTGCCCAAATAATAATTTGTATTTTCAAGGTCTGAGTAATGCTGCTGAAGTGTTTTATACTTCATATACTCCCAATCACCCATTTTAAAGAAAGCTCATTAAGATCAGGTTTATCTTTATCTCATTTATATTAGTGGATTTGGACTAACAGATGAGGCAGCAAATTATGCTGCTTTGTTCTATCATTTATTTTTTAAATAGCAATTCACTGGGCCCTAAACTTTGCTGCCAGTGCTTTTGTTCTAATTATTTCTCTGTAGTATTCTAGTATTCTTTACGAACATATTTTTGGGAAAGTGTATAGTGATGTTTTGGTAACAGACCAGGCAAGAAGAAGAGGAGGAGGAGGAGGAAGATGCAAGACTCTCTCCAGTTGCAGTAGTCAAGGTGGAGAAGGTCAGAAACCAGAGTTTTGTCCAAGATAGTGTCCTGATCCACAGGCCCAAAGGAGGGCCTGTGTGATTGATTTGAAGCAAGGGTTCCACAGATGGAGGTCAAAAACAATGACATGATCAATTCTGGTGTTTTATTGTGAAGAGGTGAAAACTTACAATGCAATGCCAGAGACCATGTTGTCTTTACAGATTGGGGTGAACACCAAAACAGCAAGTGTTCACCATGACTGTCTGCAAGAAGCTAATATGTTAAGTGTTAGTTATAAAATAAAACTCAAAAATCAAGCTAAGTAAACTGGCAATAATAGCCCAATTAACCACCCTTGCCTTAAAGGCCCATTGCCCACCTCCATCCATCTCTCAGATAAGGGACTAGCTGACAGGCAGCCCTTGTGAGAAGCCTGATATCTCCCAACTAACTGAACCAAAACTAAGGCTTCAAAGCAAAAACATAATCTTATATGATCTCATTTTACAGGTCGCACCAATTAGTGCTGGGATTATCTCCACTACCGGGTGGCATTTACAGGCTTTCCAGGACATTTGCACCATTTGGTTCTACACAGATAGTTGAAGAGAAAGACTAAAATTTACCCATGCTATACAGGACATTGTCATTGAATTTCCTTCCTACCCTTCACACAGGGTAGGATAAAGCAATATTAAAATATAACATTAAGATCAGTTTTAAAATATAATCAAAAGAATAGGATGGGTCTTATTTCTCAGGTGACAAAAGCCATGGTAAAGAGGTGTGTCTTTGGCATAAGGCAGAAGCCAGGTGCACCTTTGTGGGGAGGGAAATAAAGTCTTTGAGGGGCAGAGCTGGAGCTACAGCTAGAGCCTTGAGCAAGCAGAAGACACCTCTCTGCTATCAGGCAAAGGTGGAAGACCAGGCTCCTAGTAACCATAATAGGCCAAATCAATTCATACTTGACACAGAACAGAAGAAGAGCTATGTTGGATTAGATCAGGGGGGTGAGGCCTAAACTAGGGGTGGGGGGTCTCAGATCCAGGGGCCAAAGACAGCGCTCCAGGCCTCCTTTTCCCAGGGGCTACAAGTGGAAGGATCAGAAGGTGAAGCCTTGTTGTATGAGTGGGAAGTTCTTTCCACTTTCGAGATGATACCATTAGGTTGCCACCTCAAATGCACTTTTCACAGAGTAAGTTCAATTGAACTTCACTGGTAGGAATGATACGACTCAGTTCCTTATGCTCAATCTACCAGACTGCTAGGCAAGCTCTCCAATGAATTATTAGATTTGGAGCATTATTCATTCACAAGCCACTTGATGTGGAAGCACCCTTCAAATGTGCGTATCACAACAAAATTTCCCTGTATCATAGTCAACATCATTGTGCATCTGTCCTGATTTACCATATTTTTCTGTCAGTGGGTTCTGCGACAAATCAGGAATGATCATTTGTGCCATTATATTATAAGCAAGCATATATAAAAAATGTCATTTGTTTAAATTGTTAGCGCTCGGTATTAATAACGTTAATGCAATGGAAATCTATTACAAAAGAAGCATTACAAGAGGTTGTGACCAAAAGCAGTTAAAGTGCATTTTGTCCATTTTATTCCGTCAGTATCGGATAACCTAACACGGTTGTCAATACTAGGTGAGGAGGTTGGCCAGAATAATTCTTTTATCTTTAGAAAGTCTACTAACTGTATGGATAAAAGAGTTACAATCAATAATCTGTAAAGAAAAGAAAACATACTCTCTTGTAACTAAATGTCTACTTTGGGAATTTACAAAGTTAACGTCTTTGGAATCTTAACTGTGCAACAAGTCATGGCAATTAAACCTACCACTTGTGTTATCGGGATGTTCAGCATTTTCATAAGGACAGTGAATGACACCAACTGCCTGTCTAATCCAGCATCCTTTCTCCCCAACAACCAACCAGGTGTCTATGGTTAGAATACAAGCAGGACATGACGAGAAGCACTTTGAACATCATACCAAATGGGAGAGCCTCCAATATCTTGCATGCGCACGCACACACACACGTTTTACAGAAATCCAGTTATAGGTGGAAAATATAACCTGAAGAGTTCCAACTGTGGTATCTAAGTACCATGTAGAACCAATGCACATAGGAAGGACATTACAGAGGAAGGCTCTGCCTCAACCTACCTGTGTTCATTTCCACATCTGAAATGAATCTAGATTCAGGTAGGTAGCCGTGTTGGTCTGACGCAGTAGAAATATGTATAAAAAATTAAAAAATTGTCCAGTAGCATCTTAGAGACCAACTAAGTTTGTTCTTGGTATGAGCTTTCGTGTGCATGTAAGGTGCTACTGGACAATTTATATATATATTTTATCTGAAATGAATATTGGCTTACTTTAGACATTGATACAGGTGCCTGCAGCATGAGGGCAGAGCCTTCTCCTGTGATGTCCCCTCCATTCATGTTCCTTCTGTCTAGGTGGAACATCTAAAAACGATTATGGACTGCTCCTATGACAAGTACAGGCAACGTGCTTTCTCAAGTATATTTCCCATGCCACCAGTTCTGTACAATAGGAAACTGCCATTGGGGCACGTGCTGAATGCTATCTGTTCCAGGGTGACAAATTTAGTTTTCGTATTTTAAAAACTGACCACATGCACCTACATGTCACAGTTCTACTTGGCTTTGTAGTCCAAAATGTTTACTTGCTTGGGAGGTTGTGGACTCTCCTTCAATGGAGGTCTTTTAGGCAGTGGTTGGATGACCATCTGTCATAGATGCTTGAGCTGTGATTTCAGCGTTGCAGGGGGTTGGACTAGATTGACCCCCAGGGTCCCTCCCAACTCTACAATTGTATGATGCCTTACGGCTATGGTAAGCATCCATTCTACTATGATGCACCAGGCATTTATGCAATGTATAGGAAGTTAAATTCTGCGGAGGTGTCTGCAGGCATATGGACCGAAGAATCCAAATGATTACATGGCTATAAAAGGCTATCAGATTGTACTTACGGGACTGTGGAATGGCTTGCAGTATTATAGTTATTTTGCCTTTGCTTAACGATCTTTGCAAGCTTCCTGCCAGTTCCTAATTTTAAACCACTTCCTAACTACGCTTTCAGGAATATAAAGTACTCACTATCTAAAAAAAGCAGATGAAGCCATTTTCGCCCTCTCAAACATTGCTGGAAAGACAACTTGCAATATATATGTATTGTGTACCTTGTACTCCTGCTTAATTAATTAATTTTAAAATTACATATTGTCCTTTATTATAAAAAAACACACAAAACCCTCAGAGCAGTGTACAAGAGATATCAACAGAACACATTAAAATCCAGAATTTCAATACATTAAAATCCAAAATTACAATACTGGCAGAAAACAAATCAATACAGAGAGATTCAGTAAAAAGCCTGGTATTAAAAATTGGCAAATGCTTGGGTGAACAAATGAGCCTTCTCTTTAAAAGATGTCAAAATGATGCTGCAGATGGTGCCTACCTTCCCTTAGTAGGAATATTATTCCAAAGGCCACATGGCATGGCAGAAAAGGCCTTGCCCTTGGTTGCAGCAAGGGATCTGGACAGAAACCTGAAGTTTTTGATCCACAAATTTCAGTGAATGGGAGGCTCATATGGGGAAAAGGTATCCTCTTCTTGATTTAGATTGCTAGTCATGAGCAAAACCTGACACACTGGCGTTTGCACCCATGGCCCTTTTAAGAATCTGCTGAAATTTAGATAATTGTAAGGCTGGGTTAAAGCTGGTTCTCAGAAACCCTGGGAAATTTAGCTTCATTTGAGTGTTAGAGCTTTACCCTAATCACAGACGGGGAATTTACAATTTTCATTGAAGAAGCTATAGCAGTGAAACAGGTTTAAATTTGTTGTGTAGACATGTCCCTAATGAAGAATAGGTTAACAAGGTTTCTTTCACCACAAGTTCTATCTTGGTCTAGTAAGCAACATTTCTTCTATTTCCAAGTGTACATTACAGATTCAGAAGCAAGTAAGTTATGTCTCATCCTATGCTTGAAAGGATTCTCACACAGTTCAGGCATGAACTGCACGCCTTGCTCATAATGCCACTTCATGCTTGCTGAGCTTAAATTGCTTTGGCCGAGTGCCACAACAATATTACTTTGGTAGCTTGGGGTGGGGTAGGCTGAACTGCAATTTATCATACATTAAAACATTTTTGAACACAACACCTTTCATACCTTTTGTTTCTGTGTAATGCTTGCTGTCTCTGCCACATTCCCAAATCATTTAGTCAGAAGCAGGAAAAACCCATTGTGATATATGACAAACATTATCCACTTGGACCCTTCTTATATTATTACATACAAGTTTGCAACCTGGTGCAGAAGGTCACTATTACTGCCATTTTTACAAATAGGGAACTGAAGGTGAAAGTCAAGCAGCTCTCCAAGACTGCCCTGGGATCCCTGATGTATCTAGTCCTGTAGCCTGTCGACTACAGTAGCTGCTGGAGAATAAACATTTCTAAATCTTTAGGAACAGAACCTTCCACATTTTCATCTTCCTAACTATGCCTCCTCCTCCTTTTCAATGAAACCACCAGTGCTTGGAATGAACTAGTTTGGTTTAAGAAAGTTCACTGAATTAGTTCAAAAGTATCTAAGACTTATTGAGTATATTTTATATTTCAGCACAGCTTTTGGCAACATTCTGAATGCTGATTTTTAAAATTTTGTTTTTTTGCTGAGGACCAGTTGGATGAACTTTAATTGAATTGTGAACTGAATGCGAGCCAAACTAGTTTATTTTGAAAAGGGACAGATGGGAACTGGAGCTAGTTCTAGGGCATGGTGAACTTGGAAACAGAACTAGTTCCTTTTAAAATGAACTTTCCAAGCTCTGACAATGGTGAGCACTGCCAGTGGTACCTGCAACAGAGTGTGGAAGTGTGAGCTGCGTCTCTTTCAGATTCCAGACATTGCAGGTAGAATTCAACATTGTTCAAAGATGAGTCAGTGGCGGAGCTTCATGCTCCGGCACCGGGGGGGTGGAGAACAGGTGGGGGCAAGGCTGGCGCACGTCCTGGGGGCATGGTGTGGTGCCCGTAGGGGCGTGGCGCCCAGTGGGGGGACAGCTTTGATGGCAGCCCACCGGGATCGCGCTGCCGGAGGCAATGCGCTCTCCCCACACACCTCTTCCTCCACCAGTGAGATGAGTATCTTTTTGACTTGTCCCGACAGAATGATTCTCCCTTTCCTCTTCCTGGGTGCTGCTCTGAGGGTTCTCCCAACTCCTCCATATCCAGTTTTTCAGGAGATGTGCAGAGGGAGGAGAGAGGGTAAACCCCAGTACACAAACAGAGGTCCCTGCACAGGGTTTCCACTGATGGAGCTCATTGGGTGAATCCCACCCTCCATTTCCCCTTCCTTTGGTTTTTCCCTTTCTCCACAACCACATTCCACGCCCAGTGCTCAGTCCTCATTGGAATGGATATTGGGGGGGGGGTTCCCTTTTGGGTATCTTTCTTCACGACGTTGTGTACTTCTGCTGACCTTGAGGTACAAATCCCACCTTCTTGTGCATTGATGGCTCATGAGAACTAGCGCTTTGAGAACAGATTAGGATATATGGCTGCCATTATTCAGGCTAACAACAGAATGCTTTCAATAGCGGATCTTTCAGTATTTACTTCTCAATTAAAAGATGATAGCCTCTTCAAAAAATTTCTCCAGGAGATATGAACGCCCCCTTAGTAAATACGCTGACTTTGGCTACAATGTTTAATAAGCTTAATATGATTGCACAGGCTCATTAGGGATTACCTAGAATACAGTCACCTTTCCCGATATGGAAACACTTGCCTTTTAATTGGTCATTTAACACTATAATTTCTATTTCAATATATTTACTGCAGCACAGCTATCACAGTAAGTAAATACTGTTTTTTCTCCTCAATAACACCGGCACATAGTTTCATTAGTTGTCTAGCCACCGACAGCTTGATTGCAACCACCGAATCTGACTGCCTGCTGAGAAAGATATTGCTATTATGCATGTGATAAGTGTCAGAGAGATGGGGATTTTGAGTCTGGAGCTGTCAAAGCAGCATTGCCTCCAAACCTCTTCACCCTGCTCAGAGGCGGAGCCCTGTCTTAATGGCAACGGTACCTATTTAGGATTATGTGCCATGTTTAAACATTTCTGTTTTCCTTTTCCTTTAATCCTCTACAGAAATCTGCACAAATTTAATGCACTAATGGTGATTCCCACTTTCTTTCCTCATTTTTTGAGTCATAGTAGGAGTGCCAGGCTGACTACAAACACATGCCTGCGTTTTTAAGTTCAAAAAATATACCCCTCAGACTGGATAAGGGGCTATTGCATGCGTGTGTGTGTGTTCATTCAAAAATGACCTTTCAAGGCAGGCTGCTGTGTAAGAAAAGAATTGCCTTGGAGAACCTGGACAAGTGTCAGAGTTTTCCATACAGAATGTGTTTCCCTTGTCAGCCTGCTTACAAATAATTATGTTCTTTTCCTGCACAAAGCCTGATGCAGGGAGGCAGGATCCAAAAATAGCACCCATTGTTACAGAAGTAATTACTTAAGTGCAGTAATTACTGAGCCATTAATTGGACCTTATGCTGTTCTTCTCATACCCAGGCACAAACTATAAAAAAATATTCCTATAATTTACATTCAACATGTCAGGGTTGCAGTCTCCTCAGAATGCCATCTAAAATAGCCTTTCTCAACATAAAAGCAGAGTTCCTGTTCCCAGCTTTTCTCCTGTCAACAGCTGCTTCCGTGTTTCACAGCTCAGGAAACATTTGGCGCACTGAAGGCCAAACAATTCAGAAATGCTGCATTGTACATACGTTGCTTTAGCATTTCCTCAACACCTGCGTGTGTCATATGCAGCTGAAGGCAAAGACCATCTGTTTGATCAGATCAGCAAGCAATCCCAGCACAGAAGCTTCTAGAGGGGTTAGCGAGTGTCATGTGACACATTCTGTTCTATTGGTGCAGCCACCGAGAGGGCCATGCTAGTGCAAGACCACTATAGCATTGAGTCAGTAGAAGTTACGAGAGGCCTCACTACTACGAGACAGTCCATTCTAAGAGAGCACAGCTCCCTTGACTATTCATAATTATCCATCACCTTTCTCATGAAAAGTAGAATTAATTTTGGAAATAGAAATCATATCTATTTATCTGCCAGGGCCTTCAAAACTTGTGAAGAAGCTTATCCAGACAGAAAACAAAGCTCATATGTAAAGGCATAAGAGAGTCGTTCAAGGTTGCAATGAAACAATGCAGCACTCTGTTTAAGAACCACAAGGTATGCAACTCAGCAAACCACAGGTTTCAAAGCTTGTAAGGGATATACAGTGGTACCTCTAGTTATGAACTTAATTCTTTCCAGAGGTCTGTTCTTAACCTGAAACTGTTCTTAACTAGAGGGGTGTGCTTTTGCTAATGGGGCCTCTTGATGCCGCTGCACCGCTGGCACACGATTTCCGTTCTCATCCTTGGGCAAATTTCTCAACTTGAGGGAACTTTTCCATGTTAGTGGAGTTTGTAACCTGAAGCATTTGAAACCTGAGGCATTTGTAACTCGAAGTACCAATGTACTGTGGTTAAGACATCAAGCCTGCATGCACACAACAGTTTATTCTGTTTTCCTTTGGTTTCCCTAACTGCTAATTTCTGCATTACATTTGAGATTTCACACAATGTAAAACCACTTCCAGAAATATAGCAGAATATATAGCACAAGCTTAGCACTCATTTCTGTGTCATTTGCAAATGGATTTTTTTCTTGAAACAAATAACATGAAAATGTGTGCCAAAGTTGTGCTACAGTCCGCTATTTTTCCGAATGTTGCTTTTACAGCACGTGAAAGCTCAAATGCAGTTAATGCATTTGTTAATACACAAATTAACAGCTGGGGAAACATCAGGAAAATAAAATGAACTGCCATGCGAATGCAGCCCAAGTCGTATCAGATAATTGATGCTTACCTAGATGAACAGTCTCAATTCAGTCTGCATCACCTGAAGCCACAGGATGGAGAACACATTTAAGCATCATTTTTTAAAAATATATTCCTATATTAAACAAGAACCCAAGAGATGAACCTCTGAGGTTACAAAATTGATACACTTCCCTGCAATAAACCATTCCTTTCTTTTACTGTATGGCAAAATTCATGAGAACCAGCTCTTCACTACTTTGATGCTTCCTGAATATATGCTATTAGTTTTACTTCTCTTTGGCTATTCACTTTTTAAATCTTTTTAACACCTGGGTCCCCCCCCCCAAGAAAAAAACTTTATCCTGTGGGTTCATCATGAATATTTTAATGTTCAAACAGTGCTTCTTAGTTTATGGCATCCATATCATAGTAATGCTGTGCTCCTTCCCCAACTGAAAGTATATGTGAAAGAACTCGGAGCACAAATTCCAGTGCATGATGCAAATTCAAAAAGCAAGCCTCTGAGAATACTTGCAAATAAAAGAATGAGCCTCATTTTCTACAAATATCATTTAATCCCCATTTCTTGAAAGTGCACCGAATGCTGGTTGACAGGTGTGTGGGAGTGTGGCCAAACATATTGCTTTAGGAAGTCGAACAAACATTGCAGTAATTGGCCCAGCTGTAAAATAAAAATACATGCCCAATACAAATGGCTGGCTATATTTTGGAAGAATCATCAACCTGTGAAGAGCAGTAAAAAGCAACTATCACAGATAAGCCACGTCGCTTGGGAATACAGCCTTCATGCTATAGCCTGCAGCCATTATACTTCAGGCCAAGATCTTCTCAGATCTCAAGCTAAAAAGGGTCAGGCCTGGTTAACATTTGCAGGGGAAACATTTAATAAAATCCTGTTACTCCTGAAATTGGCACAGGTGCTTCCAGCAGGCAGTCTCTTTCTTCTGAATCGGTAATGAACCCATGTCCTTTTATAGTCTCAGAGGCACCAAGTTGCCAAATCAGAAAATATTTTCTTCTTTCTCATCATCTCCTTATAAAAAACAACAACCCGAAAAGCTTGTTAACTAAACCCGTCCTCCATTGGACCTCAATTCAAGTGTGTGTGTCTTTGTGGAAATATGTACCCCAAACCCCAAACCCCACCAACCTGCAAGTGAGCCCCATTGAATTCAACAGGGATGAGTAGACAGGGTTAGGATTGTGCAACTCGGTTGCACTAGGGACCCATTGAAATCAATGTGAAATATTAGGCAAGATGAATAACTTAGGTTCCATTGGTTTCAGCTGGAACTGACTGCAACTAACTTGCTCTGTATCAATTACATTTCATTCTGTACGCACTCCAAGGTATGATGTGTAAGGGAGACAAATGTGTGTATTTTAGGGAAAAATGTGTACGTGCATTGCCAAATAAGATATGTACATTTAAGTTTCAGTTGGCCAGATGCTCTGTTTCAGGTGTGCATCTCTGTTTTCTCCATGCATCTCTGAAGCAGCCCTAAGTCCCATGGAAATCAGTGGAGTGGGACAGCTTAGTGCTGATGAGCAATTTGTGCCAATGGGTGCTATAAGCTATCTGCTGCTGTTAAGTGGCAGCAGATGTAGGTATGTGTACACATCTTCGGAAACATGGTGGATATAGCTCCCTGCTATATTCCAATGATATATGCAGATGAAAATATGTAGCTGTTGCATATACATATTAAGTTCTTAGATGTAAACATGAATGGTTTTAGATGCATACTAGGGCTGAGAAATTAGATGCATACTTTAGCTGAGAAATTAAACAAATTGGGTTGATTAGGTAGGTGAGTGGGATTCTAGGCATAGCTCAAATTGGATTGAATTGGATTGACTGGGTCAGAGTGATCTGGGCCTGTCAGTGGATGTGGTGTCAGCAAGGCCATATGCGGCGCCGGGGTGCAAAGACCCCCCCCAGGTTGCCCAGCCCCAGGTGCGTGGGAGGGTGGAGCCAGCCAGCCGCCTCAGCATCTCGTTGGCTCGGTAGCCCCCGAACTCACGGTGCAGAGCCGCCCACAGCAGAAGAGCTCCTGCGGCACTGCGACCAATGGGAGGGGTCTTCCCCGGACTCAACTCTCGGGCCCCAGACTCTTGTTCGGGCCCCAGACCCTTAGAGCCCAGCGCCTGGGTGCCCCACATCCCTAGCACCTATGGGTAAGACGGCCCTGGGTGTCAGGCAGGAAGGAGTGGCAGGGTGCAAGGGAGGAGAAGAAGAAACTATGAAAAATGAGTAGGAGGAACCTACCCGAGAAGCTGCTTCTTCCCAAAAGAAGGGGGCGGGGTAGATGCTTTGGATGGGGGGTACAGGCTTTCCTGCCCAGACTTTCCTTCTTCTCCTTCTTCGTGCCCAATTCCCAGACCCCTGAAACAGCATCACACATATTTCACTAAGCAAAGATTTTGACCCTGTGGGGTGCATATTGCTGCTCCTTGAAAGGCCTCACAAAGTAGCAGCACAGCATAGGATAAAGCCCTCTTGCTCCTGGTCAGGAGAGCTGGGAAGGAGACACAGCATCTCCCTGTCTCCCACCCCCTGCCCCAAATTGGATGTTTCATTGAAGTTTTTAAAACCCTACTTAAGCTCTAGCACACCATCTGAATTGACCTGGGAACAGATCACTGGTGAGAGGTCCCAAGGTCAGCACAGAAGCCTGGACTGAGGTCGCAGTGCTGGTCGGCAGGGAGCCCTCTATGTAGAGCCCTAGTGTATACTTTAAAATGTGGTATCTGAAGCATCTGTTAGGCATGGCTAAATTCTGAACTATATCCAAGTGTGTTTTTTTTAAAGAAAATTAGCACAAAACAAAAACATGCAGGCAACAGCAGTGGATGGACAAATAATCTGTCAATTTCAGTTTCCTCTCAATTTCTCTTTCTTCTGATCTTAAATTTAACTCTCTACATTTCTGCAGCAATTTGTGTTTTGTTTTGTTTTAAACAAAGAAAAGCTCTATAAAAATTATTCAGCATTTCATTGTGAACTCCTAATACACAATTTTTAATGTGTTTAAAAGAGCAAACCTGAGAGCATAAGAAGAGCTCTGCTGTATCCGGCTAAAGACACCGTGGCCAACCAGATATCTATAGGAAGCCCTGGGTGCAATAACACTCTCTCCACTGAGGACTCGTAGCAACTGGTATACAGAAGCATACTGCCCTTGCCTGACTTTGGAGGTAGAAAAAGCATAGCCATTCTAGCTAGTAGCCATTAACAGTCTTTTCTTTCTGTGCATACTTCCGTGGAAAGATGCCATATTCAACCAAATGGGCAAAAACCACATATAGAACTGGCCTGTAAATCTAGATTACCAGTTGGCCACAGGATAACCTTCTTCCTTTACTCTAACAGACTATGAAAGAAAGCAGCAAAAATGGGGAATACAGAAAAATATGTGAGTACAAAAGAGAAACGTTAAGTCCTTTCTGAGGCTATGGGATAGAAACCCCTTAGCACATCACAGCTGGTGATGGCCTTACAATTGTGCTATAGATAGATCAATAGACTACAAGGTGATGATTGCTTTGCCATCAGGAATAAATGCTGTCACCAGAAGAAATACTGTCAGTGTTCTGTCCACAAAAAGAGAAGTAATAGAGCAGCTGTGTCATTTTTGTTGTCGCTGGGCTCGGCCTGATATATGTAGAGATTGACACTGTGAAATATTCCTGAGAAATTTCCCCTTAGCAGTCTGGGAGAGTTTTCACATTTACCCTAAAAAACGCTTACCGAGTCATTTGCACTCTGTGCCCTAAGACTTTCTGTCAGAAAAGAGGACAGCTGAGAATTTGGGTCTAGGAAAACGTGACTCTGGGCTTTCCTTTTTCCCTTTTGCTAAGTAACTTAAGCTACTGACATGTTAGCACCCTTTAATAAAGCATACAGGTTGAAATGCAAAAATGAGAACCTACAAACAGCTGCAAATGCTCCTGTACACACATATACATACATACACATACACACACACACACACACACACACAGAGAGAGAGAGAGAGAGAGAGAGAGAGAGAGAGAGAGAGAGAGAGAGAGAGAGAGAATATTGGGGGCATTTAGAATACTTTAACTATTAGTAGAATTTAGTATGCACAACCCCTTCTTGTTTCAAAATAATAATAAAAAGTATTTTTATTGTTCGCTATGATAAGGAATAGTCCACAAGGCATGATAATCATCTTGTCTTCTTAAGATTTCTCAATAAAGTCACAGAACACAATAGAAGCTTGATATTCTATTTGCTAAATGCCCTTGTACTTGTTTAGATTCCACTTATAAACAGCTAAATCTTGAGAGCTTATAGTGAACAGACAGAATAATCAAGGGCTAGAGATGATCATTGGATCATTTTCAGTAGTGCTGAGACTGCTTCCTAAAAAAAGCACGAATGCCAAAGTCCATTGAAGAACAACAAACACAACCCTTAGTTATATTTTGCCATCTGTTGAAGACGTAATTCATTAAGCCAAGCATTTGCTGAGTGATATCTGACCTAGTTTTCTACTGTGGATTGCTGTGTTTATTATTTTAATTTATTGTTCTTTTAATATAACCCCTCCCCCATTTGATAATATAGGGTGATATATAAATATTGTAAATACTGTAATGGAAATAAATAAAAGCATGAATGCAAACACGATCCAGTCCAACTAAGTTTTCTAGGGGTGAGGAAACCAGAAACTCCTGTGACTGAGTGAGTTGGGACTGAGCTATCAGGCATATATTAAGATGAAGTATGGTGCTTATTACAATGAAGTAACAGAAACCTGGCTGGAAGGAGAGTCCAGAGGTGAGGTAGGTGGTCAGTGGCCCTTCTAGCTTCATCCAAGTAGTATGGGTATTATTTTGCATATGGAGAAGACCCTTGGCAAGGAGTGTGTGAGGCGTGGGTCACTGGTGGTGAGGCTGAGACCATTGATTAAAGTGAGTAACAACAACAGTGAGTTAATTGCTTTCCTGGGCTTTTGCGCCTCTTCATCTGCCTTTCAAATTTCCACCACTGTTTCTGCAACTACCACTTCAACTGACTTGGGGCAAAGGGACTAAGCCCAGGTGATTTAAAGGCCACCAACCTCAAAAGAGGATTAGACAAATTCTCAATTGAATTCAATTGAGTCAGGACACTGGTCTACCTAACGTTGTGGTCTGCTTACATTTACTGTAATACAGAAAAGACAGGCAATACATTCATAAAATATATTCCAAATATAGTCATGACCTGGTAGCAGCTGTTCAGGGTTTTTGATAAGAGGCTTTCCCAGCCCATCTCTACCTGGATATGCTTGGGGTTGATGTGGGATGTTTTGCATGCACAGCATGTGCTCAGTTGGGTTCCTTCTGCTGCCCCACTTATAGAAAGAGCTTCACTGAGAAGAACAAAATAGAGTTCAGAATGATTTATGGCTATGTGTTGGGCTTGCCTACAGGTTGGCTTTAAAAACAAGCTTACAGCCCCAGTCAGTGTGAAATTTTAAAGCAGTGTGTGAATTGGACTTAAATACAAATAAGCAATTGCATGTTTCCCACCAGCACCCACAGGAGGTGACCCTACTTTTTCAAAAATTGTCATGATTCTGTAGAAAGGTATTGGTTTTCTTTTCTGTTTTACACCATAAAATGTGAGTAAATGAATTTTATTGCTGACACCCAGAGGCAAAACAGGCTCAAAAAGGGTCTAAGGATACACAGTGAAGTTCTGTTGTGAAAGCTAAACACAGTTCAGCTGGGTCAAAACCTATACGGGAAATTTCTTGGGAAGACAATTTTATAATAAAGCGCTAGTGTTAAAAAAGTGGATTGTTAAAGGCACGCCCAGATGAAATATATAGAATTCAAAGAGCAATCCCAACTATGATGTAAATCACAAATTTATATGACAGACCAGAAAGCCTCTCAGACTTGTGGCCTTTCATGCCACAAGTGCCTATTCTTTTAAAGTGGCTCATACACATTTATTCCTTTGTACTTCTGTGCTGCATTTTATTTCTTGGTACTTTTCCAAGCATTGGGAGTAGTTGTTGACTTCACAGGCACCTGCCAATAGGTGCCCTTGGCATACCACCACCACCCCCCCCCCTATCCGGTAGAGTCCAAACTCAAGTATTCTGCAAAGTTGCAGAATTACTTTTTCAGAGCTGCTCATCTGAGGAAATGGAAAGTAACATTTGTAAGAAATATGCTGAGATGCTTTGAAATTGGGGTAAACACAGAAAATGCATCCAGCCCTATGTAAAAGAAAACATTCAGTTGAGATCTGAGCACAATATGTATTCTTCCACAAAACATATTTTTACTATTAATTTTGCAAGCTGTAACCTTTTGCTTTCATTTGCATTTTATGGTAGCACAGCTGTATTAAAATGATTCACATGTTAATATACAGTCACACTCTCCCCTGTTGACAATCTAGTTAAAACATATCTTCTGCCCTTAAGGTAAGATATTTGTGATGCAAACAACCTGGTATTTCTGGTATCTGTTGAATAATTCTATGCTATGAGTTGCTCATCAATTTAATCACTGCCTCAATTGTGGTAACCTCTTCACTGCCAAAAGGCAGGAAATTCAAGGATGCATTCTTTTACAAAATGTTCCTGTTTGTAAAGAAGGCAATCCAAACCGCACACATACCAGATACATTCTTTGGGAAAATGGAAATGTACAGTCATATTCAGCACAGTAGCAGAAACTACATGTAATTGACCAGCACAGATAAGGGCACAATCCAAAGTCTTAAACCTCTCTCTCTGAAATCAGTGGGCTTTTAAAAGTGCTTAATTTTGATTGGTTCTGTTTCCAAGGTGTTTTAGTTCCTATAAATCTACACAAATATGACTAAAACCTGATGAGCAAAGTGCAAAATTTTATCTGTTTCCAAAGCCTCCCCACCTCCACCTCCACCATGTGCTTTTTAGAAAGAATGACTTGTATGCTGGCTTCCAACTAGATTCTTGATGCAGATTTGAGAACACTGCAGTTCATCGACGTCTCGTGATGATCCTGACTATGTCTTTGCACGCATACATTGATCCAGTTCACACATCATGATAAACCATAGTTAATGGTTGTGCTAAATAGTCCTTTCACTGCTTCTCTTGCACACTGCAAGAAAACTAAGCACGATTCCTGGCTTTGTGATACATACAATCTTTACCTTTTCTGATACCAGGTGATTGAGTAGGTCAGAGTTGTTTCACCTGAGATGTTCTACTTATTTACTTATGCATCTTTAAAGTTTTATTTCTACCCATCCTTCATCTGATGAGACCCCAGGTGGAATACAATGCCTGATAAATACAACAATAAAATAAAAAGCCAACATTAAAACTTGAAATGCAGCAGAAACTCCACAACATTCTAGTGTCTAAACATGGCTCTCACTTGTTCCATTTAAGTCTTTAGAGGCTCCTGGGAGCTTTTGTTTCAGTATTCTGTGCTAGCATAGAAGGCTGATGACCAAACATCTCAAGTGTCCAGAGGCTTGTTAGCAAAGGCTTGTCACTCCTAGAAATCTACGTGTCTCTGTACCGAGTCCTTGGGGCACTGATCCCGGTTGTACAGCTGAACTTTGACGAGGGCTCCACATTGTCTAACATGACAAGGAGCTACATTCTCAGGCTAACAGGCAAAGAGTCACTTTCTCATTGGAATGGCAGCTTCCGTAATAGCAGGCGGGAGATAGGTATGTGTCCTACTCTCAGACAAATCTTCTTTGACTTCTCTCAGCAATTTCCAAGCTTATTTTTGGCAATGTTTTCTGACAGGGGTGGGACGGGGGATGGAAGATGCAGTACTCCTCATGTCACTAGGAGCAGAATTACAGTTCCATATTTGATTCTGTGTTATATTTCCTGCACTGTTTCAGCACACAGCTTAAAAATCTTTGGGCAGATTGACCCATGCATTTAAAGCACATGACTTCCCCAAAGAATCTTGAGAACTGTTGTTTGTTAAGGGTAATGGGAACTGGAGCTCTGTGAGGGGAGGGGGAAGTACAGTTCCCATAATTATGACCTTTAAACATAGATTGGATGTACTTCAAAAGTATGGTGTGGATCTGCCCACAACGAATGTGGAGTCGTGACGTGCTGACCAGCTGCATATTCCTGCATTGCAGGGGGTTGGACTAGATGATCCTTGGGGGTCCCTTCCAACTCTACAGTTCTATGATTCTATGATTCTATGACTCTAAAGTCCCACTGCAATCTTTCTCATGATTGGGGCTGCAATCCTATACACACTTACCTAGGAGGCTACTCTCACAGGGTTGAGCTTTCTAGTGCTGGTAGCTGAGCTTCCTGCTGATGGTAGATACTTTTCTCTATCATGCAAATTAATTTCCCTATCATAACATGTGGGATGGAGGCCCAAGCGAGCATTGCTCCTTGTCATGCACCCACTTTGAAGGCCTTCTGATGCCACACAGCATCTTGGCCCTGGCTGTGGTTGGTTCAAAAAGGTTCAATATCATGAAACTTTTCACCCCTCCCCTGTTTCCCTTATTTTGTGCGGAAAAGGTTCAGCAAATAACTTTCGGCTCACCTCTGGTAAAATGCAGCTTTCATTGTAATCTACCAGAGTAGTTATGCCACTTTGCACAATGCAACACTATAAATCAATGCATAAACAACTTTCAAGATATGAAAATTGTCCAAATGTCACTGCTTAGGCAAAGATAATTGTCCCTGCATGCATTTCTGGATTCTTTCTTCCTCCACGCTGAAAAGAGCTATCATTCAACCCATCTTTCAATGGTACTTATATAAAGCTGGCTTAGATTATTTTCTCTATATTGGTTTCATATTACTTCCTCAGCCAGCTCTTGGTTTCTGCTAGTCTTTGTTGTTCTCTCTACTTCCCTCGGGACTTTGCTTTTAATTTGCATGATACCCATCACATCAGTTTGCTCTCCATTTTCACTACAACTTATTATCACCTTTCCATGATAAATGCAGAAGTCTACAATGTGTCACCCACATTAATAAGTGCCTACAAAACAAAATGCAAAACTATAACCCTAGCCAAGATGCTGATGCAAGGGGTTACATTAAGGGAATGAAAACAATGGGGCAGGGAAACAGTCACAAATCCAGATTAATAGGCTGATAATCATGGTTTTAATTAGGCACATCCCATGGTGTATATTAATGTACAGATAGAGAGGAAAAGGGGTCGTTCCAAATTTTCTGAATTAGACTTTCTCCTTCTCTGGAATTAGCTCAATTTGATCCCAGATAAATGACGTCCATTGATCCTATCACAAAAGCACAACAGTGAAAACACATGGGGTGGTGTTCAATGTTAGTCCTACTCAAAAGAAATTAATAAATGTGACTAAGTTAGGTTCATTCATTTCAGGGGTCTACTCTAAGTAAAACTTAGATACAACCCATAGTCATGATTCATGTATAGCAATTGTATTTGGGTATAGCTTACATTTCTCTTTCTGGTTCTTCTTTTATTTACTTATTTATTTAAAAACATTTCTAAATGGCTTAATATATTTTTTAAAAAATTAAGATTGTACAAAAATAATATAAAGAGCTTAAAAGGGGGAATTCAAAAGTAAGAGTCCAAACTCATGGGTCAGGAAGCCTGGATCAAAAGATGTGTCTTCACAAGATGTCTGAAGCCACTGATAGAGGATACTTTCCATACAGCAGAGGGAAGGGCATTCCAAAGTGTAAGAACAATGGAAGAAAATGGTCACCTCCTTTTCATATGCTGTGCCACCTTGAAGGGCAAATGGGCAGGTAGAAAATGTGTGTTGAATACATGCAGTGCAGAGTTGGGTTTCTGCAGAGCAAAGTTTTGGTTTTGCCAGCTTGAAGTCCTACACATGCCATCATTGCAAAGCTGCTCAATGGTGGTTGAATGTTATAGAATGCTGCGATGAACAGGATTGTAATGTGGGTGTATACAGAACCAGCACCTACCCAAGTTGAAGAGAGTAAAGGTAACATCCATAGGGTCTGACACTTCTTCCAAATCACCACTTGAACAGCCCTCAAGACTGTTGAGAAGAGAGAAGCAGCAGAATCTGCCCTCACCATCCCGGTGGGCCAATCAGGAGACAGCAGGCGGATGAGCCATTGATTTAATAGCAGTTGCAGCTGATGGAAGTTGGAGTCCAACAGCATATAGAGGGCCACGGGTTCCTCATCTTTTCCCTAAATCATGCCTTCTGGTGCACCCAAAGGTGAGCATTCTAATCTCTGCTTGAAATCCATGAAGTCAAGAATTTCTACAATATCTCTGGATTCCTTCTCCATATAATTCGAACTGAAAATGCTTAATCTAAATCTCATTTTCTGTACTTTTCAGCCTTTGGTTTCTTATTCTTCCTGTGATGTCAAAGCTACAAGGAGGATTAGTTGAACACACAGCCTAAGTCAGGGATGGGTAGACCTGCAGTGCTCCAGATCTTGTTGGAACCCAACTTCCATCAGCCCAACCAGCACGGCCAATGATCAGGGATGACGGTGATTGTGGCCCAACAATATCTGGAGAGCCATAGAGTCCCCATTCCTGACCAAATCACACCAGCCAACGGATGCTTTCCATGCCTAGCAGCCACTTGGGAGCTGCCTACTTATACAGAGTGTGACCATCAGTCCATCTAGGTCAGTAAAGTCTACACAGACTGGCAGGGTTTCAAACTGGTGTTTCTCCCAGCCCTACCTGGAGGTGTTGTGGACCAGAGACTTTCTGTTTGCAAAACAGATGCTCTGCCATTGAACTGCCGCCCTTTCCCCATTAGCAGTGGATTCTTCAGAAAGTTTATGCTCACAGTAAGCTTCAGTAGAATTGGACAGATTTTAAGGCAGGCACAGCCCATGGCGTATGTATATCAACTTGGAAAGTAACAACAGCAACAATCCTGGTCTTGCAGTAATAGGGATGAGTGTGATGAACAACTGTCCTCTCCTTCTTTAGATACCTGGTCCTTTGTGGGACTCAGTAAACATAGCTTGATCCTTCGCAGCACATGTCAAGCTGAAGTTCTGTCTCCCCTATGGAAAAATAATAATAACGTGGTTTCTCTGGCAGTTCATTTCTCTTGATAACAGAGAAAGTTGAGACTAGTTCATCTGTGTCTGTGCATGGAGGGAGGGGGGAGTTGCATCATTAAAACTTTGCTTGGGTTAGGAATATCTTTGATAATTGGAGGTTAGCACTGCTGTGTGCTTGCTGCTCAGCAAAAATATAAAAAGCTCCTTAAAATATTTGATCTAGGTATTGCGTATGCTTTTTTTCTTCTTCTTCTCCTCTAACATCCTCTGGCTATCTAGCAAGTGATAGTTTACAGATAATAGTTTCCCTTTTGAGTTTCCCTTTCATGTGTGCTAACGGAGAAGAGCTCACTCCTTTCTTTGCCGATGAAACTATGTCTTCCTACTTTGGTAAATTCTTTGACATTCTTTCCCTCCTCCCTCCAGTGTAGCTCTCTTCAGTGCTTGTACTCATCAATACAATAACCATTTCTCTTAATTATCCCTTAATCACACTTACTAGTGATAGTTCTAAATAATTTAGTGATTTTATTTATTTGTTTATTGTCAATGTTCCCATGCTGCTGCTTCCTACATATAGTCACATTTTTGTAGCAAAAAAAGCTTATTTGTTTATATAAATCGCTAAGCAATCAAATCTTCCTAAATAGTATAAAGCATTAATAACAATAAAAAGACTTTCCATTTGCAAACCTGTGGCTATCAGGCTCACAGATGTAGAAGCCCCCTATCCAGTTGGATATTCATCCCATCCCCTAATGTGGTTAGAATAGGGCCTTTCCCATCCATCATAAACCTGTGTCCAGCCCTGTCACTCCTTAACCAC
Organism: Podarcis bocagei; assembly: GCF_964188305.1. NCBI lineage: Eukaryota > Metazoa > Chordata > Lepidosauria > Squamata > Lacertidae > Podarcis > Podarcis bocagei. The sequence continues at coordinate 48,338,521 of NC_138133.1, forward strand.
TGAAGGATCAGCAGCAGCAGCAGGGATCTTGTACAGTATTCTAAATAACATGGGGAGCCTCTATAAGTGCAGCCAGTCTAATGTATGGCTGAGTGGGCCTTGGAGGACAAAAGAGAGGGCAGGGCCAACAGTATTCCAGTGATGCCATTCCAATCACACGGGGACTCCAATAGGACTTCAGACTGTAGACTAGATGCCAGCCTATAAGCTTCCTGTGCTTTATTCTTCCAGATGCTTTTTTCTCACTGTTGTTCCCAAATCTTCAAAGCACAGATGTTGTCATTTTTGACATCTCAGGTGCCAGCATGAAAACAGAGGATAGATGGAAGCAAGAAATGGATGCACTGGGTGGTGCAACAAGCCTGTTAAAAGTGTTGGCCTGAGCCTGGGGAGAGGAGCATTTGTGTTCTGCTCCTGCAGCAAAAATGTCTTGACATTTCACAGAGGCAAGTTACACACTCATCTGCTTGGAATAATTCCTTTCAAAAAAATTTACAGGTGGTAGAAAGAATTAATGACCACGTGATAGTGATAGTCATGGACAGCAGTGAGATTAAAGCGGTGAAAACTTCCCCTGCCCTGCAATATTCTTTTTGCACTCCTTTATCCTGGTGTTACATGACTTTTTTTGTCATTACTTTATATTTTTCTTCTTCAGCTATGTGCCAAACAGAAAACTGAACAATCATCACTATTGCATATATGTTGTTTTCCATACTAGCAATTTAGTCTAGAATTAACATCCTTTGTTAACTCATTGTTTACAGAGAGTCCAGATAACATCACTGACCAACTGTTGCATCCCAGTGTCTACCATGTTGTTCTCCGTTTTTTCAGATCAGATTTGTGACCATTTTTTCATCTTGAAAAGCACTTGCAGTGACAGCCTGTCCTGTACAGACTGTGCGGGCAAAACTTAGTCACCTTCATAACTGGATTTCATAATTTATAACTGGATTGATGGGTGGGGTGCAAATTTCAATGCTTAAAAAAAACAAGGATTCAGAGTTTCAGTATTACTGTCCCTTTAATTAATTACTGTCACGGACTTCCGGGTTAGCGCGATCGACTAATGGCGGATTCCCTCTGAGCTCCGGAGGGAATCGGCTCCGCAGGATCGGGTCTTGCCGCTGCGGTTACGCGGGGACCCTTAAAAATCACAGGTGGTGAAGCCTGTGAACCTGGTGACTTGGCGGGCACCATTTGCACCCCCCGACCCGCGAAGGAGCCTTTTTAAAGGCTTTGGAATGGGGGACGGGGTGAGCAGCGCGGTGCTGTGAGTCGACTGCTTCTCCTGCGGAGTGAAGCCGCATGCCATGGTCGGAGAGCGCTGACTTCTTCTTGTGAACAATTGGACTTTAAAGTAGCAACCCGTGAGTAGTACGGAAATTGGATTTCTAAAGGAATTTTTTTTTTTAATTAGGCACAATCGGGGAAGGCGTAAACAGGAAGTCCGTCTCCCCGTCCTATAAATAATCTAAAGCAAGGACTAACTAACTAAGGTCGAGAGGATTTTTTCCTTCTTATTGGGCAAAAGATATTAATTTCACGATTTGGCAGCTTAAGTAATTTTTACTGGAGGATAAGAGTTAATTTTTGGAGCTGAAGGGTCACCCCCCCTGACCCGGGAGTGATCCGCGAGAAAGCCTGCCGAAAAGATATTGAAGAGCTTGACAGCTGTCAAAATAGCTGTCAAGACGGAAAAAGCGAACTTTGTTTTCTGTATCTGCTGGTTATATTTGTTACAATTTGGTTATACTTTGTTGAAAATAAGGAAGAACTGATACAAACTAACTTGATCTTTGGATTTGAACTGGAAGGAACACTAAGTAACCAAAATCCCTCTAGAGGGGGTTTTGGGACATTACAAGAATGGCTGAAGGAGGGAAAACTCAAGCTAAATTGGACAGAATTTTCTTTCTCTTGGGAAAGTTACAAGGCCAAATTGATGTTTTGGCTACTAATGTTGCAACCCTGGACTTAACAGTAAACAAGTGCATTGAATTTGATAAGGATTTGATCCGGGAAGTTCATGCAGCTGGACAAGAGGAGAAAGTTGAGAACTTTGAGAGTGTGGAGAAAGAGACACATGTTGTTTTTGAGGAAAGGGAAGGAGGAGATGTGGTGTTGCAGATGACAAAGGAGAGCCAGAGTCCTGACATGATGGCTACAAAGGAAAACAAGAATTGGATGATGAAAATCTGGTCCAAATTGGAGACTGAAGAATGGAGAGATCTCTATATGAGGAGATCTGAAGACCTAAGGATTACAAATTTGATCAAGTAGTAGATAGGTAGCCGTGTTGGTCTGCCATAGTCAAAATAAAAAAATTCCTTCCAGTAGCACCTTAAAGACCAACTAAGTTAGTTCTTGGTATGAGCTTTCGTGTGCATGCACACTTCTTCAGATACATTTGATCAAGGTGAAAGCTGGAGCTTTGGGAGCATTTGGACTTGAAAGGTGCAAGAAACATGATTTGGGCTCCACTTTTAAGTATGGTGGTCTGGCTGGAGGAAGCATTGTCCCCATCGGATTAGAGCATCTCTGAGATCTGGTGTTTAATATTAAAGACTATCAAAAAAACCGGCAGAGAGGAACTGAGAGACAATTAAGGGCCTCGGATGTGAGATCTCCAGGCTGATAGCAGATTAAGACTGATGGACATTTGTTGGAGGTTGAAACCGGGAAAGGGGATGGGGTGGGGTTTGGGGATCCAAAGGGTGTATAATTATAATTTGTCTTTTTCTTTTTATTCTGTTTTGTTATCAGTATAAAAAGTGGGGAATTCGTGGAAGGGAATTTGGGTCGACTTTAGAAAAAAGGATTTAAGAATGAGTACTGAGGTATAAATTTTGAGGTTTATAAGGTAAAATTGGTTTTTTAAAATGAATTAAGTATAAAAAGGTTAAAAACTGGGGATAAGAACTTGTTGAATTTACAAGCTGAATTGGAATATAAGAAGGGGAGGTGCGGGGAAGTCAGGGAAATATGTTATAGAAAATAAGGATTGCAAACTGTATATGTTTTTAATTTTTTTCGGCTTTTTTTTTAAATGGAAAATTCTTAATAAATATTTATTAAAAAATAAATAAATAATTACTGTCACTTCATTCATTCACCTTTATTTTAAGTTAGCTAATTAGTTACGTGGTTCACATGCTTTAACCATGAGATCAATGGGTTAACTTTAATTGCTCAGTTATTGTTCCAGAAGAGAAGGATTATTAGTTTCCTATTTGCAGGCAATTATTTCCATTTCTAAAAAGTATTATTATTATTAGTAGTAGTATTAATGCATTTTCACAGTCTGTAATTCCATTACCCATCTCAATGTCATTTCAACTTCAACTATCTTATTAGATATTACTTCAGATGTAGGACAGTGGGAACACGGAGGTCCACACAGAAGGACCAGTGGTCAAAAAACAAGATGATGTTCACCAAGCTCTGGTTGGCTATTACATCCAATCCAGGATGTGCAACCATGGCTGGGTGTTATGCTATCAATGCAGACCAAATATGTCCACTACTCTGCATATACAGGGATGACAGTGGTTTGCATTACCACTTGTTGTTAGATATGTTCAGGAAAAACTGGAACAGCTCTTCCATGCCATCTAGAACACCATGGATGAAATATAATCCAATCCAAGGCTATTGCTGATTGTTGGAAATATGCCTTGACTGCATCAAGACTAGGTGACTGTGATGCACTTTATGTGGGTCTCCCTTCAAAGAACATCTGGAAACTTCAACTGGTTCAGAATGCAGTGTGCAGACATTTAACAGCATATTATTTCTGCATTATAGCAACTTCACTATTTGTTGCAAGAGTCACCAGTGTGGCATCTGCAGGGACATATGGACTCATTGATGCTTTTCCTGGTGCTCACATGGTCCTCTGCACCTCCATCTGTTTAGCCAAAATTAGGCTTGAAAAAAGCATTCTGTTGTAGACAGTATAATTGGTCATGACGTGTGTTTGGGGTGTGTATGCCCACAACAGTTTCGCCAGTTTGCAAATGTGCCCACTGCCCCCCAAAGGTTGGTAACCCTTGGTCTACTGGTTCATTTGCAGAAACAATTCCAAGTGGTCCTTACCTTTAAAGGCTAAACGGTTTGGGACCATGATGCTTGATGCTCATCTCTTTCCATTTAGCCTGTCCATCTGCTGTGCTCAGAGGGAAAAGTTCCTCTGACTGTCCCATCAGTATCTGAGTCACAGCTGATGCGAATGAAGGACCAGGAATTTTCTGTGGCAGTGCCAAGGATGTGCACCAAGAGATTTAGCTCACCTCTTTTTATGATCTTCTGCCAGGATTTCAGACTTTTTGTTTCATCAGGCTTTCAGTATGGTATTTTGATTTCTCTCTCTCTGGTATATTATGGGGCAATCATAACAATGTATGTACGTCTCACCAAATTCAACAGGGCATCTGCCCAGGTAGGTGGAGTTAGGATTGCAGCCTTAGGATTGTATTCAATGGACTTGAGTAACATAGTTCCATTAATTTTAGTGGGTGTACTCTGAGTAGGAGTTAGCTGGACACAAGCCTTCATTTGTAATGCTCCACTGGAGTGGAAAGGGTGGATGAAAATGCTGAAATCAATGAATAGATGATTTTTATAAAAAAAAAATCATTTAGGCTATCACGTGATAGCTGCAGCTATCCTGTAAGGAAGTAGCTATTTTAGAGGACTCTCCCTGAGAATACAAAATAAAACAGTATAAATAAATAATAATAATGCTCTGCGTTATAGAAGATTCGCCCTTCATTAACCAAAGCAATATGTGGAACCTCTGTCTCTCCAAGCAACAGTTTTCTGTCATGTCAGTAATCAGCAGTATGAGCAGAATTGCAGAGAAAATTGCCAGAACATCTACAGCTCCCCCAGTTCTCTCCTCAGTTCCCTGAAGTCATACTTCATGCTATCAAGTACTAAACGTAGGGTGACGTTTAATTTACAGAGCAGATTATCCATCATTCCCAAACTGTGCTATACAACTTCAGGACGTTGCTACCTAACAGTTTGATGGCCAGTTATTGAGAGGAGACTCTAACTGCAATCTGGCCAATTTGAAATAATAAATTAAAATGTAGCTCAGGTTCTTCCATCTGCTCCCAAGCTTCCTTATCGTTTTCAGGGCTTTACAATTACCTCCTCAGCTGCCTTCCCTGCTTTCAAATGCATCTCCCTTTTCCCATTTCAGTAAAAGAAAACCAAATAATGAACCCAGAAACTGCTATACTGGGTCAGAGAAATAGTTCATCAAGCTGTCTCAGGAAGTGGCCAGATTCAGATATTTTGTGTAGTTTTAAATGAACAAGGTTACTTGACTAAACATGGGGGAAAGAATGAAAGTGACTGCTAGCTGATTCCACAACTATTTTCCTAAGGGAAGCAAAAGGTTGTGTTGCCACCAGGCGAAATAGATGAACCTGCCAATTTTGGTTTCTCTCATTTTTTCATTTTTCCAATCCTAAATTTCTTCAGCAATTTGTATGTTTTTTTAAACCCTCATGCAAATTCACCTGCATTTGCATGCAAATTTCTCATGATATAAGCAATATACGCATCTCTGCAAGCAACTTTCCCTAATATAATGCATTTTTATGCAATTTTCCCCCTAATGTATGATGCGAACTCAGTCGCAAAACTAAGAGTTGTGCAAATATCAAAGAATAATTGTGTTTCATTTAGCTGGCAGAATTAATGTTGTTGTGTCCTTAAAGGGTAGCAGGACATACCTTGCTCTTCCTATTTGGCTATACTGTATTGCTCCCCTCCTCTAGAAAAGGAAAGGAAAGAACAGGAAGTTGCTGTTAGTTACAGCACTGGATTTACCTAAGGTAAATTGCAGCCTTTCTCTCTGAAACACTATTTTTCCCCCACCCCCCAAAATCATACACAAGCTAGTTTTGGAGGCCAGATTTTTCCCTTTCCCCCAAACAGACCATTTTAGTCAACTGGATTGCATACTGGTCAATGCTAGTCAACTGTCAATATTAAATTTACATACATTTAAATAATTCAAAATAAATAAATGACCATTTAAAAAAATACATCTGAGGCATAAGTTAACCGTAACTGGAATAACCTCCACAAATGCAGTATTAACAAGCCAACTGTTTCATAATTTAGAGATGCACACATATTTCAGGGAATAAAGATTGCTTAAAATGCCTTGGTAAATGGAAATATCTTGGGAAGAAAGCATTTGTTGACTTAATTTGCATGAAAGATTCATGCAGAAATCTTCACAGTAACAGTGGTAGGATATTTACCTTACACTATGAAAATAATGTAAGAAGGCAGTGTGGTGTGGTGTTGTTTTTTAAAAATAGCATTGCCCAATAAATAAGCAATGTTGTACACGTGTGTGTGTGTGTGTGTGTGTGTGTGTGTGTGTGTGTTGAGGAGATATTTTCATTTCTGCATCAGAAAGCTCTGTAGTACAATGAAAATAAGGGTTAAACTCAGAAGCACAATGGGCCGGCCATGTGCAGAATTGTAAATAAAATGAAAGAGACCTTTTGTGCCACTGACAACATGGTATGCAAAGTCACAGGGCATAATATTTTAAGAGGATTACAGCTAAAGCTTTGGAGACTTTGAAACGGCCCAGCCAACCTTGTGCGCTTTTCAGTTTAAATGGGTGCAGAGGACACAACACAGCTTTGCTAGTCATTCGGAATTCAGCTGCACTGGCCAAGAGGGGAAAAGAGATGGAGAAAATCTTGGGGTATGATTTAAAGTTAAGCACTTTCAAGGGCCGTTGGTTTCCATAAGAGAGAGGTAAAATACATGCTTAAGTTCCCTATTGGGCTAGGCACTAAAAAGTGCTTAAGTTCGGCAGAATTGTGCCTTAAAGGTTTCTCTGTGTCTCTCTTTTCCCTTGAAATTAATCTTCCTTTGGAAAAAGTGAAATCAGAAAAGATTGTTACTAATCTAATGCTAATGTTTTTCTCATTGCCTTCCAGCTCCAGGGAGGTGACTATCTGCAGCAGGGAGACTTTTGTACCTGGAGAGGCTCCCCATATTTCAGAACTCTGAATATGGATTCTAAAACGCACAGGGAGTGCCTGTGAATAGAAAAGTCTCCCCACTGTAGACAATCACTTTCCTGGAGTTGGAAGGTGATGAGAATATTAACCAGTGGGGTTGTACAGCAGCTGCTCACAGATGAGCAGCTGAAAGAAAAAAATAAGACTCTACGGTAACTAGGGATGACGGTGAGCAAATGAGGCCAGTGACATGTTCTTAGTGTACAGTGGTACCTTGGTTCCCAAATGGCTTAGTTGTCAAACAAATCGACTCCCAAATACTGCAAACCAGGAAGTAAGTGTTCCGGTTTGCGAATGATTTTTGGAAGCCGAACACCCGATGCAGCATTTGAGTGCAGGAAGCTCCTGCAGTCAATTGAAAGTTGCGCCTTGGTTTTTAAACAATTTCAGGAGTCGAATGGACTACCAGAATGGATTAAGTTTGAGAACCAAGGTACCACTGTATTGTATGGGGACTATTGATCTCAAGGGGAAATCTACTACGAAATGAATGAAGCTTGAACCCATGTCTCCCAGATCCTAGTTTGACACTCTAACCACCAGGCCACCTGGATGCAGGTGATGGAGGCTTGTATAGGAATATTAGGAAGAGTGTGAGATGGGATTAAATGCAACACAGCTTCAGCTACATGCTATTAGTCCTAGCAAAACATATTGTGAAAGGTACTTCCCAAAACGTTTTTATGAACTTAATGGTATTGACATAAAAGGCCTGTGCTTTTGTGTTGGTACACACACACACACACACACACACACCTGCACCTCCACCTAGGCATAGGGAAAGTAAATAATGGTTGAATGGATATTTGATGACTGTGTGTTTAATCCAAAAACACTCAGGCTGGTTGCTTCCAGTTCTCCTTGGTCTCTCCTGTCATGTCCTTTTAGCTTACTAGTGGCCAGCATTTACTCAGACTAATGAAGTTCATGGGGAGATAAAGCCTTCGGTTGACAAAATGGAAAATGAGCTATAAAAGTAACACATTCTCACCACCACCACTGCCATGTCCTCAAAGATTGCATTTTAAAGCAGTTTGCGGCTTCTGCCGAAGACATAATTCACTGTTGAGAAACGCAAGAGGAGTAGAAGCCTCTCCTTAAAGGATCGTTCCCTGATACACAGCGCCAAGCAACTCTCTGTGCATTTCATTTGAATAAGAGACACAGTGACAGCTAAAAGCAGAGCTGAAACAATCTGTCACTGTAGGCGTGTAGCTTTCTCCCGATACAGTTCATTACGTTGCATGGCTACTTCCATTTCCTCATGAGTTCAAAACAGGACAAGGAAGACAGTACATGCAGCAGAGACCCATTCAGGCTGAACTGCTAAAAGCAGGAATATTTTGACTTCGATTTAGAACACATGCCTGAAAGATATGTAACAAACCTCAATGAAGAGAAGATGCAAGAGTTTTTCTGCAAAATTATTGCATTTATCAACTTATCCTCCAAGGAGCTCAGCCAAGGTGGCATGCATGATTTCCCTCCTCTTTATTTAATCCCACAATGACCCTATGAGGTAGGTAGGGCTGAGAGTCGGTGACTGGCTCAAGGTCACCCAATGAGCTTCATGACCATGCAGGGATTCACACTCTGGGCTCCCAGGTCTGGCTCTTGTTTTAATCAATTCAAGGCCAATTCACAGTTTCCCATTGGTCCAGTTTCACTAATTCTACAGCCCAAGCTCCACTGGTGATGCCTGTATCCCGAAAGAGTTGCCCATTAAACCTGAGATGGTGGGACCCGTGGTCCAAAAATTGCCCTTCTGGAAATTCCAATTGCTTCCTCTTCCGCTTCATGTGTGTGCACAAGAGGAGGAGAAAGGATGGGGAAATAGCAAGCTGCCTTATACCAGTTCGGACCATTGGTACATCTAGCTCAGTACTGTTTATTAGCAGTGGATCCCCAGGGTTCCAGAGATGGTACTCTCCCAGCCCTCCCTGGTGATGCTGGGGATTCAAGCTGGGGACTTTTGCATGGAAAGCAGATGGTCTACTGAGCTATAGCTCTTCTACAGAAAGTTGTAGGCCCTTTGGCTCCACCTTCTGTCAGTTCTAGCTCCACCCACCACTGGCTACAGCCCACAGTAGACCAGTCCCATGGGTCTGCACCCCTGCATTAAGCACACCAACCACTTTTGACACTGCAAGTCTCCATTCCCCCTTCACCCACAAAGAGGTGGGAAAGCTCAAACACTGTTAAAACGAGAGATATTTCTAAAACAGCATGCAAAACTGTCACATAGAAAGAGAGAGGCATTATATTGTGCGTTTTATAAACCCTATTATAGATTCCTCTTAATTTAGCAACACTTGGAAGTCTAATCAAGAAGTGCTCACCTCTCATGGGTTTCTTTCAACAGCATCTTTTATGTGTCAACAAAGTGCATTTTCTTGCTTAAATCTACATGGCATCAATATAATAGCACCTAACAAAATGCTTTGAGAAGAGTAAGAAAATTAGCTTCTCTGGAGTTGGAAGTGTATTATGGGTAGCAATTAGGAAATCTTTGCATCAACCATAATCCAAATTGGAAGTTTTAGTGCACCTCTGAAATGAATGAGTCTATATGTAAAATTAAGGTAGAAATGCTTCCTAGGAATTGAGCTCCACTTATGCAGAACAGGAATGTATTAATTTCTCAAAGCACCAGAGGGAGCTTCTTCTCAGATGGACATAATGGTGGCACATTTTTCTGCTTCAGCTTTTGAAGATTTATCCATGCATTGCCAAAAAAGAAGGCAAAAGAGGCCCCAGATCTACACAGCATTGGAATAGATGAAAAAATGGAAATAATTGCTATTATTTAAATAGAAATGCATTGCTGTCCAGTTGCTAACTCTTGATGTGCAGTTTCAAGGCCCCTTTTTCTTTGAAACTGGACTTGGACTTGACAGCCCTTCAAATAAAGGACAATGGACTGTCCTCTGACAGCTCTTCTGAAGTAAGACTGCAAAGACTCTGTAAAGTGGGACACAAGGCCACCCTTCTGGTGGTGGTATAAGGGCCAAGCCAGCACTGCATTATGAGGATTCAATTGAGAGGTAGAGCTTTTGGGTGATGGTTGTGATCAGAAATCTCAACTCATCTTTCTTTTTGCCCATTATCTCACGCCTCTTTAGTTAGTACCAGGGCCCTTTCCCCATTAACCCCACTTTTTAAATGAATTATGGTATTCCTTTCCTTTCCCTACCCAACCTCACCACATCCACATGACATTCACCTAGAAATCTTGTTAATTTCATCTGCTAATTTATTTCAGCAGAAGCTAAATCTGGCTACATCACAACCCCATCTCAAAGTTCTGTTCCTTTTTGGCACACTTTTGAATTTATACTGGTATGTGGGCGTACAGGTACAGAGCTAGTGATTTCTTAAAATAAATGTGCAATGAATTGGAACAAGGATCCCTGAATGTCCCTTTTTTCCACTTCACCCTGTTAGCTCTATTAGTTTGACTTTTCTGCGTGGTGAGGATCAAATGAAGAAATATGCAGAAAAGTAATGCTGCCTGCAACCCCAATCTCTGAGCCCTGTGAGATTCCAGGGTTCGGTTTCCTTGGAATGAGGAGCCACAGAGACTGTGGTGTCTTTATGATATATGGTTTATTTACACATGTATACAACCTGAGCCTACAGTGGAGGGGTTCATGAGGGTCTTGTTTCTCCTGTAGTCACAGCCTTGGATTCAAACAGACATCAAACATGGTTCTGTCTCTCTGTCTTCACCCAGACTGCTGCTCTGTCCCACATCACTGCAACTTTTAACTCTACAGTCTGGTTCTGTCTTTCTCACTACCCTGAGTTGAGGGAGGGGCTCCCACCCATTTGCCATCTCACACAGAGCCCCTTCCTTTGTTCTCCTAACACCCCACCAGGAAGCTGGCCTGGCTGTTCCAGGAATTAGAAGACTTTATTAGATTTTAACACTTGCTGGATCCTGTGATTAAAAGGGCTTGGCATACATCTTAATACCCCCATCCAAACTCATAACAGTAACATAGTTCCAGGGCCTGATACTGGCCATTTTAGGGGCAAACTACCTAATGCATAGCTCATCTGCAGCCATCTGTTTTGGATGTTGAAGGTCCCTGGTTCAATCCCTGGCCCCTCTATGTAGGGCTGGAAGGGACCTCTGTCTGAAATCCAGGAAACCCACTGCCAGTCAGTTTAGATATTACTGAGTTAGTAGGCGCAATGGTCCAATTCATTAGATAGCAGCTTCTTATGTCTCATAAACATCTCTTGTCATCTCAAATTAATGATGGCCATCGAAGGAGCAGTTATGATCAGAATCACAGTTGCATGGGAGAAGGTTTATTTTTTCTCTTCACAGCTGTGTTCCCCTTATCCCCCCACCCCCCCAAAAAAACACCCCCTCTGAATATCAGCTTCCCTCCTGTGGCTACAAAGCTCAATAAAAAAAGTTTCATTTGCTTCCAGTTGTGATGCATAGCTGCACCGGCTAGGTGGGGGAATTTTTGGTGGAAGCCACAACTGGGAAAGAAAGGGAGAAGTCTCCTCTCTCCAACTCAGATGCTATCATCCCAACACCACCCAGAGTGCACTGTGGCTGCAATTAATTTAAGAAAAACATATTCAGCACGGTGTGTGGCTTGACCCACAGACAGAAGCCTTCCCAATAATAAAGAAAAGAGTACATCTACAAGAAGAGCTGTCATGATGGTACCGCTGTATAAAAGGCTGGTTTAAAAATAAGCATTGATTTTCCCCCACCCATCTTTCCCATTCTCTTGTTGTATTTCCCCTTCCTTGCTCTTTGAAGCCATTTTGACCTCTGCCCACTTTTCAGAATCCCCAACACTGTAGACTTAGCCACACACAGCTTTTCCAGAGTACTAACATGGCTTAGTGTTAGTAATGGGCTAGCCTAGGCCAGATGTCCATGCAATGTGAAGAGATTTGGCCCAGGTCACTTGGGGGAATTCTGCATAAGCAAAACCCCAGCACTTGTCAGCCGTGTCACTCTCCAACTTGGATGGGTTTGATGTATTTTTTCAGCAGCAATAAGAATAATACATATAACAATCAACTTTGACATTTGGCCTAATGGTTTAGCTAATTGGTTTGGAAAGGCACAACACTCTTTCAAACAAACACAAAAATATTTAATAACTTTCTTAAAAGTCACACTTTAACCTTGCCTCTAAATAGAACACAGGTGGCGCTGTGGTCTAAACCACTGAGCCTCGGGCTTGCCGATCGAAAGGTTGGTGGTTCGAATCCCCTTTATGGGGTGAGCTCTTGTTGCTCGGTTCCCAGCTCCTGTCAACCTAGCAGTTCAAAAGCACGCCAAAAAGTGCAAGTAGATTAATAAGTACCATTCTGGCGGGAAGGTAAACGGTATTTCCGTGCGCTGCTCTGGTTTCGCTAGAAGCGGCTTAGTCATGCTGGCCACATAACCCGGAAGCTGTACGCCAGCTCCCTTGGCCTGTAAAGCGAGAGGAGCACCACAACCCCAGAGTCGTTTACAACTGGACTTAACTGTCAGGGGTCCCTTTACCTTTACCTAAACAGACGAAATAGAATGGATATTGATCTTACATTACAAAAAAAACCCCACTCCCAGCCTCTTCAGAGAGTTACCCTCTCCCGTTAAGGAAACAATCTGGGTTGCCCTGCCTAGCTAACCCCTGACTCAGCCATAGCCAGGCTCCAAACGTATCCCTATCTAAGCACTTTCCAAGCCCTAACTCACTGACAGACAAGCCCTATCCGAGTTCTCACACAAGCCCTATCTGACAGTTTTAACTGTCAGGTTCTAACTTTTAATTCCCTACTCTCTCCTGATTAGATGACACTCCACCCAGCCCTGATTGGTGTCTGGATCACCAGGAGGCTGACCCAAGGTCTATCTGTCACAGATGCCTTCTGACACCCCTAGACAGAAGCCAAGCTTATTAAGAAACTACATGAAACAGTCCCTCCAGGCAACGTCTTGGTAGCAGGCTTGCTATTTTCTTCTCTCTAATCTTCATCTCTGTCATTGTTTGCTGAAGAAATCAGTTTAACCCAGAGCGGGAAGGTGTAATTTTGACTTTGGGCTCAGGTATAAAAATTTCTACAGTCACTACTGAATCAAGCATTATATGAGGTGTAATAAAAATTGAACTAAGACTTAACACCCTGGCCTATCTTCAAGGTTCTTCAAACACATCAGATCAGATGCATACAGAGATACACCAGGAGTGGATCTGGCACATTGCAGTGGGATGGAGAGGAGGAAAGAGCTCTCATGATGCTCTTGTTAAAATCCGATCCTTTTATATCATGGAAAATATGTAGATAGTCCTTTCCTTCTGAAACAAGCTTCTCTCTCCCTTTCTCTCTCTCTCTGCATGTTGCCAAATTATCACTGCCAAAAAAAGCACCTTTTATCTCCAGGGCTCCACAAAGCTCTTCTGAAGTATGTATTTGCCTTGGAAATGAAACATTGCATTTGGTGCAACTTATTAAAAATGTTTTCTGGGATGAACTGGTTTGAATGGATGGATTAATATGAATGTTTAAATTAAGATGCTCCAAATTTGCTGTTTTCTTTGGGGGCGGGGGAAGGGGATTGCAAAATTATGTAAAGTCCTAGCCGGCTTCAACCCAATGTAATTGAAGGAATGCATTCTTTCATACAATGCATCCTTGCATTCCTCCATGTTTTGAGATTTAGAAGTGACATTTTACCTTATTGAAAACTTCAAATGATAGAGAGCACATGGGAAGGGAGAAGGATCATTGCAGTTGGCCATGCCCCCAACCTATCCATCTTCCATTGAAATGCCTGTGTATGCAATATATGTGTATGTGCAGAGGTTTCTGAGTGGAATCAGAAAAGCGCAGTCCGCAAATACAGAGAGAGGGCCCAATACATATACAGTTGTATATTCATAAGCTCCATAGTGGATCTTCAACCAGTGTACACATGGCCCTCCCTCATGTGCTCTTGCTTAATGTAATTTGAATGACTACACAGGTTTTGGTTTAGAATGAGGGATCCTTCGGGATTAGGGATCTTCTAGTGCAGCTGTGAGGAACCTTTGGTCAGATGTTACTGAACTACAGCTCCCACCATCCCTGGCCATTGGCAATGTTGGCTGGGGCTGATGGGAATTGTAGTTCAGCAACATTGGGAGGGTCAAAACTTCCCCACAGCTGTTCATGTGCTTAGATCCAAGCCTTTCCAACTTGCCATAAATCTCCAGTAAAGAAATAAGCAATGAACTGGCTGCCTATTGTTTTATCTCAAGCATTAACTCAAAAAAACATTTTGCTCTTCATTTCTCTGGAAGCCATTGCGTGTTATTTGTGTATGCTAACCTACCTTACTTTTCAGTTGAGTAAACATGCATGTAAGCCTGTTTGTTTCCTTTTAAACTTCACTGTAATTTTAAATTGTTGTAAACCACTGTGAGGCCAGGACATTGTATATAATATTTGAACTAGAGGAAGCCAGGGATGATGGGGGTTGTGGGCCAAAACATCTGTCAATTTTGGTTCTCTCCGTTCCTTATTTTTCCAGTCTTAAATTTCATTCTTTATACTTCTGCATCAGTTTTTTGAGGAGTTTTTTTTTTTAAGTCCTCATGAAAATTCAGCAGCATTTTAGTATGATAAACTGCATATATAATGTGTTTATTAGGAGAAATTACTAAGGCATACATTTTTGCAAGCAATTTCCCCTGATGTGATGCATTCTTGTACGTTGTTTTAACATATTCATTGGTAAGCACACTTTCCCCTAACTCAGCCTTCCTTAACCTGTTGCCTTCTAGACATTTTGGACCACAACTCCACGTGCCGACTGGGAGTTGTAGTTCAAAACATCTGGAAGGCAACTGGTTGGGGACTGCCCTTATGATGCATTTTCATAAACATTGGCTGGTGAACTTGGGCTTCCAAGTCCATTTAATTGGAAGTGTGAATCACTTGTGCTCATCACATGCTCCAACATGGAAGTATAAATCAAATCTATGCGAGATCCAATGTGAAGCTGTTTTAAATAACATTGCAGTCAAAGGCTGTGTGCTGATCCGACTGGGCAGAAAGGCATATCATGCCACTTTTTATTTATGTTTGCCTTTTGTTTTCCACTGTTTTGCCAAGGACCCTGCAGCAGAGTTCAATGATAGCTGGTAGTGTTTGAGAGAATGGGTAAAGGATGTCAAAATGAGTACGCAAGAAGGAAAGCCCTGGCCTTGACTACCGGCTTGCCTGCTTGGCCTGGAAGTTAATTCAATGATACAAGCTTTCAATCAACTGCTCCAGTGCAAGTATGAGAATATACTCTCCGACCCGTCTCTTTCCCTACACGTGCAGTGGAGGCCTTAGGCACCTGCTCAAATGTCTCCCCCTTTTTGCTGTTGTGAAGAAAGAGCTTCTTACCTGTAGGAAGCAGGAAGTCGGGAACCATGGGTCATGCTAATGGCTTGTGAAAGAGGTTCCTGGCTCTTCCTTATAGGAGCCTGCTCTTTGTTTTTTTATCGTGCTCTCAGAAGCATCAGCTTGGATGGCTTCCCCACACCCCAATGTTGCTGAGCTATTCTACAGTTTCCAGCAATTACTGCGAATGATTCACGGTATGGTGCAGGTTACAGAGGGAGGGGCGTGTTGAGAAAATAATGCTCAGAATCTGCATGCTGGGTGCAGACAGGAGCTGCCAGGGCTTAGCAAGTGAGATGATCACCTCCTCGTTACCCCCATTTCCAGCCCACTGGTCTGTGGAATAAGAGTCCTGAAGTCACATTAGGATCTTTGGGCTTTGGGGTTGGTCTCTCTCTCTCTCTGTCTCTCCCTCCCCCCCCCCCATGCTTTTTCATTCCATATACCGGTAATTTCTCACAATCATGATTCCATACCCTCCAACATTTCTCCGATGGAAATAGGGACATCCTATTCTTTCTCCTCTTCCTCCTCCTGCTGCTCATTTTACTATTTATACCCCACTCATCTGACTGGGTTGCCCCAGCCACTCTGGGCTGCTTCCAACATATATAAAAACATAATAAAGCATTACACATTAAAAGGGCTGCCCTCAGATGTCTTCTAAATGGTATATAGTTGCTCATTTCCTTGACATCTGATGGGAGGGCATTCCACAGGGTGGGTGCCACTACCGAGAAGGCCCTCTGCCTGCTTCCCTACCATACCCTCCAACATTTCTCCAGTGAAAATAGAGACTTGGAGGGTCTGTGATTCTCCTAGTACATGCAAATTCAGCACCTATATATTTACTGACCTGCACCCCGGACCAACAAAGACAGGTAAATAGATTTTAACATCTTTATTGGGGAAATACTCATTACGCCAGCTTCCTAATGTGCAGTCCCTGACATGTGCATTGTCACAAGCAACATGATCTCAAGGATGCAAGATCCAGAGTGCAGCCTTCTCATATCAACCTTTTTGTTTTGTTTTATTTTATTTTAATTTCTGTACTGCCCTATACCCGAAGGTCTCAGGTTAGCTAGCTTATAGCCCCCCAATTTCAATTCCCATCATCCCAGACTATTAGCTATGCTGGCTTGGTCTGATGGGAGTTTTAGTCCAACAATATCTGAAGGGCCACAAGACAAGTTCTAGCTATATTGCAGGCATGGAGAACCTTTAGGCCTCCAGGTGTTGCTGGTCTACAGCTTCCATCATCCCTGAACATTGACCATGCTGGCTCGGGCTGAAGGGAGTTGGAGTCCAACAACATCTCCAGGGCCACAGATTGCTCATCTCTAGTGCAGTAAAGTCACTTGGAACCTAAGGCTTTGCTGCTTCCATTCCCTGCACCTGTGCCAGACTCTCAAAATGTCCCTATTTTCCAGGGACAGTCCCAGATTTACAGAAGCCATCTCAGTTTCTAATTTGATCCCAGAATGCCGTGCTTTCCCTTAGGAAGTTCCTATTTTCATCAGAGAAATGTTGGAAGGTATGGAGTTTTGTGACCCCCCAAGACAAAGAGAGAAGTAACTATACAACCTTTTGAATACATCTGAAGGCACCCCTGTATAGGGAAGTTTTTGAATGGTGTGTGTGTGTGTGTGTGTGTGTGTGTGTGAGAGAGAGAGAGAGAGAGAGAGAGAGAGAGAGAGAGAGGGAGGGAGGGAGTTGGAAGCCACCCAGAGTGGCTGGGGCAAACCAATCAGATGGGCAGGGTATAAAAAATAAAATTGTTGTTGTTGTTGTTGAATAGGATGTCCCTGTTTTCATAAGAGAAATGTTGGAAGGTATGCAATTTGAGCAATACCTTTCCTTTTATTTTGCTTAATCTCTTCATTTACCAGGAACCTGCCACTGATGCCTTCAGAGCTGTGGTGCTTGATGCCAGATAATTAAGGAAAAGAAGCAAGGCAATTAGCCATTATATCACATTCTTCCTTCTCTTTCTGTGTTTAAACTTGCCGCTCCTACAACACTTCACTTCCTGCCTGTGGTTTGGAATCTCACATTATGGTTGCACTTGAGAACATAAGCATCACGATTTTTCTGTTTATTTAAACCCCCTAAATTCTGGAGTGCCAAAGGTATTGCCCAAACAGATTGATAGAGAACTATGATTCAATGAGCAGGTGCTGAGAAAGCCAGGGAATTTGGGGGTGAGGAATACATATAAATTCATCTTCATCTTCCTATTGCTCGCTGTCAGTGCTTTGTTTTATGTTCTCCCCTTTAGCTACATGGAGGAACCACTTCTAAATGCAAGGATTCTTTCCTATAGGGATGGGGGGAAACAAGCCGAACCAATGACAAGGCTGAGTAAAAAACCAAAACAGAAAGCAAAGTGTTACTGTGCTGCCCTCTAATGGTCAGCATTTTTGCATTCATTCAAGGACAGAGAGGCTTAAGGTTACCGCTAACAATGAGGCAAAGCATCATTTTCAGCCTGCCGCTGGTCACAGAAAATTGGAAAATCAGGATTTGACACTAAACCCTTTGTCACCCTTGTTAGAGCAAGTCTGCTCACAGTGGAGGCATCAACTGATGTGTGCTCTGCTTCCATAATCCAATTGTGGGGAAAGGGGTGTATTTTTTGTTTGTTTATAGTGTGCTCTAACTAAATCATAACCCATTGGAGGAGCACCGATGGACTCAGAGCCAGAGACAGCTTAGCATAAGAAGGCTTTGGTGCCTTGAAGTGTTAGTCATTGCAATCTCTGTCCTGTTATAGCTTGCAGAGCTCCATTAAACATGATTGCTTCATCTTTTGTCAGGAACTACCTTATGCTGGATTTATTATCCTCATCAATCTTCTTTCCAGTTTAACTGTCTCAAACCCAGAATCCTGACCATCTGAGTGCTGTGCTTTCAGACAGTCACATGCACACTTTTAACAAACAGCAGTGACTCAGCAAATTAGTTGGATCCTTAATTCCACCCCCCCCCCCTTGTTTTATAAATAAAAAGTTGCCCAGACTTGGTGGCCTCTGATGTGAAAACCCTAGTAACAGCTGCTCCCCCTGGGGAGTGAAGAGTAGGAGGAGGGAGACTTTGCACCCAGGAGCACAAGAACAATGCAAGGGAACAATGCAGAGGAAACAGGCAGCAGACTCTATCCAACAGCTGATCAGCACATTCAAGGCTGACAGTGTGGTCCTCTGTTAGGTGGTGGAAATGTGGGAGGATGCTCAACTTCAAAAGTGGGCTTGCTGACTCAAGACTTCAAGACTCGGACTTTGACTAAAGTGGGTGATGAATTTCCGTGTTTTTGAGTGCCGCAGCATCAGGGTTAGCCAAACATTGTAACCTCCATCCCGGTGTTGCTGGACTACAACTCCCATCACCCATGGACATAGGCCATGCTGACTGCGGATGATGGGAGTTGTAGTCCAATAACACCTGGAGAGCCCTGGGTTGACTGTTCCTCAGGCACGGAGTCTTTCAGATCCACATTTCTTTGCTTATATTTAAAGTCTCCTGAAATTCAGAACTAAAAGCCTCATCGATACTCACTAGAGAACGGAGGTTTAAAACCTCAGTCAATTAAAGCCACATAGAGGAGTAATAAGAATTTGAAAAATGGCTTCCAACACAGCAAAAGGAAGGACTTGGCAGCATAGGCTTTATAAAGCAATTATATTTTTAGTTACATAACAATACATCTCCAGACCTCTAATTGCTCCAAATCTCTCACCCAAGGAGTCATTACATTCAGTTTTAACCCCTCTCTGAAATCATAATCTAATGTAGTAATTGAACTATGTTCCCACTGTTCTCAGTTCAAAGATATTAGAATTACCTTTAAAAACAAAAAAACAAAACCCTAACCCTGCGATTTCCCTCTTCTTCACAGCATTTCTCTGTATCTAAATGAGTGAAATGTTACTCACACACAAGTCACCATATCCTCTTACCTGCAGCAATTTGCCTCATGTAGATAAAGATAGAAACATGTTCCTGGCATTTCTAATAGCAGCTAACACTGGTTATTATATATAGTGAAGGGAAGTAGCAAAAACAAGGTTCTATCATTTTAAACCTCTAAATTTAGTACCTTATAAGAATTGTGTCTTTGCCACAAATAATTTAAAACTTGGCACACATGATCTACCTGATGAGTTCTACAAATGCTCCAAATTTCAAATAGATTTATTGAAATTTGCCACAGATGCAGCAAAAGAAGTGATGAAAAATGACTCCTTGACCCTTTTTTCAGTTTTTGGGAAGAAATTCCATATATTTCATTCCAATTTTGGCGAGAACCTGTCATGTATTTTATTCAGACTTTACTGCAGAACACACAATTTCACTAGTTTGGTGAAGTTTTGATCAGTGGTTCAAAAGGTGGTAAAGTTTTCCTGCCCCATTAAAGTCTATGGAAAGTTCTGGCAAAACTGTGTTGTGTCTGACTGAACACAAAAGTGAAGCTAAATTTTTGCCAGGAACACAGAGGTAGCCAGATAGTGGATTATTTGTGCTATCCCTAGTCCTTTAGTTATGAAGTATCACAATGGTACTTCAGTGGTTAGATGAGGGCTTTTCAACTTTTTTTTTTTTTGCCCATGAACACATACGGAAACTTGTTTCTCAACTCTTATGGTAGACATCACACTACACAACTATGCATGCACCCCCCACACAACCACACACACATTTCCCAGTGATGAACCTCTCCCCACAAACACTGCATCCCACCTTGGAATATTCACCCACAATAAATACTACCCTCCACACTGAAAGAAGGTTCCCCCCGCCCCAGTCGGATGGATGTTGTTGTCTTTAATCTCAGAACAACCCAGCGAAGTAGGCCATCTGCAGAGATAACAACATGGTCAATGTATTCCTGCAAGATGCATGCAACTTACTGAGCCAATGACACCCCCCAGATGATGCCAGCACCATTGAATTCAATGAGACTTGCTTCCGAGTAGACTGTGCTGAAAGGGATTTAATTTGACACTCAAGTCATTGCTGTTGTTGTTATTGCTTCATCTATGAATCACTTCCTACAAGGCGTCTCAAAGCAATTTCACAACACAATGAACACATCTAAAACAATTGCATATATATATAAAATTTCAAATCCCACTGAGATAGTAACTAGGATTTAAAAAATAATAATCCCCTTAGAAGGTTTGCTGAAAGAGCAGAGTCTTCAACAGGTACCAAAATGACAATAGAAACTGTCTGGTATGCAATGTGAGGGAATTCCAGAGAGCAGGTGCTTCCACAGTCCCCACACTGTGCATGGCAGACCTCCTGATAAGATGGAATCTGCAGGATGCCCTCTCCTACAAAGCACAGTGATTGGTTGGGTGTATAAGGGATGAGATGCTTGATCTTTCAGGTATCTTGTCCCAGGCTATGTAGGGCTTTATACACCAGTACCAGCACCTTGAATGTAGCCTGGTAGCTAACTAGCAGCCAGTGCATGTTTTTTCAACAGCAACGCATTATCATGGTGATTTTCTGTCCTGGTGAGCAGCTGGGTCACCTTATTCCACAGGAGCTGCAACTTCTGGGTCAGCCTCAAGGGAAGACCTGCACAGAGTGCATTGCAGTAATCTAGATTTGAAGATTGAATATGGATATGGTGTCTGCCCAGGTTCTCATGCCTTTCTGGGAAGTCTAAGCATACAATAAATTTATCCCAGTTGAAGATAGGAGCCCAAAGGCACAAATCACACTCCAAAGGCAGAGAGAAGGGACGGAGCAGCCATCGTGACATCCCAGAGATTGAAACACAGAAACACTTTCTGCTCTAGTGTTCCAAGTAAAAAGAAATGAGAGAAAGAAAAATTTCCTTCCAGAATCCAGGATTGTGCAGCACTTCATGTCAAAAACTGGCGAAAAATAAATGGGGCCTTATCATGGAAGGAAAGTGAATGATGACATGAGCAGCATCATACTGCCCCCAGATCACAAATGGTCTGTGAATGGCGCTTTCCTCTTCCGCGTTGGTCAGAGGAAAATCCACATCCTTGGTTTTGTATTAAGTGTAGGAAGGAAATTCACAGCAGAGTGGTGAAGAAACGATGTCAAAATGTGTATTTCCCAACCATCCAGAAAAAGCAGCTGTTTTAACATTTAGGAGTCAGATTTCCCCCCACATTTTCACTGCCATAGAAAGGGTATAATCGACTAGTTGGACACATAGAAATGGTGGGAGGAAGCAGCTGGAGAACCCTCAAGGGAAGAGGGTTCAGAGCCCAGGGATTGGTTGTGGGATGGTGATGAGTGACCAGAGGGAGAAAAGGGAGCAGACTGGGAGCAGGAGGTGTCGGAAGCCAAAGAGGCAACAGGGTTTAGTGAGCATGGGGAGTGTGTGGCAGAGAGCAGTCCGGAATCAGAGCTAGAAGCTGCAACAGGAGAGGGGGATGGGGGAGGCCAAGAGGAAGAGGTGAGCCAGGCTCTTAAAGAGGAAAGGGTGGTCATTTCCTCCTGCTGAGACAAGCTGCCCTCCCTCCTGGTCTCCCAGGACCTGGAGAGGCGGGAAGCAGGAGGAGCAAAGACAAGCACACGGTTTTTATGTAGTTCATCACAGATTGCAAACTACAAAAAAGGTGGGTTGCACAGGCAAAAAAAAAAAAAAAAGTTCCTGTGAAGCATGGTCAGCATTGTGCCAATCTACGTTTATACATTTTAGAGTGTGTATCACAGGTGCCTCCATACTGGGCAGAGCTAATGACAAATATCTCACCCCACCTCTCCAAAACAGTCTTGGAACTTTTTGTGAAGTGGTGGGATGGTTTATTTGTTGTTGTTTTTTAAGCAAAACTGAAATATATGAAATAATAGAACTATAAAAAACATATGAACCATTTTTTTTTAAAAAAAAGGGAGAGAGATAGAAAAAGTGAGCAAGTTTTCCTTTAGGAGGGAATATTTCAGATGCCATCACATGTGATGAGCAATCTCACCAACGTCTTGGCTCATATGGTTCATGAAGTAGCAGCAGAAGCAACTGGGAGGCTGAGAAAATAGACTTCCTTTTCTCTAGCACAGATTTCCCATCCTCTCCTGTTACATTTATACATTGTTGATGCTAGAAGCATGATAGATCGATAACAAAATAGGGAAAACTCATTCCCCACTGCTTCTCAGAAATAGCCATCTGTATACAGTCTTTTTTCTCTTTCCCTTACAATGAGTGGGGGCAATCTGAATAAAATAAAATAAAGTTCCATACATTATTCTGGCAAGAAATAATGTATCAAGGTTATCCACAGGTTATGCTAGGATAAATATTTTGTTATTCATGCAAATAAGAAATATTAAAGGCAGTAGTCTTTTTAAAGCTCAAACTAGATTATATGTTTTCTTCACTGTAGGGTAATTGTTAGTAGTTGGTAATGCATCCTCAGTTGCAACAGTGTAATTAAGATTCCATTCCCATCAGCATTTCTGTTTTAAATCCAGCCATAACAATTTGCTCAGAGATGCAGCTTGGCATACAAGGTCTCATCACACTAGTCATTTTTATGTGTCCTGTTTTATATTTCAGAAAGTTCATTCGGCCATTTTATAGCAGAGAAAAATAAAATCAAAATTAGACTCTTCCAGATGCTTCGTTCCACTTCTATTTAAACAGTTGTAGCCTGTGGTGTTTAGAGAAAACAAAAATGGTAGCTTGAATTTTGCAATAGGCATCTTATAACTCAGTTTTGAAGCAACAGGGAATGTGTAAATACCCTCACTGAGCTCTGCCAAGTCGTCTCTTCCTTTTTTCTTTTTTGAACATTAACAACCATTTCTATGTCTTCTGTAACAAGTGCCTCTGTATACATGGTATGTATATTGTATACATGGTATGTATACATCTATGTATACTTTCCTGTTGGTGTCCTTTTTATTCAATATCAATATTTGGATCTCAATCCCTGATATCCAAACCTGAAGAGCTAATGCTATCTAGTGTGGTTTACAAAATCAGAACAACGGCTTTGATCCTAAGAAAGTTAATAGGAACAATATTTTTCTCACCCCCCTGCACCCTGCAGCCACCTATGCCTCTCTCCCTGAAAAGCCTCTCTATGTGGTTGGAGGCGCTTCTGAACAATACTGGATGAGGAACAGAGGGCTGGTGAGAAGTAAACAGGAAATATCACCTATTAAGACCTTATTTTACCTTTGGATCCAAGCCATTCTATAAACCACACTAGATTGCATTCGTTTTTCAAATTTGGATAATGAAGACTAATAGCCAACCCACATTGTTCAGAAGGGCTCTCTGATCCCCCTGAGAGGTTTTTGTGGAGAGAGGCAAGTGACGGGTGTGAAGAGGGGCATAGGAAATTTCCCCTCTATGAACTTCCTTCAGTTAATTTATTTTAATCTCAGTGAAACAAAATGAATCCATCTCAGCATGGAAGGACAGCCATTTTTAACTTGGGTGGCAAATGTAGAAAACCTGCCAAAGAGAACTTCATCTAGTACCCAAGCGTTCGTGTGAGGAGTTTCTAGACACATGGGCTTCTGAAGAACCTTCTTCCTACTGCAATTGCCAAACTCTCCAGACATTTCTCTCAAAATCAAGGATTATGATATGAAGGACCAGACCAAAGACCCATCAAGTTCAGTGTCTTATTTCCCAGTGGCCCAACCAGATGCTTCTGAGAGGCCCACAACTAGTGCATGAAAGCAGGAGACCTCCTCTATTGTTACTTTCCATTAAAAGCGATTCATTGGCATTTTCCTCTCAATCCAGTTACAGTCATTATGACCACTAATCACTGAGGGAAATAAAAAAAAAACCACTAGTAAATTCAGCTATGGCCACCGTGGTCCAAAATAAAGCCAGGAATAACTGCTGCTGAACCATGCTGAGTTTGTGCAGAGGTCTGTTCATGTGTTACATGGCAACACAGGACCGATATCTTTGCCTCATAAAGCTGGCTTCTCCACTTGCTTAGCTAGACCTAGTGAAGCAAGGCAATATCCCCAGGTGACTCTAAGGCTCACTTTATATAAGTAGCAGCCTTCAGCAAAGGCCTCTTTGAGATACAAGTAGGGAATTGAGTGATATGCTATTTACCACTGTGGATAAACTAAAGCACCAATTTTATTGTTTCTTTTCTATCACTTTTCTCTGCACTGCAGACGTAATTACCAGAGCATACTCCACTATGCACACCGTCCATTAAAATAAAGGCTGGTGTTTATTCAGTCCTTCTTTCCAAATGAGCAAAATGCAAATACATTTGTATCCTGCTAAAATTTCATCCCACAGAAACCTTCACATTAGCTGCTTATATGTCTTAAAAGAGTTAATTTCCATTTTGACTGTCTTATTAAGAGTCTACAAACATTTGAAGGCAACCAAGGAAGTGCTTTGAGAATATGCTTAATTATGCGGCCTTAGGAATTGTGAAGGTGCTCTATTCAGGGCTTGTAAAATACTTGACTACTGTTGTGCTGCTTTTCCATCTGGAAACAAACAAAAGCCCTCTTTTTTAAAGGAAACCTAGCTCACTGTTTTCATTTCAGAAATTCTGGAATGGGGTTGCCTTGTTGCTCTTTAGACAGATAATTAATGCAGTGAACCGAATATTGACAATGATTTGGAGCTAATTGGCATTACATGTAAAGTTCCCATAATGCACTAGGAATGTTGAAAGGAAAGAATCAAATTTTGTTTGGAATATCCAGGATCCTTTCCATTCTCTTGGGTAGACTGAGGAAGACCAATTGCCTAGGAACCATGCAGAATACTTCCCAGTCTCTTCATAGGAGTGATGAAATGTTTGTTTTATTTATTTGTTCATTTAAAATACTTATATCCCACCTTTCTAGCAGATAAACAGAAGGCAGATGATAATAAAATAACTCTAAACCATAAATATATATATAAATGTCAGCACAATCAAATAAAGTAATTGGTTAAATAAATTGAGCATCCTTTATGGCTCTGTGTGTCATTTCTTATTCTAATTTCTGTTATTTCTTATAGCTGTCACTTATTAAACCTTCATAAGCCTTTGCACTTTTCTATCCCTGCTTGGTTCAAATGGTGAGATGACTCCAAAGAACTCCATGTTTGGATCTTCAATGATGGTGCTGGCATCCCTTGTTGGAGAGTGTTGGGGTAACATTATAAAGTGTATCATAAACAGAAAACCCCCTACACCTCTTGTCTGAATCTGCATGGTGTTGTGGTGTTCTAAAATGAAGACATACATTATATTGTAATGAACTGTGGTGGTTTGAGAAAGTGTGCAATTCATTAAAAAAGCAGGATATGTACTATAAAAAGAGGGCATGGTGATATGGGAATGCTTAATTATATAACCAACAAGAGACAAATAAGAGGGGGGGGGTCTAAACAGGTACTCTGCTGAGACAAGATACCAAAACAGTAAAAAAAAAAAAAATGTATTCTAATGTTGGTTGTTTGGTCAGTAAAAAGAAAAGAAAAGCTCTTGGGTCCCTTTAGGTACATATATTCAAAGGGTACTATTGGTTATATTATGCCCTGTGAATGAACCTATCCTTCCTTTATGCCATAATTAAAATTGCTATCATTTTTTTTGTTAAGCGCTTACTCTGGTGGATTTCAGTCAGCAACCTACAGGGGAAAGCTTAGCCATGCATTCTGTTAACCAACGCAAAGAATCACCAGCCTTCTCTTGACTCAACTTTTTAATATTTTCTTCGTGACTGCACAATCAGCTTAACTCCCTCCTAAACCTCCTTTTATTAGAAGATCACAGTAAAATGGCCCAGTTCAAACTTCTTTGGATAACCAACATAATGAGCTTGTGTGCTGCAGTGTTTAACAAGTCGATCATTCATTATTATAGTAAGAACATCATAGTCACAAAAAGTGAGTTTACATGAAGCCAAGTCATAAAAGAAAAGGGAGGCAGGAAGAAAATGGTCAGAGAATTGTTGTTATTTTTAGTTCATGTTTTGAAGGGCAATACAGAATAGTAACCAAAACAGCAAGAATTGCTTTTTAAGAAGACTTTAATTTCATGTCATATTCTCATAGAAAGAGCAACCATAATATGGATGGCTGGAAGCCAGGAACATTGGTTATAATTAAGAGAAAGAAAAACATGCTTGGATTATATTCAGTGTTTAGCTTTAGAACGGGGCTGAAGCTACAGAATGCAAGCTGGAAGAATAGGAAGACTGCTGGAACCTATTTTGGATGTAATGCCACACTTACTGATTTCTCTTTTTTATGAAATGCATTTCCTGCCCAAATAAACATTACCCAGGGAAGTTTGTAGGTGCCAGATAGTCTGCTGAAATGTAGAATTTTAAGTTACTTGGATGGGAAAGGGAATGTTTCAGTATCTTTATGTCGTTCAGTAAAGCACCATATGCAGAGATATCCCTGTATAAAATGTGCTCATCTCTGAATGATGAGAAGTCCTGGCACAACATTGCTTGGGTTCAATTTCTTCTGAACGGCAGAGCACTAGATGTGCATTACAGTTTTGTATATTTACATCATTTACAAATATATCAGGAAAGCAAGGAAGCAGAAACACATATTCAAGCCGCAGAACTATTATTCCTCAGATCCTGAGAGAAAAGACATATACCTACAAGCAGTTTCCATTCTTCAACCAACTCATAGCTCTCTGACTCTGTGGGGCAGTGGTACATGCAACCCTGTTGAATGACTGTGTCCCTGGGGCCATGTAGGTTAGCTCAGCCCATTACCCAAATACTTCCCCAAGAAAAATCAACTTGATGTTTCACCAGAAAGACTTCTCCTTTACAAAATACACAATGATAATAATGATAATAATGGAGGCATATAATTTGGATAAAAAATTAGGCTTCCAGGTGGAAAAATCAAAACTGGAAACAGAATTGTTAGACCCTAAAGTTAAGAATTTGCCTAGAATGTATAACTTGCTGTTGAAATGGAATACACAAGATGAAATGGTGAAATCTGCTATGATTAAATGGACACAAGATGTTGGACATAATATCATGATGGCTGACTGGGAACAGTTATGGACCACTGGCATGAAGTTTACGGCATGTAATGCCTTAAAAGAGAATTTAATGAAAATG
This sequence comes from Podarcis bocagei, assembly GCF_964188305.1. Taxonomy (NCBI): domain Eukaryota; kingdom Metazoa; phylum Chordata; class Lepidosauria; order Squamata; family Lacertidae; genus Podarcis; species Podarcis bocagei. The sequence continues at coordinate 48,366,060 of NC_138133.1, forward strand.
ATTTACAGGTGGTACATAACACTAGTCAAGCTTGCAAAAATTTATCATTTGCCCGATAACAAATGTTGGAAATGTAATGAAACTGAAGGTACATTCTTTCACCTTTGGTGACCTGCCCAAAGATTAAGGCATTCTGGGAGATGATCTATAATGAAATGAAAAGGGTATTTAAATATACCTTTCTGAAGAAACCAGAGGCCTTTCTCCTGGGCATGGTCGGCCAATTGGTGTCAAAGAAGGATAGAACTTTCTTTATGTATGCCACAACAGCAGCAAGAATACTCATTGCAAAGCACTGGAAGACACAAGATCTACCCACCAGGGAAGAATAGCAGATGAAGCTGATGGACTACATGGAACTGGCGGAAATGACTGGCAGAATCCGAGACCAGGGAGAAGAGTTGGTGGAAGAAGATTGGAAAAAATTTAAAGTATATTTACAAAAACATTGCAAAATTAATGAATGTTAGAAGGATGTTGGAATGAAGCTATATGGTTTTAACAGAAATGTAATAAAGTTTTAAGTAAAAGTTGATTGATAATGGGTAAAAATGGAAAAATTTAAGGTTAGACCGTTAAGATAAATTATAGAACAAAAATTGAGAAAGATGGAAAGAATTTGCTGAAATAGTTAACTGAACTAGAATACAAAAAGGGAGGTGTGAGGAGGTCGATGAAACATCTAAATGAAAGGTAAAGATAAGGAATATTGGATGTGTTTTTAAATGTTTTTTGTTTTTAAATGTTTTTGCTTTTTTGTTTTTATTGTTGTGCTGCATTGCTTTTTCCCCAATCTGGTTTTTATTTTCTTTTGATGTAATGTATTGTAATTTTTTACTGTTTTCTTTTTTCTCTTCTTCTGTATTTGTTAAACTTTTAATAAATATCTTTTTTTAAAAAAATACAAAATACACAATGAGTTGTTTATTGGGCAATGCTCATCAGTCAAACAATTATGGGAAACAGACTTAAACACTGAAATTGGCAAGTCTGATTGGAACAATATATGGGGTGGGGGGATACCATTTAAGGTCAGTGTAATCTAAGAGAAAATTCTTTGAAGTTAATTTATAGAAGGCATTTAACACCTTTAAGATATAGCTGCTTATAGACAAAACATCCTCACCAAGGTGCTAGAGTGGATACAAGACAGTTGGTGCAACATTCCACATGTGGTAGTCATGTTAACTTGTGCAGTCATTTTGGGAAAGAGTATGTACAGTGTATTCCAATTCTGGATTTAACAACAATATTTAAAGAAGATCAGCTCAATTTGCAATATAAGGAACTTATCACTTTATGTCCTGGTAGCTACAAAATTGAAAAGGATTGAACACATACATATCACATGATGGTGACAGAACATAAGGGCAAGGGCCTTATCTTAAAAACCTACCAAAAACAATGAGTGCATGCTTTGAACTGTGCAAATGATGCAGATGATTTTGTTGAAATATGGTACCCTTTTATAAGACATTCAAATGAACATCCGGATGACTGGCATCTACTGAACTTGCAAACAAGCTTGTGGCAAAATCTGGTAAACTGGTCTTCTGTTCTGGGGAAGGGGGAAACTGTGTTTTTGTTGAAAATCCATTTTAAATTCCATTGGGAAAAAAGAAAGAAAGTATTCTCTATGTATGCTTGTGAAGAGATTCTGCATGTGAGGAGGGACTTTGGCCAACTGAGATTCCTTCTCATGTGTGGAGAACATCGAGCAGATATACATCAGGGGATACAGCAGTGGTAGAAGTGGCTAAGTCACACACCCTCCTCTACTCAGCCACTAGTGTGGAGACAAACCGATATATACAAACACTCTTCAAATACCTGTTGAATATTTTATCCAACAAGAGAGAGATCTCCAACTATCTCCTAACCATTTGCTGCCCATATGCAGTCAGGTTGGAGTCAAGATAGTTGTACAAATTTACAAAGCCCTTAAAAGCTTGGGTCCAGAATACCTTAAGAATCACCTGATTCCTTATATCTCTACTTGATCACTGAGTTTTTTCACAGAGTCACTGTTAGTGAGGCCCCCTGGCTCGGATGTACAGATCATCTCCACAAGGAGCCATGCCATGTTCAATATTGTGAGCTCCATTTTATGGAACTCTCTTTCAGTAGAGATTAGACAGCCTCCCTCCCTGCTAAACTTCCGCCGCCTACTGAAGACCTCTTTGTTCCCGTGGGCTTTTCAAGTCATTTCCAATTTTATGTTTATTGTTGAGTATCAAACTCGCAGACAATTGTGATGAAGCAGTATATAAATTGTCTGATTAAATAAATTTGCTCCCATCAGCTGATTCATTCTGTTCTATTAATTAGCAATCTGCTAAAGGATTGCTTAGCTAGCAGAACATAGCTGCTGCTACTACTAATAATATCCAAACTAAACTGGACTGAATCTGCAGAAGGAAAATGCAGGCCTTGTGACAATAATGTTTCTCACACCCCTGGTTACGTTTCTTTCCATCACTCCTTTTCCATCCACCCTCTTACGGTCTGCTCCTTTTTCAGTCTCCCAGGAAAGGTTTATTTCCCCCCAAATATGGCATTTTAATGAGTTTAGGTGGGAATCTGGGCTGCAGTCCTATGCATATTTTCTTGTGAGTAAGCCTCATTAAACTCAGTGGGACTTACTTCAGCATACAAATGGATTTAATGGATTAATCTGTTAATTTTGGTTCCCCTGAAACTCCTCATTTTTCCAAGCTCAAATCCAGATCTGCAGTAATTTCTATGTCTGTCCCTCACTATATCCTCATCAAAATTCACCAGCATATTAGTGCAAATATCTGCTAATGAATGGATGCAGTTTTATTAACATATACATTTTGAAAGCAATCCCCCCCCTAATATAATGCTTCTTTAAAAATGTTCTTTTCATTTGTATGTACACTTTCCCCTCATGTATGCAGCTTTTACACATGGTTTCAATGGAGAACTACAACCCAAAATCCAGAGAACTGTGATGGACAGTTTGTGTGTTGGTTTGAGAAGTGCAAATTAAGTATTTCTTCATTTAAATGCAACTCACTTCCTCAGATTTCTCCCCGATCCCTACAGAGTACACCTGCTTAGGATTGCACCATGACTATCTGTATTCTGCCTCCAATGATAACCTCCACCCGATCTAGTTTTTCCTTTGATTTTGACCTTCTGTATGTTTTCCTGCTTATCAAAGCACTCATTCAAAGCAAAGCTTCATTTCAAAGCCTGTAGCAGAAAACAAGCAATATTGGGTCATTGTGCTTTTTAATTCTATTTATAAAATCTCAGACAGTGCTGAAAGTTGCTTATATCTATGTATGGTAAAATGCCTGTTCTAGACCCAAATAGTAAATTTCCCAAAGGAGGCGCTATCAACAATAGAGACCCACATGTTAGCCTTTGTTACCCCTCCAAATCCTAATCAGAATGTCTTCATAAATTAAGGACTCGTCCACACTTCCTCTTATTTCTCTGCTTTTCCTCAAGGGAGAACTGCTCTTTAGCACTCACTTTGAGCAAACAGCAATTTGAGTTTTCTCCAAATTGACATTTGCTCCATTTTAGCACTAAAGAGTGGGTTTTCCCTGGGAAAGGAGTGGAGCAAGGGGAAGGGGGGGAAAGGACAAGTGGAACTGTGGAGGAGCCCTAAGTCAATGACATGTATGGAATCCTGTGAAGGGGGGGGGGAATGACCATTTGTGAACCTGTCTAATAATTACCTGAATATGTGAAACTATTTAAAGGGATCATTGTTTCTTCTCATCTCAAAGAGTTATTTAACAACAAAAAACAAGTGGGGATGTGGTAAGACTATTGCATGGAACCCATCCCCTTAAAACTTTATCCCTGCTAGCAACAGCTGACAAATCAAATGCAATTCTGGAAACTAGGAAGCAAGTTTTGCATGCTCACCTAGCTGGTGTGTAGTGCAATCTTAAACATCTCTGCCTAAAAGTATACCTTAATATAGCTTAGGGTGTATAGTAATGCAGCTTTAAACCATTTCTTTCCATTTTAGTGTCATGCATGTTATTAATAGAACAGGAAAACATTATGGGCCATTCCAAGCAAAAAGAAGTTTAAGCTTCATGTCTTAAAATTACCCTGGACAGGTCAGGAATCAGAGCCTGAACCAGATCGTTCAGGATTCACTTTTCCCATCACAGAAATGTATTAGCCAGAGGCAACCATCGTGGTTTGCACTTAGTAGTTTCTGGCAAGCCTGAAAAGTAGCTGCCACTCATGTTGACCAGACATCCATCAGCCACTGTCATCTGCCTCCCTCACAGTGCCCAATGAGAACTGAGATACAAACATGCAATGAATCAGAAACACTACTAGTCCTCAGTGGGTTGGCTGAAAACAGAATCATGCTCCAGTCTCCCTGACTGTGGGAGCTGCGTGTTGCATAATGCTTTCTGTTTTAAAAAAGGCACTAAGTGAACTGATCTGGTCCCCAGCTAATTTTTCACCAGAAAATGTCAGCCAGGCCCTTTTCTCCATTTGAATGCAGAATAGTCTGCAGAAATAAGAAGGCAATGCTTTTGACAATATGGAACATTATTTCCAATTCCTGTCTGCAGAGCAAGCTGCTGTTAAAGGCATATAAGGAGGACCACATGAAAATGGTGGGAATCTAATGCTGAAGCCATGATAAAGAGCCACCTTTTGACAACTTGCAAGTCCAGCAAGCTTTTCTCACAGTGGCCAACTGGATGCTTAAGGGAAGCCTCAAAGCAAGACATGAGTGCAACCTTCCTGCGGGTTTCAGCAGCTGGTGTTTAGAGGGATACCAGCAGAAATGAAACATAGACCTAGTGGCTAGTAGCTATTGATAGCCTTATTCTCCATAAATTTCTCTAACCCTCTTCCAAAGCCATCAAATTGGTAGCCATCACTACTTCCTGTGAGAGTGAAATCCATCATTTATCTATATGCCATGTACTCTTTGGTCTGTTCCAATCTTCTAATGTTCACCTTCATGTTATATTCCCGAGTTCTAAAAACAGGTAAAGGTATAGGACTCCTGGATGGTTAAGTCCAGTCAAAGGCGTCTATGGGGTGCATGCTCATCTCACTTTCAGGCCGAGGGAGCCGGCATTTGTCCACAGACAGCTTTCTGGGTCATGTGGCCAGCATGATGAAACCACTTCTGGCGCAACGGAACACCGTGATGGAAACCAGAGCACATGGAAACACTGTTTACCTTCCCGCCACAGTGGTCCCTATTTATCTACTTGCACTGTCATGCTTTTGAACTGCTAGGTTGGCAGGAGCTGGGACAGAGCAATGGGAGCTCACTTCGTTGTGGGGATTCGAACCGCCGACCTTCTGATCGGCAAGCCCAAGAGGCTCAGTGGTTTAGACCACAGCACCACCTGCATCCCTGAGTTCTAGTGTTATGAGAGAGCGTAAGTTCAGCTTGATGTTCCCTTCCTCAGAATGGCTTAGAGTCCATAGGGATTCGGCTTGTTTTGGATAGGGTGTCACTTCTCTTTAAAAAATCAAGTACTTTTGTTGAGTATTTTGATTGGGAAATCAAGATCGCTAGGTGACTAGAGAGGCTCCTGGATAACTCAGATTGAAGCCAGGTGGGCTGTTGCCAAGCTCCAGCTTGCACTCCACTCCAGCTCCTCCCAGTCCTGTGCAGAGCAGACCTAGGAACTAAGGTTACAGATGTTTTAGTGACATCAAGGACAGACTGTTGTAACACACTCTGTATACCTTGCCCTTGAAGAGTATGTGAACGTGTTAAGTTGGATCAGAATGCTGTTGGTTGCTGACTGGCACCAAATTGAGATGCCATACCATGCCACTCCTGTTCCAGCCTTAACCATTCAGGACCTGGATACCTTGACTGTCTTGCTCTATATGATCCTGCCTCAACCCTGAAGTCAGATGAACAGGGCCTCAAGGCTGGCGGAAGGACTGAGGAGGCCCTCAATAAAATGCCCTCCCAGCATTCCCTCCTCCCTCCACCTCCATGAAATGAAGATGGTCACAGCTGCTGCCGCTTCTCCTAGCCCTCCTTTTCTCAGTACCAGGCTGAGAGTCACCTGTCCCCAGCACTGTTGCCTGCCCACCACCTCCCCCAATCTCCTCCATCAGCTTACCACGTCAGCCCACAGCACTCAGCCCACCACTGAGAAGCGCCAGGTAAGGCTGTCACCACAACCATCTTTATTTCCCCAGAATGCCTCTGGACCCCCTGTCATGTCAGCTATGTCTCTCACCACAGTGCCCTTTAAAAGCTTGTTGTTGTTGTTTTTAATGAAGTAAATAAATGTAGGAGACCAGCATCAGTCCCAGTGGGATTTTCAGGATTTGGCTCTACCATTTCTACAACCATTCTGGGTGCTGACACTGGGCCTCCGGGCTCTTCTCTGTGCCAAGAGCTCTCTTCACAGGCCAAGGGAAATGTGATGGCAACAAGGGAATGAGTTTCGACTAGCAGCTTTGACATTGTGGAGCTCCCTACCCCATGAGAGTCAACTCTTCCCTTCCCCATATTTATATGTCCTCAAGTGAAAACTTGTTTGTTTTGTTTAGGCTTCCCTCCTTGTTTTCTTATTTTCCTCAGTCTTATTATGGCTTGTTTTTTTTTAAGGAGTATGCAGTTTTTGCTCTCTTGTGTCTTATATCATTATTATTTTTAAAAGTATATCGGCATTTATGTTCATTGCTTCTAAATATTACAAACTATCTTGAATATTGCCACATGAGTAAAAAAACTGGAATTTAAACCCCATAAACAAACAATTAAAAACATGTTCTCATATTCTGTCCCTTGCTGTGTAATCCTATACATCTTTATTCAGAAGGAAGTTCCATTTAATTCAGTGGGGCTTACTTACAGATAAGTGTTGTAGGATTGCAGTCTTGGAGCTGAATATATATATTCTTATGGGCTGCAGTTTGCTGCTGAACAACCCATGATGTCCCATGAAGCAAAACTATGCCAAAAACGGAAACCCCTAGTACTAGCAAAGATGCTTCCTCAGGTGGTGAAAATAAGAAACAGCTCAACATCTTAATGAAACTGATCCGAGCTGAAAATCTAGATGACGTACAACATCTTGATCACTGGACAGATGGATAATTTAACACTCTATTACCAGAATAAATTACCTTTTAGATAATAGTAGCAGATGGAGCTAGGACTAAAAGGACATTTTGGGAGGGTCAGACCCTACTAAATTTACTTGTAGCTGGAAAGGGGAGTAAATACTTGGCACAACATCAATAAAATTCCTTCTGCTTACTTGCACAGTAAACCGGGTTTAATTACAGCACCTGTTTGCTGCTCTGTGCCAACACAATGGCTGCAGGCAGCCAAAGGAGAGCCAAACTTGAGTACCCGAAGGACCAAGTGCCAGGAAGCTCCAGGAATCAATGGTCCAAGATGGTACAGAAAGGGAAACTGAGCTTTTCCCTATGCAAGTGGGAGGAGGGAGAGAAAGCAAGCAAACAAGGGGCACAAGCAGTCCACACCATACATCTAAAGCATTTTCATCCCATTTAACCACCATGGCTTCCCCCAGAGAATCTTGGGAACTGTAGGTGGTTAAGGGCGCTGACCTCACAGAGCTACCATTCCCATCAAACTACAGTCCCCAGGACTATTCATGACTGTTAAAGTGGTATAAGGATGTTTTAGGTATATGGTGTAGGTGTGACCATAGGCCTAAACTTTTCTCAGGAAAAGATGTGGGAATCATTTATAACTAGGCCAGGTCAAGGAGTCTCAGTAGGATGACTGGGTAGAGCCATGCTGGAACTGTTCTTTGCTCCTGCCACTCTGCAATTACAAGAAGCACCAAGCAAGCAAATCAGATCCACAATAGTCACGTTCTACCACCATTGCTTAAACAATATGCCTCTGAATACTAGAGTGATGTTGCACCAAAGGCCTGCTTCGGGCAAGTCAAAACTGATCACCTCTAGGCCAGTGGCAAGTGTGAACTGTATCACGGGTGGTCGTTTTTTCATCCCAATGACTCCAGAAGGCCCCACCCACAGCAAAATGGCTATAGCTCAGTGGTAGAGCATCTGTTCTGAATATAGACAGTCCCAGGTTTGATCTCTGGCATCTCTAGTTAAGGATGGGAAAGTCCCATGTGAAATTCTGGAGAGCCCCTTCCAGTCAGTGTAGACAATATTGAACTAGATGGACCAACGACCAGATTTGGTATAATAGAGCCTTCTGTGTTCCTAGCTCAGCGAATTACTTCTCATGCCACCTAAAAGTACCTTCCATTTCACGTTAGAACTGCTACCCAGACACAAACACATTTTTATTTTTGTCCTTTGCTTTGTGTTAGAAGTTCTGGCAATGCCTCTATGACTGCAGCTCTTTGGAAATCATGCAAAACGCGAGGCGCTTGAGTTAAAATCCCAAGCAATTGATTTAGGCCCCCCATTTAGCTTAAATTATATATTTAAAAAGACAAAGGGTGCTATCGACATGGTGCAGCACCTGTGGCCAATTTCCAAAGAGACTGGAGAGTAGAGATGTCTTTTTTCTGTTTGAAGCCTTTGCTGGAGGAATAAGAGGAAGCCGGTTGGAGGGAGAGATGTAGCAACTTGTGGAATACTGTACCAGCAGTGGCTTTATGAATGATGCATGAAATGAAATCTCTCCCTGCCTTCTGCACAGAGGGAATATCAGACAGTGCTAGGAGATCACTGCTGTGCAGGCATGTTTGATGTAATATTCTGTGCAGAAAGTCTCAGGGAAGCCCACCAAGCCCAAAACTCTCAAAGTAAATGCATCAAAAAGAACTGGGGGATTTTTTTTAAAAAAATATAAATGTAAACAGTTTTAAGTTAGTGCCCTGGGTTTTTCTCCCCCTTCTTTTCTGCTGGATTCCAGCCACACACAACCATTCCAAGGTGAGAATAATTTCTCAAACTGTTGTGGCCCTCTAGGGTAGCTGACTCATTTAAAAGAAACATATTAAAAATGTGGGTGGCCAGTGCTCACTTTGTTACTTGAAGACTTCCCACTTGCATCTGATTCCCCCACTGTGAAAACAGGATCCCAGACTAGAAGGGGCACTGGCTGAATCCAGCTAAGCTATTCTTATGTTCTTACTCTTAAACCACCAGAAGCAGAAGGGGGGGGGGTGTGGGAACTCAGTGTGGCTCCTATCTCCCCACAACACTTTTTCATTGATTTTTCTTTTTAAATAAAGTTTAAAAGCACAAACAAAAAGCACTCTTAACAATACAGTACAACAATACAACAATATTCACTAAAAATAGCAATTACAATCCTTAGGCTGCAATCCTAGACACACTAATCTGGGAGCAAGGCCTATTGAAAATAGTGGAATTTTGTTGCAAGTGAACAGGCCTAGCATTGTGCTACTACTATATAATAGATATGCTTGCAAGACAATGAGATATAAACAGTCCAGGGAATTTTATCTGTTATTTTTATTGCTTGATGGTTGTTTTCATTGTTTTACACTGAATTTTCTTTAAATATATATGCTCGCATATTAACATTTTGTAGGCTGTCATGAAAACTGATTGGATTATAAAGCAGGGTATAAATCAGTCTGATGTTCAGGCACAGAGAGCCAGTTTGCTGTGTTCCAGTTGCTGTTGGCCTCTGAGTCCCATCAGCCCCAGCCAGCATGGCCAATGGTCAGAGATGATAGAAGCTGTTTTCCAATAATATCTAGAAGACATCACATTAGCTACTCCTGAGGACCAAAGCATTGGCTCCCACATTCTTTCCAAAACTTCTCTTGCAAACAAATTCTCTGGCTAACTGATAAGAGAATAGAAGAGACTTCCTTACGGTGTTAGATTCTATTATGTTGGGCACATTATTATCTTTTGGTGTTCAAGATTATGTCAAGATCTTTCTTTGACTTTAGCAAAACATAAACAAGTATTTATGACTGGTCTCTGTTGTTGTAATTTATTATAAATAACTTGAATTCTGGCTGGTGTGTGTGCATTTTTTTCTTTCAGTGTAATTGGTTACATTCTGCCAGTATCACCCATCTGTGGTCTGGATTGCTTTGAAGAGAAGAAGTCACAAGTTACAAAGAGATGAAACTTTTAAAACAAGATTACTGGCATCTCAGTCTTGATGGTATCCTATGTGTTCATCAGTTATCATCACATGTGGTGGTGGTGGGGAGGTTGGATTTCCAACAAGATAGAGAGCACGTGCACAAGATCAGTTAACTGGAAGGATCTCATCTATGAATGGATCTATCTAGAGTTGTCGGAATCTAGGAGTGCATGAATAAAAAACATGCAGTAGGAGGCATCAGCTGTCAGAGGTGAAGAGTCTTCTTTGGCGATCACTTGTAGCTGAGTAAGATTGTCATCCATAAACACGGTTTTAACAATGAGTCCATAACTGACTGTGGAGGCCAATTCTGAATCTACACATGCTTTCACAGTGGGAATATTGGTTTCCGGGCAGGAGTTGATTACAGTGTGGATTTGCCAAGCGTGCCTTCCTCTTAGCATGTTTCTCCCTTGCGTCCTGAGTTTGAGTATTTCCAAAGCCCATGACACCTTTGGTAAAGGCTGTTCTTCAATTGGAGTGCTCGCAGGCAAGAGTTTCCCAGTTGTTGGTGTTTATACTACATTTTTAAAAAATTGCCTTGAGACAGTCTTTAAACCTCTTTTGTTGACTACCAGCATTATGCTTTCCATTGTGAAGAGTAAGAAAAGGTGAGGCTGAACATCAAGGGGGACCATAGCTGAAAGAACGCAGGAGCAATTAAACTCTGACCAATAATGTAATACATTATAGTCATCACCATTAACTACAGCAGCCCCAGCTACATTTTATGCACATATATAAATGTTGTATGATTCACTTTTCATGCTTTGCACTGTGTTTGCAGTCTTGAACAGTCTCTTAGTCTGTGCAGAACCCACTTTACTTTAAAAGCCTAGTCAAGCTAAGGTCATAATGGAAAACACAAATATTTCAGCCACATAAAGCTAGGGAAAGATAGAAGATTAGATTGCATGAAAATAATAATAGTAACTACATATTGGCAGAGAGCATCTATTTGCCAGCCAATATTTACAAGCCGATATTTGTGCCATGTGCTTTGACCTAACAAGATAGATGACAACACTGGGGCTGGAACTAGGATTCATCTTCTATTCCTGGCTTTGTTGTCGGTCTTCTGAATAACCTCAGACAAGTTGAAGTCATACATGCTATACAGTGATACATGAATAGGAAACCATGACACTAAAACTCCTTCAATAGTACTTCTGCAAGCATATCTTATGCTATAATTTAGTGAGCTATTTTTAAAAAAGTAAAGGACCCCTGACAGTTAAGTCCAGTTGCAAATGACTCTGGGGTTGCAGCGCTCATCTTGCTTTACTGGCCGAGGGAGCCAATGTTTGTCCGCGGACAGTTTTTCTGGGTCATGTGGCCAGCATGACTAAGCTGCTTCTGGTGAAACCAGAGCAGTGCACGGAAACGCCGTTTACCTTCCCGCCGGAGCGGTACCTATTTATCTACTTGCACTTTGGTGTGCTTTCGAACTGCTAGCTTGGCAGGAGCTGGGACCGAGCAACGGGAGCTCACCCCATTGCAGGGATTCAAACCGCTGACCTTCCGAATGGCAAGTCCTAGGCTCTGTGGTTTAGATCACAGCCCCACCTGCATCCCTATTAGTGAGCTATTTAGGCAGCTCTTATTCATGTGTGGGGGCAAATAATCTGTTTTGGCTATTATTTAAAAAGAAAAGCAAATCTGCAGTCCTCAGGATCTGAGATATATATGTGATGATAACATTATGCCTGGAAAAGCTTTAGATTCCTAGAAGAAATTCTGGTCCTGGACTGATTGGTTTTGCTTCAACAGTTGCCTAGCACTAAAGGTAAAGGTAAAGGTACCCCTGCCCGAACGGGCCAGTCTTGACAGACTCTGGGGTTTGTGCGCCCATCTCACTCTATTGGCCGTGGGCCAGCGCTGTCCGGAGACACTTCCGGGTCACGTGGCCAGCGTGACAAAGCTGCATCTGGCGAGCCAGCGCAGCACACGGAATGCCGTTTACCTTCCCGCTGGTAAGCGGTACCTATTTATCTACTTGCACCCAGGGGTGCTTTCGAACTGCTAGGTTGGCAGGCGCTGGGACCGAGCAGCGGGAGCGCACCCCGCCGCGGGGATTCGAACCGCCGACCTTTCGATCGGCAAGCCCTAGGCGCTGAGGCTTTAACCCACAGCGCCACCCGCGTCCCCTTGCCTAGCATTAAAAGTGTGCTAATGTGCTGTTGATGTCTATTCTGGAGAAGACACCAAGTATCCCCAACAGGAAGTAGATCCTCTGCAGTCATTTTGATGAAGAAACCAAGATACAATCACATTGCTCCAGGTCCCATCTGTGTTGTTTATCTTCAGATCCACAGCATATTTCTCAACTCTGCAAGTAGCTTGAGTGGCCCAGTTTGATAAGAACTCCAGCCTGTTTCTAATTTAACAGAATTAATTGGACTCCGATTATTAAATTCTCAGCAATCCTCATTTGCACTTCGGAAACCTTTTTCTTCTTTATTAAATCTGAATTTGAGATCTAACATCACATGCCAGATTTTGCAGCATGCTCAAATGACAAAGCAGGGGAGATATGCAAACCATTTCAGAGATTACAGACTGCAACTGAGTTGCTTTCTTTTCATGCTGGTAAATTGTGCTGGCAAAGATGCTTAAAGGTGGTTTGAAATCTCTCATTGTCTAGCTCCTTTTACAATAATAAAAAAAGTCTTTTCTGACAGTTTGCATCTTTCAAACATCCTGTTGGTTAATGCTTTTAAAAAGGGGGTGGAATGGAGGGAAAGTGACACTTCATTTCCACTTTTCCCTTGAAATGCATAATGAAAGGTGATGAAATATATCGTAAATTCATAATCCTAAGCTTGCTGCAAGGAATCAGCTTTAACATTATAAAACCTTTCCACTCCTTGCACACAAAAATTCTGAAGGTGTGATCAGCAGAGCAGGTTACAGTCAAAAGAGACTTTGTTTGAATAGAATGTGGAAAGTATTATGCCAAGCTGTTTCTTTTCTTTTACTTCCTTGAAATGCCTTGACATCTGGTTATACTAGCACTTCGTAGTATACTGTAAACCTTCTAAGTTTGGAAAGATATGCAGTGTCACCTAGAAAACAACACACTCCTTCACAGGACAGAGATATTTTCAGACACTACTTCTGTGATCGATAAATGTCTGTATGTAGGTGTAGGGAGTGGAATTGCAGTGGTCTGGCCTGTCTTCAGCATGGCTTTTTATTTGAAGGGTGGGGTAGAGCAGGGCTGAGAACCTCAGGTCTGGGGTGAATGTGGCCCTCCAAGACTCTCTTCCTGGCCCTCCAGGTCTTTCTCCAGGCCACTGTCCATCCCCAGGCTGTGCCCATCACTGTCCCTGCTCCATGACCCCTTTGAAGATTTTTGCCAGGCTCCATTGTGTCATCTGCTTCTTGCTTGCCTGGATAGAAAATGGAGAGATGCTTTGTGTTTGGAGACCCTTAATTGTTTGCACAGCTGGAATGTGGCAAAGGTAAAAGTCACATCCATTGCACTGGTCCTGCCCATCACTAGCATGCAGCACCCAAACAGTTTCCCGCAAGGGATTAGGCCCCTGCAGACCCTCCATGTGCCCCTATTTTCCAGGGACAGTCCTGGATTTACAGAAGGCGTCCCAGTTTCTGATTTGATCCTGGAATGTCCACTTCTCCTTAAGACATCAGAGAAATGTTGTAGGGTATGAGGTTATATGACCCCCCCCTCCCAAGCCAAGGAAATAAATAACTATACAACCTTTTGAAGACATCTGAAGGAAGCCCTGTATAGGGAAGGTTTTTTAAACTTTTTTTTACTATGTTTTTATGTATATTGGTAGCCACCCAAAGAGGCTGGGGCAATTCAGTCGGAAGGGCAGGGTAGAAATAAAATTATTATCATTATTATTATAATGGAATAGGACCAGTGCCGGATTTACGTATAAGCTAAACAAGCTATAGTTTAGGGCCCCACTCTCTTGCCCCCCCATAAACTTCTTCTTAATTATATTTCACTATTAATATACTTCTTCTTAATTGTATTTCAGTTCAACAATTACTTTGATAAAATACATATTTTGTTATGTGCAAATGGCTTTAGATACCTATTAGGTTCATAAATTACAATATAGCATATATTCAAAAAACAGGGACAATCTGTTGTTGACAAAGGACAGCTGGACATATAAAGGGCCCCATTACCTTCAGTAGCTTAAGGCCTCATCAAACCTAAATCCAGCCCTTAATAGAAGTGGCTTGGTCATGCTGGCCACATGACCCGGAAGCTGTCTGCGGACAAACACTGGCTCCCTCAGCCTATAGAGTGAGATGAGCATGCAACCCCAGAGTCGTCCGCGACTGGACCGAATGGTCAGGGGTACCTTTACCTATTTTCATCAGAGAAATGTTGGAGGGTATGCCCTTGGGCAGAAAAGAGTCTGCAGTTCTGACCATCATATAAATAAGCAATCCTGACAGACACTTACACCAAAGGTCTGAAAATGGCTTTCTGAGTTAAACTTTCGGCATCAGTGCATTTGCATGCATATGCCATAGGGCCAATTTCCCCCTGGGGTGGAGGAGCTCTTGTTGTGCACCTCTGTACAGGCCCTTCACACTGAACATGCAATGGTAAGACAGTTTGGCTAGCATACTGTACAACGTCTTGCTTTCCCCACACATGAAGGTCATTCAATTGTTTGCAGCTCACAGCAGCCTCCACATCTAATACAAGGTGGCTGTGTTGGGTTAGGCTAAGCAGAAAAGGAAACAGACTACAACTGACCGAAGCCAGTAAGTTGATGATTTTATTAGGACACAAGTGCACTGCATCTCCTGAAGTGGTTGAAATGTAAAGCAAACACATGGGAAACTACTGAAGGAGTTGAATTAAATAATTTAATACACATTTATGCAAAAGGCATTTTTTAAAAAAACAAAAAGCAAAGCTGAGCACACACTGTGTAGGGGATCAGGATTACCATAATTTACTCATATCGGGAGAGGGAAGAGTGCACCAAATTAATGTATTCATCAGAAAAGCAGGGAACTGTTGCTTTCCCCAGCAAAGGCAAAGAGTGCATGTGGTCTCCTCACTTCAAGGGATGTGGAACTTTTGATCACTATGGGACGGATTATCAAAGGTGCTTCATAGGTATGGCACAAACACCCAGCAGAAGTACTGGTTTGTGGCAGAATGCTGGGTGAGATTTGCAGAAGGCAACACAGGGACAAACTTACAGGGAAAGCCTGAGGATTCGAGAACAATCCAAGGTAGTGGTACTGAACCTCAGCTGTAGCTCAGTGAAAGAACATCTGGTTTGTGTTCAGAAGGTTCCAGGTTTAATCCTTGGCATCTGCAGGTCAAGAACCCTGTCTGAAGTCCTGGAGAGCCACTGCCCATCAGTACAGTACTAAGCTAGGTGGACTGATGGTCTGTCTTCGTATACCATGGCTTCCATTGTTAACAAAGCTTTGCACAGTTAGACAACCCATTTCCTCAAAAGGCTCTGACATGGCCCAATTATTTATTGGCATGTGCATATCAACGGGTAACACCTTCTTCTCTTCATAATGGGAAAAGCTTTGCCTGTTAACTGTAATCTCTATGCCCCTAGCCCCAGAAAGCCATAGAAAGTTGGCATTCTTAATAGACTATGCAGATTGGGGGCCAGTTTTCACTGAAGTAGTAAACCCCTATCTGTAATGCTACAATGCAGAAATATCGCCTCCATAAAAAATTTTTTAAAAAAAGCTTTCAAGGATATGGAACTGTGCCTTTCCCCAGATCTATTAGTTTTCTATGTGCAGGGAATTTCTATAAAGAGGATCACATACAACAATACGAGTCCATAGTGTGAAGTGACACAGGTTTAACTGCCCTACCACTGGCCTATGGCCCTGGTAAAGGTAAAGGTAAAGGTACCCCTGCCCGTACGGGCCAGTCGTGTCCGACTCTGGGGTTGCGCGCCCATCTTGCTTAAGAGGCCAGGGGCCAGCGCTGTCCGAAGACACTTCCGGGTCACGTGGCCAGCGTGACAAGCTGCATCTGGCAAGCCAGCGCAGCACACGGAAACGCCGTTTACCTTCCCGCTAGTAAGCGGTCCCTATTTATCTACTTGCACCCGGGGGAGCTTTCGAACTGCTAGGTTGGCAGGTGCTGGGACCGAGCAACGGGAGCGCACCCTGCCGCGGGGATTCGAACCGCCAACCTGACGATCGGCAAGTCCAAGGTAAAACCTCAGCGCCACCCGCGTCCCTATGGCCCTGGTAGTATTTATTAATTTGGTTATTAAATTTCTATGCCACTCTTCCTCCCAAAGTATGCATGCAAGGTATAAGGAAATGGAGGCAAAACATGAATACAGCCTTTCTGAAGGATACTTGCTGGTAAACCCATCATGTTTAAAGATATACACATCTTACGCCTAGGTTGAAATGAACATTTTAATATCTAGCTCAGAGGACAAGAAAGTCTGGACAAGTTTGAATGGCCATGAAACAGTCGTTGTCGTCCCCCCCGTCCTTTCCCTGTACACAATACTTCTCTGTGCATGTTATCTCCACACAAAAGCCATTGTGTGGCAGGCAATGACAATGGCAAATTCAAAACACTTCTTTCTCCTCTAGACTTTAGTGATTTGTCCTTGTAGCAGTTACCTTGATGTGTGTTTTTATACAGCTCTGGCTGTTTTGTGATAGAAAGAATTGCATTTTGCAAAAGTAATGGTATAAACTAGATTTACCCTATAAATGTTTCCAAGATGAATTGCAGAATCACTTAGATAACAAAGCAAATAATGTCTTTAGGGTTCCCCCCTGTATCAATGTTAGTGCTGTTGAGGCATTGCTCCTCTTTCTTAATTTTGTTTAATTAATAAATAAGTGGAATCAACATGATGGTTGTACACAGCACATAATATAATACTCTATTATTCAGCAGTGCCTATCTCCATAGCAAAAAATCCTAATATTTATTTCGAAGAAAGTTCCATTCAGCATAGGTCCCCCACAACTGTCCCATTAATTTAAAGCTTCCTTCTTATCATTTTGGCCCCTATAACTGCCTCTTGTTCGATTGGGACACAGCATTATTACATTGCCCCTTAACTGACTCCAAATATGTCAGTTCCTGTTCCTGCTGGCAGAGAGAAGGCTTTATTTACTTTATTTACTGAGAGAAATTATCTTGTTTCTTTGTTTTACAATGGCAACTCCAATATTGTGACTTAGTTATTATTATTATTGCTATTTTAAAATTGCATGACAGCAATAAAAAAGAAGCTATTGCTTTGGAAACAGTGGTTTATACAAAAATTAATACCCAAGGTCTGAAGACACATGATGTCACATTATTGCTGAAGTGAAGCAGGCCTGGGTCTGGTCAGTGCCTGGATGGATGACCATCTGGAAAGTGGACATATACCACCTTGGGTTCCATGGCAAGAGAAAGGCAGGCTATGAATTTAATAAAAGAAACAAACTTACATTATATCCCTACTTGCTCCCTGAGATTATCCAGAGGAACACCGTTAGTTGTTCCCTGTGTTGCAGAGACCCGACTGGCTTCAGCTGGACATTTGGCATTGTTTCATTGAGCGTCTCCATTCCCATTGTTCAGCCCAGATACTGAGGTCCAGCGCCGAGGGCCTTCTGGCAGTTCCCTCACGGCGGGAAGTGAGGTTACAGGGAACCAGGCAGAGGGCCTTCTCGGTAATGGCATCTTCCATGTGGAACGCTCTCCCACCAGATGTCAAGGAAATAAACAACTATCTGACTTTCAGAAGATATCTGAAGGCAGCCCTGTTTAGGGAAGTTTTTAATGTTTGATGTCTTATCATGTTTTTAATATTCTATTGTGAGCTGCCCAGAGTGGCTGGGGAAACCTAGCCAAATAGGCAAGGTACAAATAAGTAAGTAAGTATTTGTTTGTTTGTTTGTTTGTTTGTATTCTTATTCTTATTCTTATCTTCCACCAGAATTTCAGCAAGCATCCTCACTTTGGGCTTTAAGGCAAGACTTTTCTTAGTTTGAAAAACTAAGGTTTATGCAGCTTCTTTATCTCATGACCCTTCACATCAGATTTAGTGATGATCTTAGGAGGTGTCCAAAGGCACAGAGGACAAACAGACAAACTTTCCAGTATACATATATATTAGTATAAAAGCCACATTGACCACCAACATCTTCTCCACAATCTCTCCACTACAGTTTCCCTGCCCCTTGATCTACTCCGGACACATCCCTGGAGCACATCTCCTTTTTTGACCTTGGAGGAGAGACCACCATAGAGGTTTCCACAGCTGAAAGGAGGATGTGGACTTCCTCCACCAACAAACTTGACATGAGCCAACAGTGTGACGCGGTAGCTAAAAAAGCCAATGCAATTCTGGGCTGCATCAATAGGAGTATAGCATCTAGATCAAGGGAAGTAATAGTGCCACTGTATTCTGCTCTGGTCAGACCTCACCTGGAGTACTGTGTCCAGTTCTGGGCACCACAATTCAAGAAGGACACTGACAAACTGGAACGTGTCCAGAGGAGGGCAACCAAAATGGTCAAAGGCCTGGAAACGATGCCTTATGAGGAACGGCTAAGGGAGCTGGGCATGTTTAGCCTGGAGAAGAGGAGGTTAAGGGGTGATATGATAGCCATGTTCAAATATATAAAAGGATGTCACATAGAGGAGGGAGAAAGGTTGTTTTCTGCTGCTCCAGAGAAGCGGACACGGAGCAATGGATCCAAACTACAAGAAAGAAGATTCCACCTAAACATTAGGAAGAACTTCCTGACAGTAAGAGCTGTTCGACAGTGGAATTTGCTGCCAAGGAGTGTGGTGGAGTCTCCTACTTTGGAGGTCTTTAAGCAGAGGCTTGACAACCATATGTCAGGAGTGCTCTGATGGTGTTTCCTGCTTGGCAGGGGGTTGGACTCGATGGCCCTTGTGGTCTCTTCCAACTCTATGATTCTATGATTCTATGATTCTATAATTCTATAATTCTATGAATCTCCCTCTCCACCTGCTGAAGGAGAGATCTGGGACACCCTCCCAGGGAACAAAAGATTGTAGATTTGTGTTCTAAGCTTTCTTGAGTGTACACATGCATAGAAATATGAGTATATGTTTCTCAGATGAATGAATAAATAAATGTGGCTCTCATACAGTGGTATTTGGTCACGGCAATCTTATTATCCACCATGTACTACTAACTATAACTGCTACAAGAAACAGTACATGAGGTGCTACACTAGGGATTTCCTCCTGCGTGCATCCCCCATCCCATCTTTTAAATCTGTTTGGTGACTTTAGCCTTCTGCACATCTTCATCAGCCCTGTCAAGGTGTTGTCAGGATGAATTAATGTTTGAACAGCTCCTTGAAGATGCCAAGTGCTAAATGAATAGTTACTACTCCTACCACTGTCAGTTTCACACTCCTTTCTCCCATATTGTGATTGCTTGGATATGCTCCTCTAAATATAAACTATTTGTTTAATTCTTTAAAAGCATATTGTTTAACGCAAACCAGTGTTTTAAATGTCATTTAGTGAATTTATTCTTACAATTCATTAGACACCTTTTATGTTCATTTCCTAAATTGTTAAGCGTCTATTTTTAAAAGTAATGTTTATTTTCATTTTCTATAGATAAATGGGCTCAATATTTATGTATAAACCAGTAAGTATCTTGTTTATTTCTTCTTTTAATACATTTTTATCCCTCTTTCCTATTAATTGTCCAAGGCGGCTTACATTTTACGCACCTAAAACAACAAACTTGGAAGCAATCCAAATCACCACCCAGGAAAACAGCAATAAAACTAGCAGCAGTAAAAGCCAGAGCAATAAAAGCAGCAGGAAACTCAAACAGAGAAAGTAACTGAAGGCTGCATTGTCACAATTGGGAAATATCCAGCTTCAGTGGATGAAGAGAGACAAAGACAGAGAGAGAAGAGAGCACCTCACTGACTGCAAAAAAACTATACCAAATCTAGGAGGTTAGAACCTTCAAACTGCCCATTGTCCATTAGTGGAGCAGAGATTCCAGGTGTCTCTGCCCTGCTACAGCCCCCACTGAGGACTCAGGGATTATATAGAATAGCAGTTAGTACAGCAGCCATCCTGGTGCCATCAGGAGCTGCTGGGAGTTGTAGTCCAAAATAGCTGGAGGGCACCAGATTGGCTGCAGAGTGGACGCCTGGTGGGGATGGGAACAGGTAAAGATCAGGGAGATATTTGTACAAGCCAGTGTCCCACTGGAATCAAGCAGAGAATCACCCCAATCTAGTAAATGAGTCCATTTCTCCTAAGCAGCCGTTGGTACACTTTGCTGATGGGCTATATGTCTTACTATGCAGACAAGTTGGCGTGCTCATGTGTTCCCCACGGAACTGGCTTCTTTTGATGCAAATTGGGTGTGCTTGTAGTCACTGGTTCTTAGGTGTGACTCATTCCCCACAACTGCAGACAGAGGGCATTGTATCTAGAGCTAAACCAACTTGTTTCAGTACTGACAGCAATTTATGACAATGTGCTTTTCCTTTAAGAGAGAGAGAGAACGCTAATAAAATGTTTCATTAAAATCAATGGTTTCAATCAAGGTCTTCGCTTGGCGATTTAAATAATAAACTCTGATGCTATGCTTTCCAGACAATACTTTCCTAGCCTGACATGCTACTGGGAAAAGCAGTTCAGAACTACTATTAATAATGAATACGAGCTGTTGGTGGCCCTGGACAATATATGCTGTCTTTAGGAATGGCAGCAGAACAAATCAGATATTTATATGCAGAGGCGTACCTGGAGGTTAGCAAAACAGGCCAAAGGCCTATTTAATCCACTATCCTTTTTGAGATGCCTATAGGAAGCTCATAAGCAGGACTCGAGTGCAACAACGTTCAACTCCATTTGGAATTCCCAGCCTACTGCCTCTGATAATGGAGGTAGAACATAGCCAAAGCTGTAGCTTCGCTTTTTTGTCCCTTTTCAAAGATCTAGGTTACATCATCACCATGCTTAGTTGGAGATGTGGGAGAAAAGCATGTTCCCTTTCAGGAGTGTCCAAGTATTTCCTAGCTATTCAGAAAGCATCTGAGCCACAGTTTTCCTAAGAAAGGGAAGGTACAGCCAGGTCTGGCTGGCAGGTATGACTAGGTAGGGTGACATTTAGCAGCCCAGGCTTCACTCATCCTTTCAGTTCAAGCCCCCCAACTCTCAGCATGAGGTTCTTAATGCAAAATTCACACATGCATTCAGAAAAATCATGCACTCCAAGCTGTAAGCAGAATGTTAGCTTTAATGCAAGTCAGTCCTGTTGCAGATATTAATATTGGAAGCATAAGAACTGACTCCTTTTTGGAAGAAATCATTGTTCGGGCCCATAAAGATATTATTCAGACTTTTACTTGCAGAACTTTCTTCATAACAGAACAGAATACAGAAAATGATACATCCAAAGCATCCACACAATGTTTTGTGCTGTGCACCACAGGCTCAGCATCTTACAAAGTATGAAATAATTCCAACAGACCTAGAAGCAGAAGGTCTGTCTCTTCCCACAGCATCCATTTTAGGCTGGAGCTGTTTTTTCTCTCTCTCAGAGAGGGTCTTTTACATGTCCTTACTTCACAGGGCCATAAGACAAAAGACACAAAGGTAACTCCCTTAAAAATGGGGATTTGCAACCCAATACCTTCATCACATGATCTAAGCTTACAACACTCGCATGTTTACTACCAGAGAACAACAATCAGTTAGTTAATTATCAGCAAGAGCTCAGAGTGCTCTCCTTGGCTTTAATATAGCCCTAGGGGAAATCCCCATATTAAACCTTCAGCAATATACATTTAGCCATTTTTCATTTTATAACTTCATTAATACACATACACTTTCCATTTCTGTGCCAATTAAATCTATTATACTTAACAGGTTCTGCACAGAGTAGACCTACTGAAAGCAATGGACTTGGGTTAATCATGAATACAGTACCATTTATTGCTCAAGGATTCAATATTCACCTACCTATCAATGTTTTATGTTTTTCTAACAATTTCAATGCAATTTCTATTTAATGTGAAAGCAGCTTTAACTACAAAGAAAGTGATGGGGCTTTTTGAAAGAAAGTTGCTTGTGGTGCTCCCATATTCAGTCGAAATGTCTATCACTATCTATAGGGGGGCAATTATCAGTGACCTTTGTATTACCTTGAGCTTCTTTTCATCCAGCTGCTTGATGAAAAACAAAATCACTTTTTCATTGTCAGCTTTGCCAACATCTAGCTGTGAAGAAAACTCAATTTATAGACCTGTAATTTTTACGGCCAGGGAGTGTGCATTTTGGCCTGTTGTTCCCACATCGTTCACAATGGAAACCTTAGAACAACATCCGATGATGTGAAGCAAGTTTATCTGCCCATAGAAATCTTGGTAAAACAAATTGTTAAAATATTTGTCAAGGGAGAAAGCATCTGAAGTGATAAAAGTTAAACTATGCTCTACAGCAGGGATGGGAAAACTCTAATCTTCCAGAGGTTGTTGCATTCCAACTCCCAACAGTCCTACCCAAATGGTCAATGGTCAGGGATGGTGGGAGGTGGGGTGTAACAAAATCTTGAAGCCCACAGGTTCCCCATCACTGGGCTTTCACTGAAAGCTGTGCATCTTGTGAAATAAGCAATTCAGGATACCATCAACATTTTGGCATCACTTCAGAAGAGTCCTAGGAATGGACCAGAAGTATATTGCACTCTGGTTTCAGGAACTTGGTTCATCAAGAACTACGTCTCGGGTAGCATTGTGTATTCTCAGTGTATAATGATTTCCTGTTTCCTTCCTAATTTGTCTAGGCAGAATACAGTAATGATACATTTCCAGAGGGGAGGCCAAGTTAGTCTGCAGGGGCAAAAAACCAAAAGAAAGGGCATTTTCCCATGGCAGTGTATTATGAGCTTGGTAGTGCTCGTGCATCCACATATCACTGTCCTCATCAAAAAGCTGCCCCATATTATTTTCCCATTTAATCTGTATTTGCCACTTCCATGGAAAATCCCATAAGGTGAAAACCCTATAAAAATGATACCTTGACAGCTCAGTCGGTTAAAGCATGGTGCTGATAATACCAATATTGCAGGTTTGATCGCCGTATGGGAAAGCTGCATATTCCTGCATTCCAGGGGGCTGAACTAAATGATCCTCAGGGTCCCTCCCAACTCTAAAATTCTACAATTCCTCTATGATACATCTGGATTAAGTGTGGGTGTGTACAGGATGCCATTTTGATGAAGACAACACTGTGAAGATACTGAGAAAATCTTGGCTGCTTGAGCACCTACACTGAAAGTTTCTTGTGACACACTTAAATAGACTAAACATTCCAAACATTAGGGTTGTGTCTACTTCATACTCACAGCAGAGCCATTAGAAACAGTAAGCATGAAATCTAAAATCCATTGATTTCAATGGGTGTGTTCTGAGTATTGGTCTTTAAGGTGCCACATACTGTGATAAAGAATGTTATGAACAATGTTTATGGATCCAGCTATTCTACCCTTCACAAAAACCCATGAGCTAAGGGCTTAAAATATGGGAAGATGTGTGTACTGTTTTGAAATAGGAGAGCACAAGAGAAGGTAGTTAATTGCTTATGTTTTGCATTACTTACCTAACAGGCGTTAATATCTAAATGAAAATCTAAAAGTCCATGTTAATCCTGAATTTGCTGTTGTGGTCTTGTAAATGGTGTGTGTGTGTGTGTGTTTTAAAGATATTATGATTATTCAGGTCTCTGTGGTTTAATACTAAATGCCAGCCTGTCAGCGGAAGTTGAAGGAGGTGCAAAGTCGATAATGACAAGCTATAACGAAAATTCTTCAAGGTGTTGCCACTCTGGAAAGGACAGAAGTAATTAAGAGATAATTGTGAATAGAATAGAAGTGTCTCACAAGAAGGTGGTCTCCTGCTAGTAAGAGAATCTCTAGAGAGCCTGGGACATTAATGGGAAATAAATGCTATGACAAGGCCAAGACTTTTGCTTTCAGATAGCTGAACAGCGCACTGATCCTGTGCTCTATTATTCTGAGCCATCAATGGCAATTTGCTATTTGATACTTTCACCACTCATGCTTACATGGTAAGGTTGCTGCATTTTCAGGGTCTCAAAAAAGACTAACTCTGTGGCTCTTTGGTCTGCTTCTGAAATACATCCAACATTTTATATGTACACTAACCCCACACCCCACCCCATACAAAGAAAGGAGATAGTTGCACTTGGCCTGTTGAACTCTAGGGGGATTAATTTAGTTATGACAAATTTAAGTCCCCTTGAATTCAGTAGGATCTAAGCGTACTTAACTTCCTCTGGACTGTGGATACAAGTTTTGAACAGCCATTTGTTGGTTGTTTCAGGGACACACCTCAACTGCATCAAAGTTCATCAGGGATTTTTCTTATTCACTCAAAGACACAGTTTGAAGTACAATAACCTATTCAGATTTTTGCCCTAAGAATGGGGAGGACATTTGGAATTTCCAAACATTCCTCTGAATTTAAAAGCTAGGATGGGAGGTGGGGATGTGTGGTGACTAACCTCAGCTCATTTTTTTCAATGTGCCATTGAGTATGGCTTAGTTGGATAGTACTCCATGTTTTTGAATTCATCTCACTGGAATGAAATAGCTATCTAGAACGAAAGAGTATCTCAGAAAGCACGTCCAAATGTGTGTGTACTTCAGTATAGAAATATGAGCAAGACTGATCAGCTGTATGACATGACTGGCACCCTTTCATATTTAAATTATGTTGGCAAGAAGTGATGGCCTTTCATGAGTGCTACCCTGTATTCAAAACATTTTTCTTTGCTTCAAAATAAATTATCATCTTCCCTTCATGACCATTCACATTTTGACTGTCAGCAACTGGCTAAGAAACCATGACACATAATAACTGGCAAGACATACTACTGTGTCTGTCCTGCAAAGAGCTTGTGCTTTAACTTGCTGAAGAACAAGGAATAAACTTCTCAGACCGCTCCATGTTGCAAGGGCAGCAGTGACCATATTACACAATACAGAGAGCACTGAACAGTGTTAGACTTAAGAAAAGTAATGGAGCCAGAGTGACTGGACAATTGAGAGCCAATGAGATACAGTGGTTAGAGTTGAGGACTAAGACTAGAAAGACCCAGGTTCAAATCCCTGATCAGTCGTCACAATGACTGGAGGACATTGGCCTAGTTACAATCTCTCAGTCTAATCTACTCCATAGGGTATTTTGGAAGGATAAAGTGTGGTAGTGGAGGGGAGGGAATCATGCAACCCACCTTCAGATCCTTGGGGGCGGGGATCCCTTCCCATCCTCAAAGATGGCAGGCAGCCAAACGCAGATCCAAAGAATGATGCCCATTCACTGGAAATTGCAGCATAGAAAACCAAATCATTAATGCATTTTCCCTTATGTGCCTGCCCACATGTTAGTCAGTTTCAGCATTTTTTCCCCTTTGTGCACAGATACCTGGTTAAGGAGGCAGACCCTGCTCTATATGAATAGCAGTACCAGAGATGGAAAGCTCTACTTTTTCTGTGTACCGGGGTCTATATTTAGCCTTTGAATTATAGCTTTCTATGATCTGTGGCCAATTCAGCTATAGCAAGTATCTTTACAAGCATCAGGGATCCCTGTCCATCAATGCTAGCTTGTCTGACAGTTTCTTATCCCATTATTTATGTTTACTGCAATTGTTTGGCCATCTGAGGTTGTCATGCTCCATCACAAATGACAGTGGCCCATAACTCCTCTTGGGAGATTTTAGCATTCTTGAAGAGCGGATGTATCTGAAATTTCAGAGCTGTAGTCCATCATTCTGTAGCCAAGGGACAGTCAGTCTGAGACCCTTATGCAGCTTCTTCCCCATTATCAAGCTGTTTGATATTCCAGCCTTGGAATAGCACTAGTTGCCAGCTTTCAACATGGCATTTAACTACTGAGACAAATTGATGACTGAAACAATTCAAACTGAATCGAGACAAGACTGAAATAATGATGATCAGCAGGTCTTCTGAGGTGTGTGTGAGTTTATGGAAAGGTAAGGCCACTTTGTACCAAAGGTACACTTCTCTAGTCACTCAGGCTCACAGCAATAGATGTGAGGATGCTTGGATGTTGTGTGAGCTGGCATATTTACCATACAAGACTTAAACCACTGGAAATGAGGATTTGAACTGGTGTGCTCTATCACAGCTGTTCTACATGAGTGTGCATTCAAACCACACATTCACCATGTGACAGACCAGTGGCATAGCGTGGTGGGTGCAGGGGGGCCGGCCGCACCGGCCGCACCATCTGGGGGGGGGGGGCGCGCTCGCACTCGCAGCTCTCTGCCCCTACCGGGTTAGGGGGCGCAAATTACTTGCCTTGCTCCGGGTGCTGACAACCCACGCTACGCCACTGTGACAGACTTACTTTGTGACAGTTGCATTGCATGGGAGGACGCAGGGACAGTTGCCCAGGGCCCAAAATTGTTAGGGACACAAACTTTCAACAGCTAGTGTTGCCTCAATACAGCTATGTGCTTCCGTTGCTGAGCTCCATTGAAAAAGGCTTCTCCACGTGAACCAGGAAGTGACTTCTCTAGACGACAGAACAACTCTTATTTTGTTATCTCTGTGGCTGCAATCTCCTAGGTGATGAAGATGCCATTGGGCAGTTGAATGTGCATGCGTACTGCATCCATTTCCCTCCTTCCATGGGGCCCTGGGCACTGGCAATCCACACTATGACACTGCTTTGTAGTCATTCTGCCATGTCAACAATTAATCTGTGAAGCCATCCTGATGTGCCAAAGAAAGAGCAGAGTGACTCCAAATGTAAACACAGTTTCTAAGGAGTGTTCTGTTTCAGTCATGTTCTGGTCCTTAGAAATTACAATCTTCCTGAAAATATCTCATGCCTCTGCATATGTGAGTGATCTCACCTTGCTTGCTTGAATTGGGGTTGCCATATTCTGAAGAGCTAAAAATTGGGGTTGCCATATTTTGAAGAGCTAAAAAGAGGACATATTTGTTGACTTAACGATGGATTGCTATGACGACTCTACCAATGAAAAAGAGGACATATGGCAACCCTCCAATTTTGCTTTCTCACTGAGATATAAGGCTTCCTTGTGGAGGGAGAATTTGACATAGTACACATTCAGACATGAGCCCTTCACTACACCAGCTTTTGCCAGCCTGATGTTCTCAACTACAACTCCCATCAGTCCCAGCCAGCATAGCCAAGCTGCTTAGTGCTGGTGGGAGTTGTAGTCCAAAACATTTGGAGGGCATCAGGTCACTGAAAGAGGCATGAACACCTGCCTGTTTGAATCAGTGCTTCCGAATGCTAAGCAGCTGCCGAGACAATTACTTGAGCTAACAGCAGCTGAGGATGGAGGATTTTCATCAAGACCAGGTAAGAGATGAAAGGGTACTGTGTACTGTGTTCCCAATGAATTGTGTGTGTGCATATGCACACACCTTTTATTAACTATTTTTTAGAAGCAGATGCATCAGCAAGTGATGTGCTTATTTGCTCTCACATCTATCTTGGCCATTAGCAGATGCCATTCTCAAGCTGCTTCAGAGATGTCACCCTGCGACTTCTAATCTACAAGACTGTTTAGCTCCCTGTTTATATTTGTCAATATTTCTCCTTCACCTTCCACTTGCTACTTGTTTTCTGCAAACGGGGACTCCTTCAAACACTACAGCTTGCATTTCACTTCAGCTCCATTAATAAACCACAGTCTAATACTGTCATTGTAAATGGTATAGTCTCTAAAAGGCTCCTTTGCTTCTCAAAGGCCTCACTAAGCACAGATTGCCTATGATTCACTGGAAACTCCAAGCTTTAGAAGTACTGATGAGAAAGTCTACAGAAGACAGAGGCAATGAGTTGCAAGAATGCCAGAGCCCCTTCTCCCATCTTGCTTGATGTTTGCAAATGTGGGACTGAACCAGGCATTTCCTGGCTGCTCCCTGTGTCAGTTTACTGGGAAATGAGCTGGTGTTTATAGAACCATGTCAATGCCACAGGGATTGCACAAAATCAGCTATAATGAAATCAACTGAAACCTCTCCCACAGACCATGTATGTCAGGCTCACAGCTTCAAGCTGATTGATAAGAGTTTTAACTCTAAGAAGAAATACTTTTAAGATAAGTGTTTCATGCCAATAGTAGATGCTGGGAAAGAAGAAAGTGTATATGTGGCAGTGTGCGGAGAGGGGTTTACTTTTCTACAGAGTTTTTATTAAAAAGAAAGGAAAAAAGAAATTCCATCAATACTTGATGTATATGTTAATCAGGAAGGGAATGGGGTGAATGACTCTCTCTCTCTCCCCCCCCCCCCCATTTTCTTCTAAAACAAAAGCAATCTTATTACATCTTGCATTATTTCTTTTCCTGCATGCAGAAAAATCCAAGTAGGGAAAAAACACCCACTCATTTCTCCTTCTACAGTTCGTGTGTGTATTTGTGTGTAGATGTATATGTGAACATTAAAGGTGATCAAAATAACTTATGCAATTATTAACAGTGCTGGTCATTCAGTGACATCAGTGAGTTTTATGCAGCTGTACAAAGAATATTATTTCTGCTTAATCAACTGGTAACCTGATCCAAAGTGTAGCTAAGTTGGATCCAACACATACCCATCGAATTCCAAAATGATGGCTCAATGCTTGTTTATGTTGAAGGACTACCTGGAGAATGTATCATGAGCCAGATGGCCATTATTAATTTAGCTAGTTGCATGTGCTTATAATCAACACAGATTGTACATAAGTTGCACTGCTACAGATGAAACCCTGTACCTAGTGGACATGTTGTATAAGTTATGTTATTCACTCAGTGGTTCATAGTGCATTTCATTTTTAGAGAAGCATTATTGGCTTTGCTGGAGGATGGAGAAATTCCATGAGATTTACAAGCTGGCTGAAAATATCCTAAAATCATGGGACTATTTCTTGGCCAGGAGAGGCGCAAAAAGTAATAATACAGGACATCATCATGATAAAGTCAAGTATATTTGATTCCCATTGCTTTCAGGTGGATAGTTAACCACATCACTCTCCCACTGAAATCAACACACCTTAATAGTGGCTGGATTATGTCCAGAATAAAACTGTGTGAGTGGATTTATGCTGTTGGACATGTTTTCAAACAAAAGCCACTGCCACAGCTCAAACCTGGCAGAGCAAGAAAAGTCAGTGTTGTGAGGCATAGAATGTCTCAGAAATCGAACGTTTCGACTTTTGAACGTTGAACCCCAGAAGTAACTGCTTTGGTTTTCAAACGATTTTTGGAAGCCAAATGTGCTACGCGGCTTCCATTTTGAGTTTCCCTATTGTACACACACACATAAAAATATCGTCATCTGGACACATGGTCAACAGACCCTGGACACCTTTCACCAGAAATTTAATGATTTTCACCCCACAATCAACCTTACAATGAATCAATCTATGCAAGAAATACATTTTTTGGACACTACTATAAAAATACAGGATGGGCGCATAGACACCACCTTATACCGCAAACCAACTGACCGACAAACATATCTATATGCCTCTAGCTACCATCCCAAACATACCAAACAGTCCATTGTATATAGCCAGGCACTACGTTACAGCCGCATCTGTTCCAATTCTACAGACAGAGACTCTCACCTAAGAGATCTACAGCAAACCTTCTCAGAACTAAAATACCCAGCAGATGAAGTTAGACAACAGATCAACAGAGCCAGACTGATACCCAGAGAGAACTTGCTGCAAGACAGACCCAAAAAAGAAAATAACAGAACACCTCTAGTCATCACATACAGCTCCCAAGTTAAAACAGTACAACGCATCATCTTTTTTTTTTTTTTTGCAAGTAAATTTTTATTCAGAATTTGTAAAAGAAAAAAGAAAAAAGGACAAACAAATACAAAAATAAACATTTTAACATAAATTATTCATCCTAATTTCATGCTATACAAAAAGTAAGTGTACAATCATACAAAAAATAATATAAACATTAGGCTCTACTTAGCCTTTGACTTCCCTTCACCCTTTTGGTAAGTATCAAATAAATCCCGGGTTGCGTAATTAGTTTATTAAAGTTTATAATTATTAGCTGATAAAGTTTTTCTAATACCGCCAGTTCCTCCTATATATCCGTTCCAATATATTTCCAAAATTTACTCCAATTTTTTTGAAATTTCTGGTCGTCTTGGTCTCGTATTCTGCCTGTTAATCTATCTAGCTCGGCATAGTTAATCATTTTGACCTGCCAGTCACTTACGTTAGGTATAGTTTCTGTTTTCCAGTTTTGTGCCAACATAATTCTTGCGGCTGTGGTGGCATAGAGAAATATTTTTTTATCTTCATTTTTTATTTCCTTACCCATAATTCCCAGCAAAAAGGCCTCAGGTCTTTTGGGGAAAGTATATTTAAAAACTTTTTTAAGTTCATTATAAATTGCTTCCCAAAAAACCTTCACCTTGTTGCATTGCCACCACATATGGTAGAGGTCTCCCTCCACTTCACCACATTTCCAGCATGTCTTATTTTCTGATCTATAGATTTTAGCCAATTTTGCCGGCGTAAGATACCATCTATAGAGCATTTTCCAAACATTTTCTCTCAAACTCGTACAGGCCGTAAATTTAATATCTCTATTCCACAATTTCAACCACTTTTCAAATTCGATGTTATAGCCGAAGTCAATTGCCCATTTAATCATTGCCTCTTTGACTTCCTCGTCTTTTGTATGCCATTCCAGTAATATGTCATATAATTTAGACAATGTTTTGTTTTTACCTTCTATTATTTCTATATTGAATTTTGATTTCTTGTCCTCAAAGCCCATTTTTCTTTTATCTTGCTTTAACATATCATTCACCTGATGATATTGTAGCCAACCGGTGAATTGATCCTTTATTTCCTCATACGGTTTAAGTTTAAGCCCTTGTTCTGATTTTCTTACCAAATCTTCGTAAGTGGCTAACTTCCCTTCCATGTTGGTTTTTTTTATTGTTAAGACCTCTACCGGTGAGATCCACCATGGTGTTTTTCTTTCAAGAAGGTTCTTATTTCTTTCCCAGACCTGATATATTGGTCCCCTGAAAATATGATTTAAGAAAGCCCTGTGGACTTTCACCTTCTCATACCAGAGATATGCGTGCCACCCGTACCAATTATTGAAACCTTCTAAATCCAATAGGTCTCTGTTCTCCAGTTTTATCCAATCTTTTAGCCAAAGTAGGCACGCTGCTTCATAATATAGGCTCAAATCTGGGAGAGCAAAACCTCCTCTTTCCTTTTTATCAGTTAATATTTTCATTTTAATCCTTGGTCTTTTCCCCTGCCAGATGAATTTCATCAGGGTTCTCTGCCATTCTTTACATTGTTTTAAACCTTTAATAACTGGAAGAGTTTGAAATAAAAACAACATCCTCGGCAAAACATTCATTTTAACCACTGCTATCCTCCCTAAAAAGGAAAATTTCATCCTCCCCCATATTTCCAGATCTTTCTTTATTTTTTTCCATGTAACTTCATAATTATCTTTATATAGGTTTATGTTTTTTGCCGTGATCCACACTCCCAAATATTTCACTTTTTTCACCACCATGATTTCCACTTTTTGTTCTAGATCTTTCGTTTCTTCCTTAGTTAGATTTTTAACCAGCATTTTAGTTTTATTCTTATTTACCTTAAAACCTGCCACCTCTCCAAATTCCTCAATTTTTTGTAGTGCTTCTTTTACACTATCTTGTGGATCTTCCAAAGTCAGAACAATATCGTCGGCGAAGGCTTTGATTTTGAATTCCTTCTTTCCTACTCTAATTCCTTTCACTTCTGTTGCCTCCCTCAGTCTCTTATTAAGTACTTCCAAAATTATAATAAATAATAAGGGGGACAGGGGGCAACCTTGTCTGGTCCCTTTATAAATGTTAAAATATTCTGTTGTATTATTATTTATCACCAGCTTTGCTTTCTGTTCTTTGTATATTGCTTCTATGCCTCTTCTAAATTTTTCGCCAATTCCCATCCTCTCCAAAACCTTCTTTAGGAAGTTCCAGGAAACATTGTCAAATGCCTTTTCGGCGTCTATGAAAACCAGTGCAGCTTTTCTGTCTATTTTCATGTCCAAGTATTCAATAATGTCAATCAAATTCCTTACATTATCCCGTAATTGTCTCCCTGGGAGAAATCCTGTTTGGTCACCATGAATTTTATTAATCAAGACCTTC
Organism: Podarcis bocagei; assembly: GCF_964188305.1. Taxonomy (NCBI): domain Eukaryota; kingdom Metazoa; phylum Chordata; class Lepidosauria; order Squamata; family Lacertidae; genus Podarcis; species Podarcis bocagei. The sequence goes on from NC_138133.1 coordinate 48,398,373, forward strand.
TTTAATCTTTCCGCCATTATGTCTGCAAATAGCTTATAATCATTATTTAATAATGAGATTGGCCTATAGTTCTTTACTTCCATAGTGTCCACCTCTTTTTTAGGAATCAATGTAACATAGGCTTCCTTCCAGGTATTAGGTATCTTTCCTTCTCTCAATATATTGTTCATAACCTCTCCCAGCACTGGTGATATTTGGTTAATTAATATTTTGTAATATTTGGCCGGAAGGCCGTCCGGTCCCGGCGCCTTCCCAACTTTCATCTTTTTGATAGCCTTTTTTATCTCTTCCTGTGTTATTATCTCATCTAGTGCTGCTCTTTCATCTTCTACAATTTGTTCCAGATGGTGTTTTTGCAAAAATTGATCTATTTCTTGTTCTGTTTCCTCTCCTCTTTTATACAAATCCTTATAATATCTTTGGAATATTCTTTTTATTTCTTTTGGTTCTTCCATAATCATATCTCCTTCTTTTATTTTACTGATCGTACTCAACTTCTTCCTTTCTCTCAACTGCCACGCTAGATATTTCCCTATCTTATTTGCGGACTCAAAGTTCTTTTGATTCATCCTCTTAATTTTCCACTCTATCTCTTGGTTAATTATTGTAGCAAATTTAGCTTGTAATATTTTTAAGTTCTGTTTTAAACTCTCTTCACTAGGGTTAACAGTTAATTTTCTTTCATTTTCCATAATCTGTGTTAAAATCTGCTCTTTCTTTTTTTCCTTTTCTTTTCTTAATTGGCTATTTTTCTGAATCAAAAAACCCCTCATGACCGCTTTTCCTGCGTCCCACACCGTCTCTATGGAAGTTTCTCCATTTAAGTTCCACCTAAAGTATTCTTCAATTGTTTCTATAGCCTTATTTACTATCTTTTGATCATTAAATAAATATTCATTCATTCTCCATCTGGCTGTTTTAACCTCTCTACCTTTTAACTCCATGGAAACCGCACTATGATCAGATAAAGTTCGAGGCCAAATTTCAGACTTAATTAAGTTCTGTACCAATTCCCTCGAGACCCAAATACTGTCTATCCTCCCCCAGCTCTGATTCGGATTTGAAAAAAAAGTGAATTGTTTTGCAGTAGGATTTTTAAATCTCCAAGCATCCGTCAATCCCAAATTATTTACCATGTCAAAGAAAGATCGTGGTAGTTTACCTTCTTTCCCATCTTGTCTTTTTGTTAATCTATCCGTATTCGGCGTCACCACCCCATTAAAATCTCCCATCAATATCATTTTCTGATCCATCCATTCCGTTAGTATATTATCTAATTCCAAAAAAAAAGCTGATTTTTTCTCATTCGGGGCATATATTCCAACCACAACTATTTTTTCTCCATGAAACACCATCTGCACCACCACTACTCTCCCATGTTCATCTTTGTACAGTAATTGCGGGTCATATTTTTCCTTTATATAAATTACTACCCCTCTTTTCTTAACCTTGTCGGAGGTCACAAAGTCCAATCCCAATCTCTTATTACTTAATACCCTCTTGTGTTTTCCTATTACATGCGTTTCTTGAAGACAAATTAGATCCCAATTCTTTTTCAGCAATACATGCGCAATCTGATTCCTCTTATTTTTATTGTTCAAACCGTTCACATTCCAGCTTATTGTTTTTAGAGCCATCTATTAAACTATTCTAGCTAATTTAACTAGATTAAATAGAAACTACTGTTCCTTGCTTTCCTCCTCTTGTTCTTCCCCTTCTCCTGTTAAGCTCTCCTCTTTTTCTTCTTCTTCACTCCCTTCACCCTCCTCGTCTCTCTGTCGTTCCTCCCTTTCTGCCTCCCCTTCAACTTTTCCCAGGTCCTTCTCGTATCTCCTCACAAATTTTTGGAGTTCAACACTGGTGCTTAATTTAAACCTTTTTTCCTTAAAGTAGAATGAAATGCCTTCAGGAAACTCCCATCTATACAATATCCCATTCTTCTTCAATTGGTTTGTTAATTTTTTATATGTCTCTCTCCTTCGAAGAAATCTCGAAGGAATTTCTCTAAAGATAATAATTGGGTTTCCTTCAATATATAACCTTTTTATGTGGTTCTGTTGCAGTATTTCATTTCTTATTTCCAAAGTGTTGAACATGACAATTACATCACCTGGCAGCTTTTTCTTTCTGGCTCTGTCTGACTTTGGTCTTATTCGAAAAATATTTACTAAATGACAGTTTACCTCCTCCTCACTCTTATTTAACCAAGTTGCCAGCTCTTTTATCATTTTAGATCTAATATTCTCATTTGGGGTCTCTGGTACACCCCTCAGTTTCAGGTTGGTTTGATTTTGCCTCATTTGCGTCATAGCCATATTGTCCAACAACTCTTCCTGCACTCTTTCTATCTCTTTAACTTCTACTCTAATTCTATCCACCTCCTTCTTACTAGTTTTCGTATCTTTTTGCACCTTTTTCATTGAATCTTCCAGAACCTTGGTTCTTACTGATAAATCTTTAACCTTTCCTGTCAATTCCCCCACCACTCCCTCCAATTTCTTGTCCAAAGTGTCTTGTACCTCAAGTAATTTTCTCTCAATATATTGTTCATTATTTTTGAATTCTTTCCTTATTTCTGCCATCAGACTACTATAGTCTTTAATTTCTTTACTTTCCTTAGCATCCTCTTGTCTCAATGGCCTCCTTTCCGCTGGCGTTGCCACCCCCTTTTTTGCGCCGTTTGTCATTTTGTAGGCTTGAAAGATCTTAGGGACCACCACACTAATGTCTTTGGGGAGTTATATAAATACAGCAGATTTATAGACAGGTTTATGAAGAAACATAGTCCTGAATGGTCAACCTGCAGCCCTCCGAATGTTGCTGAACTGCAATTTGCTCACAGTTCCCAGGATTCATAACCATGAGACATGTAGCAGGGCCTTTTTGTGGTAGGTCCTTGGATCTGGAATAGTCTCCCCCAGAAGCTGGTCTCTGTCCTAATGTCTTTCAAAAAGGGATGAGGCACAGGATCACAGATAGTCTCTAATGGGTTAATAGGTTACCGGGTCTGGCGTTGGGGTGTAATAGCAGATAGTAGGCGTCAGACTATACACAAAGTTTTACAGTCTTTACCTTTTACAGTCTTTACCCTCTTAGAGGGTGGTATTATAGAAGTCTGGCGTCACCAAAAATTTTCCTTTACTGGAGACTTGGAGGTTCTTCGGGAAGTGTTCTTTATGCTGGTTTAAATTTTCCTGTTTGGCTTTTGGCGCATGTCCCTTTAAATCTCAAATGCATGCAGAGACGTAGTAAATCAAGAACAACTTGAAATGGCGAATAACAGAGCCAAGTTAAGTCCCGAAATGGCTTCCTTCTCCCTTTTTTAAACCCATAGGGAAGTCACTAACATAAAACCAGCATTAAGGTCTGGGGAGGACCCAGGCTTTCTTCCACCCACTTCAAACAAGAAGGTTGATGTTAACGATAACGTCCTCAAAAAGCCTGTCGGTTAAAGCATCAACCAAATGCCCCAGAAACCTCCTTTCCTCCTCTCAAACCCGGTAAAGAGTCTCTCTATCAAAGAAAAACCTCAATATTACCTTGCTTCCAACTCTCTGTACTTTGTACTTTATAAAATGTACTTTGTTACCGAGGATATTCCTTCCCCTCGCTAGCAGTTACTTCTTGCTCTTTCATTCACGTCTGTCAGCTTTTCGCTTTACTCCTTTGTCAATCTTACCGCCAGTAGTGAATTCCTCCTTCTTTTGTCTTTAATTACTTCTCCGCTGGGTACTTCGCCAGTAGTGAATTCCTCCTTCTTTTGTCTTTAATTACTTCTCCGCTGAGTACTTCGTTCAGAATTCCTTTGGCTTTCTTCAAAGCTTTAGAACTATTTCCCAGCTTTTCCTCTGTTGTCGGAGGTCCGCCGCTTTCACTCGGAGCCTGAGGCTTCACAGCATGGAGTCTGGTGCTTCCCCTTCTCGCTGCGGCTCCAGCCTTGTTAAACGCCGGCAACACAGGCGAGCACACGCAGCCTTGCTGGGTATTTTGACCAACAGGATATTCCACCTGTGGTTTAGGGGTTCACGGAGCCTTCGTGACCCCTCTAAGACCCCCACGCTGTTCGAGGCTCCTCAGACGAGTTACCTCTCGCTCCTTCCCGTGGCCGCGGCGTCCCGGAAGTCCAGCCTCATACGAATCATACGAACCATACGAGCCAGACTGATACCCAGAGAGAACTTGCTGCAAGACAGACCCAAAAAAGAAAATAACAGAACACCTCTAGTCATCACATACAGCTCCCAAGTTAAAACAGTACAACGCATCATCAGAGATCTACAACCTCTCCTGGACAATGACAGTTCTCTTTCTCAAGCTCTGGGAGGAAGACCTTTCATTGCCTACAGACAGCCACCCAATCTTAAACAACTCCTAACCCACAATAATAGGGACGCGGGTGGCGCTGTGGGTAGAAGCCTCAGCGCCTAGGGCTTGCCAATCGAAAGGTCGGCGGTTCGAATCCCCGCGGCGGGGTGCGCTCCCGCTGCTCGGTCCCAGCGCCTGCCAACCTAGCAGTTCGAAAGCACCCCTGGGTGCAAGTAGATAAATAGGTACCGCTTACCAGCGGGAAGGTAAACGGCGTTCCGTGTGCTGCGCTGGCTCGCCAGATGCAGCTTTGTCACGCTGGCCACGTGACCCGGAAGTGTCTCTGGACAGCGCTGGCCCACGGCCTATAGAGTGAGATGGGCGCACAAACCCCAGAGTCTGTCAAGACTGGCCCGTTCGGGCAGGGGTACCTTTACCTTTACCTTTTAACCCACAATAATACTACAACCAGACTTAACACAGACACTGGCACCAGAGCCTGCAATAAACCCAGATGCCAACTTTGCTGCCACATACACCCGGACAACACCATTACTGGCCCCAACAACATCACACATACCATCTCGGGACTATTTAATTGCTCATCGTCTAACATTGTGTATGCCATCAAATGCCAACAGTGTCCTTCAGCTCTCTATATTGGACAAACAGGCCAAACCTTACGCCAAAGAATAAACGGACATAAATCTGACATCAAGAATCACAAAACAGAGAAACCAGTAGGAGAACACTTCAATCTCCCAGGACATTCTATACAAGATCTCAAAGTAGCTGTTTTACTACAAAGGAATTTCAGAAATAGACTGGAAAGAGAAGCTGCTGAATTACAACTCATTACCAAACTTAAAACCATCGAAAGACCTGGGCTGAACAAAGACATTGGATTCTTATCTCACTATACATGACTAAACCATTTCTCACCTTCTCACCCCTTGCCTTTTCCTGTAAGACCTATTACAGTCGTTAAGAGTCGTCAACAGGCTCTCTCAGCTATCTGCCTATCTCCCATTCCCACCACCCTTCTGAGTAACACCCCTCCCCACCTTCTCACTATATAGAAGGATCTGGCAACTTCTGTTTCAGTGTATCTGAAGAAGTGTGCATGCACACGAAAGCTCATACCAAGAACTAACTTAGTTGGTCTTTAAGGTGCTACTGGAAGGATTTTTTTTATTTTGACTATGGCAGACCAACACGGCTACCTATCTACTACTCTCTATATATGTAATTGACGGTTCAAGCTGCACATCATGGGTTAATCAACTGCCGAAGTCGCAGAGAAAAACAAAGGAAGGCCGACGCTCAAAATGCAGAAAATATCACAAGGTTTTGAGAGGGGTAGGGAGTGAAGCAACAAGACAAACAGAATTTCCACTATTGCCAGCTCACACAGGTGACCTGCCACAATCAGGTGCCCTGTTGGTGTTCTTTAAAGGTCAAATAAAATTGTATTGAAAGCCACATGGAGATCATTTAAAGTAGTGATTTAAACTAGCAGGGTTCCTTTTGGAGGCAGTGCCCTGACAATGTTTCACTGTGGTTTTTAATCAGCCTTAATTTGTTTAATGCTAGTATTTGGAATGACTCTGCTTGGAAGCTTTAATAGTGAAATGTTCTGCTATTCATGGTTTACTCCATTTTTGTGGTAAGTGCTGATTTCTTATCAGTGATGCCAATACAAGGAAAATTCTATAGACCCAGCCTTTTCATTGTATATATATAAAAAAGCCTTTTAAAGAGACAGTTACAGTTTTTTAGACCATTCTGTGGTGTGGAGTGGAAGACAGAGAAGTTCTCTGTCTTTACAGTCTAAGCATTCTCAGAACCAAACCTAACCACAGTAGATATCCATGTGGCAAGACAAGTTGAAATGAAAAGACAGCACATATTCAGACCCTTAGTATGAAAGACCTCCGGTTCAACAGAATGGAAGGTCTTCTACTACAGCATAATAAAAGAATGCAACCTGACCTTTGTCAATGACTCTTCTTTTGTTGTGCGACTGGAAGTGGGCTCTCTTAAGCTTCTGCAGCAGGACCATCACCACATCTGTTCTTAACAAAACTCCAGCTAAAGACTAAGAGGACTAACAGCCAGGAATGGCACATCACATCAATTAGCCAGGAATTGTAGCCAGCTGAACAAAACCCTGCACCTTTTCACAATGAAGCCCTTTCAATACATTTCATTCAGCATTCCCCTAGCCAGCATTTTCTCTGCTGTCATGGCTTACAATCTTTTCCTTCATTGGCTTTAGTCAACATAAGGCTGACTCACCAACAAGCACCATTTTGGGAAGCCTGATCAAAGTGCAGATGCTCTCTATTGGCTCACATTGGGACAAATATGGGCTACATACTGTGGGCTCAAACACTCATCAAATATCCCATTTACCTTGAAATGAAGGAGGATTCTTCCTATACCAAGACCCCCGAAGCACATTGCCTCTGTCTTGGCTGGCCCATCTCACACTATAAGTGACTAAAGGTAAAGGTAAAGGTACCCATGACCATTAGGTCCAATCATGACCGACGCTGGGGTTACGGTGCTCATCTCGCTCTGTGGGCTGAGAGAGCCAGCGTTTGTCCACAGACAGCTTCTGGGTCATGTGGCTAGCATGATTAAGTCGCTTCTGGTGAACCAGAGCAGCGCACGGAAACGCCGTTTACCTTCCCGCCGGAGAGGTACCTATTTATCTACTTGCACTTTGATGTGCTTTCCAACTGCTAGATTGGCAGGAGCTGCGACTGAGCAACAGGAGCTCACCCCGTTGCGGAGATTCGAACCGCCAACCTTCTGATCAGCAAGTCCTAGGCTCTTTGGTTTAACCCACAGCATGACTACACGGAGGTAAAGTTAGAGGCCAGTGTCTGGAAAGGTTGGTGGGCTCTCAGGCAGGAAGAAGGAAGGTTTTGTTCCATTAGCAATGGCCTGTTTTCTTTCCAGCTCCAATAGGTAGTTGGCAGCAGACAGAGTACTGCTCAGTAACCTGATGCCACTGAAACAGCCAAATTGGTCAGAGATGAGGCAAAATGAACACAAAGACCAACAGCCTTGCTGAGCAGATGCAGTTCTAGTAACAACCCCAGCCAGAGTTTCTTATTAAGTGATTCCTGTAAGGAGCAGAGCCAGTTGTTAAGAGGGTAGAACTCATTAAAGAACTCATCTGAGGCCAGCCCTACCATTAGGCAGAGTGAAGTTATAACGTAAAGAGTTTAGACGCCATCGAAAGGCGGCAAATGGATAGTTACTTAATATTTTTATTGTTGGTACTTTTACTGCCAGGGAAGAGGCAAGGCTCTTGTGAGATTTTCTGCCTCAAAGGCCACAATTGCTTGACAGGCCTTTGGTACAATGGGAACCTTGACTTGGAGGCAGGTGGGTCGCCATTTGCTGCTTTGCTTCAGAGAGCAAAATGTATTGGGACAGCCCTTATATTGTCATGATAGGGGAAAATATAGGCAGTGACACAAATGTGGTGTTGTTGTTTTTTTAAAAAAATGCACCCCCATTTTTATTTTTATTTTACTATCAGGATAAATACAGCCCCAGGGTCTCCTCTAGGATGGTTGTATCCCAAATGACACCCTCAAAGGGTTTCAGATTGTAAATGTCATCACCCCTGATCGTGCTCATGCTGTCTGGGGCTGATAGGAATTTGGAGTCCAAATCATTTGGCTGGAACCAACTTGCAGTGCCTCTTAGGTCACCAGGGCCAAGTGGCTATCTGGCTAGATCTCGATCTTTTGTATCTACTATATTATAGTCTTCCAAACAAGAATAGGTGTGCTCATTTCAGAAGGCCTTGAAGTGACGCTGTGCAGCACTTGAATTAGATGGAGGCACTCGGCATCCTTTCATTAGCTACCAGCAGATAAAAGTAGCACAGCAATATTAAAGGCTGAGATTAGAAGCTTGACTACCCTTAAAGGTACGAATGATTCTCTCCCCCCTGAAAAAGTAGGTCCTTTGGGGAACATTCTAATCTGTTCTGCCAAGTATTCAAAATGTTCCTTAGCTTTCACAAAGTTATTACTGTATTCCCATTATTAGCTGGGAAATTTAATTTATTCTGTGAAACAAGTTTGTCTTTTTTCTCTCTTTTTTGCCCCAGAATTGTTTGTAGTCTGAATGGTGCCCTGCAATTCAGGCGATGATTATGTTCCGCTTAGTGACATACTTCTCAGCCCAGTATAAGAACTTGAGTGCTAAAAGAAAGAGTGGCACAATCTAAGCAAAAGCCTTGAATGAAGTGCCAACCATGTTTCCCCTAGTAGTTCTACATCATTTAAGTTTGTCAGCAGCAGACTTAAAAGATTAAAAGCAGTTTTGCAGATATTTTATTCAGTGCTGTTTATCCTGATTCTGCCTATTCAGTTTGCTTTATCAATATTTAAAATCCAAGGAGTGCTATTCTTTCAGGTCATACATGGCTTTGCTTAGATCTTTCTGCATGTATACATATATTAAATGTAAATTGCTAGTACCTTGTTTGAAAACGTGGTCTGTTTTCAACACTGATAGAAGTCACACTTGCCGAACTTTTCTGAGATGTACAGAGCAACTCTGCTGTTTCTGAAGGAATAGCAGGACACAAGTCCAATAAATAAAAGGGCGGTATTATTCAATTCAGTTTTACACAGAGTAGATCCATTCATTTCAATAGGGCTACTCTGAGTAAATGCTGAATGCCACCTATGGGGACAACAGCCAGCAACTCTGTGTGCTTAGTGATACATACATTGGTGCTCAGGCAGGGCCAGCTCTAACATTAGGCAGAATGAGGAGGTGACCTCAGGCAGCTAATTTTGGATGTCATGAAATGGCAGCAATGTATTGGTTATTTAATTTATTGCTATTATATTTTTACTGTCACAGTGTGTGGAGAAGAGCTTCTGAGATTTTCTGCCTCATGTACCAAAATCACCCGGCTGGCCTATGGTACTATGTACTCTGACGAGGGTAGATGGGGAAGACCAACTGGTGCTCTGTCCCTAGAAGCAAAATGTCTTGAGCCATTTCTATATACACATTATCATCTATAGTTGGGATGTCCAGTGGAATGTCCCACGTAACAGAAGGGAGATGCTTAATGAGCATGTTAAATGTTATTAAAGATGCTGTTGAAAATGTGTAGATGCCATGTGGATTTCACTGGGGAGAATTGTGTAGACTAAAAAGAAAAATGCCTCTAGGACAGAAGTAAACTGGGGATCAAGAATGCGAGGTGACAGTGAATAGTTACTGGTGACAAGAATCCACTGTTACAACTTAATTTAGTATGTGGCCAAATTTTCAGATGTCTGACATTTCTGACATTCAGATCCACAGTTTTTGCTGAATAATCTGGAAGCATGATGTGTTGGAAGCTGTGTGTGTACAGACACACACACACACACACAGAGAGAGAGAGAGAGAGAGAGAGAGAGAGAGAGAGAGAGAGAGAGAGAGAGAGAGAGAGAGATTTCACTGTGGTATTGCACTTATGTTATACAAAGCCTATGCCAAACATATCCCCACTTGGAAAATGTAACTGAAAGCTTGCCAACTGTTTAATCTCCCATAGAGAAGTGTGGCCCTTTTGGCAAGATGATAGAAACATAGAATTGTAGAGTTGGAAGGGAGCACAATAGTCAAGTAGTTCAACTAGCCCAACCCCCTGCAATGCAGGAATCTTTTGCCCAGCATGGAGCTTGAACCCACAACCCTGAGATTAAAAGTCTCCTGCTCTACTAACTGATACATGATGACAGCAAAGTGTGTGCATGGATATCACAACATGCCACTTTGGTAGTAAGAAACCAAAGTTCATTGTCAGTCAGGCTGAATTCTTGTGATGACAATAATTCATGTAATTTAGCTAGGTGTGAGGAGTGAAAAACAGTCAACCAGTCAAGAAAAAAATAGTTTTTAATCACATGGTTATCAGCGCAGGTAAAATTGGAAGTATCGCTATAACAATGTCCACATTACAATGCAGCTAGACCAGAATCCAATTTCTTTTTTTCTTATGAGGAAAGCACTGCCCTGAAATCATACTTATGTTTATGTAAATGTTTACATGGGTTAACAAGTAAAGATATGATATGTTTTTCTACAGCAAAGCAGCGAGATTAAATTGCACAACGTTGCTATAGGTATCTATTTGACCCTAAAATAAATAAATAGAAGAACATGAAACTTGGCACGTTCAAGGCATTAGATGTCTAAATTATCCCCAAACATGGCGAAAGCTCACATTTAACAAGAAAACTGCCTTATGCTCATGCAGCAGTTAAGCTAAGGAGGTATTAACCCTTCAGTATTGATTTTTTGTTCATAGCTCCAGGAGATTTTTATACAGGGGAAAAATAGATATATATCATTAGCCTATAAAACCCCACGTAAAAATCAGCACTGGACTCATTATAGATCTCAGCTACCTCCCTGATATATTTGTATTCCTGTACTGTAAACAGCAATCCACTTTTTTTTTTTTTACATTAAATTGAATTCATAGTCAACAACATTGAGTGCCTATTTTAAAAACAGTGGCATGACTGGTGTGTTTCTGACCCCAATACCCGATTAGTGAAGTGTTTTTCCAGTGTGGGAGGCTTAGTGTTTACTCGTAAGGGAAAGCATGTCAGAAGAGAAACATGAAAAGAAGCAGAGAAATACTGTAGCCTGGTTTGCTAAAGCCTAAAGAGAAAAGCTCTAGGTATGGAAAATTAATAAAATGAACCCCTGCCAATGTGAACCATTTTCATCCCCCAAAAGGTCCTCATCCCACCAACTGGCAAACCCTTGATTTATTTCCATAACAAGTTGTAGCGAGGAAGTAAAATAGAGTACAGTGGTACCTCGGGTTACAGATGCTTCAGGTTACAGATGCTTCAGGTTACAGACTCCGCTAACCCAGAAATAGTACCTCGAGTTAAGAACTTTGCTTCAGGATGAGAACAGAAATCGCACGGTGGCAGCACGGCGGCAGTGGGAGGCCCCATTACTAAAGTGGTGCTTCAGGTTAAGAACAGTTTCAGGTTAAGAACGGACCTCCAGAACAAATTAAGTTCTTAACCCAAGGTACCTCTGTAATTGTGTTGGTTGAACAGATTGAGAAGTTGTATCTATGCTTCTTTCTTAATCAGCTGTAGTGTTGGCCTTTGGGGGACAACTGTTAAACATGACCTGATACCAGCAAGTCTTTCAGATGGGTCCCAAACTAAATAAAATTTGAGACAGATAGCATTAGAATTCCCCCATTGTTCATATTACCCACCTATTTTGGGTGACCTTCTTATCCCCCCTTTAGTTTATGGTGATTGATTTCTGCTGTAAGCTGGTTTGGGATGCTTTGTACGAAGGACATTATATATATAATACATATATATAGCCTGTAAATTACTCTCTGGCTATCCTCCCCCCTTCAACTCCCACTGTTTACTGTGAACGGCATGTCAAATGACCTATTTGCTATCATAAAGGTTAACAGAAAGGGCAAGGAAACTGTTTCCATCCCAATACAATTCATGATGTTCTTTCAAAACACAATTTGCTTCCTTATCCTCCAGTTTGCACGAAAAAAGCACTTGGACGGATGACGCTTTTGCATAATACACAGGCTGCAGAAATTGTTTCATTTCTAAATATGGAGTCAATTTGTATTGCTTCTGGCAGGCCACCATCACTGGGGAAAACCGAGAAAGAGAGCGAGAGAGGAGGGGAACCTAGGAAATTAGCCTTTGCTTAAAATATTGGGGGTGGCGAATACACGTAGGCTCTCACCAGTGCGCAGAGAATATTACTTTCCCCTTTGTAAATCTCAAGATACCCAATTAAAGTAAACTTCCAACATGCAAACAGTCGTCCTGCTAAATTTGCCAGAGATAAAGTGTCACATCATCAGCCAGGATAACTTTGTACCAGGCGGCAGAAGACTGTGACAAAACCTCTAATTATCTGATTAGGCTGCAAGAAAGAAGAGGACTCCTCTGCTCTATTGAATTTAGCACACGGCTGATGTAGTGCCTGCAATATTGGACGGCCGGTATTCCTCCCTCACTCTCATAAATAGGAGAAGGAAAGCAGACGGGCAAGAGATGGGCTTATCAATTATTAATGCCCACCCCACCCCAATAACACGGATGCTTTCATTATGGTACTCTAAATAAAAACATGCTGCAGATTGCACAGGGGTGTGTGAAGGCAGGAAGGGCATCTTTCTCTGCCCTGGTCTTTTGACAGCACACTTCCCCGCCCTCCCTCTCTTTCAGAGCAGTGAAAAAAAGGAGAGTTAGGGAAATTCATCAGAGAATGATAGGATGCGGAAAGAGATGCCATGCATAATTTTATAAACCCGAAAGAAAGGGGGAAAGAATAAGAAAGTCAGGAAATGTGGAAAGTACCTGAAGATTAATGAGCTTCCATCTGGGAAGAGGAGATAGCTGTGCCAAAGAAAAGCTGAAGTAGCTAAGTTGGAATGGGAGTGCGTATCTTGGATGCAGTGTGGCTTCGAGTACCCAGAGCAAAATAGGGGATTATTTCCCCCCAAAGTTATGAGCGCTCTTTCGGACGTAAGGGCACAAGAAGAGCCTGCTGGCTCAAGCCAATGACCCATCTGCTCCAACATCCTATGCTTCACAATGGTCAACCAGATGCTTGCGATAAACCTGCAAAAAGAAACTGAGCATAAGAGCCCTCTGCTCTCCTGGGTTTTCCAGCAACTGCTATTCAGAAACATTGTTGTCTCCTACTGTGGAGACAAAGCATAGCCCTCATGGGCCTTCAATAGCCTTATCCTCCAAGAATTTGTCTGATCCTCTTTTCAAGCCATCTAAGTTGGTGGTCATTACTGCCTTCTGTGAGAATGAGTCCCACCGTGTGTTGAGCTGTGTTACATTTAGATCTTCTTTTCCTGAGGGTTTGGGGTTTGTCACATTACAGTGGTACCTCGGGTTAAGAACTTAATTCATTACGGAGGTCCGTTCTTAACCTGAAACTGTTCTTAACCTGAGGTACCACTTTAGCTAATGGGGCCTCCCGCTGCTGCCCGATTTCTGTTCTCATCCTGAAGCAAAGTTCTTAACCTGAGGTACTATTTCTGGGTTAGCGGAGTCTGCAACCTGAAGCGCCTGTAACCCAAGGTACCACTGTATTTTAAAAGACCAGAGCAAATCTTAGATGCACAGCTGTCAAACCCAAATCACAGAATTTCAGTACTTTTATTTCAAACCCAGGTTTGCTCCAACTATTCAAAGGCACGAAAAACCTCTGGAGAGAAGGGGGAATTGTTGTTCAGTTTGGTTTGGTTCTTGTTCTTGTTTTTATTATGTCTTTTGTGTTTTTAATTTGTATTTTCATGCTGTGGACTGCCCTGACATCTATGGATGAAGGGCTGTATACAAATTTAATCAATCAATCAATCAATCAATCAAACAAACAAACAAACCCCAAGCCAATCTCACAGCTGAGTTTGTATTTTCTTTGCCATAGGGGGACCTGACTTGCCTCTTATACACAATGCTCCTTACCTAGACTAGAGAGCCAGAGGGTAGTCAATGTCTACCATCACCATGCAGTGACTGGATGGTGACCTTACTGACAGCGGAGGCAGAGGCAGTGCAGGCAGCAGCACTCTGTAAGCATGTTGCTGGCTGTAAATATCCAAGAGCATCTTGCAGGAGCATGGGTTGTTGATATTATCAGCCAATGCTGGAAACTGATCGCCATTCATTGTCACCAGCACTGCCTGTGTTGCACCTCCTTCCTCTTGCCCCTTGGCTGCCGCTCACTTCTAGCAGCCAAACTTCTCATTGTCTCTGAAGGCTCTCTTATAAGCCTAGAGCCAAGAGTCACACAGCCCAACAGCTAGGAGTCGGATTGCTGGGTTTGCCTCTGAAGTTTGCCTCAGTCATGTCTCCTCTATAAACCGAGAGCTTAGAGTGGCTGGCTGAGGTACAAGTCCTTGGCATGAAGAAATGATGTGCATCCTCTTTCCAAGAAGCAAGGTCTCTCTGGCAGCCTCAGAGTAGGGAGCGATGCTGCTTTCAAATTATGAATATGCATATTGGACATGCTGAATTGGCTCATGCCTCATTTGCGCAGGTATTTAAATCTTACAGGTGATATTACAGTAGAATTCACATCAAATCCTGTTCCTCGGAAGCCATTACAATCCAAACGCTGCACTTCTTTTTCTGCCCGAGTCGGGGCTATTTATGTGTGCATCTGTGTGTCTACACACAAGCACACACATAGACATATGCAGCACACATGCAGCAGGGTAGGAGCCATTTATCAGAAATGGAAAATACAAAACACCCTGACAGCCTAATTTTCTTACTAGAGTTAGAAAAAGGCCAGTCAATAATACTTTCAGTCCATCTGGTACTGTGCATGCAAAAGACCATAATGGAAAAGCACTCTACGTCTTGCCACAAACTGTAATAAAGAAAAGAAAATAGAGACTTTGTCAATGGCAATTTCAGTGAGAGCTTTCCCTGATCGGGTCGCTATAGTACTGTGCATTTATCTCCACTGCAGGAACAACAGAGTCAAGGTTCAGTGCAAATTCTCTTACAGTGCGAGGTGCCCCATCATTAAGCACAAATCTGGCCCTAAAGGGACTATCCCTTCCAGAAGGGAGAGGCAATTTAGTGTCAATAATATATCAGGCTCCAATTAGTAGAGCAGCCATCAATTGTGTTGAATTATGTATCATATTGATGCAAAATGTTGACCACCAGGGAACAGGATGACATTAACAATCTTGTTTCGCCAAAGGCCTCGGGCCCAGCTCCTTCATAAAGAGACAATACTGAATCTTCTGGTTCCAAACCATCTGCTTCCAAAATTGTCCATTACATACTGTTGCTGTCATGTGTATATATTTTGGCAAATTGTGTTACTAAATGGAAGCAACACTCCCTTCATACAGTTCTTCAGATAATTATCAGCTTAAAAACGAAGTAGTTAGGAATTAGTATGCAACTTCTAAATCTACACTAATGGGACTTCCTTGGAGAGGGATACACATCCAATGTGTTTCCAGGCAGTAATGTCAGTATATAACATAACTATCCTATTTTTCAGGATCATTAACACCCTGCAAATAGCTTTAAGATTATGGTAGGGGGAAAAAAACTTCTGCTACAGAGTCCTTTGTTAAATACAGGATGAAATCCATTTTTTGTGTTGCTGGTATTGAAGCAGCGGTTTATGATACATTGCTTGATCTAATGATCACCTTTCATGCAAAGTAGGAGACCTTGCAGAGGTGGAGCAGCTGTTGCCAGCATAAAAGCTTAGCCTTTGTTGCTCTGTGAATAAGGATCAAACAAACAAGTGATAGGCCACACCTCATGCACATTGTCTACGTTTTCATCTCATCCCTCAACAACTGGAATTCAACATAACAGGACTAGGTAGATGGTGCAGAACTGCAAAACCAGTGGTATCTCAACTGCAGTAGCTGCAAGTGCTTCATAAAAGTGTTACAGCTAGTTTCCGAGTGCTCAGTTTTGTGGGGCAAGATTCTGAACCACCCAAAGGAGATTGCCTAGATCAGGGGTAGTCAACCTGGTCCCTATTGCCCATTAGTGGGCATTTCAGGATTCTAGGTGGGTGGTAGGGGGTTCTATGGCACAAGCTGAATCCTCCTTCCATTGAGCACTGGTGGGCGGTAAGGAAATGTTACCATCAAGAAAGACGCATTAGTGGGTGGTAAGTATAAAAAGGCTGACTACCCCTGGCCTAGATGGAACTGTGCAGACACATGGTTGATAAAGAAGTGTCGCTTTGCTGTCTTCCCTGCACATTAGGCCTGATGGTGAGCTCTTGTGTTTGGTCAGATTCATACCCAGTCTCCCACAACTTGTGTTCAAGCTGTCTCCTTGCCAAATGGGTATTTAGCAGGAGAGCACCTGATGCCTCCAAGGACCTCAAGGCTGGCAGAATATGTGGTCTTCCCATCTTATTCTCACAACAACCTGAGGAAGGTTAAGCTGAAGTCACCTGGGGGTCTTGGGTGTGGGTGTGGGTGTTGCATTTGGGGCTCTCCATCCTTAACACAACACCCTAACAAACTATACCATACTAGCTCCCAACATTACAAAGGCAGCAGATCATTCCAGGTCTTCCACAGACTGGCAAGAATCTCACATTACAAAAGGGAGGAATGAAGACTTAATACTAAACTTGCAATATTAGTAAAACCAACAAAAATATCAATAACTATATCCTAAGAATATCATTTTCCTGGATAAAATACTTGTGGATATAAAGTCTTTTTTTCTGGTGGGCATCCAAAAACATGCTCACTGCTAGCTCTTCAGCAGAAATTCACTTATCCAAACTTTTCCAAGCAAGTTCCTTGTTAGAAATGTGCTTCCTGCTGCTAATTATATAAGGTGACGTGTGAAATTCCTTTTCCAAACACTTCCATACACTTGTGGACCAATGGTATGCACCCCAATATTCTTATTTACAAGAAATCTGTACTTCATGAAAATGCAACATTTTAGTGATTCTGGACCAAACCCACTGGGATGTTCTCATGAGCCAGCCTTGCTGAAATGAATGAGAGTTGCAGAAGAGAAGATAGTTGCTCTCTGTGCTGTTCTATTCTAATGCAATTCTCTTTACCCAACCAGCCTACAACAATTTGTTTCTCTTGCAGTCCTTTGCCCTGCCCTGCTCCATCCCAAATAATTAATGTTCTTCAACCAGAATGTATTTTTGTTGTTGTTATCTCACCATTACTTTTGATTTATAGAGCAGGGAGGCAGCTGGACTTTTTTAGAAGCTCGCCCTGCAGTACTGAAGATAACAAATGTAATATAATAATCTAACTTCTCAAAGATAGCAGACTGAAGAAAGAGAGTCCTATAGATTTCTCTATCTATAGACACACATGGCACATTAAGGAATTTTTATCTTTGGGTGCAGGCAGGCCTCCAAGAATAATTTTCAAAATTCAACCATTCATTAATCATATTCCTAGGATTCTTCCTTCCCTACACACACACACACACACACAGAGAGAGAGAGAGAGAGAGAGAGAGAGAGAGAGAGAGAGAGAGAGAGAAAGGCTTCACATTCATGGGTGGAATACTATTGTTTAGTAACTTGAAGGTAGTTTCATTCAATCTTACTAAATTATACAAACATGAGTTTATTATAGCATAATTTCACAAAAATACACTCTTGGCAAGAATATTAGATATGAAGAAATCAAATGTGAAGTAATTAAAAAAAAATCCCAGTGAACAAGTGCCAGTGTAATGGGAGGGTGAGCGTTTAATTGAAAC
This sequence comes from Podarcis bocagei, assembly GCF_964188305.1. Taxonomy (NCBI): domain Eukaryota; kingdom Metazoa; phylum Chordata; class Lepidosauria; order Squamata; family Lacertidae; genus Podarcis; species Podarcis bocagei. Next base: position 48,415,988 of record NC_138133.1, read on the forward strand.
TTGAAATAATGTTACATCTGAAAGAGTAAAGCCTATAAATCAGTTGTATTAAAACAGTGACACTTCTTTTATGTTTATAAAAGGCTGCTCCAAGATCCGAGCCCTATAAAGCAAATCTTCATAAACATACAGCAAGAAGAGAAAACAAAAATATAGCCAGGCTTGGTGAGAAAAGATAAGAGCAACATAAAAAGGCACAATGTGGGAAAGAATATATTTAAAGAGAAAGATGGTGCTTTTTTTCAAATATAAAGATTAATTTATCTGAATTTTCCATAACTGAAAATGCGCTCTCTCTCTCTCTCTCTCTCGCTCTCTCGCTCTCTCTCACACACACACACACACACACCAACAACAACACCATATTTTGACAACATAATTGAAATATAGCTGGATCAGAGGAAAGAAAGTTTGGATAGAATCATAAGTGGGAGAAGTCAGACCAAACAAGCAGGGACCAGGATTTAAAGTAAGTTCCTGCATTTAGACAGGAAGAACCAGCTGTATAAATATAAGATGGGGAACACCTGACTTACTAGTAGTACATGTGAAAAGGATCTAGGGGTCTTAGTGGATCACAAGCTTAACATGAGTCAATAGTGTGATGCAGCAGCAAAAAAAAGCTAATGCTATTCTAAGTTGCATCAAATGAAGTATAGTGTCCAGATCAAGGGAAGTAATAGTATCACTCCATTCTGCCTTGGCCAGACCACACCTAGAGCACTGTTTCCAGTTCTGGGCACCACAATTTAAGAAGGATATTGACAAGCTGGAACATGTGCAGAGGAGGGCGACCAATATGATCAAGGGTCTGGAGACCAAGTCTTATGAGAAACAGTTGAGGGAGTTGGCTATGTTTAACCTGGAGAAGAGGAGACTGAGAGGAGATATGATAGCCATCTTCAAATACTGAAAGGACATGAACTGGAGGGTAGGACTCAAACCAATGGAGTCAACTCAAAAAGAAAGGAGATTTTGATTAAACATCAGGAATAACTTTATGACAGTAAGGGCTGTTTGACAGTGAAAAGGGCTCTCTTGGGAGGTTGTGGGCTCTTCTTCCTTGGTAGATTTTAAGCAGAGGTTGGATGGCCACCTGTTATGGATGCTTTAGCTGCTATCCCTGCATTGCAAGGGGGTTGGACTAGATGACCCCTGGGGTCCCTTCCAACTCTACATTTCCATGATTCTAAGGCAAATAGCAAGCTTGAAGAGGCTAGGAAGAGAGAAATAAAGGTCAGGACTCTGGAGCATTGACACTTGCATAAGAGACATGACCAAGGTATTTATATACATACAAGCTAATGACCAGCCTGACAGCAACTTCTTCCTGTTTATATGTGAACCTCTAGGATAGAGGTAGGTATCCGTTTTCAAATGGAGGACCACATTCCCAGTCTGAAAATGCCCCCACCCCATCTGGTTGTTGGGCACTTCCCACTGACTTCCTACTCTCCTTCCTCATGTGTGGCCTTGCACCTTTAGGTTTCCCTTGGGAGGTTGCGGGCTCTTCTTCCATGGTAGTTTTTAAGCAGAGGTTGGATGGGGAAAGCCAGATGGGCGGGGTAGAAATAATAAATTATTATTACTTTAGCTATTAAGGGTGGTTTCCGAATGACATGGAAATGTGCAGTGATAAACGTAACAACTCTAGACTTCACTCCACAGATCCTACTCAACATGGGGTATGAATAAGCCAAAAAAAACCCATCAAACAGCATGTGGAATGATACGAAATGCCAAATAGATCTAGGCAGGTCCCTGAAATTTTTAATCAGTGAAATGAGAAGACATCTTACTTCCCAGATGCCATATATATCCAGTGCTTTTTTTCTATAAAATAAAAATGTTTAGGCGTACTCTCATTTTCCTGCTCATATTTAAATACTGCCCCTCAATGAGGCCAAACGTAGATTCATAAAATGTTTAGGGGTATGCGTACGTAAAGGTAAAGGGACCCCTGACAGTTAAGTCCAGTCACAAATGACTCTGGGGTTGCAGCGCTCATCTCGCTTTAGACCGAGGGAGCCAGCATTTGTCCGCTTCCGCAGACAGTTTTTCTGGGTCATGTGGCCAGCATGACTAAGCTGCTTCTGGCGAAACCAGAGCAGCGCATGGAAACGCTGTTTACCTTCCCGCCAAAGAGGTACCTATTTATCTACTCGCACTGTGTGATTTCGAACTGCTAGGTTGGCAGGAGCTGGGACCAAACAACGGGAGCTCACCCCGTCGCGGGGCCTTGACCCGCGACCTTCTGATCGGCAAGTCTAAGCGGCACAGTGGTTTAAACCACAGCACCACCCACGTCCCCCAGAAAAAAGCACTGCATATAACCAACCCTGAAAATCCAAAACAGCGAAGGGCTTTCACTCTGGCCCATTGCCAGGCCCTCCCTTCATCTATCCAGGAAGGCTGCTGTAGGAAGACACCATATGAGGAGAGGAAATGCCCATGTGGCTCTGGGCAACTGGAAACAACAGAACTTGTCTTTTTCACTGCCAATACTATACAGATACATGAGCTAGATTCTTGCCTATACTACAAAAAATCCCAGGTCGCACAGAACAGCTTTATACCTCCCTGCTACTTCAAGATGAAAACCCAGATGTTACATACTCAGTTGCTAGATTTTGTGCTGCCATGATGGATATTCGTTGAAGGATGGTCTCCCTTATAGTCGCTTTTAACTATTTGTCCTTATTTCTATCTTTTTAATGTATGATATAATCACCTTTTAATTACTAGTTTTTATCCCTTACCTGTTTTAAGTCTTATGTGTTCAGTTTATCCATATGTTTTATCTTATGCTGGTCTGTGACTGAAATAAAGTTTGATACTGGTACTCTTTTCTGTTGGGAAGTGCCCCCAAACTAGACAGTAGGGGAACAAATAGAGAGGCAGAAGCACAACACAGGAAGGAGAACCATTGGGCATGTTCAGTCAAGTGCATCTTCTCTCACCACCTGTAGGGAGAATTCATCCTTCTCAACCACAAGGCTGGCAGCTGGGATGCAGTATGAGAAGCTTGTTCTATGCTTTCTTCTATGCTGATTTCTCAAAACTTCCCGAGGTGTGTGACTGACAAGTTTTTTGGCAGCCACTTCCTCCTTTCTGGACACCACAGGTTTCCTTGTTGCTGCAAATATGTGTTCCTGCTTGAACAGGCCTGCTGGGTGAGTTCAGGTGGAACACATTATGTGGAAGGTTCTTACTTTGTAAGAAGGTAGGTGTGAATGAAATCAGGTCTCCTTCCAAGTTAGGGGAAAGATAACTCATTAGCTATGGTGAAATGTTTTTGAAGAAGCAACTTGTGACAAGAGAAGATAGAAGATCATGAAGATTTGAGGATGCAGTTCTTGATTCTGATCAGTATGAAGAGCATTTGGAATAAATACATAATAGGTACGGGCAAATATGAATGCTACCTTTCCCAGGAATATATGTGATTTTGTGCACAGCAGATACACTACTTTCTAAACAGGTACTCTCTTTCTCTATATTATGGTGCTGGAGGGACCATTAGAACTGCTTTGGAAGAGTGCATGGTCATCTTCCTTAGGCTCTGGCAAGTAAAAAATGATGGCTTCAGTTGATGCTCTTCCCAACAGCATCCATAAATGTCCTCTGTGACATAGTATGTAAATAAATGGTGGTGGAAATCAGTACATGCAGAGTTTAGAGAACTGAAGACGGACCTGAATATAGCAGGGAAAAGGAATAATCGGGCTAGCAGCTTTTGAGAGACCATAAGATTAATTCTGGCAGTAATTGTCATGTGAATCTATTCACCATCTTCAGCAGATCAAAGAACAACTCTAGATTCAAGCCTCAATTCATCAACTTGAGGAACGAAAGACATTTCTTTTGGTGGGAATTTGACAGATGCATTAGAGTCCTTGCTGAACCGAGACCTTCACAAAAAGCGAAAGGATCAAAAATGAAATCCACCTGACCGAAGCAATCTTTGCTTATTAAGCTATAGCTACTTTCATTGACAAAGAAGTCTTTCAAGGACTACGAAGAGAGGCCCCATTCAAAGCCATCAGGTGAGATAGGCAGAGAGATGATGGGTGGATAGAAAGGCAATGGGGGTGCTGTTTGCTAAATTTGTCAGGTGGGTGAATTTTGTAGAATTGGAAGGGACCACAAGGGTCTTCTAGTCCAACCCCCTGCAATGCAGGAGTATTTTTGCTCAACATAGGGATCAAACCCATGACCCTGAGATTAAGAGTCTCATGCTCTACCAACTGAGCTATCCCAGGGATTTGGCTTGCTTCATTCTCCACAAGGTTTTCTCTATACACCAAGGACTACTATCATTGCTTAGCCCTATTGGCATCTCTTAAATCTACTGAGCATGCAACACTTGCTGTTATCTGTTAACATGATTTTATTGAAGCCTGCTAAATCTAGATAGCAAGCTGTCTTACATTCCATGTGGAAGAGCTAGCAATGTAGAAGCTTCTGGTGAATAAATCCAAACAGCAGTAAGAAGCCATGATAAAAATGCCAAAACAAATGGGGGGGCAATAAACTTTCACCCTCATCCTACTAACAAGCCTGTAATAGCTGAAACTATGGAAACAGTGGTTCCATGCAATGGCCATCTGCCTATCTGGTTCCAGTATTGTGTTGCCACCATCCAGTGCAAAGCAACACTGCCTCTAACTTTGGGCCAGATCGTTGATAAAAGGAGAACCGCAAATTAGAGGTTTCAGACATAATCTAACTATTGTGACCTATGAAGAAGCATTATAGGATGACCCATAGCTCAGTGGTGTACATGCTTCCCATGGAAAAAGGTCCCAGCACCTGTAGCTATAAAAGTGAGTGACAGCTACTAGGACCAGTAAGAAGTTCTTCTTTAGGTCACTGCCACTCTGGTGGGGAAACACTGGCCTAGAGGATGGTTGGTCTGTCTTGCCATCATCATCATCATCATCAAATTTATTTATACCCATCTGGCTGGATTGCTTCATGCTTTTGTCAAACCAGGGTACTTGGTGCAATAAAAGTGACCAAGTCATTGCTTCTGATAATAAATATTTATACAACAACACATTAATTGTATCACAGATATGGATTTATGATATTATTCAGTGAGATCACTTAGATTTGGGAAGAGTTACAGGACACAAATTGTACCTTTTATTTGATGGCTACTTTGGTGCAGTATAAATACTTTGAATTTCTCTAAGGAAGTGAGAGGAGTCTGTTTCCCAAAGTGATACAGAACTTTGAATGCTTTTTATAATGCATTTGTGCAGTCACTAAACACTGAACATTCAATTCTAAACGTGCCACTGTCAGAATCAGGGTTTTTGCTTACTTAACAGCCAGTTTCCCCTCTCCATGTTTATCTGATCTGCAATATGCAATGAGGTAAGGTTTAACTCTCCCCTTCTCTGATTATTGCAGAAATTCCCACAGCAATTAGTGTTAGCAAGTGGGGGGTCTACTCCTAATGGGGTCACTTTCCCCATCACTAATTACCATGTGGGAGAAGGGGATTTTCCTTGAGATCATGGCTGGAGCAGGAAGAAAAAAGCCTCCCACTTTGAATTATGTGGCCCTGGTAAAAATTAGGGTCCCCCACTGCCAGTTGCTATCAAATAAATGAAAGCCATGGCCATGATTGGCAGCTGCATATTTAGCATCACATGTAGTTAGGACATGCAGTCCTATCCTCTTTCACGCTTTACTGATGGGCTAATTCCACTTGCTATCCAGCCTACATAGCAAGAGTAATTTTTCCAATCTGGAGAAAAGGCTACCCAATTTGTCAAGATTCGTGCTTTGCCTCATTTTCCACGTTTCCAGTTTAGTGCGAAAGCATGCAAGTGAGACGGTGGGATTGGAAGCACTCTTTTGGATGTACTGTTGCTTGCTCATCTGTTACTCTTCTCACCTGACAGGTTTGACAACCAATAAAGAAAACCAGCAACACATTTCTTAGACGACGTGGCGTTCTTTGTGCTTTTCCCTTTTTACAAAGGAGAAGCCTTTTGGATCTTTGGTTATAAACAGAGGAGCCTCCTGCGCAAGAGTAGGCTGGATTTCAGATGTCTTTAATCAAAACGCAACACTGCAGCAGTGGAACCGAAACATGAAAATAATAACCTGAAGCAGCTGTCTAAAGTGCTTTCGTTCACAATTAGAGCAGCTTGTCCTTCTCCCAAACTGATGCAATCTCAACTTTAAATTAAACATATTTCCATTTAAAAATTTAAAGGAGACTATAAACCTTTTATAAAGCAGACTGAAGATAAGGAAAGACAAAGGAACGGAGCATGTGTGCATGCAGCTGTGTGCGCACATACAGAGCAGCTCAAGATGGAACATTTTAATACTTCTCTTTGCAAAAGGCAGTTAGCTTCAGAGCTAAGCCCCTATTAGCAGAGATGTGGCAGATCTAGATTTGCTTCCCAGCAGCCACCATTCACAATGCTCATTTGGCACACTCCTTTGCAGTGACTGTGTATGTCATCTGCTTTGAGGCAGGTGGTAAGATAATACTGTGGAAGTGGGTAGGAGTGGTTCGGCCCTTCATCTTTCCCTGAATGGCTCAGTCCAAAAACAGGATGGTCAAGTCTCCTAAAAATACCCTCTATGCCTATGAAGTACCTCCCACAGATTCAGGAAAAATCACAGTCCAATTCCTCCCCATGTTATAGGGGAAACAGAAACAAATCAATGCATTGGTTCCTGGAAGATAAAAACTAAAACATTTGTTTCCTGGATTCCCCCCACTGCCTGCCAAACAAACAAAACATTAGCAGGAGACAAATGTTGGTGCCTCACCAAACACTGTTACTGGATAACCCTCGCATGTTTTAACAAATCTTCCTCAAGTCTCAGTGAAACAAATAAAATCGTCCACAGTAGCAATGTTTGGGTAGACTTCACCGAATCCACTTTATTTAACATGAAGCATCTACTATCTGCAGTACTTTTACTTAATTCTGAAAGAGCACACACATGTGAATAACTTGGTAACTGTTAAGATCATCTGTAGTTTGTGTAAGGGTCATCACAGACAGTTCACCACTGAGCTTCCACATCATCTCACATCGCCGAATGCACAGAATTCAGATTTAAAGAAATCAAGTGATATGCAGATATGCGTGAATCAGGGCTATGTTGCAACTTATTATTAAATAAGTTGAATGCTCTGAGACTCCTTAATGTCCTTCCTTGATTGATCTCCTACCCAATCTTCTGGTGTTGACAACATTAATTTAATGAGGTGGCAAATTTTAGAATAAGGTGCAGGAACTAACACCTAACTCTTTCAGAGCATTTTTTTCATTCCAGGTGGACCACTTGCTGGCTTATTTACCACCAATTTTTCTAGCACATCAACACCTGCTAAATCTGCTGTCTATCCTGTCCATATTTTCTAATCCAATGAGTAGTCATGGATAATGTTAACTCTCCACCCGTACATTCATAAAAATTAGGAAATCATAATGTGATTACACACATCCTTGGGATCAATTCTATTCCATTTACAAGGTATTTAATGGGTGGTAAAGTATTTTTCTGTGTGCATGTTTTCTTTCCCACCCAATGCAGATACTGTTTTTTTGGTGACAATCCCATTTTGTTGCTATTTAGAAAAAGCAGCAACAAAAGGAACCATTACTGCAAAACACATTTCTGCATAAATTTGCAAACGCACCACACACTTGCACAATTTACGAAGCGATCTATCATCTCCCTGTATAATTTGCATTTATTAAAGCCAATTCCTTCCACTATCATGGCTCTCCTCTCTTGCCCATGTGCAATTCTATTTTCAATCTCTTGCTTTAAACTGTGCCTCCACCACCCCACTTCATACTTCACTTATATATGATTAGCCTTTTTCATCAAACCAAGAATACTTTCCTCAACGTCTGACTGCAATATTCAGCATACTTGGAATAATTCATTCAGAACTCAGCGCAGCTTACTTCAAAATAAATGTTTTTTTAAAAAAGATTAGAGGCATTCAGACCTACTAGAAATTAAATATCTATCACATGCACACGGACACCCACACATGTAGGCGCATATACACACACAAATGGAAGCTCTGCTGCCCCGCAGCTATGTAGGTCTTGTGAGTAATTGTCATTAATGCAATACAACTGAGGAAGACCCCAATGATCCATTTATAGGGCTGGGATACAAATAGGTTAATAAAGAATTCTATTTTAAAACCACATTTTCTCCTGTAATTCTGAACTGAAGGGAAACTAGAGAAATTAAGTCCAATTAAATCCACTATTTCTAGTAATATAACTGACAAGAGCAGAAGAGAAAATGACCCTCCAATAATAGCGAATTAAAATGAAGTCATAAACCTTTCCCAAATCTGTAACTTAGACCAAGAATGGGAATGTCCAGCGTGAAGCCAAATTAGTTCTGCCGGGGGCTTTAATTGGACCCACAGGGTTGTTCCCCCCCACTCCAGCTATGCCCATCTTCCCCACATCTGAAGTCAGTTATGAGACACGTATAGCTGCAGCTGCAAAAGAATGACCAGGAGCATTAGAACAGGGGTAGGCAACCTAAGGCCCATGGGCCACAAGCGGCCCATGGGGGTTGTTTAACCGGCCCACGAGCTGCCTGCTCGGTGAGTCCTCGCGCACTGCGCTAAACTGGCACAACGCGGCATGGGGACTTGCTTCTGCGGCACCGGAAATCGCGTCTGCGCAGACGATGGAAATCACAGGTGTGCGCGCTCACGCGCAATCCGGCCCATGGAGGTAAACCTTGCCAACCCCTCCATTAGAATGTGCTCCCCATTGGGTACCATTCAGCATTTTCTAATATGGGGCCCAATGCAGGTTCTGCTTGGATCCGCTTTACCCGTGAGTTCCCACTTGGGTTTGCATTGGGTGATGAATTTCAATTCAATGCTGAATGCAAGGCCCAACTGGGCCTTTGCAGACATGGGTTGGTTGAACTGGCACTCAGGCAAGCTGCAAAAGAAAAGGGGGAGCTTCCCACCATGTCATGACAACAAAGGAGGGAAAGAAACAATGGGGAGATCAACCTTGATTCTTTCCTTTTAAGTTCCATGATGTCATGGTGACACCAACTGAATGGCAGGGTGGCAACATTCAGGATCTGTCCACAAGCTGGAGCCTTCACCGCCCCCACTACCCTCCGACATAGACCTACTGATTGGCACACTAATTCCCACTTCCCAAAGTCATTCCATTATCATATTGTATCTGTTGCATTCACCAACAATATGTCAGAATTCTGGGCTAATTCAAGGAGGCCTGCAAAAATTTTCAGTTTCTCACTTTCATGGGATCCTCCCTTTGGAGGTCTCTAAACAGGCTTTACACCCAAGTTTTAGCTCCCGCGATACCATGCACCTGTGTTTTTATAATACAATTCACATTCATTCCAATGGGGCTTATGTAAGAGATGTGGCCTAATCTTCACATCACTGTAACCATAGCTCAGTACTTCATCTGCTCAGAGATGCATGCTTCCCTACTCAATGAAATGACAGAGGCATCTTGGTGCTTGCAAAAGTTTCTGTGCAGAAATGCTTCCTTCACTGTAGTAAATAAGGGGAAGACCTTGTCATGATGTGACCCCTCTGTCTATTGATTGGTGTCCTCACTTCAACAAGGGCATTTGCTGGATCAAAAGACAAGGAAGTATTAAAATATTTTTGTTAGCCTTCTGAATGAAATGTTAAGGCTTTTCTGTTAGCGTTTCCTGATTTTTTTAAAAAATTCCAATTCATGCTCTTCAAGTGGAAAGAAGTTCAATCCAGTCACAAGATCCAAAATTAGCATTTTATTCAGAACATTGGGGTCAGGGGTGTATCATTTATATTCTGGTACATAATACAGAGGCAAAGCTGTTGTCAGACGTCTCTCTGGTTTAAAAGCTCTTTTTAACATACTGTGTAATTGCTTGAGCCATCAGTATCAGGCTATCCCTTGAGTTTTATCTCTCTGTCTTCATTTTGTTTGCTTGTTTTTGGTACAAATTATGTAAAACATTTGTGCTAAGAACTTTTCTCCCTCCCCAAACAAATAAAAACGAAAACAAAATAATTAAAAAAACCCAAACCTTGAGTACTCTAACTACAGCTCAACAATTGAATCAATGTCACTTGTTTGCAACCTGTTTGTAAATACTTTATCCATAACGAAAGATATAAACATGCAAAAACCTGAATCCATAGTCCAAATAATACATACACATGTTCGGAAGTCTCCGCACTTCTCCATAGACTATGCCAATAAAACATTATGTACACATACCATTTTTTTACAGTGAAGTGGGAAAAAAAGTATTGTAAAATGCTTAAAAAAATGTGTATATGGATTAAGACCAAAATGTGTCTAACATTCTATCATAAGAAAAGAAAATCAGTTCTGCTACAAACTGGTGATATGAAAACTCCCTTTATTTGCAACCAGCTGCATAAGTTTTAGAATTTTAGTGAAAAACCCTATCATCTAAAACTAGAAGTATTGTACATATTTTTTTTCATCTTCATGGCCTTCTCCCCCCCTCCCCCAAATAACAAAATTTCCCCATGAGGTTTTTTTTTTCTTTTTCCAATTTCCTTATTTTAATAAAAGCAATGCAATGTAACAAAAGCATGTTGAAGCATATTGGTGATTGAACTTTCTCCCCACCCCAATGTGGTTTGTCTCATCTTTTCATAAATCAGTACCATTTAAAGCCTTAAACATAAAACTAATTCCAATCTGAAAAAGGTACAAAAAGGCACATAAAATCCCAGTGCTTCTGTACTGTAAAATTCAAGTGTAACTGAGCTCAATTGTTTGTTTTCCTTTTTTTTCCAAACAGCATTGGATGACTGATATTCCCAGTGAGCCCAAATAGGTTTGCAGCCTATGCCAAAGCCTTCAGCAAGCACTTGTGCTAGTAGACTACAAAGTTAAAGCCTAGCTTCTGTACGCTTGTTGGGAATACCAGTGGAAAGGTTTGTACTTGTCCAAACGCAACATCCAGCCATCGCCTCCTCCGCTCGCCGTGTTCAGTCATCGCCTCCTCCGTACATATCGGCAAGTTTCTTGAAACGTGGGCCCCAATCGTTTAGGTAGTCATAGTCTTGCTCACCACCACTACTCGAAGAGTTGAGGGAGCTCAGTGACCCAGCTGTGGACCCACTGCCCTCGTAGTCAAAGACTAGAAGGGAGTCGTAAGGAGGGGCTGTAGGGTCATTGTCTGCTGCTTTAAGTCCCTGTAACGAAAGACAGAAAGGAGGGGAAATAATGAAGTGAGGATAGCACCCCTAGGTTATTTCTACACCTGCATTTGAAGGGAAATGGGACCACCAGGGAAAATGCCATTTCCCTGAACTTGACTGTCCCCCCTTGATGAAGAAGAGGAGAATGGAGGCCTTTTTTGGACTATCCGAAAAATCACTACGGTCAAATGAAATTGCGGGCAGGATTCGAAATAGGAGCAGCAGAAGAATTGAATTAGAGGGATTTCTGTAACAGATAAGAGCTTGATATATAATGCTGCAGAAAATGGTTTGAACAAAAACACTGTGGCGGTGTGGGTGGGAAGTCAATCCACGAAACAATGTAACTATTTAATTTGAAGTCAATTTGTAAGAATTGGGAAATGCAATAAAAATTGTATTACGAAGAAGAGGAGGAAGGGAGGAGGGAAGCAACTGCAGGCATTAACAAGTTTGTGAACAGCTGGAAGTGTCACCAGGTAATGCGAAACCCTTTGCTTTTGATCATGTAAACACAGCCACAGATACGCCAGCCAACATCAGGAACACAAGCACAAATCCCGGCAGCTCTCAAATTATGCTAATTCAAGCAGCCTGAATCTAGAGATCAAGCAAAACCTATCAAATATTGCAAACTCAGCGTGCGAAGTTCCCATGGTCACCTATTAAATGAAACTGTCAAACAGTCGTAACGGGCACGCCCAGGGATTCAAATGAACCTGATCAAATGCTGCATCCAAAGACATGCACAGGAGCAAAAATTTGACAGGCTGGTGCTATTGTGTGGGTTCAGCAATAGAAGCAGATGTGAGAAGATGAGCTCAGGGGGAAGCAGGCTGGGTCACTGATTGAAGTGTTGGAAAGAGCCTCTGTTATTTGCCTCCCTCCCCCTCCCTCACCTCCTGTAATCATTGGCATTTATGTGAAGAAAATGCAGTAGACACAGAAGACCATCTCTATCTGCACAGATAGGATTAGGCATCCACTTTCTGTGAGTCTAGATGAAAGGTGCTGGCAAATAAATAGCCCTACATTTGTATAATGCCATATGGATGATATCAATTCGAAACATCTGGATCTAATTCATTAGTTTATGCTGTTTAACACAGTGCAATTATATGCATTTTTTTGGGATCTATTGTTCCTGTTTCCCCCCCCCCCTCGTATAAACTGAAGCAATGTCTCACGTTTGTAAGGCACAAACTGAGAAGTGGACAAGGTCATCTGGCTAAAGCTCCAAAAGCAAACAGAGAGGCCAACCTCTCTGGCACATATGTTTTCGAAAGCAAATCACAAATGCAAATGGCTAAGAATTCTGAAAAAAGCATTAACAGCCTCCTCCAACCTCGTGACTTACAGAACATTTTTACTACAGTTCCCATCAGCCGCAAGCTACATCATTCTGGGGGTCTGTAAAACTTGTAATATAAATCACAACAAAGGGCATCAGGTTGGGGAAGACTGCATGATAGCAACCTTGTGAATATGCACTGCTGTGCTGGCCTGGAGTGCGAGGTCTCATTTCAGTCCTGCTGCCATCATTACCAGTAAAGCCAGCTTACCTGGCTCTAGGATGGGCGTTTAAGGCTTCAGCAGGCAAATGTATCTTTTCTAAGGTAGCAAGAGCACTGTTGTGTGTCAGCCATCTACATCAACAACGGACAGAGCAATCTTCTTAAGTCCTTTCAAGCTGGGAGTTAGATTCTCTTAGTTCAGCATCTACCGCTAGCAGATGATGATATAAAACTGCTGGTGCTATAGAGTTTATAGGATAAAACTGCAATGAAAAATTCAATGTTCCAGAGGCTGCACTTAATGTGCAAACTGTCTGGTGGAGAAGAGGCCTCTGAAAGGCAGTTTTACAGAGACTCTGCTGAAGTTGCCTCAAATTTGCATTTACAGCAAAACAAGCATTTCATATTCTAAACAGTATAAATTGGTACCTAGATTTAACACTGGAGCACTGAAAAAGGACAGCTTAATTTTTTATAAAATCTGATCCATAAAGTAAAAAAAATTGGCAAATAACCATTTGAGAAATAGGTTTTTTACTTTGTTGTATCCAGAACAATCTTCAACATACAGCCTAAAGGCTTTACATTTCATACCTAAATGCAGAATATAATTTGGAAATGAAGAACAATTGAACAATTTGAGCTGTCTACTTCAGTTGCTATGAGTGACACGAAGTTCCATTTTATACTGTCAAAAATATGCACGTAGGGTGATTGGATTTCCCATTTGCAGTCTGGGAGGTAGAGAACATGCATCTAAAATCCCAAAATCTACCTGAACTCTCTTGAATCACATCCAGCTCTTTGCTCTTAAAGCACCTGTATGCAGTGTACCTGGTTCTCTGCCTGTAGTTAATTTTATAACTGTGAGGAAATGCCCAGTCTGCTTGCTTGCTCTCTTTGTAGACTTGCTTGCAGTGACCTTCCCTAACATTATGGTTTTTTTAATATGATGCATTTGTTCCGATATGATTTAGCCAGCATCCCTCTTCCTCAGGATTTGATCTTGCATGTCTGCTAACTACGGTAAGTGCTGCTGAAATGTGTATTCACTTTACCTTCTGTCTCACTAATTCACTGTTGAAGTGATTATGTTAGCCATTAACCACCTTTAACCTTCATTGTTTTGTTGTTAACCCTCCTCTCACACATTTTTTGCTCCCTGTGACTTAGCCAAACACACACAGAAAGCATAGTCACTGTTTACATCTTAATGTAAAATTTATGGTATTTATTAACATAACCAAAAAATGGGCATGACTTGTATTTTGTGAACGTTAAAAGATGAGCTTGATGCACCAGAGGTGAGCCTGATGCACCTATTTTTGTAATAACATTTTATTATTTATTATAAAATGATCAGTTAATTTTTCTATCACCCTGTTTGTACTGGGGCCTGAATTAATAATGCAAATTGCTTATTTTTTTCCTGGACAAAGTGTGTGTGTGGGTTGCGAAGTGTGTGCAGAATCATTAGCACACCCTACAAGCTATGCCTTGAACTATGTGAATTGGATTTTTGGGGGGATGTGTTGAGTTGTGGGGAATCATCAACACAGTGCCCTGAAATCTGTCCCATTCTAGAACTAAGTGATCTATTTGGTGGGCTGTGGGTGGCGGAAAATCCCACCCCAAGCCTGTCCCTGCCCCAGTCAGCACCCCTATAAGATTCATTTTATCTTCATCACCACCACAACCCATTTATCACCAGTTCATCTTCAAAGTCAGCGTGATTTACACTTCTGGGAAGGACTCTCCTCAAACAAAAAGCATTTTATGTATAAATCCAACTAACATTAATGACAAAGACCAGTAACTCCAGGGAGTGAAGTGGCTCAATGAGTTTTCAGTCTGATTTGAAATGTCATTAAAGACGTAATGGCTTGGGAATAGTTAAAATTTGTGAAGTGCAAATGTGTTGAATCGTAACTGGAACCAGTATCAAGCATCCCTACCACAGACAGGAAAGTCAGTCGCATTTTAGCCTTGCACACAAAAATCCCCCCTTTGGGACATGGCCAGGAAAGCCCAGCACCATGGTCATGTCAGTAGCACTTCAGTGATGAGATTTCCCATCACCAGAAAGGTTGATCTCCATTCTGTCATGAGCTGAAGCCTGGGTGAACAGGAGTAACCGAGTGTGCTTGAGTTGGACCCAGGAAATCCGGGCAGGTGCTGAGGTCCTCTAATTGGCAAAGCAAATTTGCTGAAGTACTTGATTGGCACCATGGAGGTCAGGGGTGTATGCATACAGCTGATGGGAACTAAATTCTGGTAACAGTAGCATCATATTGCCTAATCAACCCAGTCCTTTTGTTTAGTCAAAGGCACACCTTGGAAATGGGCTACTTTTGTAGCCCAGTTTTCAAGAATAAGTGACATAAAACCAACACAAGACTACATAACTGTGATCTTATACTTAAAACTTCTCCATATTTATGTTGCTTTCCTACAGTATTCGCTTTCATTTGCATTAAAGTTCCTATTCAATGTTATGTTGCTTATTCATGTATTCAATAACAGAAATGCAGGGCAACGTCTATGACCACCCAACATTTTTATGTTTTAATTTATATTCAGATTACTTCTTCTGTTCAATATTATTATAGTTTCCAAAGCACTATGCACAAAGAACAGATCAAAGCCTAGTTCCTCAAATCGCATTCAAGTAGGCATTTACACACACCATAAAATTTGGTCAATGGCAAAAGTAACATAAAAAGCACAAGAAACACTGGTAATCCTACATAGCACTGCCTGTATAGAGATATATCCTGGCTATGTATTAATGCACAAAGGCACTTAAAGCTCCACAGCAAGGCAAGTGTTTAAAGCATTTATGTAACATTAATTTTGCTATCCTCACATTAATCTTATTTGATGGAACTTTTGGTCTTTGTAGAAGTACTGAATTTCCTGTTTTTGGAATTCAAAGGGTGATGTGTGAGGAAAATAAGAATGAACTTCCTGTGTTATGAATTGGAATTAATACATGAATGTAGGCTAAGCTATCACTTTGCTAGTCTATTTATTACGTGGAACCCAGTGAATAATCCCTCTTGGATATATTGTGGTTAAGACTGATAACATATTATGAATGTAATTAATATCAGCACACAAAAGTTAATTGATGCATTTCCCTTTTTCAGTTTGAATGATTTAATTAAATTTCCATGTGCTTAAAAAGAACCATATTTATGTCTACCAAACCAGATAATTTTCATTGTATAAGCAACTTTTTTAAAAAAAATATTATTCTTCAAATGTAAAAGCTATTATTCATTGTCTGCACAGATGGTGTCTAATAGGTGCTAAAATGAATCTTTATTTCTCCTCCTCTCCTTATTTTACCTCGTTAATGAAGTCTCCAATGTCCCCAGGATGAGGAGCTGCTGATCTGACCGGATATTGAGGTTCTGCATGGATAGGTCTTTCATCAAGTCGTCTTATTCCGACAGGTTTGATGGTATCTGGTTCTATAGTGTCTGGTTGCTGGAGCTGACTTAAATCATAGTCCTGTGAAAGTAATAGGCAATCACAATGTTTTGAGAATTTAGCAAGGGAAATTCCATTCCTACAAATGAATGCATATATTGAGAATTATAAAACCAATTCAGAATGTATCTTGAATTTATCTTCATCTCACACACATATCCATTTAGAGTAAAACAGAATGCTTATTGCCTCCATAGTGTCCCTGTCTCCATTTACAATGTCATTCCAGTTGGCTGCTTTGTGCTACACCTCATCCATTTTCTACTGTGAAACAGATTCAGAAGTAGCATTCATCTGTGACTAAACAATTTGCCTAGTAAAATACCTATTTAATATATGCAGAAAGTTGCCAATATTGACTCCTCTGTAACACAAATAAAATGCTAGACATATTCATTCTGAAACACAAACAAGGACAGAACTCTGCAGATCTGGATAACATATTTGGAGAATGGCAAAGTCCTGTAGATGCTTTTGGACAACATGTTCCATCAGCTCCAACCAACACTGGTAATGGTTAGGGATGATGCAAGTTGTAATCCAACCAAAAGTTTGTGTGTTTTTTTTAAAAAAAAAATTGGGAAAGCATTCAGCCATGTGATATATCACATGCAATGCAAGGTCATAGAGTCCATGAATTACCATGTCAGCTGCTGTTTGCATAGGCTACCTTTTAGATGTAAGATGGAGAGGAACTGTCAAGATAGCTTTTCATCAACACCAAACTGGATGACATCCTGTGCGACCACAAATAATTTTCAGGCGAAAGTGCCCATCTAATATTCAGCCACCATTTTAATTAAAAATAGATGGTTCTAGAAATGCAAGGTCCTCTGAAGGGATTATTAAATATCTGGGACTGCATTCAGGAGATATTCTAGATTTCATTATTTTACCTTCTGTATGTGTCATCACAGGGTAAGGAATAGGAAAAACCAGACATATAAATCCACATCCTCATCCTGTTTATCTTTTTCACCACCAGTGGATCCAAACAAGCAAATAAGGTATTTAACAACTGCCACATCCTTCTCACACATCCTTCTCAGCTTTCAGGAGAGAAAAGGCACAACCCCCAGGCATAAGGTAGATCTTGGTAAAACATTATGACTCTTGTGCTTTCTTTTGCATAGCAGGCTGGCCCATACCACCCCACATCCCAGAAAGGATCACTGTGTCAAAAGAGACAGTGCAGAGTAAATAGGATGAGAAACATTCTGCAATGTATTAACTAAGAATTTACAAATGGTTGTTGAAGTCAAATCTCTTCTCCTAGTTTAATTAATATATACTATTCCCTGCTTGTTGTGATAAAAGTAACCGGAGCTATAAACGTAGCAGGTGAAAACATTTTGGTGAAAGCTCTGGCAGAGGTTGAGGTCCTTTTGAACTGAAACTATGGTAAGCTGATTTTCCAAGAAGGGAGTCATTCTGAGTGACCAGCTTTCATAATGGCCTAGACAACCTGGGATAGGTAACCTGATGCCCTCCAGATGTTATGAACTACAACTCACATCAGCCTCAGCCAAGCATGGCCAATGGTCAGGAATGATGGCAGCCCAGAATGATAGAGGGCACCAGGTTACATACCTCTGGTGTAAACAGTGTCAGTGTTGAGCAGGCATGGGCAAACTCCAGCCCTCCAGATGTTTGGGAGTAAAACTCCCATCATCCCTAGCTAAGAGGACCAGTGGTCAGGGATGATGGGAACTGTAGTCCCAAACATCTGGAGGGCCGGAGTTTGCCTATGCCTGTTTTAGAGCCACAGAAAGGAAGGGAGTATTGGTACTCCCAAGTTGGTGTTGGGATTATGCCTGAAAGACTCTCATGTGGCTCTCAAGAAGACAGAATACATACTCAATGGCTCAAAATAATGAATCCATCTAGGTGTACTTTGCAGAATGTATTGAATGGAGGTGGTTCCTGCAGTGCTAACTCTGATTACCCTGAGATCAGCTGTCCCTGTGAAAAACTGCTTAATGCTTCTGACAAGTGAGCACAGTTGCAGACACTCCTTTGCCTCTCTAAATAAGGTGACAACCTGTGCATGGAGAGCCCTGCTTGCACACTGTGAAGTAGGATGGCAATAATATTTTGTGCCCCAATATAAACCATGGAGGTGGCATGCAGGGCCTGGGCCAGAGCTCTTAGAAGCTGAGAGCAATTGTAGAGAATGATACTTTCTCCCTAGCAGAAAATGAAGGAACGAGACCCAAGTCATCCCATGTCTTGAATTTTGACCTGTGCTGTTTTTGTACTGCTGAATTCTCTTCCCTTTAGCTTTTAGGTGCCTTGCTGGTCCTTTTGATAACTCAAAAGCCAAATGGTCAGTCTCTCTCTTTCTGCCCAAGGCTGGTAACATGTATGACCCTGGCTTCCCAGCAGCATCAAGGCCTTTTCTCCAAGAGGGAAGCCTGTGTCATCCACAATGGCCTCTGTGGGCCTTTTGTGTGAAAACCCTGGCAGATCAGATATCTTTCAGCACTATGCTTCTTGCCAAGGCAGATGGCATAGACCAGGGGTCAGCAGGGGGCCAGTCCACTGTCTCTCAGACCTTGTGGGAGGCCAGACTATATTTTGGGGAAAAAAGAGAAAAAGAAAGAATTCCTATGCCCCACAAATAGCCCAGAGATGCATTTTAAATAAAAGCACCCATTCTACTCATGTAAAAACATGCTGATTCCTGGACTGTCTGAGGGCTGGATTTAGAAGGTGATTGGGCTGGATCCGGCCCACGGGCCTTAGTTTGCCTACCCATGCCTTTGGTGGATGAAACTTTCTTTCTAGACTACTGGCACTTCCTGAAAGTAACCACTGCACCACATATATAGTGAATGTTTGCGTGTGGTGTTTTTTAATGCTGTAATATGTAGTGTCTTTAGCAAAGCTTCTTGTCAGGCCTGACACTTTTGAGGAGATGCACCAGCTGAAATTCATACTGATAAAATTATTAAAATTCATCTACTCATAGGTACAGGGTCACATAGTGAAAAGTTAAACAAAGATAATTAAAAATATTTCTGTGTAGTATACTGTTATACATTCCACACAGAACTTTTTCTTTACTCTTAAGGATTTTGTTGCAATGCTCAGAAAACAAAAAGAAATCACATTTCTAAAACTGCATATAGCCAATTATTTTACCCTAAAAAATATCTGTTGTGGGCTAAATGTTTTGAGAACTGAAGCGTGAACCTTAATGAACAGCTTTCAGTAATTAAAATACTCACTCTTCGTCTCTGCTTTTATGTTACTGCACAAGCTCCGTTAAGTTTTTCCCCTTTTTATATTTTACACTAATACTTCTCCAAAAGAACTATTCAGATTTAATCTTAAGGGCAAATATGATCTGTAGATATTAAAACATCCAATGGTCTCTGATAGGATATAGATTTCAACGCTGTGTTCTTCACTCCAAAGTGAACTGTTCCATTATCTAAGGCTGCTACACTTAGCCTAGTATAAAGCAAAACTGAACACTTTTCAACCCAGAACCTGACCCATAACATTGATGGGATCATGGACCAAACACCATGAGTTTATAAGTCCTTTGGTCTCTATTATTTGCTACAGATGTATCATTATTTGCAGTGGAAGAGAATGAGAGAAGGAAAAGCTGGCTTCCTCCCACTGCTATGACTCATTTTCAGATTTGTCATTCAGCACACACATTATACTAAGTGCTGGTTGAAGCCTCAATTTAAAGGCAAAAAGCATCGTTTCTCCTAGTGACCATCTTCCCATGTGGTTTTCATGGCTCTGTACCATCTCTGAAAACAAGCACCTTTGCCTGTGATTATGCTAGTGAAGGATAGGAGGTGAAGTGAGCTTATAATAATAATAATAATAATAATAATTTATTATTTATACCCCGCCCATCTGGCTGGGCCTCCCCAGCCACTCTGGGCGGCTTCCATAAAAACCAAAAATACAGTAAAATGTCACACGTTAAAAACTTCCCTGAACAGGGCTGCCTTAAGATGTCTCCTGAATGTCAGATAGTTGTTTATCGCTTTGACATCTGCTGGAAGGGCGTTCCACAGGGCGGGCGCCACTACCGAGAAGGCCCTCTGCCTGGTTCCCTGTAGCTTTGCTTCTCGCAGTGAGGGAACCGCCAGAAGGCCCTCGGCGCTGGACCTCAGCGTCCGGGCAGACTGATGGGGGTGGAGACGCTCCTTCAGGTATACTGGACCGAGGCCGTTTAGGGCTTTAAAGGTCAGCACCAACACTTTGAATTGTGCTCGGAAACGTACTGGGAGCCAATGCAGGTCTTTCAAGACCGGTGTTATATGGTCTCGGCGGCCGCTCCCAGTCACCAGTCTAGCTGCCGCATTCTGGATTAGTTGTAGTTTCCGCGTCACCTTCAAAGGTAGCCCCACGTAGAGCGCATTGCAGTAGTCCAAGCGGGAGATAACCAGAGCATGCACCACTCTGGCGAGACAGTCCGCAGGCAGATAGGGTCTCAGCCTACGTACCAGATGGAGCTGGTAAACAGCTGCCCTGGACACAGATTTGACCTGTGCCTCCATGGACAGCTGTGAGTCCAAAATGACTCCCAGGCTGCGCACCTGGTCCTTCAGGGGCACAGTTACCCCATTCAGGACCAGGGAATCCTCCACACCTGCCCGCCTCCTGTCCCCCAAAAACAGTACTTCTGTCTTGTCAGGATTCAACCTCAATCTGTTAGCCGCCATCCATCCTCCAACCGCCTCCAGACACTCACACAGGACCTTCACCGCCTTCACTGGTTCTGATTTAAAAGAGAGGTAGAGCTGGGTGTCATCCGCATACTGATGAACACCCAGCCCAAACCTCCTGATGATCTCTCCCAGCGGCTTCATATAGATGTTAAAAAGCATGGGGGAGAGGACAGAACCCTGAGGCACCCCACAAGTGAGGGCCCAAGGGTCTGAACACTCATCCCCCACCACCACTTTCTGAACACGGCCCAGGAGGAAGGAGCGGAACCACTGTATAACAGTGCCCCCAGCTCCCAGCCCCTCAAGACGGTCCAGAAGGATGCTATGGTCGATGGTATCAAACGCCGCTGAGAGATCCAGCAGAACTAGGAAACAGCTCTCACCTTTGTCCCTAGCCCGCCGGAGATCATCAACCAGTGCGACCAAGGCAGTTTCAGTCCCATGATGAGGCCTGAATCCCGACTGGAAGGGATCCAAATGGTCCGCTTCTTCCAGGCGTGCCTGGAGTTGTTCAGCAACCACTCGCTCAATCACCTTGCCCAGGAATGGAATATTTGAGACTGGGCGATAGTTGGCCATCGTGGCCGCATCTAAAGATGGTTTTTTAAGAAGCGGTTTAATAACCGCCTCTTTCAGCGGGTCTGGGAAGGCTCCCTCACGGAGGGAAGCATTCACCACCCCACGAAGCCCATCGCCCAGTCCTTCCCGGCTAGCTTTTATAAGCCAGGATGGGCAAGGATCCAGGAGACAGGTGGTTGGTTTCACTCGTCCAAGCAGCCTGTCCACATCCTCGGAGGTAACAGATTGAAATTGATCCCACTCAACTTGACTAGACAGAACTCTAGCACTCTCCCGCCCCGGCCCTGCTCCCACGGTGGAGTCTACTTCTTCCCGAATCTGGGCGATTTTATCTGCAAAAAACTTTGCAAAATCATTGCAGGAGAACATGTGGCCCGTACTGGGCCCCGATGTTGCAGGTGGTTCCGCTAAATTATCCCCATTTAGTACTCCCAAGTGTTCTGCAGCCAACTTTAATTGTTATTTAATGATTATGTCTGCCTCCAGAAGGATCAAATGGAAGTTGGGGAAAGCTCATGGAAGCAATCAATAACCCTGCCTTCTCCTTACAAAGGAAAGAATTAGCCTCTTTTGATGCTCTGGGCTGCTGCTTCCAAACACATAGAAATGTGTAAAATGTGATGTTCTGTCTTGCATCTGGAATGAATCTGAAATAAGTTGAAAACCCCGGTTTTGGATAGTGGGCAAGTACTGGGAAGAAATGTCAATATTTGGGTCCAGAACAAATCTTGTTGCTGGTCTCAGTATATGCACACAAAGACTTTTCTGGATTATTTCCAAGACTTTCTATATCCCCCAACCCATCCCAGTTTCCAGCTGTTTTCTCATTGTTGGTCTCATTGTGCTATTAGTAACTAGGAGCCCATTTCTCACCTGGTCTTCTTCTCCACCACCTTCTTCATCATACTTCAGGATATTGTCTCTTACATCATCTTCAGGGTCAATGAGCAGTTGTTTGGCCTGACGTTCCTTATCACGACGTTTCATCCAAACAACAAACAGCAGAACCAGAACTATAGAAGAGCAAAAGCGGATATTAGCTCATTTTCAGATTACTACTGTTTTAAAAACACATGGGGACCCTGTGGTCCTTCCCAACTTCATTCATCCCTGATTATTGGTCATGAGGCTGATGGGAGCTGGAGTACAGTAACATCTGGAGGGCCAAAGGTTCTCAATCTGTTTTAGAAAGTGCATGAAATTAGTACATTCAATACTAATGGCTGATTTGCATTTTAAAGATCTCAAGCAGGGTAAGGAGAAGAAAACTACTGGATGCACATGTCTTTGTAAAGTCTAAATGGTCAAATGCAAATCTGACATATACTGTATGTTGGTGACTTGTGAAAGTCAGTTGATTGTTCACGACACTCAACTAGTGTGATGTATCAGCAGAGTATGAGGAGCCCCAGCAAAGTCTTCAGCGATTTCCTAATCCCAGCAGAATAGCTTCTTCCAGAGTCTCTGGTTAAGGGACCAACTTCTCTCCCACCCACATCAAAGCAGCACAGGGTTTATTGTGTCCAGCCACAAGACAAAGCTAAACACTACTATCTACGATATACAGTCCTTCTGGTCTTTGAAGTAAAGATACATATGTACAGAGAGATGTACTAACGCTATCGCCATGGTAGCTATATAGACTCCAGTTAATTCTGAATCTGATCCCTTGTGAAGATAACTTTCCAAAAAGAGGCCATGAACTGAAGCTCTGCCATGGAATGATCAACTGCTCACCATTTCCAAATGCAAAGAAATCACCTTATAGTTGTGATGAAAGCAGTTCAGAAACTACAATGAGTGTAGAAACGAAGCAAACTAGATAACCCATGTGATGGCAGAGTAAAACAAAATATTCCATTAAGGGATTACTAGCTTCAGCATGTCACAAGACCCAAGCCGGCTTTCTGATTATAATCTGAGGCCTTTCTTTGCGTGCCTTGTCCCTGAGAAGTCTGGAGGGTGGCAACATGAAAACAGGCATTTTCTGCAGCTCCCTGTTTGTGGAATGTTCTCCTCAGGGAGGCTTGCTTGGCCCCTTCGTTACAGATCTTTAAGCGCCCAGGCCTTTGGCTAATTAAATAGTCCATGGCCTTTTAAACTGGGGGGAGGGGGGTAATTGTTTTCATTTGTTATCACAGTGTGTATTTTTGTGTTTTTATATTGTGAACCGCCCTGTGAGCCTCAAATGAAGGGTCCTATAGAAATTTAATCAATAATAATAATAATAATAATAATAATAATAATAATAATAATAGTTCTCGACGGACCATTAGTAGACCACCTGCAGACACACAAATCTATAGCCTATCCTTTGGAAAGACCGTATCAGTTGAAACATGTATCTTTGCATCTTACTTTACGAGGCACTACATATCACTGGTCACATGGCCCCAAGACTTACCGAGTAGTATGATGATGCAGAGGAGAATTGCAATGATGGCCCCTGTGCCCAGCCCTGCACCTACAATCCTGTCGGCATCAGTGCAGTCTCCATTTAAATCACACTGGCAAACTTTCACCTTCAAAATAGACGTGCTGGACTTGGGAGGATTCCCAGAATCTGTTATTATTATTGGAACGTCATAGATGCCAGCCTCAAGGTACTTGATCCTCAAAGCCAGTTGGGCTCGGTCACCTGAACAAGAAAACAAACTATGTAAATATGCTTTATGTGGGCATGAAATGACTGGAGAAATGTCTGTTCTAGGACCTCTTTCAGAACTGTATCTGAAGTTATTTTTAAGTGCACTTCTACCTAAACGTAGGTAGTGGCCCTCAGTTTTCCACTAAGTTATAGTCATGTAAGAAAACCAGAGTATGTGGATTCTAACCTTTTAAGTCAGTCTCTCTGATGCCACAAACAGAATTAGGGAGCAATCCTAAGTATGGGGAACCAGTGTTAAACTGGCATAATAAACACCAGTTCCAAACTCTGCTCACAATCTGGGCTACTGCTGGCTAAGCCAGCCTAAGCCAGGTAGAAGGAAAAGAAACCTTTAAAAGAGAGTTTGACTTACACCACCCTTTTCGTTTGAATTAAATTACACTGGGTTGCCAGGTCACATGCCCAATCAGATGGGGAACTGGCTACTGAACATAACCCCCAAAAGATGCAAATATTCATTTTTCAAAAAACCAATGCACATTACCACTAATACGAATAATGGTCCAGTTATTCCTAACACTGGAAGGATGATGTGGCAGTTCAAAGGCAAAGGGTCCGGCATTTGGATCAATGTCATCGTCTATGGCTGTGATGTTTGTTGCATTGGGTTGCAGCGTTTGACAAGTTGTGGCTTCTTGAGGATCCACTCGGGGAGCATTATCATTGATGTCGAGGAGATAGATTTGAAGTGTGCCAGTCCCACTCATTGGAGGGATTCCTTACAGAACAAGGAAAAGTAACATTAGCCTGCTTTCTACTAAAAAGGGGTTACATTAAAAAGGAGGTTACATTATTTATTGCACATATACAAACACATGAATTATGAGTGCGCATGATAATATTAATTATATAGATTTGTTGCAAAGCATAACTTTGCTCTGCAAAATTAGGGTTGTGTTGAAACTAAGAAAGGGCATGGGAGCTCTTTGCAGAAGATTTTCACCTCACTGCAAAAAATATTTTGTGGAATCATAGAATCGTCGAGTTGGAAGTGACCCTGAGGATCATCTAGTCCAACGCCCTGCAATGGAGGAATATTCAGCTGCCCAACACAGGGACTGAACCTGCAACCTTGGTGTTATCAGCACCACACTCTAGCCAACTGAGCTATCCAGGCTTCCAACATCGACAATTTTTCCAGAGTGGGAGCAAACAAGTGTGCTAATTCAGAATGAAGGCAAGTGAGCACAAAAATAAAATGGTAGCTTGGTATCTCTTATAATGGGATAAAAAGCAGCTGGCTGACACTGCAAAAACAAGAAAAGCAACACCTGCCTATGAACAGGAAATGGCAAGCAAGCAGTTCAGACTGCTGCTGGATGGGCCACACTATTAGGTTGCAATTGTGAGGTCCTATGCGGCATGGGAAGGTAAGGAGACATCTAAAGTGTGGGGAGAATGATTGGAGAAAGAGGCTTTAGGTGGCTGTTGGCAAATCAAAATAAAGAGCAAGTATCAACAAAGGTGGACAACCATTTTGCCCGCAAGGGCCATATGTGGAGGTCAACAGGTGGTTGGGGGATGTGTTGATGGAACTGGCTGTAGGTGTGGCTTGTTTTACACACACACACACACACACACACACACACACACACACACACACACACAGTCTTTACCTCTCCCTTCCCTCTCCATCTTAAAAAGTCCTGCAGCATGTTCCTATGCTGCCTCTCTCACCTTTATGCACTTTTCCAAACTGAGATAGGCACCATAGGTGCAAGGGAGGATGAGCCTTGGAAACATACTTAGAGCTGAAGCTGTTGCAAATGTTAGTCTATGGAGTTCTGCACACTGAGGATCTGCAGTTAAGGGTGAGGAAGGTGGCCAAGGGATATGCAGGGGGACAGGGAGGCCCAGAAGGCTGCAGGTTGTTTGCAACTGATCTATTTAACACCTGTACAGAAAGAGTCTTTTGTGTACTACACTCTATTACGATGCTATACTTTAGTGCATATTTATATCAATATTTTAGTGTGCCCCCCCTCTGGTGAAAAAAATGGTACTAGAACAAGCAAACAAACCTTTGACATTAGGTACATACCATTGTCTGAGGCAAGGAAAGTAGCATTATACATGTTGTTTTTCACATGTGGTGACTCTCTGTCCAGAACACCAATTGTTGTTACCTGACCATTAATGGAATCAATCTTTAGCCAATTAGCAGGATCTGAGAGTTTTGAGTACCTGCAGAAATTTAACAAAAACACACACCACATTGATTTCCAATGTGCTTTATAAAATGAAGAAGAGAAAAGAAGGGCTCGTCTCAAGACGATGTGGTTGTTAAGGATTTATACAGATTCTGCTGATCAAGAGTCTGCCCTTTTTTTGCATTCTTAGGTATACACACTGGGTGAATGCTGTATACTATTTAAAAGATTTGCCTTGAAAGCATTATATAACTATTTTACATAAATGTTACATCACTGGCTATCTCTGATGAATTATTAAACTACATTATTGTTTTGCAAACGCAAACCCACTGAATTTTGATATAAATACCAGCTGCTTGGGACTGGGTCAAGGGTTAGTGGGGCTCCAATCCACAAAGTTTTTAAAAGCCCTCATTTACAGATAACCTTTCTGCTCCACTGAAACACATTCAACCTAGACTGAACCCAACTGAAAGACAGTGTGATGTTTCGAGCAGCGCTAATGCTTCAAGCAGGTTCCTGGCAAGGAAAGGTGAAACTATAATATGGAAGGAGGGAAAGGTGACAAACAAACAAAATTAGAGAAAGATGGTCTAATGGAAGAGAAGTACCTAGCTCTTAATGTGCTTCTTTGTAATCATGGCAACTTTCTCAAATGGTATGCAAGTTTTCCCTATACAGGGGAACACGTGCAAACACATATCCAATCTTATCCCATGGTTCACATATCAGTCTGATCTGATAAACCACTGTGTGGCTGCTACCAGTATGTTCAATTGGGTGCAAGAATACCAACACCAATATACAAGGTAACAGAGCAGATGCTGGCCCTGTTGCCTACCCTCTAAGCCTTGCAAAAGAACAGGCATGTCACGCTAGGGCTACTTCACCAGTAGGGGAACCAGAAGGCAACATTTTCTCCGACCCTGTTGCACAATTTCTTATGAAGCATGCTAAGCGTTCAGCTGCACAGACTAAGCAGCTGTTGGAAATGGCTGGAGATAATGAGGACATTCATGTGTCTGTCCTAGAATTCCAACTCAGCTGGCTGTTAGGTATTTAAGCAGAAGGCAGCCTAATTAGCATGACGGCTAACCTGTTTAAAGTTAATCCATTTTGAGGCTTGCTATGCTATCAAGGCCCAAGATGACACGGGGGGCATGCAGTGAGCCAGTGGAGAGAACAGGCTTCAGAGTACTGAAAGTACCGAGCCTTGCTATTTCCAGCCCCCCACATTTTCTGCAATTCTACCCAGGGTTTGTGCAGCTAGGCACACTGGACTAAATGCAATGGGGCGAGCGTTGCCTTTAAACTGCCTGGTTCTGGCAGTGCTACAAGGCTCATGCATAGAGATTTTGATGTATAAGGTTCTCATGTACAGAGATTTATAAAGGTATAAGGCCGTTGCAGGCCCTACTGTACCTTAGTGTAGTCTGCTGCATGTAACGATCAGGGTCCTGAGCAGTGAAGGACGTTAAGACCTTGCCAGCAAGTAGCCCTTCCTCCTGACGCACGAGCTTTGTGACTGGGACAAAAATCGGGCTCTCATTCACATCAATAACTGTAATGGATACAGTCGCCGTTGATTGAGGAGGATGCTGAATTCCTTTTGCCAAAGGCACTTGGTTTTCTGCAGCTACTGTCAGTACAAACATCCTATTGGTCTCGAAATCAATAGGCTGGCAAAAGCAAAATGAGAACTATGTTAGTGATTGCATTTGTCATGGGGCTGCAGAATTTTTCAACATTTTAAGCAGACAGTTTATCAGACATGTTGGGGGGTGAAAACATTTATTTATGGCCTACAAGGAAAATATTACTTGCAGCTTCTTAAAGTAATTTCTGTCTTTAGGGAATTGTAACTGAAAACACAGGGGCCATGAGCACTGGTTTCAAACTTGCTCCTGAAAATTAAACCGTCTCTTCCATTGTGTTGTGTCCTCTTTCAGGGCAGCACTTCTCGGGGGAGGGGGTCTTGCCCTTAGATCTGCACTGATTTTGATGGATCCTGGGTATTAAATATTCTGCGTTGTCTGGGGGTATAACAAATTATCATTAATATTTGCCTTTTTTCGGACAATGGGATTTGCAAAATGAAACTTTAAAAGCAACCTAAAATATACCTAAAACAAACTTAACTACTTCAGAATCCTGTAAGTTTCTTTTAGATTATAACTGCATTATGGCACCTTGGGCTAAAGGACAGCTGAATATATTTTCTCCCTACACAGCTTATGCTGCTGAAATCAAGGCATGGAAATTTTTCATGGAAACTGGCAAAGGATTGCTTACTACAATACATCTCCATCAGGAATCATTAAACTGGATTAGAGCTAATAAGGGCTTAGCACTTCTCTTGGGAGATTCCACAACATTTAATTTATTTACCTAGTTTTACCCTTTTTTTTGCCTCTATTCTGACAGTTTTAAAATAAAGAATTTAATTTGAAACAAACTGAGCTGCTGCAAGCAGATTATACTCTGGAGGCTTTAATTTGCTTCTCTTTGGTTTGATTTCAGTGTCTCTGTTCTGTTTTCCATTTCAGAGCATTCTAGTTTGGAACTGCGAGTACATCATTTGCACACGAATACAAAACACATAATCATGTGCTTCTTATTGGCAGAACCTGATACAATTGGTACCCTTGGAAATGTGCAGCTACAGAGTCTAGAAACATGTGGAACAATGGCTGTGGCTCTCTTAGAGCATAATTCACATTCCACTAAAAAAAAAAGTATTCAATTTTCATGGTTCAAAAATGTATATTCTATTGAAAATCATAAGGATGCCTATAATATCCTACTTATTTGTAATTTTCAATGCTTGAATGCTGGCATGAGCCATAAGAGTCCATGTTGAGATGCTAATTTAGGTGTATGAAAATACAGAAGGTCAGAGGACTATTCCCACTATCATACACCGACATGTGTAGATGATATCAACAGCAGCAGCAACAACAGCAACAGCAACAGCAGCGCACGCACACACACACACACACACACACACACACACACACACACACACAAGCAGTTGTGGAGTTGTGTTTTGCCTGCTGCTTTTTAACACCTGAGCATGTACAAATGCAAATGTAGCATTTAAATACTGGGTTGTAGCCTTTTAACCATTGGTTTTCAGAGGTTCCAACTACACATGATAGTGGTAGACTGGCTTGTTAAATTGGTGAGTCTAATTTTAAGAGCAAAATCAGCTCTCGGGTGGAGAGGGCTGTTGGTTTTCCTCTCCAATCTCTGTCATCCAGACTCCATCCCTTCAATCACACTCTGCTAGTGGAAGGAAACACTAGTAGGGCCAAAAAGAAAGAAAGAAAGAAAGAAAGAAAGAAAGAAAGAAAGAAAGAAAGAAAGAAAGAAAGAAACCCTGGGGAGAAGGACTGTGGTGCATTCCTCTCACTAAAGCATCAATTTTGCTCTTTAACTCTCACCGGGACAGACTTGGATTGAAACAAGCGCGCACACACGTTGTTTGATCTTAAGCAGCATACCTTTGCATGCAATTAACTTCAAGCAAGTGCAAAATCTGAGTCCCAGAATCATAAATGTTTACAAAGGACCAGAAACACATCAATCCTATACTTCTGTTCAAAATCAAGGCCCTATTACACCAGCCTCTTAGAAGTGAAACTTTATAATCCAATTAATAATTGCTTGATAGTACACAGCAAGAGAGGACAGGAGTGCCTGGCATGCTCTGGTCCATAGAGTCATGAAGAGTCGGACATGACTAAACAACTAAACAACAACAATAACAACACAACAAGAGCAAAGTAGGAGCGGCTCACATAACCTACTGTTGCTTGGTCTATATGTCCATGATATATCAGTTAGACTTCTTTAATGCAAGAAGTAATACTAAAAGACCTTATTCATTTGGAGATAGTAATATATGCTATTGGAAATAGTTCGGGTATATACATTTTAAAGTTTAATTTAACTCAGCCTGAACATTCCATTTAGCAACAGTGCAGTTGTTAAATTTCAAAAACTACTCTAACTGATATATAGGTCTGCCATGAGATCATTTAATCTACTTTCTGCCCTTTGAGGCTGTGTAATGAAATCCACCATCTACAAAACTTTCTGAGCTGGGGGGGTGGAGACTGGTGGAGCTTAAAAAGTTTTGGTCTCCTGCAAATAAAAATGGATAACATGCTCCTTTGAACAGTCTAGTTCGGTTCTTAAAAAAATTATAAGCTAGAATGACACAATGCGTATACCTAGGGAAGCTTCCAGAAGATGAATGCCACCCTCACCAGAGACAGGATATACATATATTTTAATATCTACTCCTAATCTGCCTTTTGGGTTTAACAGCCGGAGCTGTTTAATACTCAGCTCTCTGCCATTTATCTGCATCTGCTTAATTTGGTCGATGGCATAACTTACCTTCACAACAGTTACCAACCCATCATTGCTGTTTGGATCAGTGTTGATAGTAAACCGGCCTGTGGGATCGCCACCAGTCATTCGGTACATGGCATTCCAAGCAGGAGTGTGTGGCTGATCCTTATCAGTCACCGTTAGATTAGCTACTGTAACATCCACTCTGTTTTCAGGGACTTCACCATAGAACTGCAATCGTAAGGCACACAGAATGACATGTATGTCACAGGGGCATCATGCAATCTTTTCCACACTGCTGCTACTCAGCAAGACTGAGGGTCCCCAGTTTCCAACTTAATTCACTCTGGTTCAAACAGTTTTCAGTTTGTATGGGTAATTGGGGTCAGCCCTTCTGTACAGGGGAACAACCCAACAGACAGCTTCTATCAAGTGGCAATGTGAACATATCATTCTCATATATAAATAGGGGTGGGGGAGAGAGAGAGAGAGAAGGTGGGGGGAGGTTTTGCTTTACAGTTAAATGCTGTGCTTTGGGCTGCATTTACTATGTAGCTATGGCCTTAGTTAAACCACTGAAATCCACTGGGCGACCCAATGTCACAAACATATTAAATCCATTTGGCTGAATCAGCAAGAATCTTTCTTAAGTAAAGGCTATTCGTACACTTCATCCCCTTTATCACAGACTTACAATCATGGCAGTGAACTCTGGAGGATTGTCATTGACATCTGTCACCGTGATGACAGCAGTTGCTGTGTTTGAAAGACCATATGTTGGATTTCCTTCCATGTCTGTAGCTTGAATTATTAATGTATACTGTTGTACTTTCTAAAAAACACAAAATGACACCACCAGGAGTTACAGACAGAGCTAACACTCTGAGAGGACAGCAGGTGTTCAATAAATTGTGCTTTGCTATGCAACGAGCTTATCACGCTGCTCATTCTGGTTAACATCACTTGAACTGAGGGTTGCTGGATTTCCAACAACGGATTGCATCTAACCACATTCAGCTCCATGAATTTTTGTTTTGGGTGATTTATAACTGCAACAAACCACAGTCTTCTTGACTAGCAAGCAATCACCACCCTGTCCCTGTTTGGGAACACAAAGTTTTGATTCTGGATTAACATTTAAAAAATACAAATGCTGTGTAGCAAATTCAAACCTAATCAGGGATGGGCACTTTTTAAAAAAAGGTTCATGAGTGCTGAGGCTGGGAGGGCACATTCTTGGGCAAATGATTCAAACTGCCAAGGCTTTGTTGTGGGGGAACTTGAGGGTAATGTAGCGGCAACTTCTCAGCATCACTATGGAAACCAGCAGAGGCAGGGCTAACAGAAACAAGTTACTGGAAGAGAAACCCAAATCCAAATTATTTCCACAAACATTCAACATTAGGAACTAGGTAGTCCTTCTTCTTCGACAGCACCACCAGCTTCAATTGTTTTTTGTTTTGTTAAAAACAGCCTTTGGTATTAAGAATGCTTATTCTTACATTATTGTTGGGATTAAGCCAGGGCCTTGGGCTCACCCTTACCCTGAAGCTAGAAGTCTCTCTGTTTAGGGATTATACTTTTTGTTTCTTAATATATTTTTAAAAATCATTTTTTATAGTATTTCCTTGAGAGACTCTGATAATTCATTTGGTTTTTGCTGATACTGTATACTGTTAAATGTAAATACACATTACTTCCCCCACTATTTCTGATTTGGAATTCAGCATTTTAATGCTTTTCAGATTGGTGGAGTGATATTATTGCAGAGTTCACTTCATCTTCCAAGCAGAAAACTGGTAAACGATAAAGGAATTTTGTTATTACTCTGAACTGTTACTGTCTTGAGTGCTTTACTGATGGAGCAAAATAGACTTTTGTGAAAATGAATGTATTTAGAAAAAATAAATGTCTTTCATTGAAAATGAATTTTTCTCTCTACTCCCTGCACCAAAAACCTTTTAAATGTTATTTCTTGGTAGAATCAAGTTGATATTTTCATTTGTCAGCATGATAATAAAACAACAAACTTTTTCCCTGCCCTAAAGAGAGGCATGCATTAGCAAGGGTTGCCAAGTTACTTCAAAACTTCCCTTTGCTTCCAAGTCTTAGGTTGCTTATTCTATGAAGTGTCCATTCTCTAGGCATGCTTGAAAGCACATTTACCTTCCAAGCAAAAATAAAGACAGAATAAAACGGAACAGGATTTAATGTATACAGAATTTTAGAAGCTGCTATAAAAAGTAATAAACCATAACGAGAAAAAGAATGTGATAAATATCTGCAGTTTTGCCTTTCAAGGCCGTTCATTTCTGGCAGACCTAAATGGGTGCAAGCTAGGCTGGACTGTGGCTCAATAAGGTTTGGCTTGCATGTTTTTCACAAGCACACAGAACGTTGTGCACAGGATCCAGCCCACACCTAAATCCTGAACCGAGTTGGATGGCCCCGATTCAGAGCTATGGATTGCTGTGAGTCACTGGATTAGCACAGGACAATCTGTAGCATCAGGCTGGAAGGAGACGCCGGCAGGGAAAACCGCAGGGAAAGAGCAGCGTTTTTCCAGAAAATAGGCACAACTCTCTTTTCTGCCTGACAGCCTGCATCTTGTTGCTTTGCAAGAGACTTTCCTGGAAAGCCACTTGCAAAGCAGCACTGCACAGGATCAGCTGTATACTAGCTGATGCGCGAGTGGATTAGATCCTGCACAATGCTAGCACTTTGCTAGTACTTTCCTTTGTGTGCAGGGAAACCGCTTGTGAAGGAGCAACTGCTAGCACCGCATAGGCTCAGATCTCTCTGCTTAACAGCTGTTAAGTGGGACCATCTGATCCTGTTTAGTGCCAATGCACCAATGCACTGGCCCTTGATTCTGCCGCTGCCAGGAAAACTGTTGTTGTTAAAGGAGGAAAATACAAGACACGTTTCATCAATTCAACACAGTTGACATCAGGACTGTCTTCACCTGCATGACAATGAACTAAGCCACACACTGAAGAGAAGGCAAAACTTCTGTAGGCTTCTTTACTAGGTGGCCTTGCACTCAACCTGGCTATTACGTGGGGTACGTAAAGTTGTACCAATCCTTCAACTCGGTTGCACATCAGTGGTTTCCAAACTCCCCCCCCCATGAACCACTTAAAATTGCTGAGTGTTTTGTGGAGCACTGAACCATTTTTCTGCCGGTTGCAGCAACTGTAATGTGCTGAGCCAGATGCTCTATGACAGTTAGTTGTATTTTCATTGCTTCTCTTATTTCTTATATTTTATTTTATTGCATTAAATTCAACAGAATTCAAATTGCAATACAATACAATAAAATGTAAGCAAGAGAAATAAAATTAAAAATCAATATGGGTATTTACTGAGGGCATGCCATGGATCACCTAAATGAAGCTCATGGAGGACTTTTAGATCACGGTTTGGAAATCCCTGCTCTAGGAGATTGACAATACAGCCTCAAATGGTTGCAACCAATGTTAGTCCTACGCAGTGTAGACCCACTGAAATGAATGAATATGATGAACATCGGCCCATTAATTTCACTGGGTCTACTCTGAGTAAAACTTAGTAGTATATAATGCAATCTTTGTTCCTGTATTATGTTGTTTACTAGCTACACTGGGGCAGTTTTGGTTGATGGTTTCTATAGCACTTCTTTCTCAGGTCACAATCAAACAAAATCTTACGAGTTGCAGATGCTTAGAAATAAATGCAATGAACACTTCTTTAAATGTAGGGATTGCAGCAACATGTATGGTGCTATTATTACCAACCTCCTCCCTACAAAGAATAAAACCAGCTTCAAAAGACTCTTGCGTTTAGCTTCAAAGTCAAATGTTTATTGTTGACAACTGAAAGATCCTTCAGAGGTATATTAACTCCCATGTTGTGCCAAGGTATTAAAATTAAGGCAGAATTCTGGTACAGGATAATATTCTTTCATGAATAAAATTAAGAAGTGAGCAAACAAACCAATTAAGTAAATTTAGTAATAATAAACTGTGTTCCAATTTAATAACTCAAAATGAGGCTAATAAAATGCGGGAAGAAATTAGCACTTCCATCATTTCTCTAGGAGCTTTCAAGACAGAAATCCCAATGCTGGGAATGTGTGGAGCACCACAGTAGCCTTAACTCCAGCAAGCTAGACGTTAATCATAACTTTGCAAAAATCACACACATTAAGTTTCTACATGGGCATATAATATTGGTAGCCATATATATGATGAGGCAATACGGTTAAACATTTGTAACACAAGACCCATCTTACCTCTCTGTCAAGGCCAGCAGCAACTGTGATAATGTCGCCGGTTTCATTGTTAATTGTAAACATGCTTGGGGAGGGTGTGCTTGGTGCTTGTGACAAGATTCGGTATCTCAGCATTCCATTCAACTGATTCGGGTCATCAGCATCAATAGCCGTGACCGTCATTACATAGGTTCCTAACGAAAGAACAAATCGTCTTCAAGGTTAAATAAACAGATTACACATGGTCACCCAAAAGCTACTAACTTGGGTCTAAACATTTACTTCCTCTGACAAAACATTTCACATTCCTTCTCTTATTCAAACCACACACTTTCCCCCAAGGCTCGTGATTAATAAAGGACAAATGAGATAGAATCACATGTGCTTATTCAATACCCTAGTTCACTTGTTGCAGATTATCATCTCCCAGCAGTCAGGTTCTCCACAATTTTAAATGAAGATGCGGACATTTACTGTAAATAACTATTTCCCTGACTCAGCTCAAATGAATAGCATTGTGCATAAGCTAGTGTTTTTAATTTCCAGTGTGGGATAAATGTTGATTTTGCAGAAAGTTAACGCTTGTCGGCTCAGTATACATGTCTGAACAAAGAAAGGGCATTTCTAGTTACCATTTACTTCCCCTTATTAAGCTGACTTTTAAAACAGTGATGATTGTTGGCAGGTGATAGTGGTACATTCTGTTCTGCGAGACCATGAAAAGCCATGTCAATGGGCTGCAATGGGAAATTTAAGGCAGGGAGCAACTTCTTATTATATGCACAAAAGCAAATCTGATCATGCTCCAAGACTGAGGATGATCAGTTTGGGAAGTGAAAATGCCTTGTAAGAGTCTGATCTTGTGTACAAAAATCTTCCTAAACCTTAAGCAGCACAGTTGGAAGATAAAGGTTATCTGACTCCATAAAGACCAGCATAAATATTTGGATCAGTATCACTCTTATTTCATCCAATACATTTTAAGAAACCAAAAAGCAACCTGTCCTTTAGTGTACATTGTATATTTGAATTACCGTAAATTTCGCTCCAAAACACGCACTTTTTTGCTCCGAGAAAGTAAGGGAAAATGCCTGTGCGTGTTAAGGAGCGAATGCACGGATCAGAGCCATGGCTGCCGTCAGTCAGGCAAAGCGGGAGCCACTTACACGCTCTACGAGGCTCTCACTTTGCTTTCTTTAAAGCGACTGGAGCCAGGAAGGAGGGAGGGAAGGAGAGCCATAGCAGCAAAGCCGGCAGCAGCCGCTTACACGGGAGGAGGGAGAGACGCTAGCAAAGGTCTGCGCGCTCTCTAAACAGAGCAATGAGGCTGCAGAGAGACGGCAGGAAAGATAAAATTTAAGCAACCAGCAGCAAAATAAAACCAACCTCGAGCTGAGCCACGCAGTGAAAACCAGGAAGTAAAAAAAAGGGCTGGGGAGGGCATGAGGGAGAGGGGAAAACTTCGCAAATCCCCCGCGTCTCAGCTGATCGGCTGGGATGGAGCAGCTTGTTTTCAGGCAGGATAGATTTGAGCAATGTCTGGGTCCTAGTGCCCCTACCGCTTTTTTGTGCTCCATTCTATGGCGAATCCCCTGGATTCCAAGTCCTCCTCACTTGCTCAAATCTATTCCGCCTCAAAACAAGGAGCGGAAGGAAAAGGCTGCAAACTGTTAAATGGAAAAAAAAACCGAGGCACAGGGCAAATACCTTAAGTATACCTTTAAAGCAACAGTGCTCTTTCCCTCCCTCCTCCCCGCGGAAAAGCTCCTTGTCCCTTGAGTTCTTTTCCTTCCCTCCCCACTTAAAACGTGGTTACAAAGCACGGATCCACATGGATCCTCAGGATTTTTGCATTGGGCTACCCCAAACTCACTGTCAGATCACATGTCTGTGGCCACAGCATGAACCATAAAAATCATACATCCACTGTTTCATTTAGAATATTTTTTCCTCGTTTTCCTCCTCTAAAAACTACATGCGTGTTATGGTCAGATGCGTGTTATAGAGCGAAAAATACGGTAAATTTATACACTCTTTTCCTGAATTTCCCAGGAAGATCTTAAAACCACAGGAAGAAGTTCTTATATCACTTGATAATGGTAGTTTGCTTTCCAACCAACCACTAGGTAGACTAACACAATTTGGCTTTTATTGACTTTTCTTTTAGCTAGCACATCACATAAAATTAATCTTTTCCTTGGTTTACATATGGATTGCCTACTTTCTCTTTATTCCTGTTCTCAATCTACAAAAGGAACCTGTGTGTGAAGCCTAAAAATGCAGGCAGAACTGAGTTCAAAGGCGGCTGTTGTGTTTACAGAGATTGGGGAATCAACCATTATGTGTCTTCAGTTTCCCCGGAGGCCTGGGTACACCCTGAAACCTGCACGGCACTTTTAAAAAAGCCTTGCAGCTTCCTCCCAAGCTTCATATTAAAACTCCTTATCAGATACAGTGGTGCCCCGCAAGACGAATGCCTCGCAAGACGGAAAACCCGCTAGACGAAAGGGTTTTCCGTTTTTGAGCTGCTTCGCAAGACAATTTCCCCTATGGGCTTGCTTTGCAAGACGAAAACGTCTTGCAAGTGTTCCGATTTTTTTTCCGCTCCCCCCCCTTTTTCTAAGCCGCTAAGCCGCTAATAGCCTTTTAGCTGCTAATCCGCTAATGCTTTAATAGCCGCTAAGCCTTTAATAGCCGCTAAACCGCTAATAGCGCTAATCCGCTAAGCGGGTTGCTTCGCAAGACGAAAAAACCGCTAGACGAAGAGACTCGCGGAACGGATTAATTTCGTCTTGCGAGGCACCACTGTACTGTAGTTTCCTCCAAATATTCAGGAATTCTCTACTCTGCTTTAAAATACATGCAATGACCGTTTTGAGAAGGGGTTACGCTCCTGACCCCTGCAAACACCAGCAGAGGTATGTAATCCCATTTCCTGTTATGCTCCCTTTTCTGGCCACTTCCGGGTTGTGCCGATTCATGTGTGCATGGTTGTGCACATATTGGACAAGTGTGAAACGGTCGTTGCCTGTATGTTTAGAAATACTCAGTGATTCACATTCTCTTTGGGTTTTCTTTAACACTTTCCATCCAAGCGCAGTTTGTCCATTAGGGATTTTAAAGAATCCTTCCTGTTTTAAGAACATTAATAATGTCTTGATCTTTTTCCTGCCATGCCCTACTGAACGTAATTAGCTTATATAATTTGTGGGGGAGGAGGGGATGATAAAATATATTTTAACATTTTGAAGTTATATACATAATACATTGCTTAGAAAATTCCAGTGATTTACCTGGCTTTGATCCTTCAGGTACTGAACCATTCCAAACCTGGTGTAAGAACTCAGGCCTATTGTCATTCATATCAATGACATTAATAACGATGTCAATGGGATTTTCCACCTGGTTTCCATTTACATCCACGGCATGTGCCCTCAGCTGCAAAAGTCATTAGTAATTGAGAAAACTTGCAAAACATGTCATCAGGCATGGCAATTAGTGTTGCTGACAGGACATTTTAAATGGAACTCAGTTAACTTGATTTATTTCAGCATCTTCTTTTGTTACCCTCTCTCTTTTAGTCACTTTGGCACCACTTCCAGGCCATCTTTGTTTACAGAAAATCTTTT
Source organism: Podarcis bocagei (assembly GCF_964188305.1). NCBI lineage: Eukaryota > Metazoa > Chordata > Lepidosauria > Squamata > Lacertidae > Podarcis > Podarcis bocagei. Next base: position 48,454,576 of record NC_138133.1, read on the forward strand.
ATTATCTAATTTACTGAGAATTTAGGGTCGCTTTAAAGATTGCTCAGTCCAAATTTTTCTCCATTAGAATCAATCTTAGACAGAAGAGTTTACTGTTAGGATGGAACAGGTTTGTGGATCATTGTAGAAGACATGGTTGACCCCTCACATGTGGATTTACAATGTTCAGAATGATGCTGGAAGTTTTCATGTTTTCTTTCTTTATATTACATTTAATCCTATATCGGTTGTATTTTGGTGCTACAGAATTATTTATTTTTAAAAACCATATTCTGCTTTTCACTATCTACATCTGAAAGTGGCTTACAGTGATAAAAATACACGAAATTTTAAACATAAATCAAGCCTCAAAAATAAAATTTAAAAAACAAAAAGTAGCATATGGGTAACTACCAAATCCCAGAACCCTCCAAGATCTGAGGCCCTATAAACAAGTCATTAATGCAGAGTAAACAAATGTTTCAGTTAATAATTATTTATCTTATTTTGCTTTTCAGTTTAGACAAAAGTAATTAAGAGGGAACATGGTTGAGGTTTCTAAAGCTGAGGGAACTCAAGTCCTTCAACAAAATTGACTGGAAGGAAATTCAGGATAGACAAAAGGAGGCACTTTTTCATTTGTGTAATTTATTGCTATGGAGTGTGGTGATGGCTACTGGCTTAGAAGGGATTAGACAGCTTCATGGAGTACAAGTCTACCAATGGCTATGAGTCATGATTATATGGAAGCTCTAGGTTCACAAGCAGCATGGCACTGAATACCAGTTGTCCAGGAGTTACAACAGGAGGGAACTGTTGCCTTCATACTCTGCTTGCAGTGAGACTAGATAGATCTTTCATCTGATGCTGCAGGGCTCTTCTTCTGTTCAGAAGACTTTTCTTTTTTAGCATTAGTCAAAAATGGAATTTTGTGTTCTAATAAACTTGCTGGGAAATCTTTCTATCCACCCAATTTACTGTTTCCTTTATGGCAAGGAATGTCATTCTTACTGGCTTTAATTTACACTTAGGCTGCTCTACCAACAAGATGACATTCAGGCCCCTAGAGAAGTTGCTGGTACAGCTGCAGAAAGGTCTGCAGGTGCAAATCTCTGCTGGTGGGGGAGGGGGGGGGTCGGAGACGGTCAGGATGGCCTTGGTTCCAAAGGTCCTCTCCCCACCCCAACCTATTTGTATCCAAATGTGAAAAGCAGAAAATACAAAATGCCACATTCCTATTTTGCTTTATTTCTTTTGTCCAATATATTAAATCAGATTGAAGATGCTCAACTATGTCAACAGCATGCTCTTAATATGTATGAAAAGGAACAATGTGTAGAAATGCAGAGCCAGCACCAATTCTTTAAGTCTCCCAACTATGACATATGTGCCCTTCAAAGTCAAAGCAGATGTTAAGGTCTTTGATTTAAAACTCTGGCTAAAAACTTACGTGAAAAGAAGCTATTTGCTCCCGATCTAATGGTTTTGTGACTGATAGTTGACCTGAGATTGGATTGATGATAAAGATTCCTGTTGGAGGCTGGTCAGCTCCTGGGCCAGTAACACTGTATCGCAAGGAAAGGCTTTTATCACGATCAGATCTGATCTATGTAGCAAGAAAATGATGGTTTTGTTAACACACACAAGTCATCAGAAGCGCTAGCTCTAAAAATACAAAAACAAATCCACTCTGTTGTTATTTTTAATCTTGTTTATTTGCTCATTGCAAAAAGCAAAACAAAAAGCAGCCCAAGTTAGTTAACTTATCGTTGGTAAACTTTACTTTGGCATTTCCATAATGGAACAGGTGGAACTGGCACCCAAGAGATTTATCAAACATCACCATATTAGCCCCAAACTGCTTTGAATTTACTCGGGACAGTCAACTTCCTTAGCAACCACATAATGTTCCAGCAAAGGGTTGCCTCAGGCACATTTGGTATATCTGTAAAGCGTTCCTCTCTGATCAACATTGCATCTGAAGAGGTGGCTGGAACAATTTATTATTTAAGGTAGAAAATCAGTAGCAATCATCCCAGTCTTTGGCTTGGAAAGAAACCGTGTCCATAGATCAACCAACTCAGTAACACAGAATTTGGTCTGGAGTATCCTTATGGTAGCATGCCATTATGACATAACGTGTAATAATAGTAGGGTGACTGGATTTGCAGATTTCCCATTGACTTTTGCAGTCATCTTAGGATACAGGTTTTTTATATTTGGTGTAAAAACAAACATCAGAACAGGCTAAGATCAGGGGTCAGCAACCTTTTTGGACTTTTGGCAATGTATTGAATTCTGAGAGACTGCTGGTGGTGCCTGTCACAAAGTGGCTGCTATGAAGCCTGAGTGACATAATGTAAAATGGCTGCACAACAGTGGGGCACAACAGAAAATTAGAGACAACCACCCCTGGCAACCCATACAGCTCTCATTTCACAGACATTGCTTAGAAGGTATTTGAATATTTGGCCCCATGGCTTCCTTTTTTAGGAGGTCTACAGGCTTACTTAAAAAGAAGAAAGCTCAAAGGCTGTGGGACATCCACCCACTAGAAGCCTTCACAGGCACCATGGTACCCATGACTGCCAGGATGGCAAACTCTGGTGGTTTACCTTGTCTATATTCACACAAGGGCTTTTCTGAGTAGGTTGAGGAACTTAAGCCGAATCTGAAGTTTTCAAGACTTCTCAGTAGAGGAACAGTCAGCTGTGCAGCAACCTACCAAAACCACCAACTAGTGAAACTCCTCCTGACTCCTCTCGCTGGCTAGTCATTATATTCCCTAAATGACCAGCCTCATCTTTCTCCTGGCTGCCTTGAACTGCGAGCCCTTGCAGTGTGTGGTATTAGAATGTCTCTCCTCATGTAAATACTATCTCATGCACCACAGCTTTTATTTTCGCTCCTAATAACTACTGTGGTGCTCAGACATGTAAGTACACCAGACAGGTGGTTTGCCAACAATGTTATAATTACTTTCAAAACACGCCCCCTCCACAGCTGTGTGTATGAGACCTTTGCCATAGAAGGGCAGAGTCTGGCTGCACACCACTAGCTAATTTGTCTGAGATACTCTGAACTCATAAAGTAAAGCATTTCGATGCACAGCACCAAACAGTACGCACAAACCTCACGTTTCTCCTTATGATTTAAGTTCAGAAGACATTAAGCACTTTATTTACCCACTTAGCTCCATCCCTATCCCTGTCTGTGAAATTTGCTTCAAACTCTAGCATAAAAAGGTGAAAAATTAATGGGTTTTCAGTTCTATTATGTTTGTTTTTTGGTGGGGGGAGGGAGAACAAAAGCTCTCTTTTTTTGCATTTGAAGCTGAAAATGCCTTTTCACATAGTTTCACTGGTATTTCAGAACAGGATGCACTGTGTTGCTGTGAAACAATAGTATCCTCATTCCTAACAGCCTTATTTGTATATTGCAGTTAAGAGAACACGTGTAGGAAAAAAATCTCATTTAAAATCACGTATGTGAAAAATCATTTTCTTCCACACTTACTTTCAGATTTAAGTAACTAATTTTGCATTTCCCAGAGGCTAATCAAAGCATATTGCAACCACAGGATGTGCTTTCAATCTCACCAACTACTGCAGGGGAAACACAGAACTTTCAAACTAAACCTTGGCAAACAAGTAAACAAAAAGAGATTTAGTGCCAACCATGTTTCATTGGTTCTACGGTGGAATTTGCCATATATTTGTCATAGACATTCCTCTCTTCTCAGTCTTACCCTAACTAATTCCTGAGGAAAGGGCCCTCTGGAGTTTTCTGGCAAGTTGATTGGAGGGATGACCCAGTCTCTCTTCTGTCTTCGCAGATGGCCAATGTGCTTATTTTGGTGTCTTGGAAATACAATGTCTTCCATTTTCTTTTGCTCCTTTCCATGATAGGTAATGGAAGCAAACAGAAATTAGAACCTGAACTGGTTAGCTAATTTTTCATTGTGTGCTTTTTTAATGTGTTAAAAACGTTGTGCATAACCCTAAACTGTTAACAATATTCACAGCATGACACAGTATAAAAATTATATGCAATACATTTCTTTCCCTGTAAAATACTATCAACCTCTTTGTTTTTTAGCAAGGTGCTGGTAGAAAGAAGATGGAGTTTTAAACAATTTATTATACCTTGGTGCTGTGTAAACTACCTTATACGCTTTATAGTCCAGCTGGAGACTAGTTAATACTGTGCAGAATTTAATAGCATGCCTTTAGATATTTCTCATTAGTTGGAGCTACAGTTCAGGTAATGTGCTACTGTACATTAAATTTAGATCTGGGTGTGCTAAAATATAATTTGAGTTCCAAGGGAAGTTTAATACATAGTAGTAAGGAATGTCTCAAATATTTATGACCCTATTAAATCCCATAGAATTAATGTTGTAATTATTTTAAACCTATGTCAGCCATGATGGATGCTGTAGATGACCCACTTTGCACAGTGGGCATTAATCTCTGCAGGGTGTCAACAATTCTCTGCATTTGTAAGCGTTCTGGCTTTTAGCTCTTGTTGCCTGTGTGCATGCAAACATGCTAACTCACTTCTGCATATGGAGAAAGCAAAGGAGATTGTCCTACTTTGAACCTTTAGGAACAATATTGTGTACGCTCAGTTAATTGTGCTGAAGAACGAAATAATGGATTTTTAACGTTACGGAAGCCAGATGTTTTAAACTATAATGCATAAGTAATCCTGACTCTTCCACACAAAGCATCCTAATTGGGCTGGCTAAGAAGGCTAAAGTTGCACTACTAAGCTTATTTATTGGGAAACAAGGGCAACTGAACTCAGTGGGACTTACATCTGAAAAAAGTGCTTAGGATCTGGCTGTAAATTAGGTAATGGAATAATTCCAGTGGCAGGGTGCATGTAGAGAACTGGCTTAGAGCAGGCCTGAAGAACTGGTGATGCACCAAACAAAACACATTTCACCAGCTATGTATCTACACCCCTGATCTGTGCAGTCCAAGGAAGGAAGGAAGGATCTTGGCGGGCTCAGAAGGATACCTTCTGCTATGGTATAATGCCTTGTTTACTGCTTGGGAGGCATGCACTTAAATACAAAAGATATTTCAAAGTTAGCAGGTTGCATAGATGCCTCCAAAGCTCAAGGAGTCATAAACAGCCTGCAATTAGCAATGCAAGTGCAAACAGAATGTCTTGCAACTGTGGAAAAAGCCCCTATGAAGCAGGTGATAGTATTCATGGACTAACCTGCAATAGCTGAAAAAAAAAAACCTCATGCCAGTGGGAGGAGACAGTGTGCAGCATTGGTGCAAGGAAGTTGGTCGGCAAGAGGGCTACTAGCATTAAGGTTTTCTATACCAGCATTTGCCCAAGCTCAGGATGTCTGCAGATTATTTAAGGGTGAAATCATGACCTACTTCATGATGGTTCCAGAGAGCTAGTTTCCCTTGAATCGGTTAAATCCATCTGTTTTTAAGAGTACACTTTTTTTAAGTCTTACACCTGTGGCTGTTAATGTTATTTTGGCTCAATCTATCAACATAAAATGTCCGAAATATCTTTTATAAGATGATGGAGCAGCTCAAAGGAATAGGGGAAGTACCATAAATCATGCATATTTGTTTCCTACAGGGAGCAAGGCTGAGCAACGCCTTCCTGCAGCTTAGCCTGGAACAATTTCCACAAGAGGGAGACTCTTCTCCTGGCAAGTGGCACTGGAGCCACAATGAATGATTCACCCCCCCCCCCACACACACACACTTGATTACGGAGAGCCAAGGCAAAGCCAACATTCCCTGCCAGAATCACTTTCCTGCTTCTGCTGTAAATCTGTAGTTCCAGTGTAATAAATTTGATTGATGGATCAGCGTAGAGAATTGTTTATTTTGTGGGTTTATTTAACTGCTTGAATAAATACTGTAATGCTTTCAGGGGGTTTAAAATAAAAGAATGGTCTCTTCCAATTTAAATTTGGGTATAAATATATAAACAACCCTGCTCAACCACAAAGCTCAAATGTAAATAACTTTAGGATTCTTAACGGACTACGGTTTCCCAGTTAAAAAAGTAGATTAAGGAATGTTATTTTTTAAGCTTAACAATTATGTTAGTTACCTATTAACCTAGGATGTTTGGATAGAATTTTAAACCAATGTAACTTCAAAGACCTATTAGCCAATTTCTTACCTTCACTGAATCCTCCGGCTCAAGAGCTAGTTTCACAGCCACTTGCCACTTTTCATGGGTTTCCTTGTCATTAGCGTATAAGAGGAATTCAGTAAGTCCTGGAGAAATCTGAAAGCTTCTAGCTGCATAAACCACGCCATCTTCACTCACTCTAAACTCTGATGGTGCACTGCTTTCAAAATGGACTTTTCTGCTTTCTTCACAGCTTCTAAACCTCACTGCAAAAACATAAAACACAATATCAAGGGTCAAACTGGTGTAAACAACACACATCCCAGTTTAAAAGTGGTGTAAAAAAACACATCCCAGTTTAACCTGGATTATTTGCTGCAATTTGTCCAAAACCAACATTATCCCGTATTTAAATTCTGTTTCCAAGGACAAAATAAAAACTTCCCACCTTTTGGTATTATAAAACAAGCACCACGCTGTTAATTTACCATCATAAATAAGTGAGTAAGAAAGGAACTAATAAATGAACTTCAATTTCCCATTAATGCATTATCTATGAGCCACAATCTCCTAGAAAAGTGTCAAATGCAAGACTTGTTGAATTAATGAGAACTTTTGGTTGGACTTCGTTGGCAAAGTCCCAAATTGTAGTTGCCAATCCCAACCCCAACATTTCCAGCTTCCTCCCTCCTTTTCTGTTCCAAAGCATGAAAAGGGCTAGAAAAAAAGAGACATTGCACATACTTTTGTAAACCAATAAATCTTTAATAAAAAAGTTTTGTTTTTTAAAAAGAAAAGGGCAGCAGGTTCTTTAAAACTGGTTTTGCACCAAGAAAACAATTCCCATCTTCCCTTTCAATTCAAAGCTGGGAAGTTGTGTCCTTTAAATATACTGATGCCAGAATAAATGCTGAACAACTCTCTCTAATAATGAAATCAAACAAGGAGGATGAGTGAGTGCTTACTCCTACACAACTTCAGGAAGGACATCTATCCTAAAACATCTCCACTGCAAATTACATGAGTGGCTTTGTAAGCAACCACTGAAAAACTCATACAACAAATTTAAGCAAAAGTACAGAAAAAAATATTGGCAACTACAGAGGTTACGGCCTTTAAAACATCCATCTCAAAGAGAAATCTAATTCACTGTCAAGTGCCCATCATTTTGCTGTGTGTTTAGGAAGGGGAATATTCTAACTGGATGGTTCTAATGTCATAGACGGGATCTTCTAAGAAATGGGTTTGCGGTTGGGTTTTCTGTTTTTTGTTTTAGTCCATATATCAATATAGCTGAATAAATAAAAAATGAAGCTGGTACCTTCCTCATTGATATTCTTCCTTCAGGCAACTGAATGCTATGAAATTCAATGAAAATGGTTCTCTTTTGACAGTCCCTTGCTGAAAATGTATAAAATTGTCAGTGCCCTGGCAGAATAATTCTCTTCTGCAAAGAGTACACATTAACAAATTATACTGATATATAATTAAATTATATATTGTGTTGTGGACAGTTTTTGCTCCCCTGTATGCCTTGAAAGCATGATTCAAATCAGTAACCTTAATATGTTTCAGCATTCAGCAAGAAAGAATAATTATCATTTTTCAATTAGTATTAGTGGTCAGATAAGAAACATTTTCCTCTGCAGAAATAGACTTTATTAATGCTGATGTTTTCCTGAACTAAATTGAAAGGGGTGTGCATGTTAGTCACAGCACTATAACATATAGCAACTATCTTAAAATAAATGGTTTTGCATATATTCCTCCAAAATATTTCTTTACTTGGTGTGCTGTGATCACTGAAGCACAAAAATCACCAAGGTGATGTTACTGATCGTTATATACAGTACCCAAATAAATTACCAGCTACAAACTGATTCAAGATACTATTTTAAACATTGTTTTTAAATGCTTTGCCATAACTTCCCTGACAAGGGCTCCTCTCTAAATATAATACCTCAAAGAACTGTGGTTCATTCAGCAGCTCAAGCTTTGATATGATTACTTATTAATCACCATAATAGCATTTGTTCAATGGGTTTCATCTACAGTACATTATATTAGTAATAATTACAACAGCCCTGTAAAGCAATCCAAGAGGAGGGATGTCATGGGCTGTAAAGAACTGTAGCCTGAACTTGTGGTTTAGGCGAAATTTGGCTCTGCCATAACTCTATTAGGCAGCCAATGATTTAAGAATACAGTGGTACCTCGGGTTAAGAACTTAATTCGTTCTCGAGGTCTGTTCTTAACCTGAAACTGTTCTTAACCTGAAGCACCACTTTAGCTAATGGGGTCTCCTGCTGCCGCTGCGCCGCTGGAGCACAATTTCTGTTCTCATCCTGAAGCAAAGTTCTTAACTCGAGGTAATATTTCTGGGTTAGCAGAGTCTGTAACCTGAAGTGTATGTAACCTGAAGTGTATGTAACCCAAGGTACCCCTGTAATAGGAATAGCCAAGATGAATGGCAAAGAATGAAAAATAACATAAAATAAAAATACCTTATTATTCAGAATCACAACATTCTAACTGGGGACCTGTAATAAAATGATGCAGTGCATTACCAGAACCTAACAAGAGTTCTGTTTGAAGGATTGCACTAGATACACCCCCCCCCCGTTGTGCTATACTGTACAAGTATAAAAGACCCTGCCCTAAACCTGAGCACTACTGGGTTGAGGGATGGAAGTATAGCATGGGGTACAGAGGTTTTCTTTTTCTTTTTACCTTCAGAATGCACATCCTCCTCACCTGAACCCTTACCTGTAGCATCCAATACACTGACAGGGCCTCAAAAAGGTCTCCTCACTTCCTTCCAACTCAAAGTTGGAGAACCTGTGGCACTCCATCTATTGCTGAACTACTCCATCTCCCATTATTGCTGGCTGTACATGGTCTATGGTGGCAAGGGCTGATGGAACTCAATGTCCAACAACACCTGAAGATTCGCAGGTTAGCCACTTCTATTTAAAGTGATACTTTTATCCTGCATAGCTCAATAGTCTTCAGCCACAGACTAAATTTACTAACTCACAAAATATGTCTGGGTTTTTTTGTTTTTTGTTTCTTTAGTCTCACTCTAACCTCCAATAAAACAGTGGGCTAAGTGTCAGGGCTATTCCCTCCTACAACCGAAAAATGGAGATAATGGGTTGCAGTGCCATTCACAATGTGTTTCTTAAACTAAAACCAGACAACATCCACCCTATTTTTTCACATGAAATAAGACCAGAGTTAGAAGAAAAAAATGCCAACTCTTGTTTGTGGATGGGGCACACTGATGTCCCATCACAGCTATTGTTTTATGTGAGAACTCTCACTTCTTCCTTGGGAGAAAATAGCATTCACTATGAACTCTGAAGCTTCCTCTCCAGACAATAAGTAAGCTCCCTAGGAATTTTCTCATCTTTGGGTCCTCAACATACCATAGGTTCCAGAAGTTCACAAAGTCATCCCCCCCCCCTTTTAATTTACAAGCAGATATACTTCTGCATACCTAGGGAATCCCCCGAATATGAAATCAGCATATTAGTTTTGGGTGACCCTGTTTCACTTCCACAATGAATTCTTTTCATTGTGGAATAATGATGTTTTAAAAGAAGATAGATGAAAAGCCAGCAATTTTTCTTAAGAGGCTTCAGGGAAGATTGCAGGAAAGTCAGAGTGGCCTCATTTTTTACTGGCCTTGCACGTATGCTCAGAAATATATTTAAGTTCAATGCCACTTACAGAGTGAGAATACCTAGGACTGCAGCCTAGGTGTGCTAACTTAATGGGGAACATCTATTATGTAGACATAAGCATCCATAAAATAGGATAGTTCTTTTGAAAATGGTGATGGAGAGGTCTACGTTTCTTAATTCCATCTCTCTGGGGTGTGTATGTATTTTCTACCTCTGCGCTTGCCCTGGTCACTCCAACTTTCAAGAGCTAGGTGTACAAATGAAGCCCATTTGAGTGACAGCAGATGTATTCTGTTCTGGTCATATGGATGATCCTAGTCACCACAGACAATTCTAAAAATCAGGTTTCCTTAAGTTAACCGTTCACAAAGTCAACCCACCATCCCCATAAATCTAAATGGTAGAATTTTATATTCCGGTGGAACTTTCCCACAAAATCTTTCTGTACTCTACCTTGGCTCAACAGTAGTCAGCATCACTAGTACCCAACTAAATGAAAAAAGGCCTCTCCCAAAAGGAAGGCCTTAAAAATACAAGGAAGGAATTGAACCTTTTAAGGCAACGGCTTCCGTCACATGAACTCCCTGGAGGAAGGATTTGGCTCAAACATAATAAGTAAATAAAAATAAGCCCTACCTAGTCAGGCTGAGTAGTCAATGTTCATTCTTGTTTTTGATAGGCCATTAATACAACTGTTTCACTATGAGCATCACTAAATGTAGCTGTCAGCTTAGATAGAAGATGGCATGTACCTAAAAGGCTGTGTTAATTGCTTCTCAGCAAATATTCAACAGAAATCAGTCCATGCTGTTTGGGTCATACAATATAAAAACAAAACTTTGTGGGTTGGATCCTTCCCATCTGATCTCTCACACTTATAACTCAAAGGGCATGTGTTCACATTATCTAATGACACTGACACAAAGTTACCCAACAGTGAAAAAAAATCAAACTAATTTATTCAACAACACAAAGTAACTACGTTCCTGAGTCTTATGGCATTATACAGGGTTCTCTTGTGAAACCGTATGTACTGAGGTGTACAATACAAAACCCAAAGTACTAAGCATGCAATCTCGTTTAGATTACACCAGAGAACTAAACCATTTACTCTCATATCTAATGATATGAATAATTCATAGCACTTGTAAAATTTGTCTCTAATCTCATGTACCTTACTAGTATAATCTTCAATTAACCAGCTTCATTTATCAGGCAATTAAAGTGTATGTTCAGCAATAATAATCACGCTGCATCTCAAGTGCATATATTACTTTTTTTTTTTTGTACAAGCCAAGCAATTTCTTTTCTTTGACCAAGAACCCCAATAGCACAACAAGAATACTTGTCTCATTTTGGAAGACTTCTGTTTAAGGGGAAGGTGGTGATGGGGAAACCTTTATGTGAGCTTCTCTGTACTGCAGTCAACAACAAACTAGGACAACATCAAATCTGGTGTTCTGTTTGCCAGGGGATCTACTGATGAACATATATGGGTTTGTGCTACTGAAAATACCAAGGTACCACTGTCACTGAAATCTATTACGGACTATAAAATTAGGTAGAGAACACTGGGAACATGATGGACACAAGACTGAGAATAATTCAGCAAAGTGCTATCCTAAATAAATCTCTCACCATGGAAACAGCAAGGCTAGTGCAATCCTAAATGTCAAAGATTTGGTGGTAATCTTTTATAATGAGATTATACTGCAGGGGAGATTTGTCCAGGCTGTCAAATGCAGGATGCTACGGTAACAGAAGCGGCGAAAGCACTGTTGCAGCTATGTATATTGGTGGTACTGTGATACCATAAGCAGTGGAGAATAGATAGAAGGGAGACACACAAAAATTTTACTGTAAGATTTCTGAACTAATACACTGCAAAGAAGTAATAGATGATAAAGGGAAATGATCTGCAGTCAATGACTCCATGGTGATGATCAGGCAGCAGATGAGAGAGTTGAAACAGCAGGATTTGGCAATGGACTGGATGCAACAGGAGAAGGAAAAGGAGGTGTTTAAGGACCAAATATTATATTAAAAAGAGAGTTTGACACTGTGTGCTTCTTTTTAAACCGTAAACAGAAGCTGAGGAGGGGCATATCAAGATCAGAGAGATTTAACCCTTTCTTCTAGATTGACAGCCCCTCCCAAATTGCTGTTTGACACAGAAGGGAAGCAGTCACTGTCACAAGTTACAGCTGCCCTCCCATGCAAACAGGAATGTCAGGGAAGGGAGAATTTTAGTTAGGACGGTGCTGTGAAAACAAAAGGTTTCCCTTTCCCATGTGCTATGCTTCTGATTAGTCCTCCTGCCAGTTATGATTTTTTTCAAATCAACCAACCAACCAGCCAACCAACCAGCCAAATAAGCAAACAAGCAAACAAACAAGCAAACAAACAAGCAAACAAACAAACAAACAAACAAACAAACAGATACAGTATAAATTATATGTTTAATGTAATGCAGTTTGGTAGTATGGACGAAGGACAATTTTGGTTCAGATTGCATTTTTATAAGGACTGGTCTAATTCACTTCCCAGAACAATATGCAAACTGAGACAAAGGTAGCTTTTAAAATTTGCACTCCTCTAAATTCTGTGATGCCATTTTCCAAATAAAAAGTTGTGTACAAAATGGCAAATGTCCATAAAAATGCAATATTGCAAGACATTTTAAAAAATCAAAATGCATTATATTCACTGGATTCCCTATGGTTTAAAGTGTTTGTCCTGCACTGAAGGGGGTTGGACCAGATGATCCTTTGAGTAAAGATTCCAACTTTACAATTCTATGATTCTATGAAATGTATGGTATGGATGTGAGCATATATTTACAAATGTACCGGTTATTTTAGCCTCCTAGCACTAATAATTGTTTGATGCAACTATTTCAAATGTGGTTCTGAGAATTTAGCCGATAAAGAAATATTTTTCTGAGAATACAGATTAAATAATTCCCTGCCCCCGGTAAATGGGATTATATATATATATATATATATGCTTTCGTAGATTTTCACGGGTACAGGAATGTAGGTTTTGGTGTCTTCGGGTGTCTTCCCGTGTAAGAGTTGGGGTGTCTAGGCGACGTTTCGACGAGGTCTCACTCGTCATCTTCAGGCTGGTGCTTTCGGCTTCTTGTTACTAGAACAGAGCAGGATCTCAGTGTTTGAGTTCCTATAAATACTGTTGAGGGGGTGTGGTGTATAGCCTCCAACGTTCTGGGCAGAGAGGAAGTTCCTAGGTTAATGTGCCTTTTCTTCTTTTGTTCATTAATTACTTGAGGGATATCTTGAGTGATTACTTGAGTGATATTCTGAGTACCACTTAGGAGGGTCATTAGGTGTGGATTAGTTACTAAAGCTTTCGTGTCTTGACCTCTTGACCTTGTAAAGAGTTTTTCTGAGAAGATGGCTGTACTGCACTTAGTTGTGCTCTGGCTTGGCTTCGTGTATAGGGGCGAGCTGTGGTTTTGTGCCCTGTGCCAGCCAGATCTGTGTAGGGATTGCAGGGGGGTGCAGCATCCGGAGGTGCCACTATGGTTTGGCTACTGGATGGTGTCTGTAATTTATCTGTGGAGAGGGTCTGGGTTTGGGTCTGGTGTGGTTGATTGGAGATGGCGTTCTGTGTGCCTCTGGTTCTGGTGTCGGTTTTTGTGGGGAGGGCTAATTTCCAGATGTCTGGCAGGCGGGACGTGTCGTCACGCTTGTTCATGTTGTGAGGGTGTTTCTCTATCTCGATGGCTTCCATGATTATTCTCTTGTGGTGATGTTCCATGTTAAAGAGCAATTTGGAATCTGCAAAATTAATTTCGTGTCCTGTTTCTTTCATGTGTTGGTAAAGAGAGGAAGTTTTTTCTTCTTTTTTGACGGCATTCTTGTGTTCTGCGATACGTGCATTTATTCGTCTGTTTGTTTGTCCAATGTACGTGGCTGGGCAGACTTTGCAGGGTATTTCATAGACCCCTTGGTTTTCTAACTGGATTTTATCTTTTGGGTTTCTGAGGATATTGGCTATTTTTTGGTTGGTGCAAAAGGCTGTTTTGATATTGTGTTTATGGAGGATTTTGCTAATTTTATCTGTAGTGCCCTTGATATAAGGAAGGAGGGCCATGCCATTGTTTTCTTCTGTGTCTTGGTTTTTGGGGGGTGTTTCTTTTTGGATTAGCTTCGTAACCCTGTTTTGCTGGTATCCGTTGGCGATTAACACATTTGAGAGATTCTGTAACTCAGTTGTCAAGTGGTCTTTGTCAGCCAGGCGTTTGGTTCTGGAGATGAGAGTCTTGGCTACGGAGTTTATTTGTGCAGGGTGGTGGTGTGATTGTGCATGTAAGTAGCGGTTGGTGTGTGTTTTTTTCCGGTAGATAGTGTGTCCTAGGGAGCCATCAGGTTTTTTGTAGATTAGGACGTCAAGGAAGGGAAGTTGGTTGTTGGCTTCTATTTCCATAGTGAATTGTATTTTGGGGTGTAGGCTGTTGAGATGTGTGAGGAAGCTATCTAGTTTTTCCTTCCCGTGTGGCCAAATTACAAAGGTGTCGTCAACATATCTGAGCCAAAGTTTGGGTTTGTGTTCTGACTTGTCTAAAGCATTGGTTTCAAAGTGTTCCATGTACAGATTTGCGATGACCGGTGAGAGGGGTGATCCCATAGGTGCTCCTTCTATCTGTTTGTATCTTTGTCCATTGTGGATGAAGTACGTGTTGGTTAGGCAGTGGTTGGTCAGGTCCAGGATGTATTCGGCCTAACCAACACGTACTTCATCCACAATGGACAAAGATACAAACAGATAGAAGGAGCACCTATGGGATCACCCCTCTCACCGGTCATCGCAAATCTGTACATGGAACACTTTGAAACCAATGCTTTAGACAAGTCAGAACACAAACCCAAACTTTGGCTCAGATATGTTGACGACACCTTTGTAATTTGGCCACACGGGAAGGAAAAACTAGATAGCTTCCTCACACATCTCAACAGCCTACACCCCAAAATACAATTCACTATGGAAATAGAAGCCAACAACCAACTTCCCTTCCTTGACGTCCTAATCTACAAAAAACCTGATGGCTCCCTAGGACACACTATCTACCGGAAAAAAACACACACCAACCGCTACTTACATGCACAATCACACCACCACCCTGCACAAATAAACTCCGTAGCCAAGACTCTCATCTCCAGAACCAAACGCCTGGCTGACAAAGACCACTTGACAACTGAGTTACAGAATCTCTCAAATGTGTTAATCGCCAACGGATACCAGCAAAACAGGGTTACGAAGCTAATCCAAAAAGAAACACCCCCCAAAAACCAAGACACAGAAGAAAACAATGGCATGGCCCTCCTTCCTTATATCAAGGGCACTACAGATAAAATTAGCAAAATCCTCCATAAACACAATATCAAAACAGCCTTTTGCACCAACCAAAAAATAGCCAATATCCTCAGAAACCCAAAAGATAAAATCCAGTTAGAAAACCAAGGGGTCTATGAAATACCCTGCAAAGTCTGCCCAGCCACGTACATTGGACAAACAAACAGACGAATAAATGCACGTATCGCAGAACACAAGAATGCCGTCAAAAAAGAAGAAAAAACTTCCTCTCTTTACCAACACATGAAAGAAACAGGACACGAAATTAATTTTGCAGATTCCAAATTGCTCTTTAACATGGAACATCACCACAAGAGAATAATCATGGAAGCCATCGAGATAGAGAAACACCCTCACAACATGAACAAGCGTGACGACACGTCCCGCCTGCCAGACATCTGGAAATTAGCCCTCCCCACAAAAACCGACACCAGAACCAGAGGCACACAGAACGCCATCTCCAATCAACCACACCAGACCCAAACCCAGACCCTCTCCACAGATAAATTACAGACACCATCCAGTAGCCAAACCATAGTGGCACCTCCGGATGCTGCACCCCCCTGCAATCCCTACACAGATCTGGCTGGCACAGGGCACAAAACCACAGCTCGCCCCTATACACGAAGCCAAGCCAGAGCACAACTAAGTGCAGTACAGCCATCTTCTCAGAAAAACTCTTTACAAGGTCAAGAGGTCAAGACACGAAAGCTTTAGTAACTAATCCACACCTAATGACCCTCCTAAGTGGTACTCAGAATATCACTCAAGTAATCACTCAAGATATCCCTCAAGTAATTAATGAACAAAAGAAGAAAAGGCACATTAACCTAGGAACTTCCTCTCTGCCCAGAACGTTGGAGGCTATACACCACACCCCCTCAACAGTATTTATAGGAACTCAAACACTGAGATCCTGCTCTGTTCTAGTAACAAGAAGCCGAAAGCACCAGCCTGAAGATGACGAGTGAGACCTCGTCGAAACGTCGCCTAGACACCCCAACTCTTACACGGGAAGACACCCGAAGACACCAAAACCTACATATATATATATATATATATATATATATATATATATATATATATATATATATATATCTCCATTGGGCAAATCAAAAGTTGAAAGACATGAACTACTATTTAGTTTAGAATTACTGCATATTTTGATACACTCAGGAAACCTTTGCCCCAATTTTTTAAATTTGGCATAATTTCTTATGGCAAAATGTCAATGATAAGTTAGATCAATTTCCCAAATCATGTTACTACAGTTTTGTGACATTTTCCTAAAGAGATTGCACTGTAACAAATGTTTAAAGATTGACACAGTAATGCAATACACAGGTTAAGTTTATTTTTAAAGTGAAATAAAATCAGTACATGGGAATAAATGCACTCTTTCAATCAGCTAGGGCAGGGGTTGATAACTCTGCACCTGTGGATATCATGGTGCCAGTGAGGAATTCTAGGGGTGCCCCTGGGCAGGTGCCCCAGACTTTGAGCTATCATTTTTTCAAAAAGGAAAGTCTGTAGCCATCCTAGAAAGAAAGTTATGTGGCAAAATGTGCAGGTACCTTCTAAGCAATTTATACGAAATGAGAGTGGTGTGGTTACTTTCTATATTTTGCTGGTAACTGAGGAATGCTACCTGTTTTTATTAGACAGGAACACTATGAGAGGGAGGGGGGAGGTAGAGGGAGAGAGATATTGATAATTAGAACTAGCAGGGCATAGCATACTTACATGGTAAACATAGAGTTTTTGTGGGTGGCCTCTCTAATTTTGTGTGATGCGACGCTTCTTATGGCAACCATTTTGTGTTATACCACTACCCACGGCAGCCATTATATATTATGCCGCTTCCTGCTCTAAGGAAGCAAGTTTCAAAATCTGCCCATTAATCCAAAAAGGCTTGATATCCCTGAGCTGCAGTATCTAGGTATTTGTACAGGAGGGGAAAAGTTAAAATCTGTAGTTTTATTTTTCAAAAGTGCATTTTCAAGAATTTCTTTTCTTTTTGTGATGATAAAAAATGTGGAATTTTGATGTTATACCATGACTTGCAGCTGCTTTTTAAAATGACATTTTAGATTCTATATGTCTCCCTCCCCACCTGAGCTAATTAAATTAAGATAAATGGACTATTTTTAAAAGCTACCTGAAAGGGAAAAATACTATCTTAAGAATGTTCAGTCCTCATATCCACAATGAAAGTCATTTACACATCTTTACTCAAACAACCCACCTAGTTCCACTTCCCATAATCCTCTTTGCTCATTGAACAAAGTCATCATAGGCATGCCAGAAAGAAAACAGGGATAAAGTTCTTTCTGTTTGATAGAAATGCCTATGCAGCTTTTCGGGGAGGAGAAAAAGGAATAGTGGCCGTCAGCAAAACACAGATTTGGTATCTCAAACATAACCCAAATTACATCTGATTCACTGATCCTTTTCAATTCTTGCCCCTACCACATACTGACACAAAATCTTCCTGAGCACTGACATTTCTTTTGTCTTCATTTTAGCGGAAAAATGTAACAGAAAGGAGCAAGCATCTTAGGGGAAACAATAATGCTTGTATTTAGATGACTGCTTTTGTTTTCTAATGCAGACAAAGTATATAGATTCAAGTCTCTCTTGTGCTCAGATTATTTAACAAACAGATGGCAAGTATAAGTCTGTATATACTCATGTGGAACTTTTTCTAAGCTTGCGAAATTGAAAGAAGAGGGGAATAATAAATGCAATTTATTCGGTACAAAGAAGCAGCAATACAAACAAATACACGTATCCAAACATATGATTCTGGACAATAAAAGCAGCTTTAAATATGAATGCCATATAGTTATTAATTTTAGTAAACCAAGAGTACCACTTAGAGGATGATCTTGCACGTGGAGGTTTTTTTGCCAATTCCTCTCTGCCCGATGCCTCCAGCACCCCCTCTTACACTGTGCTGTGACTTGGGTGGGGATCCCTCTGGAAAAGTGAGAGGTGGTGCTAGGGGTTGCAGGAGGAGAAGGAGGTGCGAATCAGCAAGGATTGCCTTGTGTCTTTCACCAGTTTTGCTGGATTCAAAGTCTTTGGTGGGCAAAAGGAGCCTTTCAGTCATGGAAGGCAATGCCTCGATTCTATAACAGAATTAAGAGTGTCAGAAGTCTGACATCTATAATAAAAAAAGTTTGGAACATTCCAAATAGAAGAGGAAGCAAAAATAAAAGTTCCACAGAAAAGTTTAAGGCCAGAACATGTGGAGTTTGTTTTCTCCTTCATCTTCCAAATATTAGGGACATCAGCCAGACAAACTGACAAATTCATTCTGGAATTAATAAAACTTTAACCAATGACAAATAAAAAATATCATTAGAGTGAGTGCCAGATGGCTTTTTTTGGGGACAGAGTTCCACAGTTGGAATACTATCACCTAAAAGGCTCTCACCAATTGTGCTTTGGATATAGCAAGGACCCAAAGGAGAACCTCTTCAGCTGATTTGAAGGGAGGAGACAATCCTCCTTAAGATATACCGTACCCTAGCCTATATACAATTATCCATCATCTTCACAAGCTCTCAAAATATGGAGATGAGGAGAATAATAATAGTAATAGCAATGTAATAATACTATTACTTCACTTGATCAGGACACTATACTTCTGTTGATGCAGCCTGAAATACCACTCGCATCCATGGCAAGGAACGGTTAGTGAGCACTCTTTGGTTGTTCTGTCAGCTGAACCACTGTTATAGGAATTCTAAGGTCTCAAATATAGAATAAATGTTGATAATTGCACAAGGTAAACACACTTACATAAGTATATAAACCACATGTCTAAAATAGTATAGGATAGCAATCCAAAAGCCATCTTGGCTCTCCTAAAGACTCTTAATATTTCCTGTCTCCTTAATCCCCCTTTCCTGAGAACAGGTAGGCAGATATCAGTAAGGGGAAGTTCCTGAAGGGATTCCTCTCCTATATCTATGAGCCTCCTTTGTATTAATTGGCACTGTTTGCCCAGATGCTATGCATTGAGGGATGTCTGATGGGCATCCTGATTGTCTTATCAAAAGCTAACGTTTTGTGTAAATTGTGTCTGGAACTATGTAAACTTGCTAAATCCTCAGGAATATCACACCTTGGCCTGCCTGAGCCACAGTAACCCCACCTTATGTGTGATGTAATTTCTTACTGTTTGTAGAGGGGATGTCCTTCTCTGCGCCAAAATGCAAACCCTTAAAAGAGATGTTTCTTCTCTTGCCTCCTTGCTAGGAGGGAAGGGAACTCCGTTGCAGCAGAAAAATAAAGATTTGCCTTGCTTTTACTGCACCCTGTCTCCATCAATTCATCTCTAGCCAATCATGGACTTAGGAGACTCAGGGGAGGTCAGCAGCAAAAGCCAACCACCCCTATTTTTCTTTATCACCACCTAACAGTTACCTCATCCTGTCCACATTTTACCAGCTTCTCCACAAGAAAAAATGGAGCATTTTGTAAAAAGTCTTACTGAAATCAAGATACAGTATGTCCACAACATTCCCCTGATCCATCAAGCTTGTAACTCTGTCAATGAAATAAGGAGATTAGTCTGGCATGGCTTGTTGTTGAGAAACCCATGCTGGGTCTTAGTAATCCTTTTCTAAGTGCTCATAGACCGACTGTTTAATTATCTGTTCTAGGACCTTTCCTGGTATTGATGCCAAGCTTATCAGTTGGTAGTTGCCTGCGTCTTCTCCCCCACCTTTTGAAGATAGGGACAACATTTGCACACCTCCAGTCTGCAGAGACCTCACCTGTTCTCCAAGGACTCTCAATAGACTGAGGCTCTGAGGTTACATCCACAAGCTCCTTTAGTACCCTTGGGTGCAGTTCATTGTGCCCTTACCATCTCTTTTCCTGTTTTGGGCATGAAGGTTGGAAGAGCCTCATGAATGATGTGGGATGGGGGTAAGGAGGGCTGCTTGGGGAATCACACTGGTGGAGGCAAGACTGATTGAGCTGTGCAAAGGCACCAGTGGGATAAAAGGCACCTTCGCAGAGTCAATTCTGCAGTCTCAGCCATGAACCAGCACCAGAGGTGGATTTAGGAAACTGGATGTGGAGCCCTGGGGGCACTGCAGGGGGTGCCACAACTATGATGTAGACTGGAAGATGAGAGGCGCCAAATTTTGATGTCGCCAAGGGCACTGCTGAAATTTGCACTGGCCTCAACCTACTTCCGTTTATAACCACCCATATCCAAGTCAGCCAGGAGAGAGTGGGGATGGGCTCAGTTCGAAAGCTATTTTTGCATGCTCCCCTACATCTTATTAAAGAGAGAGAGAGAGACCTCAGTTTAGGCATGTTCTTTACCCTCCTACAGATAATCTTTTCAGCCGAAAGAAGATTAAAAATCCAACAGCTATAAAGCAGAACACGTGTCAAATCAAATGTACAAAATTTATTCTATTTTTATTAGCAAGGCTTTTAATTTCATACGTGAATAGGTAAACTATGGCAACTGTAGCGTTCTGAGAGAACAGCATGAATAGCATAGATATATTTACAGCACTATACCAGAAGAGATATAAATAAAAAAATAATAAAGTCTGAGGAATATTTTATCAGTTCATTGACTTGTATTATAAAAAGTGGCTGAAGTGTCAGCTTCATCGCATCTGGACAACCTTTAAGAAATTTTCATTATTTTTCAGATATCTGCCCTTGCAATCAAATATTGTCTAGTAAATTCATGCATGTGAATGCAGCAGACGTCACACTGAGAAACCCTTTCAAAAGTTCAGGCTTGGATATGTTAATATTTGGCACTTGAAAACAAGGGCAAAGGCACAACAAGTGCATTCAGCTCTTGAGTCTGTAGCTAGATTTAACAGTATTTTGAATTGGTGACAGCTACAGTGGAACCTCATGTTACATACTATCCTCCTTGCAAATGCTTCGGGTTATGAGCTCCACTAACCCGGAAGTAGATGCTCCCGGTTGCAAACTTTGCCCTGGGATGCGAGCGGAAGTCGCGCGCTACCAGCGCGGGGCGCCATTAGCTAAAGTGCTACCTCATGTTAAGAATGGTTTCAGCTTAAGAATGGACCTCTGGAACGAATTAAGTTCGTAACCGGAGGTACCACTGTACTTGCAATATTCCTGTGACAACAGAATAAAATCCTGTGACAACAGAATAAAATAAATAACAGATTGCCAGTGGAATGCACAATTTGCAGATCATTAAAAAAATAAATAAACAGGAGACTTGTGTGCAAAAAGATAGGCATTGCACTAATTTTTAAATATTATTCTCTACAGCTGTTTGAATAAATTTCATAGATTATTTGTTCTGTGGCAAAAGCAAAAATATTTTGACTGCAAGCCTCATTCCACTGAACAAAGACTGTAGATTACTAATGAAACCAACTATTCTGGGTGAACCCTTCTGGGTGAACCATTCAGAAACTGGCAGCTTACTCCTGAGTAGGAAAAACAGACTGGTGGGAGGCCCTGGCACATCAAAAGCCAATGCCTGCTCAGCCCCTCGCTTCTTTGCCAGGCCCTGGTGCCGCAGGCTTTGGATGGCGCGAGCCCTCTTCTTCCCCCAGCCCCGGCATGGAAGCTAAGGCCCTGCTGGGGCGATGGCACGTGTGCCCACAGAGAGGGCCCTGAGTGCCCTCTCTGGCACGCATCCCATAGGTTCACCACCACTGGCCTATTCTACTCAACTTGCTTGATGTTGGGTAGAAAAGTCACATTTTCTAGCTAGTGGGAGGAAGTAGCACCAAGGTGAACAGAGAAGTCCTTCAGTTTACCCGCAGCACAATCACTGAACACTCTGATAACCCTGAACTAGACACAACTTCCCCCTCTTTAATTAGAGGCCTTTAGATGTTAACTTGACAGAGCTTTGTACGTGTCACATTAAGATAATATGCTTTTGAAAGAAACAACAATCTCACCGACATATCAGTCAATCCTTCTCTTCAAACCAGGCCCGAACTGAAAGAAATATTTTGCTTGCACAAAACTGGTGAAATGTTTGCTGTTTACTTCTTTGAACAGATGATCCCTCCTACGCACCCCATCCCTGCTGCAATGGCATATCACACATTGCTTTTTAATCTTTCCTCAATTCCAAAATCAGATTTATTTCAATTATTTTTAGCTTGCCTTTGGATAAAAGTTCTTTCAATACAGCTTACAGTAAATATCAAATTACTTTAAGATGTGTGTCCGCAAACTCACATGCAATAAGCAATATCAACATATAAATGTGATCAGAATCCTTGCCCCAGGACAGCTGTTGGAAGACAACTGTGGTCCAGCTGGACCAGGCCCTGAGATGGTCTACGCCTTCATCTCTCGGAAAAGGTCTAATTCATGTTGTTGTTGTTTTTTGGGGGGGGGGATAAAACAAAGGTTGAAATCCTATACAGTAGAACCTCGGTTTGCGGACGTAATCTGTGACGGAGGCACGTCCACAACCCTCATTGCCCTCAGTGTTCGCATCCTGAAGCGCCGTGTCTGTGCAGGTGCTGGCACGATTTGGCACTTCTGCGCATGTGCGAGCAGCGAAACCTGGAAGTAACCCATTCCGGTACTTCCCGGTTTCCCGGGGTCTGCAACCCAAAAACACGTAACCTGAAGCATCCGTAATATGAGGTATGACTGTACAGTACATGCTTACCTGGAAATGTCCCATTAAACTCAGTCGGAATTACTTCAGAGTAAACATGTACTGTGTAGCTTCTGTGGACTCATGGAAATACTTCCACCATTCTTTCTATCATGGGGCAAAACTAATGTCCACTCAGAAATTTAGGGATTGGCAGCCTGGAAGAGGCCATTCTCTGCAGCAACCCCACAGTTGTGAAATTCCTTTTCCATAAGTAGTGGATCTGGCGCTATCATTGCATAGCTTTCATTATATGCTGAAGATACACCTCCTTTGAATATCTGAAATTATTATTCTTAGGACTCATCCTATTGTTTTGATATAAATGATGTCAACTGATTTTAATATTGTGTTTTTATATTGTTGTAATCTGTCCTAGACATTATGGTATAGGATGAGCAAAGAATCCTAATCATCATCATTCAATTTGAGAGAAGCAAGCTTTTTCAGTTGAGATTATATTTCCATAAGAAAGACTGAAAGAATCTACATTGGAAAAATAATGTTTAGAAGCATGGTCTTTTGAGTCTGTTCTATTTCTGCTAGACATATTTTAGGTGTCTTGTCAGAATATAAAAAGAGGAAAACCTAAATTAAAACAAAAAGATGTTCTGGCAATCAAAGTATTGGATAGAACTACCTTCTTGTTGAAATACACATGAGTACAAAAGCTACACAGCACAAATACATATGATAATGCAAAAGGGAAGGAAGATGTCTGGAGTTGAAGTACAAATAAATGAAAAAAGATGCAAATGTTATAGCATTCAGCTAAGGAGCCTCTCATGTTACAATGTCAGCACAAATTTAGACATATTTTAAAACACAGTGCCAAAACAGTGCTGTGCAAATTTATGCAATGTGTTCCAGGTAGCACCCTACTTAGGAAACAGGCTTCTGTAGTCCTGACTGAATCACTTTAATTCAACCATCAAATTTTAGTATAGCACTGAAGAAGGAGAAAAAAGGAAATGAGCAGACAGTTTGATATATAGGTATATTTGTTTCCTGTGATAAATCAAGCAAGTTTTTTGCCCGGGACTTTCCAGTAGTCCTAGCTAAATGAAAAATACAAAATACTGCACTTGATATTCAACCTGTGCTAGATTGAGATAACGGGGGGAAATGGCAAGAGGCTTGATTGATTATAGTAGAATGAAAATTCTACTTTTAGAAAAGCCTTAAGGGCAAGAGTAGAATATTACCTTTGAGGAATCCATTGCAGAGAGAACAAATTACATGAATTTGGAGATCACTGAATATAATACATGCACTACAATGAGGGCCTCCAATATGATGTGACTCATAAATAGATTTCATTAATGCATTCAGAAACAATCCAGAGTTAACTTTACAACGACTAACTGCCGAATGTCCTCAGTCACAAGCCATGACATATGCTTCACACCTCACAATGTCAAATAATGTTTCTCAGCAAAATCTCTTATTTTAGAGATATGGAAAGAACCAGAAACCCGTTTGCTTCCGACATTACATTATGATACACAGCTTATAATAGTCTTCTCCAAAACCAGCAAGCTCCCAGAAAGATGGGAAGTGGCATATCCTTCTTGCAACCTAAATTCAGCCCAGTTAATAGTTCCTCCTCAAGCTCCCAAAATGATGTTTGTTTTCCTGGTTCTTGCTTCCCTCTATTAGGATCCCGTGTGCCAATTTTAAGGATCTGTTACAGCCTTTTTCTTCTGCCTCACTGGGACCTGCTCATCTTCATCTCTCTCTGCCTCCTGCTCCCTTGTTTTTTATTCTCTCCTGGATTCCAATTGTTGCTCACATGTGGAAGAGGCCTCCACACCATCACCAGCTTTTACCACGGTGCCACTGGCTGGAGGACACAGAGGGAAAGTCCTCCCTCCTCCACTGGCCAAAGCAGGTCCTGCCTCTTGCACCCAGAAGACTCCTTGAAGCTCCAGGTCCCCTCCCCAACAACAGGTCATTCGGAAGGGGAGTGTAAATTATGGGCAATTTAAGGTAATTTCGACTATTCACAAACTATGTCTTACCCACTGACTTTAGAACCTATTCCCTGTGCAAGATGTGTTCCACTGTCTCTTGAGACAGACGGGTGCTAACAATATCACAGTTCTAATACTGTCAGAGAGAAAGGGGAACAATGAAGCACTTGGCTTTCTGTGCAGCACAGTGGTGAATTCATCCAATACACAGCTCTTTTCCTCACTGTCCCCAACTCAGTTACCCTCTCAGCACACTAACATACTGAGTACAGAGTTTGGACATCATTCTCCTAAGAAAAACCCTCTGGACCAAACTAAGTGTTTATTGAATTGAGTAGTGTGCAGCAATGTTTCTTGTTTTCCCTTTAATAATTATAAGGAGCAATGCTTTCCCAGTAAGAAGTAGGTTCCCATGTGCATGCAATTATTTAAAGAAGAACAATATACCGTATTTTTCTGTGTGTAAAATGAGATTTTCCCCAGTTTTTTTAATTTAAAAACGTAGGTCGTCTTATACATAGAATATAGCAATTAAAGATATAAATAAATACGGTACTTGCCGCCATACATGCTCTGGCAGTTGCAGCTCCTCGCAGGGGCAAGCCCCGGGGCCTCTGCAGTCTGCTTGCCTCCTCCCACTCAGCCTGCCCTACAGCTGGGAGAGAGGCTGAAGGTGGTCCGTTTGTGCCGCGCGGAGTCCGGGCGGTGGCTCCGCACGATCGGCGCCACCACTCCAGTTGGCTACGGCAATCGAAGCAATGTAACCCCTCTGCGCCTTTCCCTCAGGGCCTCCTGCTTGCCTCCTCCCACTGAGCCCGCCCTATAGCTGATGGGTGAGGCTGAAGGTGGTCTGTTTGTGCCACGCGAAGTCTGCAGCTGGCTACGCACCAGCATCGCTGCTGCTCCAATTGGCCACGGCAATAGAAGTAATATCACCCCTCCATGCTTTTCCAGTCATAGAAATCTCGCACCTTGTGCCCCTCCTGGATAACAGCGCCTTCCCCTCCCAAAAGCTCAAAAACTCTGGGCCTCCCCCTAAAAAAGCTCAGTGATTGTCTTGACACTGCCTGTGAGGGAACAGCTGATAGGAAGCTTGTTAGAGGCACATGTATCTGTCAGCGTTGGCCCGGCGGGTGAGCAATTATCGTCAACAATTCAGGTCAATCTTCCCCCATTTTCTTCATTTGGAGTCCCCAAAAACAGGGATCGTCCTATACATGGGGGCGTCAGTATATAGCTTCTTGCTGTGTATGAATTGAAAATCTAGCTTTTGCCCTGTGACACCAACAAATCATAATGTAAAATACAGTCATTTTCTGTATAGCAGGGATGGTCTTGATTGGACATTCCGATTTACTTATTAGAAATACACGCTTTAAAAAGAAATGCATGCTTTTCTATATGTAAATAACAAAACTGAGAACATGGCTCTTGACCATTTTGCTGCAACAGAACCATGCAAACATTTACAAACTCTAATTGTTTACAGCAGGAGTTGGGAACCTTTGGCTCTCCAGATGTTGCTGAAGTATGAAGTATGGTGAGAGTTGTGATTCGGCAACACAGCCTCATAGAATTGTAGAGTTGGAAGGGACCTTGAGGGTCATCTGGTCCAACCCCCTGCAATGAAGGAAATGTTTGCCCAACCTGAGCTAGAACTCGCAACCTTGAGATTAAGAGTTTCATGCTCTACGAACCTAGAGGACTTTAGTTTGTATACACAAAAGAAATAATTGCCTTGCACGTCTTACTGCAGTACCTACTGATATAAACCTTTCTCTTTGGGGGCAATTATTACCATCTTGTATCCAGCAGTCTAAATGTAGCATCTGGGAAAACTAGACTCAGGAAGGAGTTTCATATTGTATCTTTATAACTTTTGAGATTATTCATGTTACAATTTTCTTATCCAATGCATGAAGTGTTGTCCAATTTCTAACAAGATGCATTTTATATGCATACAGAACACTTTCTGGAAGACAGAATAAACTCAGTCACTGAAACAATATACAGAATTGCAGCTTAGAACAAAACTGCAAAGCATGAAATGACAACCTGCTATCAGCCGCTGAGAGCCTGAAATTCAGCACTGGCAGCTAAAACAACTGAACTCTTCCACCACCATTTCAGCAAATTGATGATACCATCTGCATGGCAGTTAGAATACAAGCCATGCCAATCTACTTACTAAAAGCCAAGCCTATGTTTAAACTCATGAGATGCTGTTTCACTTTATTCCGTTCTTTTAAAGAGACACTGCATTCGGATTCTGAGTTTTTAAAGTCACACCTGGTGGATAATGAATACACGAAAATGAACACTGATTTTACAGTTGGAAAATTAGGCTACACTCATAATATTCCTTTTCTTCCCAGTCTCTTTTCCCTTGGGTATTGTGGGGGGGGGGGTTGGATTGTAAGTCTGGATTGCCTTCTTTTTAATTGATTTTATGTAAGCTGCTATGGGAGCCTTTTTTGCTGAAGAGCTGGGTACAAATGCTCTAAATAAATAAGATAATAATAATGGTTTGCCAGTGTGAGGACAATTCAAAATAGCACAAACTATTTAAAGGCAAAGAAAATACATATAGATCACTTGAGATATATTACCAAGGCATTTCTGCTTTTTATTTTCCCTTTTCCTTCATTTCCTCATTTTTAACTTAGCTGGCTAGCCAAGAACAATGTTAGGTCTATCAATGGAGACATTTAAATCTGCTTAGCTTCCTTGCAAGACCAATGTGCAACTGTTAACCTCATTAATGGAATACTAATAGAATGCCCATCAACTTTATTGGGGTGACCAAAGGGACCTTGGCCCCCAGGAATTGGCTCCTATACTGGGAGGAAGAGGGCGAGGCAGTGGCGAGGTTGTGTGGTGCAAACCTGCTATAAGAAGCCACACAACCTCACCCTTCAGCCACCCCAATGAAGTTGATGGGCATTACCATTCAAATGGTATGTGTGCACCACATCTTGTGATTGATTATGAAGGCTGGGGCTTACCTGAGTCCCCACCCCCCCAAAAAAAATCTTATTCAAGTTGGCACCCCTGCCTCCCAATATATAGCACTGACTCAACTGGAAGGAGGTCAGGGGAGTGGTGCAGCCCACCATGCCGTCCACTAGTACCACTGATAGCTAGATTCTCCTCTCTCCTCCTAGTGCTCAGGGCATTGGCAATGCACCAATCTCAGCCCTTCCCATCCCAGTATGCAGCAGTGTAAGGTGTAGAATGAACCTACATACATGTAAATATAATGTGTGCTATTCCACTCAATAGTACAGACCTATTAAAATAATGAATATGACCAAGTTATGTCCATACATTTCAATAGGTTTCCTCTGAATAAAACTTAGTTGAATACTACTCTGTGGGGAGGAGGACAAGCTGAGGAGGGAGGAGGGCTATTCTTCCTGCTTTCTAATGCAGCTTTGATGCTTGCTATGAGCCAGACTAAGGGATGCGGGTGGCGCTGTGGGTTAAACCACAGAGCCTAGGACTTGCCGATCAGAAGGTCGGCGGTTCAAATCCCCACGACGGGGTGCGCTCCTGTTGCTCGGTCCCTGCTCCTGCCCACCTAGCAGTTTGAAAGCACGTCAAAGTGCAAGTAGATAAACAGGTACCACTCCAGCGGGAAGGTAAATGGTGTTTCCGTGCACTGCTCTGGTTCGCCAGAAGTGGCTTAGTCATGCTGGCCACATGACCCGGAAGCTGTACGCCGGCTCCCTAGGCCAATAAAGCGAGATGAGCGCTGCAACCCCAGAGTCAGTCATGACTGGACCTAATGGTCAGGGGTCCCTTTACCTTTACCTTTACGAGCCACTCACACCTTGTGTGAAGAACTTATTGAAACACCACAGCCAAAATGCAATAACAGCCTTCATCCAATATCAGCACACAAATGCTAAGTATTTTATATCTACTTATATTCAGTTAAATGAAAGAGGATTTAATTATTCATACATTCACATGAAACCCAGCAGGAAATGTCTTACGGTGGTGCAAGGCAATACCTGCATACAACAATTCATCACACAGTTGTCATAAACATACGCTATATGGGCAACAAAACAAGACAACATGGAAAATACAAGTAAGCTGCAGCCTGAAAAAAAGCATATGCATCAACTGAGTGTGGGACTGAAAAAGCAAAGGGCAGCAGCAGAAATAAAACGTAATTTATCTAAAGTACATAGCTGATCTAAAATTAGCTGTGTTTGAAGACTGGCTATTGGAAATAAAATGGTTGGTTTGCCAACAGTGGATGTTTTTCCCCCTTAGAAAGCACGGTGACTCGGCTGTCTAATATATATGCATAGGTGTTTTGATAAGCCAACACTTAGTCATTTCATTAACAAGAATTTGCTTTTCCGAGGAAAGTAGAATTTTTTTTTTTAACATGCAACCATCATGCACTTTACTAGAGGGGTGGGGAAGCTTTTTTGCTCCACTGGCCAGATCCTTATGAGGATCTGCCTCATGGGCCAAATGTGACAGGTGGTCCTCTTCTTTTTAGAAGCATGCTGCTTCCTGCAAGGTGCTCAGAAGACCCAACTTCAGGACTCCATATTCCAGCAAAACTATATCTATTTGGGCATGTAAAAGAGTTCTCAGCAGCAAGCTCTCTCCCTCACATGCACACCCCCAATAAGTTGATCTCCCTTCGCACCACTAAACTCTCTCCCCCCCTCCTTTCTCACCACTGCTATTTGAAAACATGTGCAGCCAAAGCAAGCATCCCAATTTTCCCCTAAGCAAGGGGGAGAGGATGAAGGAGAAGGCTAAAGTTCTCGCTTCCCCTCGCCTCGTACTTGGGAGTGGCCGACTGCTTTGGCTGCGTACCTGTGCTCCCAAGAGGGAACAGGCATTGGCAGCTAAACTGAGCCCTTTGCAAACTGCTCCACATCAGTTAGTTAAGTGTTTTTATTTATTTCCTTGATTTAGGGAGGCAGCTGCCCTCTGCCCCTCTGGCTATGCCCATGGGCTAACAGGGCTGTTTCAAAGAGCTGTGCTGGGAGGGGAAAGCAGTTTACATTGACTGGAATCCACTTCTCCCTCCTTGAGCAAGGTTTGCTTCTGCCACCCATCAGCTGATGTACAGGGGGGCACTGTGCCTTGCTCCAGTGAAGAAAACATCAAGAGCCCTCCTCAACCCCCTAAGCACTTCTGGAACAACTAGGCGCTCCTGGGGGAATTGCATCTCCCAAGGATGCAATTCTCATAAAGCTCCACAATGACTCTATTTGGCCATTATTATTCATGCCTCATACAGCTATATAACAAGACACCCACTTGAGGGCAGAAGCAGCCATTCCATTCTTGAGCAAACACAATCCATACGCTCTACTCCAGCAATGTAACATTATTGTTTAGGTAGCTGGAAAAGGGACTGGAACTCTCCCCAGCATTTGCACAACTGTCTAAGCCAGTGGTTCCCAATTACCTACATACTACGTTTTTCAAAAGCCAAGTGATGGGTCCCTACTTCTGAAAAATTTGACATTTCTATGGTGCTTTTTGTTATGTGAATGGTGCCACAGACCCCTTGTGTGGGTTTCATGGCACCCCTGGTGTCTGCAGACCACCAAAAGGGAACTACTGCTCTAAGTCAAAATTTGGCTTAGTGTGAATGTACAAGCTTCTGGAGAGGAGCTCGCAGTGGCTTTGCTCTTCCCTGGTTCTCTTCTGCTGCACCATGAAGAGATACAGAAAGCTTTATCATCTGAACCCAGGCTCATGGTTACACTGTCTGCAGACTAGCTGCAAATGGTGACCAAAAACATACCTTAGTTACAGCTCCATGGCTAGTCAGGGCCTTTTCAACACTGGCTCCGGCCTGGTGGAACACTCTGTCTCATGAGACCAGGGCCCTGCAGGATCTGATTTCTTTCTGCAGGGCCTGTAAGACAGGAGTTGTTTCGCCTGGAATCAATTTGATTCTCTCCCCCTCTTTCTTTTTCCCTTTCTCCTTCTGTGATGGAACTGGGGACTTCCCTGGCCCATGTAGAACCAGTCTGGATAGTTAGCCTTGGTGAAGACTTGACGTTTTCACCCCCCCCCCCAAGTTTTTGATTTGAGTTTCCACTGAAATGAGGCTGTATTTTAATGGTGTATTTTAATCTTGTTTTTAAGTTGTATTTCAATCAATTGTTTTTATATCGGGTGTTAGCCGCACTGAGACTGGTCTTGGCTGGGGAGGGTGGGATATAAATAAAATTTATTATTATTAATTATTATTATTATTATTATTATTATTATTATTATTATTCTGGAGAGTGAGCCAAGGTTTGGACAACATGTGAAGTCAAGCCTTGGCTTAGTTCAGTACAGCAGCTAGAATGACTGGTGGAAGCCCAAGGTGGCTGTAAGCTCCTCTCCAGGAGACCCCATGTTTGCACTGAGCCAAGGTTTGACTTAGTGCGGAGTGTAAATAATAATAATAATAATAATAATAATAATAATAATAATAATAATAATACTTTATTTATATGCTGTCCATCTGACTGGGTTGCCCCAGCCACTCTGAGAGGCTTCCAACAAATTAAACAAAATTAAACAAATTAAACACATTAGGCGCAGTAACTCTCCTAGAAGCAGCTGTTTGCACAAGTTACAAATATTCAACACGATTTCTGAAAAGTTATAGTAACAATAATATTGTATTGCAACAAATTCAAGGCATTCTGTTTGTGTGTTTTGATAAAAGCTGTAAACAGTAGTTGTATATTGAGTTTAATATTTGCTATTGCTATCTCTGCCACTTCCCAATTTCATGAAAATGGGACACTTAGTGCAGTGTTTCCCAACCTTTTTTGGGCAAAGGCACACTTGTTTGATGAAAAAAATCTCGAGGCACACCACCATTACAGCCCCGTGACGTCAGCGCGCAGCGTCACGCCGGGAGGGACGCACGAAAGTGTAAGTTTCAATTTTTTTCCCTCCCCCTTGCTGGGGAACCTCCAAGCTTTGGGGGTGGGGGGGGAGGAGGCAGCAAAGCGAGCAGGAAGGAGAGCGCGGCTTGGCTGGGTGAGCTTTGGCAGGGGCAGGGAATGAGAGCCGTGAGGCGGGCACTGCAGACGGAGGCGCTGCCCGCCGAGCTCGCAGGCAGCCAGGCAGGCAGACGGCGAGAGCCCCGCGCTGGGCGGCCTCTCCTCGCCGCCGCCGCCCCGCCTCTCGCCGCCCGACTCGCCCGCCTCCCTCCAGGCAACATCTCGCGGCACACTAGTGTGCCGCGGAACAGTGGTTGGGAAACACTGACTTAGTGTCCAGAGAAGGTGTTTTTTACTACTTAGCATAGACAATTACAGTCATTACACTAGATTACAGAAAAATATTTTCTTTAAAGTACCTGATTTCTTGATTTAATACTTGGGGGGGGGATACTCAAAATGTATTTATCAGTGACAATGCAAAGTACTGGGAACAGCAATCAATGTGGGAAATACAAATGACTCAAAAGCAATCCAACCTGCTGCAGGGCCGAGCTGAGGCAGGTAACTACCTAGGGTAGCAAAACATCTGGAGCAGCAAGCTGTTTAATGCTTGCTTTTTGCCTTTTAACTAAGAGCAAATCATTCATCTCAGGATGCTAAGGGCGGTAACATTTCTAGGTGTATTCCTCTTTGGAGTAGCTAGACAAACTGGCAGAGGAGAATTTTGGATTGCCTACTTAGTGTATCTCTATTCAAACAGTTTTATTTTTCATTTACCACAGATGCAATATTAAGACATATAATGGGAAGTACTGGGAAACTCCCTCACTTCTACCTGATTTTTTATGCAGTCACATATTTTATTCCTCCAAAGGAACGGCATTTGAGCCTATCTGTATGAAACAATGTTAGATTTAAGAACACACACACACGGAATATTTATAAGGCAACTTCAAAGTAAGTTTGAAAAATATGAAGAGTAATGTTTTAAAATTGGAATGCCCTTAAGTGGAACTACATTAAATACCAATTACAAAGTAACAACACTAAAGACTGATTTTGTCATTATTATCAAGTTATTATTGTAAATGCAATTCATGTTTGAATCACAGTTATTCTCCAAGTGAAACATCACAGTGCAGCTGACTGACTCCAGCTATAAAGGCTGCTCAAGATGCCTAGAAGCCATCAGGGTGGGCTTTAGTTTAGCGGTTGCTGGGGAAAACATTTAGTTTTTAAGATAATGCATTATTTTTTCTGCTATTTGGATTGTGTTCTTGTAGGATATGCCTTATTATGAATTAGTTAATTGTTTGATCTTATTGTATATTTATTAAGATAAGATATTGTGATTAGCCTATTAACATCTGTATGACTATTGAGATTTGCTATGCCTTGTAATTGGTGCCTTATACTTGAATGTTATGTTTTATTATGCACATTTTTCTAATGCTTTGAGCTGCTTTGAGCATGGTTTACCATGGAAAAGTGGCCTACAAATAAACAATGGTGATTATGATGATGCTAAGGCAAACATTTCGGTACTGGCCTGGAGAGTTTATTTCATCTTTGCTTCTCACAAATATCTGCAACACAGCTATTCTTATGAAATTAACACATATAAAGAGGCAAAACACAAATCACTGTTATCTTTGAAGGCTGAAAAGGTGTCTAATAAATGTGTGCATTTAAAAGGGAAGGAGGAAAAATACAGAAGCTTTCAAAATGAAAATGTTGCCTTAATCTCAAACAGAAACAGTACATCAAAAGTCATAAACTGTTAAAGCCTATTACACTCATGCAACAACATCTCTGTGAAGAAGACTAAACTGTGTCTGTGTCAACGAAGGAAAATGAAAACTAATGATAGTCTCAAGGTCTTCATAACTGCGGGGACTTGATGCATAACACATTTGGTAAGCCACCAGAAACAGAGGACACACATGAAACAAGTGATTTATTGTGCAATTGAACAGCTAATGTAGGGCAGCCACATTATTAGTGTGAAATTATGCAAAGGCTGGTGGAAATGCTTGTTCTAAACAGAATCAACTAACTGTAGCCTGTTAGTACATGCAATAGAAGCAGGCTGCAATACACTAAAAGCAAACTTTTCTCCTGAACCTGTCAAAAAGTTATAAACCTCAAGAACTATGTGTTTGCTAGATCAGACTACTTGACCCAAATATGTGTTGTTTTATTTCCCCTCAGTCTCTTCTTGACTGTGAAAAAAATGGATCTATTAAAAGACTTCTTTGCATCAGGTTTTTATAGGAAATAAATGCTTTAGGAGACAAATTCTTGATCCACAGCACCATGTGCATTCTAGCACACACAAAGGATTCTGCTACCCATTTTCCTTACCTTGGGGTAAGGGAACAGCAGCAAATGGGAAGTCCATGTAGAGCTCCTATACCTGGGATGGAGCTGCTATATTGTGATGAATCTATCTGCCACAGGGATTCTCAAATAAGCATGCAGATGTTGGACAAGCTTTAACTGTGTATTGGTGGCCCAATGTAAATCAATGAGGTTAGTACAAGTGTATTGGTGTGGTGGAAGCATATGATGGAATTACTATGTGCTGGAACTATTTGTAGAAGGCATGAAAATATCTCCTCTAAACATCTTTTTAGAAATCCTCTTGCTCATATGAAGTCTGAGCACACAACACGGTTCCTGAAATGTCATTTACCAGAGTTTCCGTTATCAGTATCACTCCCATAGTTGCTGTTAGCTGTCTAGAGTCTAACTGGCAGAAGCCTTAGGAGCCCTTACAAGAGGGAGGCGGGGAGGAAGTCAACCCTTATAAAATGCAAAAAGTAGTGAGAGATATGCATGGTCATGCTCACACCCACAAATATGATGGATTATCTTATCCAGTGTTGAGAGCCCTAAAGCTTCATTAGCACATTCTAATAAAAAAAGCTTTTCAAAGGCACACATTCCTTTCATCCACATGCAAAACTGAAAGTCAGCAGGAGCCCTGATACTTCAAGAAAGTAGAATGACATTTTCACATAGTGATGATCAGTACCACGGCACAGCTAAATTAAATGAGCATAAACAGATTTCAGAGTAAGATTTCACTATGCAGCAACACATTGTTAGTACATGTGAAACACCATATTTTTCAGACTGGGGGCATTGGCAATGCTGACCACAGAATTTCAGTATATTGTTTCTATCTGAATGTTTCGACATCAGTTGGTTGTATTTGTTCTGCCTCCCTTAAAATTGTCCACAGTATCTATTTTAATATGCATTTGTTCCCTGGATCTTCCAGCTGGGAAACAGGATTTCTTTTAAAAGCTACTTAGCGACAATGCACATTTTTTGGGGGGAAAGGAATCTTATTACTTGAGCTATACATTGTTCTTGCAATCCCCCAGAAGCTCCAATCATCAGTTTCAGAAGATGCTATTCAAAAGTACCCACAACACATGATTTTACATTTAAAAGAAAATTTAATGAATAATATCCAATAAGCAACTGAGAACATCCTATCAGGCAGGGCCAAGTAGTCATAGTTATCAAATGAGAGGCCCTGTACTGTCTGTGAACCGCCTTCAGATCTACAGATATAGGGCGGTATACAAATTTAATGAATAAAATAAAATACTCCTGAGACACAGATATTCATCTAGTGGTTGGGACCCACAAGTGCATGACATTCTCACCTAAGGTGGGTAGCAGAAATGGCAGTGCCACTATTCCGTTTTTTAACTAAGAAAGAAAGCAAGTGACAATCTAAGTAGTCAGAAGTAAAGAAAGAAGGGTTCTGAACTTTTCAGAAGGATGTATTGGGAGGACTTTTAGCAGATGCAGATTTTCTCACCTCTGCATAACAAGCTGCATTTACCTAAATTCCCTCATCTGTGCCACCCTAGCAAGAACAGGAAGATGACCATACAGTGGTGCCTTGGTTTACGAACTTAATCCGTTCCGGAAGTCCGTTCTTAAACCAAGGCGTGCTTTCTCATAGCAGCGGAGGACTCAATTTACAAGTAGAACACACTCAACCGGAAGCGGAACATGTTCTGCTTCCAAGGCAAAGTTCACAAACCAAAACACCTACTTCCGGGTTTGCAGCGTTCTTAATCCAAGTTGTTCATAAACTAAGCTGTTCTTAAACCAAGGTACCACTGTATGAGATTAGTCAGAATCATGCCCCATGGTTATATTTATAGTTAAGGGAAGTTCCAGTGTTTAAGAAAGTAGGAATGCACTGCTGATTACATTTAGAGAGGGTTTTTATCTGCATTGACGTCAACTTATTTGCTTTTATGGTCATCTGCTCTTTCCCACACTTTATATCTGCTGCATTTCTTGTTCCTACAATGTCCCATGCCAAGGATACATCAGAGGAAGTGAGCTGATCTTAAGATGTCAATGTAAGTTTATATTAGCACACCCTTATTCCCTCATTGTCAAAACAGCAATCGCAAAACAGAGCAGCTTTGACATTAGCCACTTGCAGGTTAGTCACAGTATATTTTGACCACTATTTCCCCAGACCAACTGTCAGGGGTTTAGGAGCAGAGGCACGGGCAAGGGAGGAAACAGAGAGCGAAGGGGAGGAGGCAGAAGAAAAGATGAGTGATGACGACGACCCGAGATCTCCTAGTCTTTCTAGTGAATCAGAGGATTCACAGAAAGGAGCACCAGTGGCCAGGGCAAGGGGGGCACCCCAGGAAGATAGAGCCAGAGGGGACTCAGGGGGGAGCAGCTGGAAATCGGGACCAGCGTCACCGCCAGGAAGCAGGGAAGAGGAAGGGAGCCAGGGGGGAAGCGCTGGCAGCTCACCACAGGAGGGAGGGCATGAGTCAGGAGTGGCCACACCTCCATCGGGGAGCGAAGAAACGGTTAAGAGGAAAGTGGAAGGTTGGGCGCGCGCGCCAAGTTCAAATGCAGAGGAAGGCGGCGCAGTGAGCAGCCCCGAAAGGGAACCAGGTCCTAAAGCCCGGCGCAAGGAGGCAGGAGGGTCCGGGTCAGCGTCAGAAGAATCCCGGAAGGAAGAAGCCCCGGGGGGTAGAGGGACCCAGAGGAGGACAGTCAGGCGGAAAAGGTGGAGCAAGGCTAGGATATTAAGTTGGTGCACACGGGGCGGAGACTCAGACGGAGCTTCGCCGATCTAGCTACTAGACGTAGAGTTTGCGCGCAGCAGCGTGAGAATGGAAACTGTAATTCAATAAAGACTTTTACTTAATGATCGCTGGCTAGCGTGATCCTCTGTGAGCTAGGATCTTCAAGCAGCTCTGACACCAACATTTCCATAAGGACATAAGAAGCGCTTTGCTGGATCAGGCCTGTGGCCCATTTGGTCCAACATCCTTTGGTCCAGCCAGATGCCTACATGAAGCCTGCAAGCAAGACTTGAACACAAGAGCACCTAGAGTTCCCAACAAATAGTATGTAGAGGTATGCTGCCTCCAACCACAACCAAATCATTTGGATGAGCCAGTGTGTAAAATGTTTTGTGCATTTTTAAAAACATTATATGCAAGGCAGGAAAAAAAACGCAACACAGAATGAAGATTAAAAAACAGGCAAAGGAGAACAATAGAATGCTATCAACTTCACCTACAGCTGACAAACATTAAAGCAGAAGAGCAAACAACAAATATTTGGCTTTATTCTAAATTAAAAGAGTGTAACGACCCCTCTTCAGTTGGGGATATTTTTATTTTTTTGAGTAGTATAGGATGGAGGAAATATCTCAAAAATCTTAAAAGATCTAGCATTAAATTTACAAGCACCTAGCCACACATGAGCACTTATAAATCATAAGAGTCCAACTGAGTTTAATGCACATTCCACTAGGTCAAATCCTACAAGGTTTGGTTCCTACGTATGCGAAAGATGATCTCTCCTCTTCCCATCCCTTATCACAATCTTATGAGGAAACATTTTCTTATCCATTTGCTATCATGGAATTCCTTCCCCTTGAAGACTTGACAGATCCTAAGTGCTTTAAGGACTTTTATCTGCTTACATTGCAGGCGTGTATGACTCAAGTTACTCAGAGGGGCAGAGTAACTTTTAAGAACTGAAATAGTTTTAACTTAATGGTTTATTTATAACTCATGATCTGCTAACCTTGTTTTCTCAGTATTCCATAGAGCAAAGGTGAGCAGACTTTGAGATAGCAGAACCAACATAGTTTTTTACTTCAACAGTAGGATCTTGAACAGTAAGATCCATCAGCAGGAGTCAGGTGCAAAACAGAGGTTTGTGTGTGGTCAGTTTTTGTTGCCACAATCGTCACAACAATTAGGAGCAAAAAAAAAAAAAGTTCTACTAGAAGCTCTCAATCTACCTTCCGTCCACCCTTGTCGTGATGCACATTCTCCTCAGTCTCTGCCACTTACAAATGTCCTGAAGTTGAACACTACTCTCCATAAAGCCTCTTTCCCTTCCCATCCACAGCATACCTTATTTCCATATCTAAATACTATGTGCCTTTAGAAAGAATGTTTTTTAGTCCTGTCACTGGCTTGCATACCCATCTCTCAAATGCCTTTCCCCCCTCTGTGTAGCTCCTTTCTTCTCAGTAGAGTTCCATAAACTTCTCTTTTTTCTCTGATTAGCTTTGACACTCTCCTCTCCTTGCACAACTGGAAGTCTCTCTACATCCCATTTGCAAACCTTCCATTCTTCTCTGCTTCCCACCCCTGCAGATCTCTTCATTTATTCCTCTCATGTTTAGTGCCTCTCCCTTTTAAAACTCAAGGTGGCTAACAACCCACCCTCAAAATTACAAACACTTTATTTCTAAAAATACAAAAGATTTCATTAGGTTGCCTTATCTGTTTTTAAAGTACTTTTACAGCACAATCTTATACATCTTGACTCAAAAGCAGGTCCCTCTGAGACCCCTTTGAGTTTAATGGGGCCCATTGCCTGATGAGTACACTCCAAGGGAGGAGCTGCCCATCTAGATAAATAAAGTCACAATCCTATCCAGATTTACTCTGGATTAAGTCCCATTGAACTCAGTAGGGTTTACTTCTAAGGCAACGTACACAGGATTGCACTGAAGGAAAACTGTGTGATTCTGAAAGTGAAATATGCGTCTACTACAAACAGTTTAGAGTTGTTGTTTTTTATAAAATTCAAATATCCAATATTTTCCAAGAAAATATGCACTGGAAAATTTGAAATGGAACAATAAGCAGCACTATAAACAAAACTGATTAGAAGCAGAAGAGATGGTAATAATTATACTATGAATAAAACACCTTCATTTTCTTGTATCATCCTTGAATACAAGCCAGATAGATGAAAAAAGTCAGCAGAGCCCTATAAATCCCCTACATTAAAAAAAATCTGGACAAATGTTGATTACTGGTTGCCTGTATAAGGAGACATCAACAATCTGAAGGAAAAGCCATGAGAGATTGAAATTAGAAAGCCTTTTAGATGCTGTTGTCTAGGAGACACCAGAATCTACTGTATTGGTGACAAAAGAAAGAAAGGGCCGAGTGCAATTGCTAAGGCTTTCAGCCTACTCTCTTTCATGTTCAGTTTGTTGAGAAGGGGGATGGTTCTGTGACAAATGCTGCTAAGATGAATAGCTGATTAAAGCAGAATTTAGCATTCATTTTACAAGTTAGCTGAAGAGGATTCATGGCACCATCGCATCTTGGAAAAACATAATAGGCACGGATCTATGAACAGAGAGCAAAGCTGGCTTATTTGGAGAGTTGGATTTCACATACACATGTTTAGACAGAGAAATAAAATGACTCAAAATGAAATGCCATCAGCATTAATCAGGCACATTTGCAGATTATCAGAAGAGGAATCATATAAAAACATTTCCCCAGAACATTTGCATTGATAGCTATAGAAGTGTTTGCAGAAACTGAAGTAAGAGCAACACACCATTGTTGGTTTTTACAGGAAACTAATTTTTTTGAAAACATAAAAGGTGGCTCAGAGACCCAAGACAACTCCGTGGGAAAGGTCATAATTACACCTTGCATCCGACAAAGTGGGCTTAAGCCCATAAAAGATTTATGGTTGGTTTTACTGCAACTTCTACCCCCTCTGGAAACCTTGAAGGCTTTCACCATAAGCCAGCGAACTGTTACCTCTTTAAAACCACAGGAAAATTTAAATAAAAGTAATTTTTAAAAAATTAAACAACTATGCTTGAAGTCTGAGTGGGATGGCTTCTGCAGTTAGAACTACGGAGCAAAGGCTACATTCCATAATGGGTAACTCCTTCACCAATCTACTCAGTGAATGAGTAGATTGTACCTTCAAATGTATTAACTTGATTGGGTGAGGGGGAGTGCTATACAAACAATTATTGTGCATACTTCTAACTGCCAGGAAATACTAAGGCAATAAACCAGCATTCAATTTGACTCAATTGCCTGGGCATTCATAGCTTCTGAGAGGCCTAACATGAGCATCTAAATGCAGAGAACCTTGACTCAGTCACTTCTTTTATTATTATTAAACAGCAAAATCATTTGAAAATGGATTATGTCTGTAAACAAACTTAAGGACGATTGTGAAAATAAATTTTGGATCACAGAGGCCAACTTTAGAGCCAGTGTGGTGTAGTGGTTAAGAGCGGTAGACTCGTAATCTGGGGAACCGGGTGATCTTGCTGCTGGGTGATCTTGGGCTAGTCACACTTCTTTGAAGTCTCTCAGCCCCCTTCACCTCACAGAGTGTTTGTTGTGGGGAAGGAAGGGAAAGGAGAATGTTAGCCGCTTTGAGACTCCTTAGGGTAGTGATAAAGTGGGATATCAAATCCAAACTCTTCTTCTTCTTCGCATGGGGATTGTGGAATTTTCTACTGACCTTCCTGCCATTAATATCTGTGCTTAAGGGCCAAGCAACAAAACAATAATTCAGCAGAGCCTGATGCAAAACCCTGCAAAAGGGCTTGATTAACTGCATCGCCTTTTCATTCATTACACCAGACTGGAGGCATCTTTAGCAACTCAGGCACTGCTGGAATTCATGTTCCCACACAAGTCACTGGAAATCAAGTTTCAAAAATAATGCATGATGTTACCCCAATTCACAAAACATTGTCAGCAGCACATGTTCATAGCAGAATTTGGAGCTGGCCCAAAATGCCTGCTCCATGTGACTGAAAAATGCACGGAGTTAATATTTGCAGATATTAGATCCTCTGACATGAACTGCCAAGACATCAAAGTGCTTTGTAGTAGCCAAAGCATGGACCAGGAAATATCTGATTAAACTCACAACCAGCCTTAGATAGTTAACAAAAGGGAAACGCCACCTTTAATTATACAATTGCCATTCTGGCTGTCTTGGCATTCTCTGTATCCTAAATTTCCCCCACATGTTCAGTGATTTAAATAATGCTGCAGTTAAAATGTATTCTTCTATCTCTGATTATACTCAGATGCCACTAAAATGTGAGTATTCGTCTAATGCTTGTTGAATTACTCCACTGCTGCTCAAGCTATGCTAGAGACTCTATTTAAAAAACAACAACTAGTTTCATTGTGGTTAGTGAGAAAAGAGGGATCTTTGGGATACCTAAATATTTATCATTTCTGTTTTCACAGTTTGAAATACAGAATGTCATCATTTTATAGTATTTATCAGACTGCTCAATTTTATTTATTTGTAAGGTTCTCTTCTGCATGTGGCAAGGCTATACAGAATGCCTAATTTTGAAGTTCTTATTCGGCCACCTACAAAGCTCCACTTAAACCAAACCAAAACAATTTAAGGAAAACAAAAACAAAACATAGCATAATTATAACAACTGGAATCAGGAAAGTATTTTCTCTTTTCTTTCTCTTTGCACACAAGAGAATGAAACTCTATGGGCAAATTAACATTTAGATTACAAGACTCTGCATGCTTTCTGTAACAGCGGTAATCAGTTAGCCAATTTGCCAAATCTTCCCAAAAGTAGTGAGTAAAATAAATATTTGCAAACGTATGTCTAAGGACTTCTATTACACTGAGTAAAATAAGTGCTCCTGTTCATTGCAGTATAATCCATCACTTTTTGTTACATACTTCAAGGGAATCCCTGCCTTTAACGAATATTTTGCATTTTTCCCCCTGTGGATAAAAGTTCACGGTTAGTACATTCCCTGGGAACACGTCAATGTTGCTGTCTATTGCAATGACCTTGTTCACAAACTGATAATTGTGGCATTGTGTTTCTGTTAAAGAAAACAAAACAACAGCATTCCAAATATTGTCCAAATTGAGACACACATATGTGGCGGATATAAAGAAAAATAATGATTAGCTGCACTACAGGGAAAGAGGAGACTTTTCTGAAGTGTTTATATAGCTGAACACAAGAAGCCAATATGATACGCACAGCCCAATCCTATTGTACCTTCTTAAAATAAAGGCCAAGCAAAGGTGTGTATCATATTATAATGGAACAGGGAAGTAATTTATTGCTTTTGCAAGAATCTGACATGTATTATCCATACTGTGTGTATGTGATGTTTCATGGACATGAAGAAGCATTACTGAAGATTCTTAACAAAATAATGAAATTCTCGTTATTGTTTTTACCGTATTTTTTGCCCCATAGGACGCACCGCCCCATAGGACGCAGAACAGGCTGCCGCCCCAAGCCTTGCGCGCCCAGTGGGACCTCCCGCCGGGCGTGCGAGGCTTGCCGACATCTGCCCGAAGCAGGGGGCGGGCTCCGCAGCTCACCCCCTGCTTCAGGCTTCAGGCTGCCGCCCCAAGCCTTGCACGACTGGTGGGACCTCCCGCCGGGTGCGTGAGGCTTGCGGATAGCTTCCTGAAGCCTGGAGAGCGAGAGGGGTCGGTGCGCACAGACGCCTCTCGCTCTCCAGGCTTCAGCGAAAGCCTGCATTCGCCCCATAGAACGCACACACGTTTCCCCTTCATTTTTGGAGGGGGAAAAGTGCGTCCTATAGGGTGAAAAATACGGTATATGTTATTTTATACTGGAAGAGGAGACAGAAAACCAAGGGTCATGGCAGGCTCAGGCACCAACTGAGAAAAGGCATACAGCTCTCCTCACCACAGTATTGGGGAATTCATGACTGATGTAAAAATCACAGGGGAGGTTGTTTAGTACATGGGAAGTAGAATTCTGCACTGACCACAGTCAGTCCTATATGTCCCATCCCAAGACTGAGGAAATGCTGTGTGGTAAAATAATGCTGTCCTTGCTCTACTCGTTTGTAAAGTTCATCCGATCCTTGTTCTGTTTGCTTTGGCACAGATGATCAAGCTCTGCAGTTCGCTGTGGTTAGAAAAGAGAGGAGGAGGAAGAGGTCTTCTTCTTTTGCATGGTGCCACATCTGCTTCAGGATGCTTACTCGTACAGCAAAAGAGATCTCTTCCTTCAGAAGCAAAGCACTGTTGATAAAGGTTTCTCACTAAGACAGGTGATGGTTCCATTTGAACTGTAGGTTTGTTAAAATAATCTCTGCAGACCCTTCTCTGGTTGGTTGCCCCCTGCCTTCAAAAGTTACTTGGGGACAACTGGAGTTAGGACCTTTTCTGTGGTAGTGATCTAGCTGCAGAACAGCCTCATCTGGCACCTAATCTGCTGAGCTTTAGGGGGCAGGTCCATTATTGGTTTTGTTTTGTTTTGGTCTGGGCCTTTAGCAAACAACGACATTTTATTCATTATTGATTTATGTTATTGTTTTCTGTTGTTTCACTGACTTTGAATTTTATACGTTATAACAATTTTTTGTTGAGATTGGAAGCTACTTTCTGAATTTCTTAGGTAGCGAGTTATAAATAAAAGTATTTAATTAGGCAAGTTACGCATGAAAAATTCCCGCTACATTTAAGATTAAAGGACTGGGCTGCATCTAAGTCCACATTGCACCCCAAGCATGGAATCAGAAAGGACACATTTATTCGCCAAACAAAGTGTGACAGTAAATCAGTGCAGCATGCTTGCTTCTCATTTGATGTTCCGGCTTAATGTGATTTCTTCAGAGCAGCTACAAACACAATGGCAATAAGGTATTAAAATGAATACAGAACAATTACACTGATCAGTGGTTTCTTCTAGCAGGTTTTCTATCCATAGCAAAGCACAAACATCAACATAATTAATAAGCACATTGCGTCCCAACAGTGCTGTTAGGCTTGAGCGCCAGACGTCTACTTGCATGATGGAACTTCCCCTCTCTTCTTCCCTTGAGCCCCACATGAACCCTCTGAGTAGATTTTGGGGTCACATAAGGAGAAGAGAGAAAGGGCAAGTCCTGTGGTATGAATGGAACTCTGCTTGAGAAGCACAGGATAAAACTCATAGAAATTATCCAGAGGAAATTCTAGTCTCAATTTAACCAAGTCTTTAAATGTTTATTTTCAATCCTCATTTGGAATGAAAAATGCTTACCTTTTATTCCCCTCAAACTATATTCTGTCTTTTAATAGGAAAGTATAGTAGTCTATTTAACAGGTTCCCACGAGTGAGAAGATTTCCAAAATATAGCAATAGTCATATCTATAGAATTTCTATCAAAA
This sequence comes from Podarcis bocagei, assembly GCF_964188305.1. Lineage (NCBI taxonomy): Eukaryota > Metazoa > Chordata > Lepidosauria > Squamata > Lacertidae > Podarcis > Podarcis bocagei. The sequence continues at coordinate 48,498,797 of NC_138133.1, forward strand.
TGAAAGATTTTAAAAAAATGTTGCTGTTGAAAAAAACTAAAACAACAACCAAGTTTCCTGTGATAAAATTGCCCAAGGAGTTGACTTGATTTTCATTCTCTGGGCGTGCAAGCAGAACATTTCTTCCACACATGCGATTTCTAAATATAGCACTCAGTAGAAAAATCAGCATCTCTTTAACCTCTCTGATACTCTGATGTCTCTAAGAAAATGCATGTTTTTCCTCTTTTTTGTTCTACAGCTTTAGATGTTTACATTTTTCCATGTTTGAATTCATTTTACTTTTGAGAAAGAGTAAACTTAGCATAGAAAGGAAACCAAGTTTTGATAATTCCCCCCCCTTAGAATCACAGAATTGTAGTGTTGGAAAGGAGCCCAAGGATCATCTTCTAGCCCAACTCCCTGCAATGTAGGAATCACAGCTAAAGAATCCCTAAGAGATGACCGTACAACCTCTGCTTAGCAACCTCCAAAAAAGGAGAACCCACCACACCTTCTGAGGTAGTATATTCCATGGTCGAACAGCACTTACAATCAGAAAGTTCTTCCTAATATTTAGTCAGAATCTGCTTTCTTGTAATTTGAATCCATTGATTCAGGCCCTACCCTCTGGAGCAGCAGAAAACAAGCTTGATCCACCTGCCATGTGATAGCCATTCAGATATTTGAAGATGGCTATCTTAGTCTTCTATATAAATATACCTAACTCCCCCCTGTTCCTCATAAGACTTAGCTTCCAGACCCTTGATCATCTTGGTCAACCTCCTCTACAACCTCCTCTACACACAATAAAGTGTGGTGCCCAGAACTGCACACAATACTGCCATTTGGGATCTGACCAAGGGAGCTATTATTTCCTTTGATCTGTTGATAAAGGCTAGAACTGTATTAGGTGTTTTTGTGTGTGTTTTCTGCTGCTGCAGTCACACTATCGACTCACGTTAAGCTTATGGTCTACTATGGTCTACTAAGACCCCTAGGTCAAGTCAGGTGTTCCCCCCATTTTGGTGCATCTATATATTCCTGCTAAAATGTTTAACCATAAACATTTCATATAGAGGAAAATGCTGCTTTGCTTTACCATTGCCCAATCTAAAACCAGGAAGGTGGTTCTAAAAAGTGAATGCAAGCTAGATGTTAAATCCACAGGGTGGGAAAGAGCCAGAAGGTGACTGTCCCAAAATATGAGTCTCCACCCTTGATTAATCCGCATAGTCCAGGTCACAAACACACAAAATTGCAACAGTTTCATCTCTCAAGTTTTAAACAAAAAACAGTTTTAATTCTGATTTTACAAATAAACTATCATTTGCATTCAAAAGAATATGAGATGTAGCTCTTTCTAGTAAGCTTCTTTATTTCCAAGCATATTTGAAGTGTGTAATCATCACAATAAACTCAATTTTCAGCTCTGTAAATAAACCATTTTCACAATACAGTTGTTTATTTTCATTAGTCTTTATGAAGAAAACTGTGAAAACTCAAAATGCTTTCATATTCCCTACAGCAATCTAAGCTGCTCTAACTACTATTTCCTAGCCACTGATGGATGCATTATAAAATCATAGCACTCCAGAGTTGGAAGGGACCACGAGGGTCATCTAGTCCAACCCCCTGCAATACAGGAAACTTTGTCACCAAATGGGACTTGAACCCACAACCATGAAATTAAGAGTCTCATGCTCTACTGACTGAGCTATCCCAGCTCAGCTTGTATTTAAAATAGGCAGGATCAAAACATTTGCACAATTAGTTATTTGCACCCAGAATTGCCTTGGTTCTGTACAGTGGTGCCTCGCAAGAGGAAATTAATTCGTTCCGCAAGTTTTTTCTTCTTGCGAGTTTTTCGTCTTGCGATGCACGGTTTCCCATAGGAATGCATTGAAAATCAATTAATGCGTTCCTAGGGAAACCGCCTTCAGACCAGGTCCGGGGACAGTCTGTCCCCCGACCTCTTCTGAAGGCTGGGGGGGGGGGACAAGGGCTTTTCTTCCCACCGCCAGCCTTCAGAAGGCTGTTCTGAAGGCTGGCGGTGGGAAGAAAAGCCCTTCTCCCCACCTCCCGCCCCGCAAGCTCCGGGGACAGGAGGGCTTTGCTGCCGACCGCCAGCATTTTAAAAGCCCCCGCTGTCCCGGGGCGATTTTAAAATGCTGGTGGGTGGCAGCGAAAGCTTCGCTGCCGCCCGCCAGCATTTTAAGATCGCCCGGGACAGCAGAGAAGTCTCCGCTGCCCCGGGGTTCTTTAAAATGCTGGGGGTAGGCAGCGAAGGGTTCGCTGCCGCCTGCCAGCATTTTAAGATCGCCCGGGACAGCAGAGAAGTCTCCGCTGCCCCGGGGGCTTTTAAAATGCTGGGGGTCGGCCGCGAAGGCTTCGCTGCCGCCCGCCAGCATTTTAAGATCGCCCGGGACAGCAGAGAAGTCTCCGCTGCCCTGGGAAGGCAGGCGGGGGGAGCAAAGACTTTCCCCCCCCGCCCGCCTTCAGAAGAGGTCCTGGACCTCTTCTGAAGGCGGGCGGGGGGCGAAAGTCTTCCCCCCCCACCTGCCTTCAAAAGCCGTCCGGGACAGCGGAGAAAGGCAGCGCCTTTCTCCGCTCTCCCGGGAAGGCAGGCAGGGGGGAGCAAAGGCTTTCGCCCCCCGCCCGCCTTCAGAAGAGGTCCTGGACCTCTTCTGAAGGCGGGCGGGGGGCGAAAGTCTTTCCCCCCCCCCCGCCTGCCTTCAAAAGCCGTCCGGGACAGCGGAGAAAGGCAGCGCCTTTCTCCGCTCTCCCGGGAAGGCAGGCAGGGGGGAGCAAAGACTTTCGCCCCCCGCCTGCCTTCAGAAGAGGTCCTGGACCTCTTCTGAAGGCGGGCGGGGGGCGAAAGTCTTTGCTCCCCCCCCCGCCTGCCTTCAAAAGCCATCCGCGATAGCGGGAAGCGCTTCCCTGCTATCCCGGACTGCTTTTAAAATGCTGGCGGTGGGGAGCAAAGCCTTTCGGCCCCCGCTGGCCTTCCTGGACCTCTTCTGAAGGCCGGAGGGGGGGAAAGGCTTTGCTCCCCACCGCCAGCATTTAAAAGAGGTCCCCGGAGATTTCCCTATGGGCTTTCGTCTTGCGAAGCAAGCCCATAGGGAAATTCGTCTTGCGAAGCGCCTCCAAAACAGAAAACCCTTTCGTCTTGCGGGTTTTCCGTCTTGCGAGGCATTCGTCTTGCGGGGTACCACTGTACTTCTCAAACAGTAGTTCTCATTTCCACAATGTAAACAACTTTGGAAATGGAGAGAGCCTTCCAAAGCAGTTTGTGATATGTCCTGGAACATGTCAGTGATGTAGGGTGGAAAAAATTAGCGGGTCTGAAAGCTGTAATTTACTTTTTTGAGGGTACTACTCTATGAAGCTTATTCCCCCCCCCCTCTCTCTCTCTCTCACACACACACACAGTGCCATGGTAAACAGAGAGCAAACTAAAATATAAAATATGCATATTTTCAGAATGTTAAATTAGATCCCAACTTATTAAGGGCATTTGGGGGGTTTTCTGCTATATGTGCATCAAAGTCTGCTGCTAAAGGGAAAAATAATCAATGAACATTCCTAAACTGGCTCTTTGGATTTCAGACCGTATCACAGTAAATTGACTCAAATCATTCAACAACTACTCATATCCTGCTAGGGAGTTTTTAATCTTCTCCAATGATTACTCATAACTGGGGTAGATTTATCCCAAATCTAAGAAAATAAGTTGAAATGAAAGTCAAAAGTTGTCACTCTGATAATAGAAGTGAACTAGTGGTAAGATTAGGAAGAGGAATTATACCTATTCCTACTTAGCATAAAGTCTGTAAGCACACTGGTAGAAGAGTGTGAAGCTGACAACTGCTACAGGATACCAGTCACATCTTAATGTATTTAATTTAGTGATCACGTATACCTTTTCTACTGAGAAATATATTTTGAAAGCAGAATTGTTAGAAAATCCTCTCTCTTTTTTACCTCTTGAAGGTTTGCCATAATGCTTTCTGTCAACTCCATTTTATTTGCAGACTGCTGCATTTCCTGGAACATGGAACTCTGGTAACTGTCATTCATACTTTTGTAACCTGGAGGACCAATTATCACAATGAAGGCTACATAAGAATATGGTTGAAAATGGTTCAGAAACTTCTGAAAGCCTGCTGCATCCTGTGCTATCCGTTGATGAGGGCAGGGAGATAGATGGAAGCATATACATTAATTATCAGCCAGCTGCACCAGTGCTGGTCAATGGTCTAATGAAGTCCTTCATAGGTCTTTGTAGGAATACCTTAAGGAATAGCTCCCCATATAAGCCCTCATATCCTTTTAAGATCACCTCTAGCCTTTCTTCTCATTTTCACATGGGAAACAGTGAAATAAAGTACACGTGTGAAATGTCAATATTACAATGTCAGAATGATGCCTAGTTTTGAAGGGCTTTCAAATACTTAATTGAAAACGAAATAGCAAGGTCACGGCTTGAAGACTTTGGCCCTATTCACGTATCCATAAGGGATGGGGAGGGTGGGCGCGAGAACACTATCTCCATACCTGGTGACTGTCTGCAGTCGGGAAGCCTCCTAGACTTGGTAAGAATCTCCAGACATTTTAGAACCTACGTTTCATAGGGATCCTTGCATGAATTGAGGAAGTCTCCCAGATTCAGTCACTCTCCAACTTGTGGATAGTGACTAGGATGGTGAGGGGGTTGGAGTCCATGGAGCAAACGTGCTTGTGTCCACTCGTCCCCCTCACATTTTAAGTTGTCATAATTAATGCCTGAATAGGGATTGAATCATCTTGGGAATTACACCATATATTTAAGCCACATTTAAAGCACACAGCTTCCCCCTCCCCAATGACCCAGGGTAACTGTAATTTACCTCCCACAGAACTACAATTCCCACCACTCTTAGCAAACCTTAGTTTCCAGGATTCTTTGAGTGAAGCCATGCCCCTTAAATGTACAGTACTGATGTGACCTGAATCACTCCTTGGCCTGAACAGCGCATGAAATTTGTCTAGAAGTTACCGCTTCAAGCAAATTATGCCCCCTCCGTTCTGTATTTGTATGCTGAAATGAGGGCTTCACAATATTCTTCTACTTTTTTAAAACCAGTCTTTACATGTAAACTTCTGCTTAGCCGCCTTGCATGCTGTCATACATTGCAACTGGCCAGCAAAGCATCTATTTTCCTTTGAAGCGTATCTGCAGGAGAAGAGCTAACAGTTTGATTCAAAAAGGAGCTCTCCGCTTCAATCAGCCTTGTGGCGCTCAGCAGTGCTCCTGAGGCCACTGAGAAGCTTTTAAGGTGTGAATTCTATTATACAAACCTCAATTAAGGAGGTGGTTTAAGGTTTAAGGTTCCCAATTCTTTTTGATGGAATCTGGAGTAGAAAGGGGATGCATGGAGAGAAGGGGGGCAAGTTTGGCACTGGCAGATAAAACAAAATCCAATGTTCTTCTCTTTCAATTCTCCACTCTTTTGCTTTCAGGAATCAAAAATGGTCGCACCTGAGGTGATACGGGCCTGAATGACAGAGCGAAGAAAAGTTTGTCTTAAGGAGGCTTAGCCAGGTTCTAACTTAACGATTGGGAGAAGGTATTTCAGAGTAACACAGGAAGCTGCCTTATACTAGGTCAGATTACTTGTCCATCAATTCCGTTTTTCTATCCTGACTGGCAGCGGCTCTCCGTGGTCTCAGATACAGATCCTTCCTATCCTCTCCTACTTCCGGGATGAAGAAGCTGTGACCCTCCAGGTGTTGCTAGACTACAACTCCCATCAGTCCCACCCAGGCTGCCCAGTTGTCCAGCAACATCTGAAGGGCCATGCTTCTCCATTCCTGTGCTACGCAATCCTTTTAAATGATGACACCATGGACTGAAATTTGACCCTTTCACATGGAAAGTTTCCGCTCTATCAGTGAGCTATGCCCTCTCTCTTATTCCTTTGCAGTTGAGGTTGCTAGTAACAACAACAAAGCGGTCTGGAAAAATATTGGAAAACAGAGTGGGTGGGCCAGAGGAAATGTGAAAGACCGTGAAAAGAAATTTTCTCATTTCTTTCACAGTCATTTGAGAAACCCAAATTATCAAATAATATTGAAATACATTTTTGCTGTTATTCGGACGTCTGCTTCCCAGTGTTGCCAAACAATTATTTAAACGATGGTGTTGGCTTCTACTTAAAATTGATAGCATCCACATGTAAAAGCAACAACAAAATTAAGACTCCAGCTGAAGTGCAAGCAAGCTGAAAAGCTCATCTCTACCTGTGTAAATCTTTGTTTTTCAAACTATTCATTAAGAATTGCAATCAAGATATATATTTCTGTATGGCACTTGAAGAACTGAGTACTGCTTGTTCTGGCATCAAAGGCTTTCCTGAGCAGCAGGATTGCTGGTTCTTCCGCATTACAGCAGCAGATTTGCTTTAGCAGATCCTTGACTGGAATAAGGCTGTAAGTTGTTCAGAATTAAATGAATGGCCCATTTCCTAAAGATTATGTTCTTCTCCTTCTGGAAAGTCAGCCCCTGATTCAGTGGTGGCTAGCGAGCTGGGGCAGAGAGTAGTAAGCAGCCACTGTCCTCAAGCAGGAACTCAGGGCAAGAGGGTGCCAAAGTGGTGAGCAACGCCTGAGCTTGGAGCTATTGGCTATTTATTGCATGCATGCTGCATGTTTTTGTCTAAACCAGCCCTGCCTCTGATTCTACTAAAGTACAATAAAACATCATGCTCAGCAGCTGCTTTAATGTAATCTGTCTACCCCATCTGACCAGTCATTGCAGTCACAATTAGCAACTAACACCTCAATTGTAAACATGCCCATTCAGAAGCAGGAAAGAAGTAAGAAGAGAAGGCATGCTGAGCAGTGTGGCAGACAGACCAAAGGATTTTGGTGCTTTCACTCCTTCAGCTCTTCCACCCATTAACTTAATTTAAAATGATGAACTTGCACCTAAGTTTGCTCAATTCTTCTTCCTCCCCACTCCATTTTCCTCTTGTGCCATGTCTTTTTACATTGTAAGCCTAAAAGGAAGAAACATCTGTTTGAAGAAGTGACCTGTAAGGAGCTATGGGGACCTTTACTGACTGAAGAGGGAGATAAAATGTCATCAGCAGCAGCAACAGCAGCTTCCCTGTCAATGGGCTAATTTTCATCCGAGCTAAGAAAAGGGCAACGCACCATGCATGTAAGTAGACAATTGCCAAGAAAGCCCAACAGAGTCACATTTGACTTCAAAAGAGGAAACTTCTCAGAAATAAGGAAACTGTTAAAAAGGAAGTTGAGACAAAGTCAAGAGGGTCAACTCTCTCCAGAACTCTTAGAGGCTATTAAAAACCACAAAATTGAAACTGACCTCGGATATTACCCACAGTTCAGGAAAACATTTGCCCAAAGGAGAACCAACAAGCAACACAAACTCTGTCTGATCTCCTTTTATAGGGGAGGAAGGAAAGTTTCCTTAGGGGAGCCACTTTGGCCTGGAAGTCCCCTGTTTTGAGCTAAACCAATTCCTCTTCCCCTCTTCAACTCCCCCCCCCTTCCTTTCTTGAGAAGAGTGAGGAAGTGGGGTGAACTCTAATGCCTTCCTGGGACTGTGAGGTCATCTGGGACTCTAATGCCATCACTGCTCTTCAGAAGAGGACATTCCTTCACACCCATTAAATTAATCAAGCACTCCTGATAATTCCCCCCCCCCCCAAGAGCTGTGAGGGACCCATATCTGGCTTGGATGTGCTTTTTGAGAGAGGAGGGAGGTCAAAGAAGTCTTTCTTCGTTCAAGTTACAAGGCAGAAGAAAACTTCCTTAATTTTAAAATATTGCTAAACCCCTGATACTTGGCTGCTGTCAGAACAAGTCTGGGAAAGAATTGGACCCCTCCCCAGAGGAGCCAGGCAGCAAGATGGTTGTGCCTCCCAATCTGGTGGGTGGTGCTATCCCAGAGGATACTGACCTGCCCTCCTGCCCCTTCTCAAGAGAAAAAAGCTATGTACAATACTTAAAACTCCAAACAAACACACACTGTTTATGGTTGCTCAAGTTCACCAGTGCCTTACAGTTCTGTTCCTGGCTATGTTCTCATCTAATTAGAATTTCCATGTCCTCTGGGCTTGCCGAATTCCAGTTACCTTCTTTTGTGTTAAGAGACTAAATATGTTAATTTACATCTAATTAATGGAACCTGAGTCATAACGAGTTCTTTTCTTTTCCACATGCTTTGAATATTGAGTGTCTAAAACAACCAATAGGGTGAGTTTTTTTAGTCCTTCTTCATCCTAACTTTTTACAGCACAATGCTCTGATTCAAGCTTTCTACTTTGCATATAGTCAAAGGGTTGGAGGTTATCCACATTGTGGAATTCTTAAGAGGGAGTGTACAAAGGGATTTAGCAGCATGCCACCAGCTTTAATATTTCAGCAAAGCAGCCATGTTGAAACAGGAGGGCTCAGTGACTCGTCCCTTGGAATGTGTCAAATCCCCCTCCACCTTTGAAATGGTATCCTTTTACCAGTTACTGAATTTGATAGCATTCTTTATGAGGCATCCATTTCCATACAAAAAGAGACAAAGGGCAGGATGAAAGGCAACTCAGAAGCAGAGCACACAGAGACTATGTAATTGTGAAACGAAAAGCATTATAATGCAGTTCTATCACTTGTCCATGTAATGTTAGACTGTAAATACAAGATCACTATTATTATTTTTAATGCAAGTGTCAACAGCTGCATTGCATGCAGAAATCCAACAGATGCAGAATTCTCCAATCCACATCCTAAAAAAAGCTTTAACTACTGAGCTTTTGGATTTAATATAATAATACAGTCCATATGAAAAAGAAAAAAATGTCAACCCTAGTAAAAACCTGGTTCAATGCTTTTAATGAAAAGTTCAGTATTAAATACCAGTATCAGGCTGAAGATTTAAAACAGCTTATAATGATTATTTTTATTATTATTTAAAAAACCATTTTTTGCTGAAATAAATCCATAATAAAATGAAACCCACTCAGTATTTTGGTATACAGTATTTGTTTTTCTGACACTTTTTTCAAAATATATTTCTAATTTGAGTGTGAGGGTAAGCAGGTTTTGATTTAAAAAATCTATTCCGCAACTGCAGAAGCACTTGGCATGGGCAAAACAAAACTGCAACATAAAACAGTGACTTGAATTTTCCCAATTGGCTCTACATATCAACTGACATATCAAACACTTTTGCCAAAATGGTAGGCTGAACTCCAGCTTATCATTATAATACTGGATTACTGATGGGTGGGTGTGTTTAAATAGAGCTTTGGTTGGCCAATGTTTAGAGTAGGATGCTGAACTAGATGGGTGATCTGCCTGATCCAACAGACTTTTCTTATATTCTTATGTCCCCACTGTATACTGACTTGCATTCCAAAGCAAAATCACCCAATTCACAGCTCCCAAAGTAGCAAGCACGTCAGAACATGGTAAACCCTAGAATCCATACTCCCATCAAATAGGAACAAGTGGTCCGACAACTGCCTCCATTTTTTAAAAAAAGAATCTGCCCCTTTTACCATTTCTTCAGAGTGGGTACGAAGTGTGGTGCCTGTTGTGCACATTTAAAATGTATGTGCCTGAAAATGTTCCTGGTAGGGTTGGGATGTCATGATGTGCTGTCCCTGCTAGGGGACAGGGCCAGTAAAAAAAATGGTTTCCTGTTTTCCACACAATGTCCTAATGGTTAATGAAAGCAAGAGGAATAAACAGCAATCCCGAGATCATCTTGCTAGATTAATTTTTTTTTAAAACACACCCTAGAGACCATTTTGTGTGGATCTGAAAATAGGACCCAACATAATTTCAGTCAGGAACATGCAACGTAGACACAGAGTGCATTAATACTGTTCCCTGATTCCCCAAGTGTGCACAGGATTGCTGGTTTATTTGTGGTTTTATCTGAACGCAGCTTTGGGGAAGGCAATATAAAATCATGTATATAAATAGAATAGTATTAATTTATCAAGCACTTCTAAAAATACAGTAATGTGGTCATGTGCACACAAGCTGTTCACTGCCAAACACTGAACATGCTGAACTAGAAAAGACTTTAAGATCCTTTTATAAGTTCTCTTCCTTAAAGTGTTTACACAGTGTTAGAACCAGATTTTAAAAATCTGAAGTCTTTTAAATAACTGAACATACTGAAATGCAATGAACTGGGGAGTATATCCAGAAGTATTAATTTCCACTAGTCATTACAAACAGCCACCAGTAATAAATTTGATTATAGATTTTTATGATTATGATTGATTAGCTGCTTTACTCATAGAAATGACTCAAAGCGTAAGTCAAAGTGACTTACAAACAGAAAAGAAAAACCAATTACAATAAACACAATCAATAAAAATAAAAGAAAAATCTAGCAGATCCTGTCCCACCAACAAAGGCCACAAAACTCTTCAAATTAAGGGTTAAAAGCCTGGGTAAAAGGAAAAGCTTTTGCCTGGCACCTAAAACTAGATAAAGTTGGCGCCAGGCAAGCCTCCCTGGAGAAGGCACTGTGAAAAGGGCCATTCTCATGTTGCAATCCTCCATTATCCCTCATGGAGGGGGCACACACAGAAGGGCCTCCGACAACAATTGCAGGGTCTGGGTTGGTTCTTGTGGGGTGAAGTGGTCCTTGAGGTATTGGGATCCTAAGACAAATAAAGATTTGTAGGTCAAAACCACACTTTGAACTGAGTCAGTCGGGCCAGGATTGATGTTATGTGCTCAAGACTATCTTGCTGCAGTGAATTCTGCACCACTGAATTCTGCACCAGCTGAAGTTTCCAAACCATCTTCAAAGGCAGCCCCACATACAATACATTGTAGTAACATTCCCTCATGGACAACAATCTGGCGGCTGCATGCCAGTGGTGAAAAGTGGGCACAGCAGTGGATGGGATTGTTACTTTTGTACAGTACACTACAGTCCAGTCATGCAAATCCAAAGTTTCTACACCAACCACACCCATACATCTCTCCAGCCAGCCAACCAAGCAAACAGCATTACAGTGGTACCTCTAGTTGCAGACTAGAGGTCATTCGCATCCCGAAAAGTCTGCAACTAGAGCGCCTCTTCCGCGCATGTGCATGCCGCGATTGAGCGCTTTGGCGCATGCACAAAGCGCACAGATCACTTCCATGCATGCACGTGTGGCGAACCCAGAAGTAAACACTTCCGGGTTTGCCGTGTTCCTAAGCTGAAAGTCTGTAACAAGAGCGGAACGCAACTAGAGGTACCACTGTACTGCAGTTTAAGGAAACATTTTAGCCACCAAAAGAGGGCAGAAAGTAGGTCTGGGGTGAAGCCTGGCCTAAAGGCTCGACGGAATGACCTGGAAGGCCATGTCCTGTCCCTAGATCTGAGGTTCCACACTCCTGCCATATTTCTTAGATGCTTTGTGCGCATGTTTGCAAACAGTCTCAAGAGACAGCATACTATAGCTAAACTTGATTTTCAGGAGTTAAAGCTAGCATTTTGGTGCAAGAGCCAGGTATTTATAGAAAACACATTCTAGAACAGCAGATATCCTAATTATTCAGAAGAGGGAAAGAGTAGAGGAATTTAAGCAGATTTCTTCTCAGAACAAAATGCAGGGCAGAAAGAGCAAGTAGTTTCGGGCTAAAAACGTGCTCTTGATCAGCCTCCTTACAGAACTTGGTGGAATATGCAATTTTAACTTTGTGGAGTTTTGCTTTTCAACTGAAGCAGAAGTGAAAGGGCAACATGGGATTTGTAGGTCATATGACTGAGCCAAGTAACAGCTGACTGATGATCTTTGGTTCAAAAATGTTGTACGTTAACCAGCAATACTGAAGTAAAAAATTATCCTGACTAAGTCTACATTCTACAACAGGGTGGCTGACCTGTGGCCTTCTGGATGTTGCTGGACTCTCAACTCCCATCAGTCCCAACCAGCATGGCCAATGGTCAGGGATAAAGGGAACTGAAGTCCAACAATGTTTGATGGAGCACACATTAGTCACCCTGTTCTACGGGGACAAAGGTGAAATATCACATATACATGCACAAGACTGGCAGTAGTTTCTTCTGTCAGTTATTTGATTATCTATTTATCTATCTAGACAGCAATTCTAGTCCTAACTGGAGGTAGGCCCAACCAACTTTAATGGGGCTTATTTCCAAGTGGACTTGGACAAAATTGTACGGTTTGTTAACCTGAGAGTGTATTCCTTGCTTGTAGTAATCTTTTGGAAACATCTGTCAAATGGGACTCATTTTCAAGACAAGGCTGATTTGCTTTCATTTTTCTTTTAACTCTAGACTTGAAGGACTTCTTACTTACTTGTATGACCTAAAACAAGTGGAAGAAGTATATCTCTGTTAATCAATGCAGCTGTGGTGAAACTTAGTAAAACACACACCCTTCCTTTCTTCAGTACCACTCAGATGTGGCCCTTGAAGGGGTCACTGCTCAGGCTGGTTTTGGCTTTGGTGCCCACCTGCCACCGTTTAAGCCAGAGCTGCCTGCACACTGCCATGTCTGCTGCTATGGCTCTTGCTGCAAATTGCAAGGCATCTGACACACAGGCAGAGGCCTTGGCTAGCTTTGCTATTCCTTGCTTAACATCGACAAACTCTGGTGGAACCTCAGTCACCCAGATGTAGGCCGCCCTGACCATGTAAGAAGCTGCAGCTGAGATTCTAATGGCTAATGCAGAAGCTTCATGTGACCTGTGCAACAAAACCTCTGCTCTTTTATCTTCAGAGTTCCTGGGATAATCCTGCCCATCTCTGGAAACCATGCGCAAGGGAACATCTATGAGAAGAACATCAGATGCCTGTAAGAAGTGTGCAAGTAGCAGTGTGTAGACTATCACACTAAATTTTCTGATGACTGGGAATGGGAGGCATGCATGCGGTCACTAGGAGCAATAAGGCTAAGAAAGTTTAACTTTCCATGGCTGCATCTGTGGATGAGACTGAAGATTAATATTCCCTGCATATACCTGTAACTAACATAAAAATCCACAACCTATCTGAACTAACATTTTAGGATTTCGGTTATAATTGGCCCATTGATTGCAATAGGATTAAACTAGATATTGGGCATAGCACCCTTCCAAATGGCAGCCCTAATGAGACTGCTCTGATTTGACTTAAGTACCTATTTGGTGAAGGATCAAACCCAATGCCTTATCTGCCAAAAGTTGTGGCAATTGCTATGAAAACCTAGGTGAAAGCCTACAGACCAGCCAATTTGTCTGCATGAAAAATTCCTCTCTAGCCCCAAATAAGGCAGCAGAGTATTCCATTGCAAGGTCTAACAGGCCCTGGTCCGCTCACCTTCAGGCCAGACCAACCGAAACAGGAAAGGAAGGCATGGAATCCAGCGACAATCTGAGGTTGAGGCTAGGTGTGGCTTTGATTCAAAACTTTTAGGCAGACCTGGTTGAGAACTGCCAAATCCAGGTCTGCCATCACAGCCACACCTCCCTATACTAACCAGATTGGCCTGTTTGAAACAGGTACCACACAGCTGAACATACGACCATGGGTGGAAGCATGAGCATCCCCATAACAGCTGTGTAGGGTAAACTGGCAAGGGGCAAACTACTGCCTTGCCTACAAACTGCCACTCCCCAAGACTTATAGGTAAGTGGCAATTCGTAAATGCAGTGGTTCCAGTGTACCAGAAAGTAAATTTCTTCTAAAACTGTAAGACCTAAGTAAGCTGGTGAAAAGTTTTATAAGAAACAGTGAAAATGAGGGGAAATCCCCACCCACCCACCTCAAACAGAATAAGTGAAAACAATCTCATGGGATTATAATTAGCTGCTTTGGAGCAGCAAGGAGTAGGATTAGGTGAAGACTACCAATTAGACGTGTTGTCCAACAAAACATCTTTCCTAAAGCTATTGACTAAAGTTCTATCCTAAAGGAACTGCTGGCTCACAACAGGAATAATTTTCTCCAGAGCACACACACAATCAACCCCACAATTCTTCCCTCCCCCCCCCCCCACAAAAAGTAATGACAGGATTCTTGCTTTGCTGACCTCAGTGATTCTCCCTCTGTGATACCTCCCTTTTAGGACAATGAGAGGCTATAGCTGGAGACACAAGAACTAGTCAATTGGGGCTAAAATAACTGGTGTATATGATAAAAGTATATGGCTAACTCTGCGGCACTTTCCCAATAATAGAAGAATGCATTATGAAATATCTACCAAACAAAGAAACAGCCCAACACACTGTAAATTTAAATCTCTTTAGCATATGCCTTCATTAACTTTTTCCTCTCATTGTAATCAGTGAGTGGAATTTTTAGCCATGGGAGGAAGGCAAACCATCGAGTATCCAGCTAAACAACTCCAGCTGTCAAGATAGTAAACAGATGAAATGCAATCCTGCACACTTGGGACAGCGCCAGTTCGAAGGTATCTTGATAGGCTGCTACTCAGTTTTTAATCAAACAGCTGCTGCCAGACTATTCAGAGCCTATTATAAGAGTCAACCTCAACAGCACACCAAACACAAGGGATTATCAAAATCAAGTTTGTTCTAAACATTTTACATCTAAGGGCTGCTTGCTGTTCTTGAATCACAACCGTGCCTTGTGTCTGGCAATCCACAGCAACATTCTTTATCAACAATTCAGTGACATATCTGTGCCAGACAATACATTAGGATAAGGCAGATTCACTTGCCCTGTTTCCCCTCCAGGATTTCTGGTTGACATTTTGTGCATTCATGAATGCAATCTAAACTGGCAAGACTCCGATTTGCCTTAATGCTTCCTCAAACAGGTTTAATAAACACATATTATTTGTAATCATTTCAGTGTAACGTCTCACAAATTAATACCCCTCTCCACACTTGAGCTGTTCCCCCAAACACACACTACCAAAAATAAAAGCTGTGCCTCAGTGCAACCAAATAACATATTTCTCTGAAAGCTCATGCAGTAATTTTGGGCAAAAATCAGGTAAAGTGAAGTGCTTTAAAGTTCTACTGACCCCACTGAGCCTTAGGACAGAGCTTGCTGTAACAGAAACACAAGGCTGCCACTGTAAAAGTAAGTACAAATGTGACACAACATCATCTTGGTTCAAGATTATTCATTTCAATAGCTGCCTTTCACTAAAAACCACAAACTGATGTGGAAATGTGGAGAACCAAAGTTGAGATTGGAGAAATGATAAACTGAGAGAAACCAAAATGGACATATTCACCCATCCCTACTTACTAATGGCTGGAAGTGAGGGCAATAGAGGCAATTTCTCCAGCAGTCTTATAAATGAAGAACAGAACGAAAGTTCAAGTATGTTACATAAATTTTCAAGTATGTTTCATAACTGGCTTATTTATGCCAGAGTAGTTTCTGGTATGTTGTGGCTGATGAGGTGCTGTTAACAAAAGGTTTGTAACAAAAGACACCTTTATGCATGAGGGAAGCATATCGAACTGGAGTGTTTTACACTGTAGTGTACTGCACTGTACTGAAATACTTCAAGTACTTAGGAACACTTGTATATTACTAGTAGTTGTAGTAGTAGTAGTAGTAGTAGTAGTAGTAAAAATGATTATATCATTGTAGAACATTGTAGAACAATAATGGGGGCTTCTGGGAGAGGAAGATGGCAGACTGGATGTGTTTTGTTGACAGTCCACCAACAGAGATAATTATGTGGTGATTAATGATAGCCAAGCCATAAATCTTGGTTATCACATTTCACCTGGGAAGACAGAGAGAAGAGGGATTAACCTCTGATGCTCTGAAAAAGCTGCTTTCCATGCCAGGAGACTGAGAAGTTTCGAGAGACTCAGAGCTGGGTAAGTGACCTAGAGCAGAGGAACTTCAATCATGCCCAAACACCATATAATAGTTCTGATGGAAAATGAATGAATGAATGTCTGGGTCTGAAGACTGGGAAAATATCACCTAGCAGAAGGAGGAACACCTGGATAACAACCTGCAGTGAATTCTTTGAATAATATATATATCTGTCAGTTTATGTACACACACACACACACACACACACACACACACACACTGACAGATGGAAAATCAGAAGCCCTTTTTATTTCTTCCTCTTTTTACCACTATTTTTATTTTCCTGCTTCATTTCGTTGTTCTTTTGACTTGCTTTTTTGGTGTCCTCTACTCTGGGTTACACACATGAAGGTGATAGCTGGCTGGAAAAGGACCTTGTGTGAGAGGAAGGGAAGGGAAGATCTGCTAGGGTGGGAGGCTGGAAGAAGAAAGGGAAGCTCCCAGGTGAGAGCTGGAAGGGTACATGCCCTCCTGTGTGCAACAAGGATTAAGATCTATCTTTGAGAGATTGCTTTGTATTTACTTCACTCTTTTCTTTTTTCTTTTTCTTTAGATTAGTTAGTTTTTTATTGTACTGCATGATGGAAAAGTTCGATAATAATTTATGGTAAATAATAATAATCATCCAATATTATTATATACAGAATTCCTAGCCATAATTGAAGGTAACAAGTGAGAAGGTAACAGTATCTATATTGCATATGGATGTTGGGAGGGAATGTATACAAGGAAGTGTATCAAACAAAAATATTAAACAGATTTGGATAAAAGAATTAAGTTCCTACAGGGGAAGCATGCTGCAGGGAACAAATTCAAGTTATCACCATTCAAAAAACAAAGGTGTTTCTCATCCTCAGTAAAAACCATTACTCTCCCAAAACAGGACAGTTCTATTATCAGCTAATGTCATCAAATAAGGCTTCAACAGAGCTCATGGGAAGTCCCAAGAAAATTACTTGTCCTCTGAGCAAGGCTAGAGGAGATGAAACTGAGGACCTAAAACATATTTCTAGGTGTCTCTTCCTCTCTCCTGGTTGATCACAATACCCATCTGCTTGATAGCTGCTTTTTTTTATCTAGGTGTATGGCTTTTATTGACATTATGAGAAAACAGTGTACTCCAGGCTAAGATAACTATAAGGCTGACTCCACAAATGCCAAAAAGTAAAATGAGAAAGAGAATAAACAACATACAACTTCTTAGTTAACCCTGCAATCTTGTTCAGAAAATGACTAACCCCTTGAGTTACATGCCGAAAGTATATTCTGAAGTTATGCCCACAAATATTTAACCAACTAGACAATTACAGCTTTAGGAGACAACAAAAGCAAACCTAAAATCTAAGCCACAGACCTTGAAAGGAACTCTGATTGTTAAATGAAGGAGATAGCATCCCATTTGAACCTTTTCACCATCTGTAATCATGGCACAGTTGTTCTTACTGTTGTTATGACAAAAACAGACATCCACAAATACACTCACCAGATATCTAGGGGAAAATCTTAGAACAGGCTTGTGTAGGAGAACAGACCTCCCCTCACTCCAGAAAAGAAACTTCAACAACATCACTCAATGGCACTGCAGCTGCTTTGGCACCTTAAAACATGAATTTGCAGTACCACATTTGCTGGCAAAAAATTTTTTTTAGTAAAGTGTGATGGTGGTTCCCACAGATGAGGCTCACTGAGAGAGCTGTGAGTACGAGGCATCTGGGCTTTCTTGTGCTCCGGAGTAGGATAGGATCTAAGACTGGAATGGGAATGAGGCTGCGCTTAAAAATGATGATTTTTAAATGACCATTGGATATTTGCAGAAATTGCACAATTGTGAATTAGGCTGGGGGGAGTCACCTAACACTACATTCCACATTGTACTGAACCCAATAGCAAAACTCTCTACCACTCTCTGAAGTGACCAACCCTTGGCTTGCCATATGTTGCTGGACAACTACTTGTATCTTCCCTGACTAGAATGGGAGCTGTAGTCACAAGAACACCTGAAGGGCCACAGGTTGCTTTTATTTGGAAGAATTTATATACCATTTACTCATCAAAAACTCTAAGCAATTATCCATCCTTGCTACAGAAAAGTTGCTTGACCCTCATCCAGTAAGACATTAATGTTGCTAACAATGTCTGCTTTATACAGTGCCTTATATGGATTCTTTCATTTTCAGCCAAGCTATTTCATTTATTTAAAAATATTTAGGGTTGCCTTCCTGCGAAAATGCCCTGCCAAAGTGGTTTACCATCAAAATAAATGTAAAACTGAAATAGTACAAAATTAAAAAAATATATCATTTTATCACCACCATCATATTGCCAGCAGTATCTTATTCCTTTTGTCAATATTTTTATTTAGTATAGCGAAAAGTCTATGAGCTGCAGGAACTGCCCTGTTTCTCACTTTTTTAAGGCTTGTCCAACACCAAATCTGAAGCAAAATATATAAGCAAGTTTTTTATGGGCAAGCACTGGGAATTATTTAAATTAAGGTCAGATTTCACTTTCTAGTCTTTTAACAAATATCAAATCCAGGTAACAGCAACAGATGAGGAAAGAAGACAAACAAATAAAGCACTCCCTCCTCTAGTTTTTAAACTAATTGGTGCATCTTAATATCTAATGAGAATTATTTAATGGCACTAGAAGTGTTCTCTATCACTCAAGTTTTATTTCTAGCCTTTTCTCAGCAGTTCGCCATATGGAATACAAAACTGGAATATTATGCTTTTAATTATAACTTTTGGTTTCTTGTAATGAGGCTCATTGAGTAGGAAATGGTTACAGATGGCTGAATCGTATGGTGTTCTCAACTGCTGAAAGATTTGGAAAAATATATTCTACTCACTGTTGGATTTCATAGTTCTAGGAACATCAACAGTTAGTAGCTATACCACTGTCAGAGTGCAGCTGTCAGTAGTTACATTAAGTAACTGTCTGCTAAAACCAAGACAACATTTATGTTCAGTTTTGACATCTGAGGAAGGGGATAAAACTACTTTCTGGGATTTGAGGAAGAGGTTAGAATCCACCTTCCTTCCTTGTCATCACAATGGAAGCCATAAAAGATCATTAGTTGCTACGGAAAAAGAAGAGATAAAAAAACAGTTTTTCACACACAGATTATTATTAAACCAGTCTATGGCTGTGTGAACACATAATGCTTCATTATGGTTTGTTTTAATTATGGTTTGTTTAACAAACTATGGGTTACTTCTCCATGGTTTGTTTTCCAAAGCTTGGTTTCTTTCTCAGTATCTCAGGCCCCATGCCTTTGTAGCTTGGTGAGCATCTGTGATGGGGCAGCCAAACAAGCAATGGATAAGCAAAGCTGCTGAGTGTGGATGTAATGGCAAATCATAGTAAAAACAAAAAACCCACACATGCCATGTTTTGCAAACCAATAACAAACCAGTTTCACATTATGGTTTGTTGGCAGAAAATAAATCATGGTTAGTCTAATGGGCTGGGTTCACATGTTGAAATAAATACCATTGAGGATGGAGGGAGCTAGGTTTCAATCTGAGAAAGGGACAAAGGGTATGTTAATCATTCACTATTATTTATGCTGTGATGTTTAAAAATGCATTGCTTTTAAAAAAATATTTCATCATAACTTATTCTTTCACATTCATTTATCTTAGGTTCTAAATGAGTCTGAAAATGTTCAGTGCCCTTATGTAACTTCAGCTGCAGGGATATCTTGTATGACATTCAGTAATAGATTTAGCAAACACGCTTGGTCAATATGCATTTCATCCCTGCACTGTCTATCATAGGCAATTGCTCTAATCTGACACTGTAACTTTCCAGCTTTCCTTATTCTCTACCCAACTCTGCAACCACATCATCGGAACATAATAAACTAGAACCATTTTATACCATGATTAGAAACTGACACTTGTCTGAAGAACACCACAAGGTGAATTTTAATCAGTAAGAATAACTAATACGTCAGCTAGGATAGTTGTCAGGATGACCAATAGAAAAGTTAAAGTTAAAGGGAGCCGGCATTTCCGTTGTGTCACAAGTGGTTTAGTCAAGCTGGCCACATGACCCTGAAAGCTGCCTGTGGACAAATGCTGTCTCCCTCGACCTGAAAGTGAGATGAGCGCCACAACCCCATAGTTGCCTTTGACTGGACTTAACCGTCCAGGGGTCCTTTACCTTTACTAGAAAAACTTCAAATAAATATTCAAATAATTCATCCTAAGTTCTTCTTTTCCTGTTAAGACCTTCCAGAGAGTTCCTCTTCGATCCTAAGGCTTCAGTTTGAGGAGGTGAGATTTCTGCCAATTTCTTTCCTGCTGCACTACATGTTATTGTGTACCCAAAGGTCCCCCAACCCCCAGGAGCATATTTTAAAGTGCTTCAGGGGGCTATGGAGGAAAGTGGAAAGGTGCGCAGAACAGGTGCCTGTATGTTCCTTTTAAGCATCAATGTTGGCTACTGCTGGTTGTGGCATGCATAGCTATTGAGCACCATTTGGGGTGGGGTGGACTTTTCTTCCAGATTTCACTGTAACATAAGCTATGTTTTGGGTGCATTAATCAATATACCTTCTGAACTGCTTTCAAATCTGGCATTAGTGCACTTTTCTCTCTCATACAGCCTATCATAGAATGTTTGACAGGACTTCATGACATGCCTAAAAAGCGGGGATAGGTTAAACAGAGATGGGAACTGCTTTTGGAATACCTTGCAGCAGTAGTGGATTAATCCTTTCCTAGTCCTTGCAAAAAAATAATGCCTCTACTTGTGTACATGAAAGAGCAAGGCGGAACAAGAAAACCAGTGGGGAGATCAGTTTCTCTACCCTGTCCAAGATAATGATACTTAAAAGCAAAGGGTTTTCGGGAGAAGCAAAAATGCAAAGTGTCACACTGCTGCTCCATCCAGAGCAGTAGTTATGGGCTGCTTCTCCCGTGACGAGGATCTGTTGAAGGGCCTGAGATAGTTTGCTCCCTTGGTCTCACCAGGCTTCATCTTCCTTGGTTCTTAATGGAGTCATGCTTTAATGTCTAGAGTATGGCTGTTCTACCTCCCTCCCCAGCCCACCCAATTACTTCTGGAGGTCCCCTAGCCGTTCTATTGTTTTGTTCTGACTACTCAGAAGTATGGCTGTCACAAGAGAATCTATCCCTCTTGGCTGTGTGGGCCACTGTGTGTAAAGTTGTGGGCCATGACACATCAGCAGGGGTGGGTAAGTGGCACCACCATAATCCAATGGGAGGCTGGGGCTGGCAGCTGGCCAGACACATGATCCGTTATACATGAAGCTAGAGAGAGGGAGAATTGCAGAAAGATGAATCTAAGGATGCATTCGCAGCACATCACATCTCATCATCCAATTACTCAACACTGATTGAAAGGTTCGGAGTTCATCACATGAATTGCCAGAACAGAGAAGAGCACTGTGAACTATGCTAAGTTATATTATCTCTCCCTGAAATGTTTCATTGCACAGGCAAGCTAGAACAAGACATTACAATGATCAAATGACGAACATGCATGTGTGAACTCAGCTTTTGTGATGCTGTATTTTTTTCCAGGAGTTCTAAGGAGTTAGACAGCTTTAGCAGATGAGTTGACATTTCCATACTTAATGGGCCTCATTCCAGCCTAAACGGAAGTAAGAGTGGCTGGAAGTGATAACCAGAAGATACAAAACTCTCTGTCAACAGCGCTCCAGTTCTTCTTGCAAATATCCTTAAAGATGGGCTTATTTGAAAATGATATAAAAGTATTTACATGGCACTTTGATTCCGATTCCAAAAGAGGAATACAGTCTTGTGTGTGATACAAAGCATTTTTAAGTATGAATGTGTGGATGTTAGAATTAATTCCAAGTTCAGTTTTCACTTTTGTGCTGACTAAAGACTACTGGGCCCAGTCAGTAATGAGCTCTTACAATTTTCTGCAGTGTCTAGGATTCTAAGAAGTTAATACCAAAATAGTGCTCCTAATGAAAGCTAAGCAATATAACCTAACGGATATTGATGGATTGTATTATTATGTAGCTGATCAACCTTATTCATTCACGCCACCATTTGTTGCAACCTGCAAGAAACATCAAATTATTTGGACCTTTAGTGAAATAATTTACTGTACAGTAATTTACCAACATAGTGTTACACCACCCCAAATCTCTGCCAAGCGGTAGCAAGATTCCAGGGAGTTCTAGCTGCTCACCCAAAATCAAGGCACAGCAGAGACTAGTCTCTTTAAGAAATATGGTTTCTTTTACACATATTTAAAGCTAAAGCCTTTAATGGAGGGGGTGCAGAACATTACACCTGAAGAGCATCCCTCGTTGCTCCTCTCATAGCTTCAGCAAGTTTGGTGTTAAACAGCAGTCAGTTACGACCTCTGGCCTCTGAGTAGTACTACACAGATGCATCTCGGTGAGGGCTAGGCCAGTGAGATTTCTCTTTCAGATGGTATGGATACAGATCAGTGAGAGAGGAAATTCAAGGATTTATGCAGAACACATCAGAAGCAGCCTCTGGAATATCCCTTCCCACAACAAGATAACCTGCATACACAAAAATTTTCTGAAGTACAGGTGGCAACCATTTTAAGTGCATCCAATTAATGTGCAATGGCCGACACGTGGGTCCTTTTGGACCCAGAAGAAGGCAGAATGGGGGTGTAACGGGGAGCACTTATACATGTTCTGCCGACACACGCACGGCCAGGAATGAAACCCCCATGTGAAATGGTCACTGCTTGTACAAAAATGAATGATCTTTTCTGAATAATGCAAAGAGAAGTAACAGTGTTTTCCTGTATCTAAATGAATTCACAGAGAGGAGATTCACTGCTGGCCACATGACCCAGAAAGCTGTCTGTGGATAAACGCTGGCTCCCTTGGCCTGAAAAACAAGATGTGCACCGCACCACATAGTCACTTTTGACTGGACTTCACCGTCCAGGGGTCCTTTACCTTATTTACCTTTACCTATAAACAAGCCCCTGATGGAGCAGTCAGAGATAGGGATAACATCCCTGCCCTGGAATCCCAGCATATGCCACATTTGCATTTCTTCTGTAAAGTGTATTAGGAAGAGACACAGCAACTGCCCCAAGGCCACCAAATGAATTTCACGACACTCTTCATGTAGATTAGATAAAATCTTGGAAGTTAAGGGCACCAGTGGCTAATAGCTATGTTCTACTTCCAGTGAGGGAGGCAGCATGTCTCTAAATACAAGTTGCCAGGACTCAGAAAAGTGGAGAGTGCTGCTGCACTCATGTCCAGCTTTCAGGATTCCCATAGGCAACTGGTTGGTTGCTACGAAAACAGGATCCTGCACTCAATTGACTTTTGGCCCAATATTCTTATTTTCACTGGCTTTCTCAATGAGCATAAATGACATTATGCAAAAGAAAACCTTTGGATTCAGCCTTGAAAGGGAAATTATCATCCATGCTAGCAACTATCATTAGAACTTTGTACATGGTCTGGTCCAATGTACCTGAAAAAACCCATTTCCTTTCCAGCTCCAGGTAACACCCCACTTTTAATTATTAATTACATCTGCTAGGACACAGTGCAGGATATTTTTCATTGTGATTCCACAACTATGGAACTCCACTGCCCAGAAGTGCCATGAAATGATGAATGACAGCATTGAGGAGGCAGGTGTAAAACATTCTGTTTTCACAGGCATTTACTGTGGTTTCTTTTGAAATGTTTTGGATATACTTTGAAATTCTTGGCTAATCTTGGTCTTTTTATAGCCCATGTCTTTCATTGTCATTTCTAGTTTATCACCATTATCTGTGCTGACTTTGATTTAGTGTAAGCTGCCTTGAGTTGTATAGAAAAGTGAGGTATCAATAAAAAGTATGATAAATGTTAGAAACTAAAACTTGAAACACCAAACCATGAACTTAGAATTGTTTCCTTGTTGTTTGCAAGAACTTTACAATACTGTGCTGATTTTATGAGAACACGAAGACAAAAGGCAGACAGAGGCACTGAATTCAAATGAGAAACAGTTTTAAGTATAAATGTCAGGGAACTGTTTATTCTTCTCCTTTTTAATTCCAGAAGTATAGAGTTTTGAATTTTCAAGTCGCATATTTAAGCCAGAACACTTGTCAATGAAAAAAAAAAAAGTTGGAGAGAGGAGAGAGAAAATGAATAGATGTCACATTAAATTAATGTTTGTTTCCATCACTGGAAACATTATTTAAATAATCAGTTTAGGAAATTAAAACTATTGGCAGTAGCAACAGTGTACAGAGAGATGCCCCCTCTAGCCACAGATGTCAGCTTTGGCTTTGGGATCAGAAACTGCCTATGGGCTCTCTGAAAGCTTATAGCCAACAGGTTTATTACAAGTCAAGGACAAATTAAAATAACAACAAACCAAATACTTCACCCAACAGTAGAAAGAAACTATTGGAACACCTCTAGCGAGCATTTGAATGGTGCCTTTGCATATCCATTCCCAGAAAATTACATTATTTCACTAAGTTGAAAATTTGGGAGGAACTGAAAGTGAACGTAGGTTAAACATTGCCACGTATCAAAACAAGAAAGGGTACACATGACTTATTTGATGAGAAAAAGGTTTTAGGATGAAACTGTTTATTTATTTATTTACTTTGGGTACGCATTTGTAGAGTGTCACAACAGCTCTATGTTTAAAAGGCCAGGAATGCAATGACTCATCAGAAAATTG
The DNA here is from genome assembly GCF_964188305.1 of Podarcis bocagei. NCBI lineage: Eukaryota > Metazoa > Chordata > Lepidosauria > Squamata > Lacertidae > Podarcis > Podarcis bocagei. The sequence goes on from NC_138133.1 coordinate 48,523,307, forward strand.
CCAGAAAATAGTTATGTGCTACTGAAAAAACTTTTAAAAAAGGAACTTGCATGTGGTAAGAGGGCCCACAGAAGAATGTGCAATTTTCGGTTTAGCAGTGGCTTTCCCCAAACCAGTGAGATACTTCTCAAAAAGGATTTTATGAGTTCAGCAGGCTATTTGTTCACTTTTGCCCAACAGCAGCTTCCTTGCACAGCATCACAAGGTTCCATGTGCTGTTTCTTATGATGTCTACCCAGCATGTGCTATTCTGTGTGGTGTCAGCCTGTATTTTGAATAGAACCAAACTCCTGATTCTAGATCACACAGGCAAAGAAATGCATTAATTTTCCTCAATGCATTGTGACACCAGTCACCACTCTCATATTCCTTGCACTATCACACAAGCATATAACCTTAATAGTAAATGCCTTATTCACAAAGCCTTACTGATTACTTTTGTTAAGCACGTGAGATTAGAAGGTGCTTTTGATTTGACTTATTAATAACAACATAGAGCGATAAGACACACTCTGTATGGTATACAGAGGCTAAGGTGGACCTAAAACACCATAAACCATTATGCCAAACAAAACTATTCTCCCTCTATGTCATTAATGTCATGCAAATTAGTATGGATAGATTACAGAATATCAGCGTGTTGGACTATAACTGCAATTACATTCACAAGGTAAGAAAAAAGGAGAGTTGAAATTAAATGTGGCTTTCTTGTATTTCATACCACGTGTTAATTAACTGTCAAACAGCAGTGACATATGCATTTATTATAATGTAACAGTAGAGGGAAGTACATCTTGTTAGCATATTAGGTGACCATCTCAACACTGTTGCATATTCATATGGCAATAAAATGAACACTCCTTTCACTAAGAGGCAGCAAAGTAATTTCATACTGAATTATCACATAAAACCTTTCTTTAAGTCCAACCAGCCTATTGCCACATTCTTCTCAGGTATCTTCCAGCGTCTTCTATAATAAATTTTACACCGACATTGAGCTCCAGGAACAATCATTCTTTGCATTTTAAGGGGATTTGGAAAACATAGTTTCCTTTGTAATAAATAAAAGTGATGCACTTGGATTCTCTTGATCCAAATATCCATGGGGACATAAAACCCTCCCGCAGATAACAGGTGGACATGTAGTACACAGAGAGGTCAGAAAACAAGTTGAAAAAGAAGAACGAAGGATCCTGTCATGACCTGAGAACCACAAGCAATCATGACATGGAGTCAGAGGCTGTAGAATAACCAGCTGAGGAGCCAAACTGGGTAACTGATTCTGAGTCTGGGATTGAAAACCAGGTGCCCCTAAATCCGGGGCAGGCGCACGCTGAACCAGATGCCATGGTACCAAGGTGCATATAGCCAGAGTTGAGACCCTCACAGTCACCTTCCCCTGGGCAAGAGACTCAAGTGCCTCCTAACCTATCTGCTCAAGACATGGATCCAAAAGTTAATTAGACATTGAACTGGAGGACTCCTAACCATGCCACCCATTCCCTCAGGTAACAACCACCAGCTTATTATGACTATTATTCCGGAAATAAGGTCAGGAGAAACAGTGTTAACAATGCTATCTGAAGAAGTGTGCATGCACATGAAAGCTCATACCAGTAACAAACTTAGTTGGCCTCTAAGGTACTGCTGGAAGGAATTTTTTTATTTTGTTTTAACAATGCTACAGTTAGGGCTGAACTCCAGATTAATACTGTATTTTTCCGTGTATAAGATGCCCCAATGTATAAGACGCCCCCTACTTTTGGGGACTCCAAATTTAGAAAATGGGCATATGCACTATTCGTGTATAAGATGCCCCCAGATTTTTAAATGTATTTTAAAGTTTTTAAAAAACCTAGTCTTATACACAGAAAAGTATGATACTTTACTTTTAAATTAGACATTGGCTCCATTGCATTGCAAGAGCGACTGAAGCTCATCTTACAAACTTTACATCAAAAACATGCCTAGAATATGGGGTTATATTAAAAGTCAATGCTCTTCCCTCAAGTATGCATTTTAATTTCAAAATGGATTTTTCAAAAAAGGATTTATAATACCCTGTCAACATAACAAAGGCAAGAACTCTGAAGCAAGTAGGATTTCATGGGCTTATATGGAAAGGCATGTATGTATCTTGCAAAAGAAAAGTCATAAAAATGAAAGTTCATTTCCTAGGGCACTTCAAGTGGATTTCTAAAGGGGATTTCTAAAACTGGAGAAGAAGAAAAATAAAAGTGCAGTCCAATCCTTATAGAATACAAAAAATATTCACTATAATGTTTGCTGTACTTTATAACACAGAAACAGACACCTTCCTATCCCCTGCAGTGATCCTTAGCAGGGAATTGGAGCACAGACTTCATTACATCGCATCGATCTTACTAAACAAAGGGATCTGAATTTATTGATCTAGTCCAACTAAACCCTGAACTGTTTGCCAGATCATGCATGATATGCAGTTCTGGCTTACTCAACAAGAAAGTAACACAACACTTTTTTCTTTCTTTTGCCCTTAGTCAAACCCCGGTGCGTTGTTTTTTTTAATATAAAGTCAGTGAAAGATGGAGTGCATCATTAAAAACCGTGCTGGCCTAAGCTCAGGCTTTAATTTAATAAAATGTCTACATTCTGCCTCACAAAATGTCTGTTTCCAGTACTCTACAACTGTGGTCAAGATTCCAGTGGCAATTATACATTTAATTCTGCTCAACAGCAGAGAAAGTGTCCTCTATATTTCATGACAGGTGTATTAACCTTAAAAAAAAAGCTCCTAGCAACATAGTTGTGAAGAGTGCCTCTTCCAAAATAGTACCAGGCTCTATCTTGTATTGGGACCAATCTATGTCAGGAGCTGGAAGAGAAGAGTTGCTACTAATACACTAGCAATGTACAGTGGTACCTCGCAAGACGAATGCCTCGCAAGACAAAAAACTCGCTAGATGAAAGGTTTTTTCGTCCGCGATTTGCCTCGCAAGACGAATTTCCCTATGGGCTTGCTTCGCAAGACGAAAACGTCTTGCGACTTTGTTAAGCCGTTTAAACCGTGCTTCGCAAGACGGAAAATTTGCTAGACGGCAAAAATTGCGGAACGAATTAATTTCGTCTTGCGGGGCACCACTGTACTACCCTTGCCCATCCTTTCCCCTCTATAAAGCAATCATGTGAGGCAGGAGATATAAAATGCATGTGAAACAGGGAGCAAAAATGCCATACTTCACAGGTCCCTAAGAATAATTGCTGGGTATCCATAATGTGTGGACCCCTGCCCCTTTCTCTTCAGTCTATGTATCCATTGTGGCGGCTTACAAGAAGAGAATTACGTAAGTCAAGAAAATGTGGTGGTCTACAATGAACCGGAAACCAGAATACTGTAGTGGTTCACAACACAACATAAAACGAAAGAGAAATTAACTGGTATTGCTTTTCATATGGGAGAGAAGTCAATTCTCACTTGCAGCATGCCACCCAACTCTGAGTGGTACAAGAATTCAGGGGTTCCAGGCGCTTACTCAAGAGTTCGGTTTCCTCAGAGTGAAGGACAGTGGAGACTTTTCTTTCTTTCTTTCTTTCTTTCTTTCTTTCTTTCTTTCTTTCTTCTCTCTCTCTCTCTCTCTCTCTCTCTCTCTCTCTCTCTCTCTCTCTCTCTCTCTCTCTCTCTTGCCACCCTTGGGCCAGTCCACTTAATCTCCTGCCCCAAGATGCTGATCATAATCCGACCACAAATCTTTATATTGGAGCACTTTTTCCACAATCAGCTGGCCCAGTTCACCCAAAAAGACGACCAGGATTCCCCCTCTAAGCTTACTCCAAATAAATCTCATGGGCCCAAACAAATACAAGTAACCCTCCCAGTGGCTCTTGCCCCCAAAACTCATGGGACTCTGAGTGACCCTGGCTGCTGGGGCCTGCTTAAGGGGATGAACCTAGTATAGGTACATGAAAGGTCATTACTGGGTTTTATTTCACTCAACTCAGCAGATGCTGGCTGCCTCCCTGGTGCATGTACACAGAGCTCCAGCTTTTCCTTCGGGTTTTCCTCTGCCACCATTTCCTCAGGCGCTGGTGCACACTCAGGTGCACAAATTCCTTCTGCTGCTCCTCTTCTTCTGGCATCTCCACAGGCACTGATTCCTCTCGCTCATGCATGCACACACACACACATGGAGTGAAGAGCTCTATAAACAACAGATCTTCATCTCCATCCTCTGAGGCACTTTCCTCCTGCACTCCTCCTTCCACAGCACTCTCCCAAGGGATAGAGAAACAAATTAGAAACAGCTCCTCAGCCTGCTCACTCTTCTCCCAACACACTTTCCACCTCCTTCGCAAGGCCTTTCCTCCTGCACCGCTCCCCTCTTCCACAGCAGGCTCCCAGTGAATGGAAAAATCAATCAGAAGAAGCAGCACCTCAGCTTCTGCCGGCTTGCCCTTCTCCAAGGCATTGTCTTCCCCCTTGCCTTCAGCTACTGACTGCATCTCTTCACAGTCCCAGCCCCTTCCACTGCCCATCCACACTCTGGATTTCTTCGGCCACCCGCTCAACATGAGTGTCTTACAAGCTCAGCTCCTGGGTCACTTTCAACCCCCTGTAGCTGTCAATCTGGCAGGGCCCTCATCTCGCATGGAGTCATGCTTTCCTCTCCACAGAGGCTTCTCATCTACTCTACTTGAGGCTGCTCTATTTTATCAAACTGCTGGCTCAGCTGAAGCTCCTAGGTAGGATATTATGGATTTATATGGAAAACCATGTATATATCCTGCAAAATAAAAGGTCATAAAAATGGGCAAACCTCCACCATCCCCTTACATGCTGCTACTGATCTTAATACAACTTCCTAGGCAAGATAAGGTTCAGTAAGATAGCAGTTGGGGGGGGGAGTTGGGGAAACTGCTGGTGGGGAGGCCTTGTGGTGATGGGGAGGACAAGTGACAAATGGCCCTGCAAATATGGGGGATGAGTCCAGTAATAATTCATGTGAACAGGCTTAATTTCTGTCTTCCTTACAGTCTGTATCAACATGAGAATACCCCTTATTTGTACCCAACCATCCATTAATCATCCCTAGTTGCATTCCACCCTTGCTTAAGAATTAAGATGGTTTACAATAACACATATATTGATGATACACAACGATGAGCTATGTTCAGAACAACGAAGTCAAGTCGATTAGCGCAAACTGAATGACATCCAATGTTTTAACACAGTATTATTTAATTTAATGGATTCATTATGTTTTTAGTTACTGCTAGAATGTGGTTTTATTTTTGTATTATAATCTGTATTTTAAGACACTTTTTTTAAAAAACAACCCATTCAATAGGAAGTTCTAGTAATTTCTGTGTCTTTTGATGTTAAAGGATGACAAGTCAACAAAAGATCCCATTGTAAATCTAAATGATAGAACTGAACATATAATTATATACACAATGTGAAAACCAACAGTTTTACACAGAAATTTTGTGAACACATACTCTGGCTCTCCTACATTTTTGCTAAGATTATAATAAGCCAGTGATTCGTGAAAAATCTGCATATTTAAATAAAAGATTTTATTTTTAAAGCCACTATTCACAAGAGATTATGCCCCGAAATGCAAATTAGGCATTCCGTTTTGGCAACTATAACCATGATTTAAGGAGCCATTTGGCACCTACCTCATAAAAGTGAGTTTCTAATACTGCATGTCATAGAACACTACTGTTTCCCATTTTAGAAATGTTTTTAAATTAAAAACTTCGCAAGCAACTCATATTGATATAAAGCAGTTAGGTGATTATTAATCATTGTTCACTCATCTGAATGAAACTCAAAAAAGCAATGATGTCTGTCTGCTTTCGCAACACAAATTCACTTGGGCAACTGGATTTTTCTCTTCTTCCCTCTCCAGTCCCCATAAAATCTGCTCTAGAGGGTCCCCCAATCCTCTGGAACAGATCTAGGGGTGGGAAGAGGATTCCAAAGGGGTGGAGATAAAGGAGAAGTGCTGCTAAATTGAGTGGACACCCACTTACACTATGTGGAATCTTATGCTATAGCAACTTTTCTAGTATGCTAAAAAAGCATTACAATAACCGATTTGCAGTAACCCAAGCAATATGCATGGCAAATATTTGCAGGGCCACAGTTGTATCAAAGGTAAGCATGATGTTATAATTTTATTAATCGAAAGGACTGGACAAAAGCATATCAGAATCTATGCTATAGATACCCAATATAGCCACTGGAACTGATGCAAGATTTCTGTGCAGGAATTCTTCATTGAACTGTATAGAATGTGGTGTTGAAATGGAAAACTTCTTCAATCTTGGGATACTTTTAGAACAATAAAACTGCATTAATTCCTAGCATACCACAAGAGTTGTGGGGGGGGGGGATCCAACAGGTTATATGTGCTTGTGGAGCACATTTGCTATCAGCAATGAGAACGCTGTCATAAGCTATACTTTGATGAGACAAACTTCCAGGCCTGATCATATGCTGTGGAAGTGATAAGAGCTGGAAAAAACCACTCCTGACCACCAATAGGATGTTGAGTAAAATTCCTTTCCCAAACAGAGTGATCAGTTAGATGCTTCGAATGCCAGAAAGCCCACCAGTGAAGTACCTATGATAAAACATTTGACAGCACTTCACTATCAAGAAAGGAGTTTTTCTAACATCCATCTCCTTAACTTTTATTCACTGCTTTGCAAATTTCAGTTTTATCTCAAAAAGGAAGATCACTATATTTCTGTAGTAATTTTCAATGTACCTTATATTCAACACATTTTTTGTTTAATTCTGAAGGACTTATACCCGTACAAAATCTGAAAACAAATTATCTTTAATTTAAAACATGCTATTAAAAACATATAAAGATTTATTAGAAACCATAAAATCACAAGGAGCAGCATAAAAACAAGAGACCTCATGTAAACAAAACAGATAAATTGAATTAAAGGTTCTAAGAAAATAAGTTCTTCTTCTGACGCCAAAATGACACTGGTGTAGGCACCAAGCAAGTCACCCTGGAGAAAGCGTCCTGCTTTGGGGGCACCACCACCGAGAAGGCTGCTTCCCTGGCAGGCACCTGCTGTACATACTTCAGATGGGAAAGGAATGTGGATGAAGGCCTTAGTGGAGGATCTTAGAGGATCTTAGTGTAAGGAGAGGCACACATGGAGACAGGCAATCCTTCAGGGAACTGGTCCCAAAGTGTAAGGGGTTTTGGATAGCTATACCAGTCCTTGCAAATGAATCCAGAAATGAAACATAAGCCAGTGCACCTTATGAAGGTCATGTGAAGATTGTAAGTAGATGTAAACCATAAACTACCAGTAATCAAATATAGATATGCAGACTTAAAACTCACAGATTCATTATTAAACAACAAAAAAAGCTGGTTTTAGAGGTAAAATATCTGAGAACAAGCTACCAAGTCGAAAGCACAATGCCTGAAAGCCCAAGTATGCGTACTGAGAAGTAAGTCCCAACTTCAACTCTATAGAAATGTTTTAGGATCAGGATGTGAGTCGACTATAGAATCATTGCCCATTTTGTGTCTTCTAACTAGCAGCAAAGTTGAAAAAGAAGTTGTTAAGCCTGAGAGAGGGGCTTGTCTTATTTTTGCTTTATGTAAAGCAAAGTATGTCCTTGTAGGCAATACAAATAATAATAATAATAATAATAATAATAATAATAATAATAATAATAATAATAATAAAGATTGACATACGAGAAATAGGCAGAGTCATCCTTATGTGTTTAGTGAAAGGGGATTGGAAACAGTGGTCACCAGATTTCTATCTTTCTGCCCCTTCTGGCAAGCCATTCAGAATTGCAGTAGTGTTTGAAACAGCTGTATTATTGTTTCATCTTCCAGCAACACCCCATCCACCAAGGAAATCTATTGATTCCCCCCGCCCTGGCAAAACAGTATGGCCTACATCTTTGCTTAAGCAACAGCCAGATTCTGGCTTTGTCTAAGAGTCTGCCTATTCTATTCTATTCTATTCTGTTCTGTTCTATTCTATTCTATTCTATTCTATTCTTGCTGTCTATTTTTCTCCCTGCCTATCTAGGCCTCCTGTAAGAGTTGCCACAGAACTGTTTTCTTTCAACAAATTATCTAACACTTACATGAGATGCTGTCTGGTAGAGCTCTTTGGGTGCATTTTCTGTAACTGTTGCACTGCAACAGAGAACTGGGATTTGTGCACCCATAAACTGAATTAATGTGCAGCCCTATACATTTCTCAAAAGGAAGTCTCATTGAGTTCTATGGGACTTACCACCGGGTAAGTGCGTATAGGTTTGCAGCCGTATTGAGGAGACATGCAAAAGCAGTATCTGACACAGATCTCTAACATTTCACAGTGCAAGTATAACCTTAAGAGTTTTTTGTTTTGAAGGGAAACAAATTAGTGTTTCCCTAATGTGTTAAAATCCAACAAAAAGAACAGAAAACAAATGAAAAAAGTTTGGTCACTTTGTGAGTCTCTTGCCTCAGTCACTGTATTTTAATGCCGGCTAAGAGGATAATAAAACCTCTATACCTCAGGCAACTGACAGTATAGTAAAAAAAATCTTTAAAAAGCTTCAACCCTCACAGAAAATCCATAACAATTAAAGTGCAGAATTCAGATCTCGAGCTGGTGTAAATCTGGATATACGCCAACAATATCAAGGGAAATACAGGGTTCCGAATCTGGCCCACAGAGCTTTTCACCCTCAAAAGGGAGCACAACACAAAGCATGCTTAACTTCTATTGTCACATGCATCTAGTTTAATAACCAGAAAATGGGCTTTTGACAACAATAGTACTTCAAAATGACAGTGTAATTAAATTTTAAGTCAAAGCCATCCAATGATAGCCTGTACATTTATGTAAAACCAGCAAATGATATGCTTTCAAGCATGTCGGTACTTTCAAGAGAATTAACCATTAAAATAATTTGACTAAGGAAGTTGTAGTGAACAAAACAAACAAACATGATGCCCCAGGAAGTTTTTTTTTTAAACTAATACACACAGATTCAAATAAAAAAGAAATTAAAAACTGTCTTGTAATATTCACTTTCTGTATATTGCAAATGAATTCCTGTGTTGTCTAGTGGTTGATATATACTCAGGGTAGACTTAACTGACTTTAATGTGTCTACTCTGAGTATAACCCAATGCCAGCCCCCTTCAAACTATGGCTTCATATTCTGGGTTGTGGCCAATAGTTATTCAGCCATGGTTACGTATGCAGATATAATGATTAATGTTAAGCTTTATGTCTGTATAATAGTAGAATATTAACTATTAGATGAGTAGCATATTGTGATTGTTTCCCCCTCTTTTTATTTAAATTAAGATATTTCATTATTTATCTTTACAATGTTATTATATATTGAAAGAATTTAACAAACACGTTGTGATTGTACTCCCTTGGGATCAGTGTAAATAATCTCAAAGTTCTTCTTGAAACAAAGATTTCACACTTTATCTGCAATTCCTTTGTTCAGATCCTTCACAAACATTTTTCTCCACAGGGCAAGTAGGAATACCTCTAGAAGACTTGGAAGAGAAACTTTACCAAAGTGACAGCTCTTTTCTTTTCGGTAACAAATTACTAGCAGAAGTGTGTGGTACTTTTTGTGAACTAGTTACTTTTCTGGGCAAATTATCTGCAAGTCTTCTTAAGAGGGAGGATTATTTTATACTTACTCATATATGAATGTGAACAAAATCATCAGGAAACATTCTTTTGAAAACAGGGAAGAAACTGCTGTTTTGTCTATTATGATAGGTGTGAATAGCAGCTAATTGCACTACCAAATTGAACTCCAGCAATTCATAGTTAAAGATAGAAACAGCAACACAATTCCCAATATCAAGAAACTAGTTTTGAAGAATATTCCAAGTTGTCTCATCATTTTTGAAACCTACTAATTAGTGAACCAAATATATGGAATTTATTTCCTTGCTTTAAATGAATCAAGGAAGTACTTTATTAAAGTCAGGATTTAATAATCTAAAACCAATAAATTCCTCTTGCATTTGAGATTCAATTATTGTTATGAAAGTCCTAGGAAGGTCTGTAAAAATATAATTATGAGCAGACACTGTTGAATAGAATACGTTAAATACAGAAGAAAGCTTTTGTTTCAAGGATCAGTTTGATTTGTGGTTCCATTTTTTAAAAAAAATCTTTTTCATTTATGTTAATGGCTTGATCTATGCAGCAATATTTGTAGAAGAAAGAAACAATGGATAGAATCAAATTAGTTTTTATTTAAGATAGATTTGAAACTCACTGAAACTAATCCTCTTGATCAGCGCCATAATTTCTAAATTAGCTGCAAAGTAATTTCTATGATATTCACAGCTTATAAAACAACAAAATTAATACATTTTTCTTACTCTGAGGCCCTCTACTGACAATTAAAATTCTCTCTCTCCCTCTCTCTTTGTATAGAAAAATCTGTCTAGCTGTAAAGTATTAGCAATATATTTCACACAATATATGTTTCTCACAGAACAGAAATAAATAAACAATTTTAATATTTTTGTGTTTCTTGAGATTTCTGCCAGCTTTTATGGCATTGAAGGCTGAAGAAATGGGAACCGCCTATCTTTTTGTTCTCATTCCGGTTATTATGCCATTTGGGGGGAAAGGATAGAGGGAATTTTTAAAAAGTAGGTAGCTTTCACAAATCATATGACAGCTTGGTAAAAGGCTTTCACATGTACAAAAAACACTCAGAACGAGAGAAGTGGGTGAGGGGAGATGAGAACATAGATATTATACTATTTTATCCTTCTATGAACACTACCCCTGCCACATAGCAAGCACATTTTGGTACAGGGAGGAAACTGATTTGGGGACAATCTTTTTCTGTAATAAAATTTCAATTCCTATTTAGGATAAGAAAGGTCCTTGTTATAATTTACAAAATCGAGAATGACTTTATCAAGAGGGCTAACAGAAAAGTCTTGCAATGAAGCCATCTCACAATGAGTTCTGTGGAAAAGTACTCTGGAAGAGGTATTTCAATGGCAAACCTTTGGTCAATCATTTCTATCTAACTGAATCCCAAAACTACATCTGGTAGTATATATCTGGTATATTACTGAAGTAAAAGAGGGTTCTTGTGTTATTTAAGGAATCCAAACAATATACCTTAGAGTTAATGTATGCACAAGACATAAGAAACGAAATGTCACGTGCAACCGTACCATTTAGAAGAGGCTGCCCTTCACGAACTCCCCTGGATATGACTGCATTGTAAACGTCTTCAGGAAACCCAGTCTTGCATAATGTGCCTTCTTCACAAGTTGCCTTTATAGGTGCCTGAAATGCAAGACAAAATTTATGTAATACTCACAACCCCATTCAATTGAGAAGCATTGCACTTGGCATAAACCCCGATTTTGCTACTATCTTGTACAAACAACCTCTTTGTTTCTAAATGGCTGCAATTAGAATTCTGGGGGCAAAGGGTTAATCTTTTTGATAACTGGGATGCAAGGAACAAATCCCACTTGTCTAGTAAGATCTAAATAATACACAATATAACTGAATGTTTCAGCTTAAATAGCCATTCAGGCTGAAGTAGAATTGTGGAAAAAACAAATTCATTTCTTCAAATAAAAATAAATGTTATGGAAAACTGATTATCAAGTTTGTCAGATATGAATCTGAGGCATTCAAGAGATTTAATGGCCAATTCAAAACATGTTCACTAAACCTGTCAATACATTTCAAGCTCTGCTCAACTCTGAATTTGTCTGATTGGATAAATGCAGTCATATGAAATCTCTATATACATTTGCAAATAAATGTTTTTAATACAATCGTCTTTGCTATAAAGTTACTGAAGAATAGTTACTCAGTTCACAAAGAAAGCCTGATTTGTTGTCTTTATGAAACTGTTAGCCCTTAATTTAAAAAAGTGTTTTCATGCAGCATTTTCATTAATGGGAGTAAATAGTAATCTAAGTTAAACAGTCAAAAAAACCCACTCCTGTATCATCTTACAGCACAACTTAAACAATTCCAATCTAAGCAGGTTTCTACAGACAGACATTTAAAATTTAAATAGTCCTTTGAACTATCACTAGTAAGCCATTTACACTGTTTGTAGCTAATACCATCAATTGGAGGCTTTCTTTAATATAGCTGATCTACCTAAATGCCAAGTATGACATTAATAACCATGCTGTCTCCTGCTCTTTCCTCATTAATACATACAACATTGTACAATTTAACAACCCACTTCTGTAGTGAAAGAAGGCCAAATAAAAGATCTACGTGACCAGAGTCAAAAACTATACTAGGTGGTATTGTACATTTCATTACCATAAACATTTTTAATCAGAGGACTTCCACTTCCCAAGTATTTTGGTGTCATATGAACATTAAGCTGCACACAAAATTTGACTGCAATTATCTTAGGCACCTATAGACAAACAACTGTGCTAAACAAAATGCACATGATTTCTGAATTATAAGAGAATTATTCTGGAAAATGCTACGTACTGCTTTTAAACAACAACTGTAATAAACCCTGAAAATCAGAGCGGGAGGCGGTTCTTCAGCCCAAGATGCTGTCAGATTCCATAATTTAATAAGCAAACTCAATGTAACTAACAAGGAGAGGGGGGGGGAAACAGACATCCTAACTACCCTTGAAACAAATAAATCCTGGGTGGGCAGCTGAGTAGATAACAGGATTTTAACAAGCCTGCACTGATGTGCATGGGAATCAGTCGGCCTTTCCAGCACGCTATATCTGCTAAAACAACTCTTATAAACTGAAACAATGCCCAATGAAACAAAGACTTGGGGACATGAATAAAGAGGCCTCTTTATGCTTTCATTTGCAACCTCTCAATTTTTCCCAGAGACAAAAGACAGCACTCTGTTCCCAAAAGCAAGTCTATTGTAAAGATTTTGTGGCCATAAACACATGAGAGGAATCAGAGATTCAAACTTTGACAATGCCTTAGCCTCTCGTGTTTTGCATTTGGAATTAAATAAAACTGAATCTTGAATCACCACACAATCTGGGTCGTTTCAAGTTCAGTTGAAGAGTATGAAGCATCACAGCCATACATTTCTCTTTTACATTTTTATTTCATGACACAGCAAAACAATTTAAATCCCAACATTGTAATCTTCATAATACTGTAGAAAGGAAGCTGAAGCGTGTAAGAACACCACTCCTTTCTGTCTAGGGTGCAGTCTTCTCCCCTGAATGAAGAACGTTGAAATCATAAAAACAATTCCCCTTTCCCCCTTGGGAAAACTATTCATAAAATGTTCTTTCTAGTAAAGATATGTCTGTAGAGATCTGTAAGAATCAAAGTAGCTTTTCATGGGAATTCTGCAGTTTTAAGATATGACCACCATTTTTTTAAAAGTCTGTTTATATATGCCTGGCAAAATTATAAAAACAAGAGTAAGGTGTTGTTTTTCAATTACTAAGCCATGGACCATTGCCAAACTAAGAGTGCTTCTTCCCGCCAGTCCTCTGCTAGAGATTTGGCTCAGCTGCTGCTGCTGGGTGTGAAATCTCTGTTTTCTTCCTTCTGCAGAAGCAAATCAAACCAAACTTTGCCCTCCTCTCAGCAAGAAGATAAAGGCAACTGCGCACCTTACACTTGCTATAGAGAGGCTGTTTTAAATCATCTCACATAACAGATGTCATATTATGATGAAACATTTGTTTATAAAGAGAGGTCTGTGAATCATTCTTTTTGGACAGTTGTAAAAGCATGAATTGCAGGATGTGGGTGATGAACTACGACATAGCAACAGTTCAGCAGTAATAAACCCTGTGAATCAATTTAAATGGGCTGTACACAGCAACTGTGACTTGCAAAGGGGCCTGAGATTTAAAAGCAGCAAAAACTCACCTCACCAGAGCCTAGAGTTCTCTAATAATCACTAGTGGGAAGCACTGGTATAAGGACCTAGGCAAAAATCCATCATAATTCTGCTCAACGGGCCTGGCTGGTCATATGTTATATTTCCTATAGTCATGGAAATGTCCATGAAAAGAATAAAATACCGCATTTTTTTGTCTATTGGCGGGACTAATGAAATAGCTTAAAGTGAGGCCCACATAAATGTGATGTGAATGGCCTCTGAAATGCAGATCTGAATACACTCTACAGAGCCCTGCTGAAAGTGGAAGGGCAACATCAGCGCTACTGCACAAGTACTAGACCATGAAAAATACCCTAAATGCCACCTTTATGAGGCACAGAAAATACTGCTAATATCTATTGTCTCTGTTCTTACAAAAGTAATTGAAGCAAAAATACTGCTATCAAAAATTGACAGCAATGTAAGAGAATTAAATATACTAGCTTAATGACCGGCATATATCCGGGGGTCTCTCTGAAGGTATGCCAAGGGATTGAGTAGGCTTAGATTGCTGCAGATCCATGGCCCCTCTGTCTTGACACACCATGTCCATGCCTCCACAGAGCTCTGAGTACATATGGAGAGTAACCCGCAATGGCTAACCTTTCCAAAGTTTTACTAGGAAACCTTGCACTGTGGACCTCCCTCTCGAACTGTGGTGAGAGAGATCTGCTGGATGCAGCGGCCCATCATCTGCTGTTCCTGGGACATTTGGGATTGCTCAAGCAGGCATCAGTTCTGGAAAAGTTTAAGCAACTTTAAGCAGGTAACTACTCAAATGCACAGGATAGGCAGGTCTTTTAGTCGGTGAAATACTATTACGGGAAAAGAACTGAAACAAGCTGGCCTACAAACCACCTGCAGGAAATATGTCACTCAATTGGTTTTTACTGAAATCAACAGAAATAAACTCTTAAGTAGATGGTAATTAAATTGCAGCTAGACAAAACATATCACATGTCACTAAAATGCAATTTTGCTTGGCTTAAAAAACATTTCAACTTTCACTCAAAACAATGAGAAAAGCAAAACACATACAGTATTCTGAATCTCTGCTAGATTAGTATCAAGGTTGAAAACCTAACTATAATATTGATTTACAACTGAACTTTTTAAATCATCATTTTTATCAACCTTGTGCCAACAGTCTACTAATTACTTTTTAAATATTAGTAGCCCATCACTGTAGATCAATCCAACTAGGCAGGGGGCAGAGTGACATTCCAGTTGAGGAAAAAATCTCAGTGGTCACTCAGCTGGATGCAAATAACTGATTCCTCAGTTAAAATACTTATTCTATCTACATTACAGTGTGTTATCTCACTAAAACAGATTGTTTCAAAATATGTCAGTGCTTGGCCCAATAGACGAGCTTCCTTAGGCTGAAAATAATCGCATCTAAAGTGACAACATTTTTAAATTTTTAAAAATAATTATTGTTCGCTTGTAATTAGTAACTCATCTGGTTGATTGTGACAGTCATAAGCAGCCACACCACTAAGGCAGAGAGCATAGATACAGATTGGTTTTCATTTTGCTTCTAATTGTATTTCACAGCTTTTAAATTTGTTGACCACTCAGAGAACATGGTTAATTGGGCAATATGTAAATGCTGAAAAATAATAATTAAATGCTATATTATTTCCCTGACTGGGTAAATGGCAAGGCTTAGCCCTCCCCAGCCCTCAAATCTGTAGTCTCCTAGGAAGAATAGTAAAGGGAACAGGACCCCAGCCCTAGCAGATCTCCAAGCAACCAGAAATGCTGATGAGCCATCTTCCCTACTCCAAGATCAGAGAACTACACACCAATTGCACAGCTTCCTGGCCTTGGACCCCGTCATCTCCCTAGGAGAGCAAATGGCAAGCCCAGTAGGAGTTTCAGGGCTGTGAGTGAAGCACCCAGCCAGCTTAATGTGAGGTTACTCAGAGAAAGAAGGATGTGTGTATAACCAGCCAACCAGATCCAGGCCTGGTTGAGCCAGGAAAGGGAGCCTCCAACTCCCATATAAGCTCTCATTCTGGAATGATTCATTGTCGAAGCAACAGCACCCTTAGAGGTCCAAGCATTCCTGAACAGGTGAAACACACAATACCATTAAGCAGACAATAACATTAATTATTCTCTTCACCTTCTGGGCTAAAAGAGAGATTCGTATAGGGAAAAGATAGGTCTTGTGGCTGCATTTGTAGTCTTCTGCAAGAGAGAAAGGGAAACAGAGAACATAGACTGGGATAGTCAAGTACATCCCTAGATCCCTATGAGACTTCCAGCTTTAAGGCCAAATGCAAAAAAAAAGACTCACTCCTTTGGTATCAGGTATTTACAAGTAATAGCACTAATCCACCCCACCCCAATTTAGGACAAAAGATGTATAAGATCTGTAACAGCTACACTGCAGGAGAAGGTAATGAAGGAGGGGAAAACATAAAACAGGATTGAGGAAGGAGATAGTACCTATGCCCAATATATTATTTGCAACACTGCTACCTTCAACCTTCTGATCATAATCTGATTGGAAGATAAACAAACTGTTCCCAGTTCTGCTCTTTCTGTTCAACATTAGAAGCTTCATTTGTCTCTCCAGAGTATGAGACTGTAAAATGAGCAGGAGGTCTTTTTGCTGCAAGTACAGCTAATCTCTTCTCATAAATCATTACATCTTCCAGTGATGTTCAGGGTCATCGGCAAATAATATATAAAAAAAATACTAGATAAGGGGAAACTGTTTGAAGGTATAATTTTCAACCGAATTGTACAGCCTCAGTATTAAATTAAAAGCCCATTACAACTACCATGCCCCATCACTTGTAATATTGGTGTACAAATACTATCCAGACCACAGGTAGTCAACCTTTTTATACGTACCGCCCACTAATGCATCTTTCTGGCTGGTAAAATTTCCTTACCGCCCACCAGTGCTCGATGGAAGGAGGATTCAGCTTGTGCCATAGAACCCCCTACCACCCACCCATAATCCTGAAACACCCACTAGTGGGCGGTAGGGACCAGGCTGACAATCTAGACCTTAAATAGCCTAAATCACAGAACAACTGTTTCACTAGCTTTCACTGAACAGCCCTGAAGTGGCGAGCATACTTGCCAATCTGTAATCACATGTTTTTATATGATGTATCAGCAATGAACTAACCAGAGATGAAGAAAGAGGGAGTACTGAAACTTAAACTTAAGGTGCAGGTGCATGCAAAGTGATCTGCCCCCACTTCTAAGGGACCCCTGAGCAGGAAGGTCTGAAGGGAGATTCTAACCACAATCTGCTGAACTCGGTTGTAACCTCTCCACAGAACTGTGTTCAAGACTGAAATGAGGATTCTAACCACATTTGACTGATCACAGTTTAAATCTCTCTGCAGTCCTTTCTGCTCAATGTACGAAGGTTGGGAGAGGAAAAGGCAGGGCCTATATCCATGTGGCAGCGCCAGCATGTGCTCACACCCTACTAGGGATGGAAATTCGATTTTGTTTTTATTTTAACAAAAAAACAAACCCACCCTACTTAATTCACACTTCTCACACCAATATGTGCATTAAAACACAGCTATCCTTCAAAATTCAGTTGCCTGGATTTTGTGGTGCAGTTTCCCACCCAAACAACATGTACCAAAATGTATATATACGGGGGAAACGTGCCTAAAGAGATATACATACGTTAGTGGAAATAACATACAAAAATGCCTAATATTAGGGAATAGTGTTTCAAAAATGTGTGTATTAATCAAAACTGCATACAAAATTGTGTTTATTAGGAGAAATTTATGCTAAAGTGTTTTTTTAATATCAAGTTACTGACTGCATAAATATGGAAAACAAAATGTAAGATTGGAAGGAGAAATGTAAGTGAGCTGAAATAGATATTTTTCCATCCCCAACTTTTGCCATCTTTGAGGCCTCACACATTCTTCTGAACACCTCTAAAGGGATAGGAGGGGGGAAATATCACATCTACCCTTAAAGTTTGAATAGGACCATAAAATTTCACAATGCACACAGGGAAAAGTGACCTAGAGCCACAAAGGGTTGTACCCAAGAAAGTTATACAGTGTCGACCCAAATAAGTTAATGGACCCAAATCAGTCATGTTCATTAATTTACATGGGTTTACTCTGAATAAGACCAAAATTGAATAGAAAACAACATCATCCTACACAAGTCAAACTCACAAGTCAGGGAGGTTTCTAGTTGACCTTCTAGTTGACCTTCTGATTATCTTTCCACCTGCAAATGTGTGTTTCTCCTCACTTATTTTGAGAAAATGCATGGACTGCAAAAAGATCAAACCTATCCATTCTTAAGGAAACCAGCCCTGAGTGCTCACTGGAAGGACAGATCGTGAAGTTGAGGCTCCAATACTTTGGCCACCTCATGAGAAGAGAAGACTCCCCGGAAAAGACCCTGATGCTGGGAAAGATTGAGGGCACAAGAAGAAGGGAACGACAGAGGACGAGATGGTTGGATAGTGTTCTCGAAGCTACCAGCATGAGTTTGACCAAACTGTGGGAGGCAGTGGAAGACAGGAGTGCCTGGCGTGCTCTGATCCATGGGGTCACGAAGAGTCGGACATGACTAAATGACTAAACAACAACAACAACAAACAAAAACTATACCCCCCCCACACACAGTTTAAAAGGTCATAAGACTGTTTAATTAGCCCAAGAAGAGAAGTGTTTTTGCCTGGTACCTAAAGATGTATAACGAAGGCACCAGACAAACCTCCTTGGGGAGAGCATTTCACAAATGGGGAGCCATCACAGAAAGTGCCCATTCTCATGTAGCTGCACACAAGCATGGGCCTCAGATGATGATCGCAGTATTCGGGTCAGTTCATCTGGTGAAAGGCGGTCCTTGATTTATTGCGGTCCTGAGCTGTTTCAGGTTTTCTAGGTCAAAACCAGCACGGCCCAGAAACTAGAGCTGGCCCAGGATTAGCATTATATGCTCAAACCGTCTTGCCCAGGCGAGCAACCTGGCTGATGAATTCTGCACCAGCTGAAGTTTCTGAAACGTGTTCAGAGGCCGACCCACATATAACATGTAGCAGTAATCTAACCTAGAGGTTACCAGAGCACAGATGGCTGAAGTTAGGCTATCCCTGTCCATGCAGGGGGACAGCTGGGCCACCAGCTGAAGGTGATAGAAGGCACCACCAAGGCCACCTGAGGCTTAAGTGACAGCAATGGACCCAGAGGAACCCCAAGCTGCATATCCGTTCCTTCAGAGGGAGTGTAACCCCATCAAGAGCAGGCAGTATACCATCCATCCAGTCTAAGGAACCACGCACTAACAGTGCTTCAGTCTTATCTCAATTGGGCTTCAGTTCATTGGCTCTCATCTACTCCATTATTGAGGAAGGCAACGGTCCAGCACATCCACTGTCACACTGCTGGGTTGCCTACATACACTGTATAAAAGGATGGGAGGTCCTTTCTCTGTACTAGACCTTTTACTTGTCTCATATTTCCCTATGTGATTTTCCCTTCAAGTTGTTTTTTTAGTGATATAAATAGCCTAGCTTGAACAACACTGCGAGTAAGTAACCTTTATAATAATAAATGCCAATGGAAGTGTGGGAACTGTCATCTCTCCTAAAATTAAGAAAACTAACCTCTGTTGAGCCACAGGTTTGTATGATGCATTTCCTTAGTGTGCACTGAAACTCTGACCCCAGTTTTGAAGTCCTTGCACACTACAGCAATTTTAAATATTGAGTTCTCTTAACTAAATTAAATGCAGCTCTTGTGTTCCTTAATGCTTCAAAGCTCTTGGAAGTCAGTGGAGGCGCCCATCAGCGCAAATGTGTTGTGGGTAGGGCAGCCAATTTTAAACTGTGAAGTTTGTCAAAACACATCCCTTAGACAAAGAGATGAACTGATTTTACAACGGCAGAAGAGAAACACTTACAGTTAAATTGATTGGTCAGCTTTGCAAGGATGAAGTGGTATGTCTACTCTTTGGTTTATTTCATTTGACAACAGCACTTTCAGAGCCCAGGTTTGCAAAGGCAGTTGTGCATGCTTAAGAGTTATGGTTATAAAAGCCCACTGGAATTAACTGTATCCGTAAGTAGTAATTTCCAAGGCTTAAACCTTGGTATGCTACCAAACAGAACTAGTTTCTTCATCTAAGTTTTAGGGGGGAAAGGACAAAAACATGCTAATGACAAAACATATTCCTGAAAGGTTACACAGAAAAGGTTAATGTATCTTCATGGGGGAGACTTTTCAAGTCTATTTAAAAAACAAAAACAAAATTCAGTTCACAGAATACTTACAAAGTAAAAAACAAAAGGATATTTTAAAAACCATAGTTAACTCACTACTGTTTCTGTTCCCTAGCAGAACATAAGATATATAGCTGTGTTTCACACTGGGACAGTACAGCAATAATTTGGTTCAAACATAAATGATATTGCAAGTTTTATTGTAGCTTAGGCCACAACCCTTTATGCATTAAGGTATGCATTAAGGCAAAGTAACAAGATTTCACATGGGCCAAAATTTCATAAAGCATTTTCAGCTACTTTTCTTTTCTTTGCTTTGTTTTAACTATAGCCTGAAAGGCCTAGAAAACCTTTTGTTTCCTATTACATTTTGTTAGGGTATCATTAACACTGAATGACTGAAGCGGGGGGGGGGGATAGGCAATGTGCCAAATACAGGACTCAGGAGTAAACCTTTATTGTTTAGCCCCTTGTTTAATTAAATTAATTAATCTAAATTATTTTTAGGCTGCTTTTCTGGGCAAATGTCCCTGTAGCTTACAATACAATCCAGTTTAGTTCAGTTCAGTGCAATGCAGTGGAATTATGAAAAGAATAGTAATACAAAATTTTGAAATTTTGAACTACAACTCAATACTACACATTTTTTTCCCCCAACAGAGCAAAATGACACCCAACCCTAATTCCACTAGACCATCACACAGCTAATAAGCATCATGCCTAGAAGGCCAAATGAAAAAGACAAGTTTCAGGGCCTTCCAAAAATTCTGCAATGTAAAAATTTGATACAGGTCCAATGGAAGGGAATTCCATAGCCATCAGGCTACCGCAGAGAAGGATTTGTTTCCTTGTGGTCACCCACCATAACAGCTGTGGGGAGAGAAGACACATTAGAAGAGTCTCCAAAGCAGATCAAAGTCAGCAGCAGATTGCATGACAGGGTGGTGGTACTCAACTGTCCATGGTTGGTTGTGCTGCTACTTGTTGCAGAAAACAGAGGGAAAGGGCCCAAGGCAGTTGCGAGGTGCAAATGCACTGACAGGAGCACCTGACTGGCTCCACTGGTGCATTTGCACAGCACCAACCTCACTGATGCCCTGCCCCTCCCGCTCTACCTCCTGGTAAGCAGTAGTAATGTGACCAACCAGAGGTCAGGTGAGCACTGCCATTCCACCACACTGCCTACTACAGCTTAAAGGGTGGTCAGATAGTATGTCTGCAGGTGCTCAATAAATAGTTTGGACCCAAACAGTTCTAAGGTGTGTTAGGACATTGTTGGACGGTGATGAAATATCACACTGGAAATTCTTTCTTCCTTTCCATTTGTATTAATCATTGTCTAACACTGAGAATGGTTACTATTGTACAAATAAAAAGGAAGAAAGGACAAATCTCTCCAAACTGAGTGAATGGGCATTATAATGGCAAATAATTGTTCAGTGCAAGTGCATGTAAAGTGAAAGCCAAAAAAATCATAACTTTGAATATACAGTGGTGCCTCGCAAGACGAAATTAATTCGTTCCGCGAGTTTTTTCGTCTAGCGAATTTTTCGTCTTGCGAAGCACGATGTCGGAAAAGTTTTGGAAAAGCTTCAAAAATCACCAAAAACCTCAAAAAAGGCTACCACACCACGTTCTATGAGTTGCTCCTTGAAGTCAAGTCGCAACTGTGTTAACGGTGTTAAGAAAAAGGAAACAAACTTGCAAAAAACGCAAGACGTTTTCGTCTTGTGAAGCAAGCCCATAGGGAAATTCGTCTTGTGAAGCAGCTCAAAAACCGCAAAACCCTTTCGTCTAGCGAGTTTTTCGTCTTGTGAGGCATTCGTCTTGCGGGGCACCACTGTATACTAATGGGGCATGAACTGACCAGGAAAGAGAGCTTGGGACCATAGTGGATAGCTTGCTGAAAATGATGACTCTGTGTGCAGAGGTTGTGAAAAAGGCGGAGTCATGTTATAGATCATTAGGAAACTGCTGATATCACAGCACCATTATACAAATCTGTGGTGTAGCCACACCTGGAATATTGTGTACAGTTCTGTTCACCGCACCTCAAAATAATATTGTAGAGCTGAAAAGATGTAGAAAAACACAGCCAAAATGAACAAGGGACAGTAGCAACTCCCCTATAAGGAAGGGTTACAACATTTGGGCACTTTTAGTTTATGAAAAAAGGTGAGTAAAATATGATAGAAGTATACAGAATTATGGATAATGACCCTTGGGATCCCTTCCAACTCTATAATTCTATGATTCTCTTATTTATTCTCTAAGTTTTAGTCAGCATAGGCCCACTAAAATTAATGAACATGACTAACTTAGGTCCAACATTTTCAGTGGGTCTGCTCTTAGTAAAACGTAGCTGAATACAACCCCAGGAATTTCTATCCCACAACCATTGTTAAAGCAGCATAACCATTGTACTGATCTTGCATCCATTTGAGCTTTGCATAGGAATGTTATACTGTACCTCTTGTATTTACTGACCAAATTATAGCTATATCCATACGGGCAAAAAGAGATAATGTTCTGTGTACCTGATAAAGTGGGAACTAGTTCTTGAAATCTTAAAATAAAAATAAGCGTTAGTCTGCAATCCTAGCCCCACGTATCTGGGATTAAGCCCAGCTGAATTTAATAGGATTTACTTTTGAGTATACATGGTTAGAAATGCGTTGTTAAATCTTTGAAGAGTCACAAGGCTTCTGGGAGACACAGGAAGCTGGTTTTTACCAAGTCAGACTACTGGTCTACCTATCTCAGTACTGTTACATTGACTGGCAGCGGAAAGACTCTCTCCAGGGTTTGAGGTAGGGGTTTTTCACAGCCCTACCTAGAGACACTAGGGATTGAACCAGGGATCTTCTGCATGAAACTCAAGATGTTCTACCTCTGAGCTACAACCCTTCTCCAAACTTCTGGTTGTTTAGATAACCCCTTTTATATTATCAAAAAGGAAAAAAGGGAAGTTCAGAAATCTTCATCTATTTTAAATTTTAAGGAACTTAAAAGCAGATGCTGCATAGATATGAGCAATTCACTTTCTTAAATAAGGAATTGGAGAGAGAGAACGCACAAGTCAAGGAAAGAACCAGGCGTGAGTCACTCTGAGTGGTCACCATCACTTAATAAAAATAGCTTTTCTCAATTTTATAGTCTACACAATTGGCGTCTGTAGTAAAAAGAATCTGAATGTTTTTACCCTTTCTATTATTAGATTGTTGGGTGGGTTTGAGCTTCTTTCTCTAGCCATCTTATTCCACAAGACTTGGCTTCTGCTGATGTTACTGGGAGTTTCCTATTCTACTCACAGGGTAGCTGAACATGCCCAATAATGGGTTCCAACTCACCAGCTGGAAAAAAAAAGTTGAGTAGATATTGACTCGTACACTGGAGGGAGATAAAAACTGCAGGCACCAACAGGGGAAAAACTGCTTATACAAACTTGGATAAAAGTATTTGCTCACAGGATGCAATAAGTTCATCTTAGCGGAGAAAAGGAAATCTGTATATTTTATCTTCTACTTCTATACAGTTTTTATACTGCTTTATTGTTTAGTTGTACTTTATTTTTTATTATTTTATTTTCAGCCAGGGTTGGTTTTAACTAAAAACTGTTTCAAGGATGAAGTTCTTTTAAAAAAGTGTGGTAAATATTTCCAAACAAATCAGAGAACAAGATAAATAATCCTCCCAGTTGATGCTTCAGCAAGACATTCTGAAAAACAAACACTGTGGTTAAAATTATCATTCTGCTGCCACCTAAAACTTAATAGGAATTACTGAGTCTTGCATGATAGCGAATCAGAATGTGAAATGGAATGGGGAGAAGACTTTTAAAATAATGTCAATAGATTGAAAATATCTTATTATAAATGTGCCTTAAAGATTTATTTGAAATGCTGATATTTAGTATAATGAAAATGTCTCCTAAAATGTTAATGTATTCAACATTTAAAGGCACATCATCTTGACTTTAAACCAGATAAAACAGGTATGCAATGTGCATTTTGTCAAATAATTGTATTGCTCCCAAAGTCAGTTTCTGTCTTGTTTCAGAAACATATTTGAAATGCATCTGCTAGATTAATATGTATATAAAACATTTCCTTAAAAAGAATGGCTTCTTCCACCCATCTGTCAAAACAACAGTTCAGTATTTCCCCAGAAAATGATGGTGAGATCATTGATAGAAGAAAAGCTATTTGAAGTTTGAACTGTATTTTATACTGTTTTATTTTGGTTGGTGGCATTGCATGCCTTTTATTATTTTGTATATCGCTTTGAGATTTTTTTTAATGTTTAAGCAGTCTAGAAATATTTATAATAATAAAATAAATATCAATAAAAATTGTACTTTTGGGGTTTGTCACAGATTTGAATGACGTCACTGATATTGATACAAAAGAAACTAGAATTTCAAAATACTGATTATTTTCCAGTAATCAGAAATTAAAATTACTCATAATAAACTTTTGCAATGTTTTGTAAAAATGTGAAACATAACCCTGGGAAAGAAAGCTAAAATATTGACAAATTCTAATTTAATATAAAAAACCCACATTTCAAAAGGAATTCCAGATATCTGGGATATAGCATCATAGTCTAGAAGTTTCCACTGAGAAAACATGATTTGTAGAGGTAGAAGAATCATAAGTAGACTCAAGATTCTTTATATTAACCTACTAAAGTGCTTTGCCACTTATTCTTATTAATTAGGACTAACCTACCTATATAGTTCTGTATCCCAAAAAACATGGGATGGGATGCCATTGCACCATGCACCTCCCCACCCTAGCTTCACATCATTGGCTGGCAGAGACAGTAAGATGCACCACATGATAATGCCATGTCACACCATGTTAATATTACATTAAAAGGAAAAAGCTACAGAATGCTTCTCCATGTCTCTTATAAATGTCTAGTTTGGCCCCTAGACCTCCATAGCCCTATTTAAGAAGCTGGAAAGATAACGAATCTGCACACAACTTCAAAAACTGGGGTAAAGGCAACAAAAATGGTAGTAGCACTCATAAATTATTAATTAATTAATTAATTAATAATTAATAATAAAGGAGAACCGCGTAAGTTTTGGTGCCAATCACTGGGACCTGAATGTGCATCTGCTTAGCTACTAGTCATTTTTAACACAACTAAAATCCATTTCCCATAATCAATTTTCAATACTCATATTAACTATTCAGACCAATATCTTAGCCATACTCAGAAACCATACAATGAAAGAAACTAGAATTAATAATTAGGATTGAAAATTTAACTGAAGCTTTTCCTAAGAACTATTGCCTCTGGAGGTCATTCGAAGTCCTTTGTGATGTTTTGCCTCCAGTTTTCCCACACAGACTTCCTCTTTTCCCAATTCAGAAGCACTTATGGCTTCTGATGTTAAAGTATGCGTGTTTGTGTCACACACACACACGCACACACACACACCTTTCAAACTTTCCCCTTTTCCTTCAGAGTGCCAAGCTTTTGCGCAACAACCACAGATTTTACCTAAAGTAAATCATCAATGAAGTGAGTGTTTAATCATCAGTTACCAGTATGTTCCTAAATGCTGCATTATTCCAAACATTGACTGAACCTATACTGAACAAGCTGTTTGCTCTGCTGTGCAAATGATGAGTGATGAATTCATTAAAAAAAACCTCAAGGAAATATCTGACAAAGGCTGAAAGCAATGTAAAACAATTTAAATAAAACCTAGCCAAGGTATAGGTCCTGAAACAATATTATTTTCTTATAACTGAAATTCTCTTGCACTAGCAATGTACGCAATGTAAAAGTTTTAAATAATTTCTGGAAAAAAAAAAAAGGCCAAGCAATAGTTAAAAATCAAAGGCCACTTTCCAGACACAGGTTTAGAAAACTAATTTCATACCTAACTTTCAGTGTTGTTACACCCTGTTAAAAAGAGAATCCTAACCTGATTTAATGTGTACCCAAACAAGGAGGAAATTGGATTTTCCAACCATGACATGCCACTGGAACTCTCTGATACACAAAAGCAATAAAGACAGTTCCTGTCCATAATTCATAGATCGCTTTAATTTAAAAACAGTACTTATAGGGGGAAACCACACAGTGAAATAAAGAGTTTAGCAGAGAACTCAAGTTTTAAAGTTTACCAAATAACATACGGAGATAAAAAAAATTTGGAGGCATCCTAAAAAGAGAAAATAAGCCTGACAAAGAAATTGTGTTATGGGGAGAGGGGGGGGAGGAGTGGACTCTACCTTAAAAATTTGTAGAAAAGCAACCCAGACTCCGGCTATAAACAGACCCTGAAAACAATAAACCTAGCTAAAAAGTTAAAACAACCCTCCCCAAAAGGGAGGCAGAGTTTGAAGGAAAGACACAGAAGGTGCAACATTGACACTTTCCCATCAGGGCAAACTAACCTCCTATTAAACCAGTGAAAAATCCCCCCCCCCAGCTGTTTAGGATCAATGTTTCAGCACCTCAGCTGCCTGATGCAGCCATCAGAGCTACAGAAAAAAGAGTACTGGCTGTACAGGAGAAAGCAAAAAAAAAAAAAAAAGCAGTAATTTGAAATAAAGGGCAAGGGAAGGGAGCTTTGCAACATGCCAAGTCTGTGTTTACTACGTTTCAGAAGCAGGGATTCAGTTCACAGCCAGAGAGTAATCTGAGCTCTGCACCATGGACAGTGACTGCTGCTGCAGCTACTGTACCCAGATCACTCAACCCCTGCAGGATTTAAACCGGATATTGCCCACTGCTGAAAGCCAGCCCGCTACACAAATACCCCTTTCCCCAGAGTCCCTTGCCCGTTCTCGACGATATGCTCCAGCCACATATGCCATTAAGAGGCAATGAGCTGCACCATCTGTCCCGGAGATTTACTCCTGCTTGCCCTTTGCACTAGGAAGAAGACGGAGTTTCGCTGACCGAAGTGCCAGCATCCATCCTGTGCACATCCTCTCTCCCCTGCCTTATTGGAACTCACTTTAGGAAAATGCCAGGACACCCCTCCCCCCAAAAAAACCCCACTCAACCCTACACAGTTCCATTTCAAATGCACATCAAATGCAGTATCAAATACAGTTCATCCATTACTCCAGAGAACCTTTCACAAACTATTTCCAGAGGCGTAGCCATGTTAGTCTGTTGCAGCAAAACCAGGGGAGTCCGGTGGCCATGCAAAGAGTACACTCCCTATTCCAACAGGATAAGCCCCAAAATGCAGGATAATCACTTAATTGAATTTTCATCAGCATATGTCAAGTGGTATCTGCTTCATGAGAGACAGCCCTAATGCTGGCATCTTTCTATACAAGCTGTCCCACATCCCAGATACATTCCTTACACAGTCGATATTCACTGAACAAGCCATGGCAATGCTCTACCTTCAGATGCACAAAAACACTCCAGGAAAATCCAAGTAATTTACCCACCAATTCCTGCCCAGACAAATCAAATCCTTATTCTGGAGACCTGGGCCCGCCCTAATTCTGCACTTTCGGCACAGATGGACTACTGCCCACTCCTGGTGCAGAATCACAAATTATCAGGCAAGACATCCAGCTTGCTGGTAGGGAATCTGATTTGCATGCAGAAACTCTCAGGTTCAATCCCCAGTAACTTTAGGTAGGGCTGGCGAGGTCCTGTCTGAAACCCTGCAGAGCTGCTGCCAGTCAGTGTGGACAGTATAAGGCAGATTCCTATCTGTCTCCCAACAAAATGGTACACAGCCTAACCCCCATACCCATCCTATGCGTTCCAGGTGACCAGTGTCCACCAAATGCAGAAACACCAGCAATGCTCTCCAGGCAGATCCCTACTTTGCAAAAGTGTAAACAAACCAGTCTTAAGCCTTCGCCAAGGCTTGCAAACCTCTCGCCTCGTAAAAGCATACAGCCTTCCCTTGTCCAAGTCAGCTCACTCTTTACTCAGCAAAGGACCCAATCCTATCTCTGAAATATTAATTCCTGACTTGGGTGAAAGTCGACTCACCCCTTGCCAGCAAGCATCACAGTGGCACAGACCCTGTCAACTTTGGGCAGATCTCCAAGGATGGCGGCTCTTTCAATCCCTACATGTATTGGCCAGAACCTCAGTCTCAACTATTGGGGTGCGTGGACATGCCTCCCACTTGCCTTCGCGTGGCCTTCCCGCAGCGCCCCCTGTTGGGCGAGGGAGGTGGCAACGCTTTATTAAGCAAGGAGAAAGAGTTTGCCTCAATGGAAATTCCCGTTAGCTGTTGCAGCAGGGGTAAAAAAAACACAGCAGGACGCCAGCGGGGGAGGAGGCGAGCGAGGCTGCCGGGCGGAGGCGGAGGCTGATTAAATTCTTCCCGGGAAGGGATTAGGGAGCCAAGCAGAGGGGCGAGGCAGCGGCTCCGTACGCTCCTCTGTACCGGACCCGAGGCCACGGAAGGCGGCGTTCCGGACACGCTTGGCTCCACTAACCCGGGGTCCCTGATCGGGGTGGCTGCTCAGGTAGCAGCTCTCGCCAGATTCGTTAAACAGGGGCAAAAGTACACACCGTTGCCTTAAGACTTTGTGCCGGTTAATCCGAAATAGCCGACCGGCGCCCTGATTCTGGGGTCACAATTACTACTAAACACAGATTAAAATCCCACGCGATTCACGAACAGTTCCTGCGGTGCATTACATATGCTCCCTTTAACCTTCCCGATTGTATACAAGGAGGGGGGGATGTGTCGTGGTTTTTTTTTTAAAAAAGTAACTCATCAATTCAATGAGATCTATGGAGTTTGCACTTCGTGGTTGTGTAACTGCGAGACCCGAGTGGGCTGGCAATCTGGCATCCGGAAGGCAAAGTAGAAAGAGCGCGAGCGGGTTGAAGAGGACAGGGAGAGAGGGTGGTCTGGTGGCCCCTGCCATGGGAAATAAATCCCACCCCAGCCTTCGATTTGCGAAGCAGGTGTCTCAACACAGACACCGGCCCCCACTCTGTTTATCCAGGGTGACTTCCATCCTCGGGGAAGTCTGCTCTTCAAGAAAGAGCGTGCGCATCTCCGCCTTGCCAGCAAGGAGCAAAGAAGCCCTTGCTCCCATCCCAAGGGAAGAGGTGGGTGGCATCCACTCCTTTCCCACGCTCCCTCCCCAAGGAAGAGATGGCGCCAAGTCCCTGCCCCACTTCTGCTCGTCCCCAGGTCGGAGGGATCCCAGCTCTCCCCATCCGCACGCCCCGCGGTGCCTTTATTTGCAATCATCGGTTTCATCCTTCTCGACCCGCAGGCCGACTTTTGTTTGACCCCACCCATCAGATCCAACGCCAGTGCAAGGGGGGGGTCACTGGGTCCTAACTTTCCGCCATAACGCTTCTGCACCCCGGTCTTTCTTCCCTACGCAGGCATATGCATCTCTCCACTATTAGTCTCCTTACTAACGCCGAAGCGAGCACCTGCTCCTTTCCACCGTGGGAAATACGAATCCCTAACTCGCGTTCCCCAGGAAGATGCAGCCTCCCCTCTGCAACTCCTCTCCCGTCCCCCTTCGCTACACCCCGTCTTCGTCCCCCAACACCTTCCGGGATCAAGGGGGTCGCTTTCCCCCAAGCCCCCTCCCCGCCCCACCGCTGCCGCCCCAGCTTCGCAACCCCGTTCCAAGCAGGCCCAGCTTCGCCTCCGGGGCAGCGCGGGGAGCCCGGGCTTCTTCGCCCGCGGCCCCGGCGGCGGCATCCTCTCGCCAGCCCCGCCACCGCCCTTCGGCGGGAACAAAGAGCCCCCAGCCCCGCTGCTGCGGCTCTCCTCTGTCTGTCTGTCTGTCTTCCTTCCTTCCCCTCGCTCGCTCGGCTCTTTACCTGCTGCAGGGCCGCCAGCACCACCAACAGCAGCGGCGGCAGGATCCGCGGCGGCGCTCCCGCTATCCGGCACATGGAGGCGAAGCGGTGGCGGGGGGAGGCGTGCACGGCGGGGCGAAAAGTCCGTGGATGGGGGCCCGGCGGCGGCGCGGGCCAAGGCGGGAAGGGCGGCAGGGGGCGGCGGAGAATCCGCGGCGCTCGCCTGGGAGGAAGGGGCGGCGGAGCTCCCGGTCCGGCTGCCGCGTCCGGGGTGTCGGCGATGGGCGACTCGTACAAAAGGCAGCGGGCGAAGGAGTCTCTTCGTGAGGGGCGCTGCCGAGAGGGGGGGCTGGCGGTGTTAGCGGTTCCCGCGGGCTTTCCCCGGGCACATAGCCCGTCTTCTTCGCTCCTGCGGCGGCGGCTGCCTGCTTGTCTTTCTCGCCGGCCGGCTTGAGGCAGCCTCCCTCCCTCCTCCTCCTCCTGCTCAGCGCGTCGCCAAGTGCGCCCTGGCAGCGCCGCTCCGACGCCGGCTCTGCTGCTGCTGCATGCTCGCCGCGAGTCCTTCGCCTCCTTCACTTTCTTGCCTCGCTTCGTCTCCCCGCCGGCCAGCAGCCAGTAGCGGCGGCAGCAGCAGCAACAACAACCCCCTCCGCTTGCACACACGAGGATAACAATACCACAGCAGCCTCTGCCTCGCTCGCGCGGCGTTCCTGTGTGCGCCTGTATGTGTGTGTGCGCGCGCGCTCGCGTATGTGTGTGTGTATGTGTATGCCTTCACTTGCGCTTGGCTGCTGCTGCTGCTGCTGCTGGCAGCTTCACCTCCTCCTCCTCTCCTCCTCCTCCTCTTCTTCCCCCCTCCTCCCCGGCTCTCCCTGCCGGCCGCACGGCCAATGGGAAGCAACCGGCTCCAGCTCAGCTCAGCCCTTTGCCCGGGCCAGGCAACCGCCCACAGCTACCCCCGAGCGAAAGGTTGAGCTGCTGCTGCTGCTTTTTCAGCCAGAGAGAGGTGCGCGGAGGAAGCCGAGGGTTTGTTGTGGGCACTTTACCCCTCAGCCAGGACCACGGGCTGGGCGTGTCTGGTCTGCACACACACAGAGAATGGGGATTTTAGGCGAGATGGTAGGGAGACCGAGAGACAGACTCGAGGTAACGTTCCGACACGACCGTGAGAAAGCCTCGCGCTTTTATTATGAGCCGGGTGAGAGGACTCTCCGGCGAACGTGAGAAATGCCTGTGCAAAACAAAAAGCCGAGGCAAGCCAAGGCGGGCGACGCCAGGGAACGCTGCTCTTGCCCCCATTGTCTGGAGGCGTTTTGCGACGAAGCCACCTGCTGGGGAAAGCGGCTTAGCTGAGGAGGCGGCTGCGTCGCCTTTTGTTTATGCTTCTCTCCCGCCATCGCCCAGGATCCTGGAATGGGACCAGCGCGCCAATTAGGAAGTTTTCGGTCCCTGCGCTTCGTGGGTTGGCGGACCTTTTTTCAACCCGCGGGCGCCCCTCCTCGAGATTCTGCTACCTGCTTCGTTACTCGCCAAATGTGCAATTAAATATTGCACATACTGTATATGTAATTGCTTTTTTAAAATAAAAACTTTGCCTGCTGCTGCTGCTGCTGGGCAGCGCTCCAGCCTGCGTACCCAAAAAATGTCAGGCTGCATAACGGAAATTAGGAAGGTTGCTGAGTGCACAGGAAACCTCGAGGATTAGTGCTGGGTCATTTGCAGAGCTGGCAAGGATTTTTCCCTCACCCTACAGGTCACTGAGCAAACTTGCTTTGTGTCCATGCATCAAAGCCTCCTGCCGGCGAGAGAAAGCAAAAAAAACGGGGGTGGGGAGAGGAGAGGTTGCAAGCGCTGGGCCCCAGACAGTGTCCTAGAAGCGACTAGGCTCCGGATAGCTGTTCAGAATTGAGCAGTTCGTTTAGGATTGTGCTTGCACGGAGGGCTGAAAAACATTGAATCTGGAAACTGCAAACTGCTATGCAGGTCTTTTCAGGCCAATGCTGGCTTTGCAATGACACACTGTAGTAAGTAATAAGGGAAAACAGATAGCCTTTTCTCCATTATTAGCGCCATCATGTAGATGTAAGACTTCATGGGCTGGCTGCACAATCTTATTTACTTTCTAGCTGAACTGCTCCAGAGCAAATCTATGGCCATTGGTGATGGCAGGACAGAACTTGGGGCAGGTGTCCAGGCCTCGTTTGCAGAATGAGCAGGGGCTTCCTAAAAAGCTTGCTACCTTGTGAAGAAAGTGAAGTGACTGATATTACCATCTAAAGGTGGGGAAGCAAGAGTGTGGCATAAGATAGAGCAGACTCTAAAATTATATAACTACAACCAGCATGGTGGTACTTTGCAACATTTTTTAAATTATATTGCTACCCACAGGCATCAATATAATAATTTACTCCACAGTTTACTCTGAATATGAGTTGTATAGATGGCTACGATGCTAGCATTGTATTGTATTAAAACTAAAAGCTTTGGGGTTTTTTTTACTAAAATTTGGCATTTATCTGTGGCCCTTGAGGTAGTATAGTAGTGGACAGATGGTTAGGCATGTTAAACTGGGCCTCAAAAACCCTATGAATATTCAGCAATTTGCTATCTCACAACTAATCAACCTCAAAATGATCTTCCTAGAGCCCCTTGGACAAAAGATGGGATACAAATTTGATAAATACTTTAAAGAATAAATCAATCCCAGTGTGGACTTCAGTGCTGAAGAAGTTACACTCCCTGAGGGGTTGTTACTGTCCCAGATCTTTGGCACTCAAGCTCAAATATCCAGCCCATTCTCTCACTTCTATAAACCAGTTATGCCCCCCAACCCTGTTTTTGCCTACAGGGTGCTTGGTGTGCTGCAAAGCACAGTGTTAGTGATATCACGGCTACTCTATCCTAATTTGCCCAAAGGTGCTTCTATATAACCAATTTCTTGCACAGTGCAATGTTCATTAAGCTTGCAATCCTACACTCTCATTTACTTGCTAATAAGCCTCATTGAATTATCGTTTGAATTATGGTGCTGGAGGAGACTCTTGAGAGTCCCATGGACTGCAAGAAGATCAAACCTATCCATTCTTAAGGAAATCAGTCCTGAGTGCACACTGGAAGGACAGATGCTGAAGCTGAGGCTCCAATACTTTGGCCACATCATGAGAAGAGAAGACTCCCTGGAAAAGACCCTGATGTTGGGAAAGATTGAGGGTACTAGGAGAAGGGGACGACAGAGGACGAGATGGTTGGACAGTGTTCTAGAAGCTACCAGCATGAGTTTGACCAAACTGCGGGAGGCAGTGGAAGACAGGAGTGCCTGGCGTGCTCTGGTCCATGGGGTCACGAAGAGTCGGACACGACTAAACAACAACAAGCCTCATTGAACGCAATGGGTTATATGGCATAGGATGGAGCTGTAAATTGTTAACATGTTTCAATAGTCCAAAAATAGTTTAAATTATTTAAAAGATGTGTTTAAAAGTATTTAAAAGATGCATTCCCCCTGTAATTGTAAGATTTATGGAATAGTCTCCCAGGAAGGCCCTCCTGCTGCCAACTTTGTCATCTTTTTGGTGCCAGGCCAAAGTGCTTTTATATTTTCACAGGCATTTGAGCTGCACGAGCGGTGTGATACTGTACTGTTAAACCTATTTTAAATACATTTTATCATTGCCTTTTTTCCCTTGGTTGTAAATGGCTTATACTTTTCTTTTATTGGAAGTTATGTATAAAATTAATTAAACCTACCACAGGTTAATTAGCCCACAGTTACATAAATTTGTATGGCCAGTGCCTAAAACAATAAAACTAGTGTGGCTTAACAGTTAGTGTTGGTCTAGGACCTGGGAGATCAGGGCTTGAATCTCCGTTCAACCAGTCAGTGTTTCTCATCCTAGCCTATCTCACAGGGTTGTGGGTGAGGATAAAATGAGGGGAGAACCATGTACCTCCCTGAAAGAAAAAGTGGTATATATAAATGTAATGTATTAAAGTAAATATAATAAAATTGGACTGAAAGGGTTGGAAAACTGTCCTGTTACCATCCAACAAATAAGCGGGTGTTAGGTTAACCTTTTTTAGGTAATCTTGAACCTGATTCTACATGCAAGCTTGTGCCCTACCACCGAGTTAATACTAATAATATTTACTGTAGAATTTGCTAGTGCAAGAGGTCAGAAAGGAAAATGGAAATGATGTCGGGAGAAAAAAAATGGGTTGAGGGAATTAATTTTTTTTAATGAAACTTAAGTTCCAAGGGTATCTTGGCAGTGCTAGTTTTGGGAGACGAGAAAAGCTCAGCACTACAGGTAAAGTCAATAATCATTTCTGCAAGGGGGAGGGGGGGAACCCAACCTCTTTGCTTGCAGAAAGCAGCTCTCCTTGGATTCCCTCCAAATCTCAAAGACTCGCTGATGCCTTGATCGTGCATCATCATCGACTGGGATTTGGACAGCCTTATTGCCTTGTTCTTCTAGATATGGATTGGACTGGGTGTGACTCATGACCCAGCTAGTGAAGCCTTTAGTCACCTTGAGTAACCATTTCCTTTTAGGAAGACCACTTGAGTTCAGATGTTAGAAAAAGCGAGTCAATCAAAAGGAAATGTATCATCATCTCTGTTATCTAAATAAGGCTTAAGTAGGGCTTAATTAAGTGTCTGAAATTGCCTTTTGTGCTGGTGTGAATTTCACCGTACATTAATTTTAACTAGGAAGAGTGCAGGCTAATAAATCTGATCACTAAAAATTCATACCGTCCAGGGTCCAATAGCCAAAAACAGCCATAGGGGTGCTAACTTAGAGATACCGATCACCAACTTCCTAACACCAGCATCTGTCAGCGGGGGAGCCTGAAGCTACTATACATTTAGTAGCTCAAACCAACAGCAGAAGCTCTCTCCTGATATGTCCAGGAAGCCACCGTCCCATTCAGCAAACACAACTAAATCTGAAAGCTAATATCTTGCCCAAGGTCACCTAGGGGAGCCTGAGTCAAATATTGCATGCTAGATAGTTGGCTAGCCCCCAAATCTGACGCTTAAGTGAGCAGATTATAGCTGGCCCTTAAATATCATAAGGGGGCATTAATAAAATAGGAAGGTCTAAGGGTAATGATAATCAACAGAAATTAGATGTGGCATTATAGCAGGAAGCTAGCAAAGTTCTGATTTTCAGCAGTTCAGACTACTAAATAAGATAATAACATAATTTCTTTACATATCATAGATTCTGGAGAACCTATGGCTGAGCTAGATTTGAATATGACCAATGCTGAAGGCGAACAGTTTATCTGTTAGATGACACTGGCTAATGCTTTATGTACACAGCTGTTTATCTGTTCCAAAGAACAGATGCCTCTTATTTCACAACAGCTCAACTCTCCACTGCATTCTGTAAATCAAATTCCACACTTCTTCATAGGTGTTTTGAGCCACAGGCATGCAGCACAAGGCTATGGTTGTCTAGAGGAAAGCATTCTGTATGGCAGGATGGCTTACCCATGGTTCTCCAGATGTTGTTGGACTCCCAACTCTCATCAGCTTCAGCTAGCTTGGCCCGTGATCAGAGATAACGGGAAATGTAGTCCTTCTGGAAGGTTACCCATCCTGCTGGCACTAAAAGCAAGATTTAGTACAAAGCCCTGGTAAGCGTTGGCCAAAATTAAGATGCGTTGGCAGCACTAGTAGTGATTTATATAAAATTCAGAATGTCATCTCATTGGTTTTAAATTGATCTGACTGGGTTTCCAGCCAAGTGCCCATATTTATTATTTTATTCCTACCACACCCTTAACTGCAGAGAATGAAAACATTTGATGTTTGCATATATTTACATGAATTAACATATGCAGTTGAGCAATGATCATTCCACTTTGAAAAGTGGCCTGTGTGGTGCCCTTTACCACTAAATACTGCCATACCAGTTATAGCAGAGTGACATTTGAAATGGTAGCTAGGAAAACTGTTTTCTGGATGCCGAGATGAGATGATTAAAAACTGCTGACACGAAGATAAACAATTAACATTTTCAGATACATTTCTTTTGGTCTTGACATTTGCAAAAGCAAAATATTTTCTGGTGTTTTCCCTGTAACAAAATGTGGTGAAGTGTACTGAAAAAAATCAATTTTCAAATAAAAAAACACTTTCTGCTCCTGAACTGCTTCAACATGTTTATGTTTTTATATTTGGTAAAATGTTTTAAGATTTTCTGTTTTTATGAAATGTGGTTAATAATTTTCCACATTTCATAATAATTTCATGAAATGTGGTTAATAAATAAAATATTTTCAGTGCTCTTCTGACTTGGATTTTTTTGGGGGGGGGTTTAAAAAAGCATATTTATATGGATCAATATTTTTATTGTTTCTAAATAATTTGAAACAATAATTTGAAAACAATTATAGAAAGGTGTACAACTGGTACAGTGTTTGTTACCCGTTCCAAGGAAAACCAGTCAATAGTTCTGTAATAAGCCTGTTCTGTTCTTCATTTTTAAAATCTGTAAGCATTTTTCAGAATGTAAAGCACAAAATATAAGGGAGTCCATTTGGATATTAAATAATTTATACCACAGTTATTTTTCACAGAGCGAGTCCTGGACTCTCATATTCCTGGATCCAATCTATCATTAAAAGCCAGAAAATGAAATAGGCTTTATAGCATACCTGGAAGATGACCAGACCTTCGCTTTGGCTGTCAGTCTACATGGTGCAGTTTCAACTGCTACGAGTAACCAAGTTATTAACAGGAATAGCAACTGTGTGAAATAAAAAAATGCTTTCACAGCAGCTTTCAGCTGACACGCAGGGTCATATTCTGCTTTCAGCTATACATTTGTAACTAAGAGAAGCATCTGGCTTGTGGCATTAGCCTGTTGCCATGATGCTTGTAGTACGTGCTTCACTAAGTGACCCACTGCTGCGCTGCTCTGAATGCCTTCAGTTGACGATTTGAGTAGAATTATTCAGAAATAAATGAATAGGATTGTTTGTTCTCACAAAAACAAGGTGATAAGCAAATCACTCAGATGGTTTAAATCATAGCGTAGAATTGCAGAGTTGGAAGGGATCCCAAAAGTCATCTACTCCAACTCCCTGCAATGCAGGTATCTCAGCTAAAGCATCGATGACAGATGGCCATCCAACCTCTGCTTAAAAACCTTCAAGGAAGAAGAGTCCACAACCTCCCGAGGGAGACCATTCCACTGTCAAACAGCTCTTACTTTCAGAAAGTCCCCCCCCCCCCGGTGTTTAGTTGGAATCTCCTTTCTTGTAACATGAATCCATTCGTTCGAGTCCTACCCTCCGGAGCAGGAGAAAACAAGCTTGCTCCAATCTCCATATGACAGCCCTTGAGATATTTGAAGATGGCTATCATAGATGGCTAAACATACCCAGCTCCTTTAACCGGTCCTCATAATCCTTGGTTTTATTTATTAAAAAAACAAGTAAAGGTAGCATATAGTGAAATTCAACTCAGCCGGTAAAATGACAACCTATCCAGAGAGGAATTCTCATCTTGTATTGGAAAGTGTATTGTCTAGCTATCTTTGTACATAGTCTTTTTCTAAGATGCAAACGTATATTCAGCATTGCTTGGTGTTCCATTAAAAAGACTCTACATCTGGCAGAAATAAAAAATAAAATAAAATATGAGCTGTTCCAAAAGGTCACACACTGTGATGATTTTGACAAATGCAATGTGCATGGTTTTTGATAAAGATTTGCCGTGAAAAGATTCTTTTATGCTTTCCTCTATAACCCAATAATGCTGGCTTTATGACAAGATGCACTATACCACTTTTGATGAACTTCTAGAATGAACTTTATTGCAAAAAAAACCCCAACCACAGTTGCCTAGTAGCATAGGAAAATTAGTCACCAATTCTGCCTTCATATGGGCAGTTCTAAAAACTGAACCCTGACCTTTGATTCTTGTCCTTAGGCCCACAAGCCATACTTGCTTAAAAGCTTGGAGTCATATCCTCCAGAGCTACAAACAGAAGTCTGTGAATTCCAGTGCCTTTGATAAACAGTGACTATGTATCTTGTTCAGATTCCAGGAAGCAATCGTATCTAAAGTGTTATGACATCCTTTATTTCAATTTATGAGATACTCACAATTGGAAGGGGCGTACTGAAAATTTCTTTTCTGGTGCCTATATACATTAGATAGGAGAACGTGAACTATAGAGTTCTTTGTTTGGTATAAGAGTTTTAAAAAACAACAACATAATTGAACAGGGTGCTAGACTAGACTGAGGAATGACAGTGGCACTTGCCACAGATTGCCTCTACCCACACCAACCTACCAATGCTCAAAATTTTGGTTAAAAAAACCAAGCAAAGTGCAGTTAATAACTGCTCCCCACTGAGGATGCTGATGTTTTGTCAAAAGGCCATAGGTATCCCTTATAGACCAATGGCCATAATACTTGAGGTGTCTTGAACTCTGTAAGCACAACACACAAACACTGTGATTTTAATACATTGCATGTATCCCCCCAAAAAACTAAACATGCAAGGTGTGCATAATACACATGCTTAATTCCAGTGAAGAAATTCATTTCCGGAGACTTGGAACCTTTCATTGTTTTGGTCAGCAAAAAGAAGTATCTTCCCTTTATCAGCAGAATTGGCGCTACTATAGGTGCCACATAATACCCATTCCACATGTGTTTCCTGTGGCAGCACCCACACTTTGGAACTCCCTGCCTATTGAGCTCAAGCAGCACCTTCACAGAGTTCTTTTCGGTGCCTACTAAAACATTCTTGTTTAGACAAGCTCCCCAAGATGTTTAGAAAGTTGAGGTAGTGTTAATCTATTTTTGTATTTTGACTTTTGTACGTGGTTGTGAATATATGAGAAAATCCACAACCATGTACAAAAGTCAAAAGTCAACCATATATATATTCAAGTGCTGGACAGTGGTACCTCGGATTAAGTACTTAATTCGTTCCGGAGATCCGTTCTTAACCTGAAACTTCTTAACCTGAAGCACCACTTTAACTAATGGGGCCTCCTGCTGCTGCCGCGCCGCCGGAGCACAATTTCTGTTCTCATCCTGAAGTAAAGTTCTTAACCTGAGGTATTATTTCTGGGTTAGCGGAGTCTGTAACCTGAAGTGTATGTAACCTGAAGCGTATGTTACCCGAGGTACCACTGTATATATTTTTAAATAAATAAATAAATAAAATGTGCTGATTTTGTCCTATTTTCTAGACTCAGTTCAAAGGGCTGATCTTGACCTAATAGGCCTTTAATTTCTCAGTCCATATTGTACGGTTATGAGCATGAAAGGGCTTATTGCTATGGCTATCAGGTGATCATGGTCTTAGCTAAAGAACAAGAGTGTGATCTAACGGCTCTAGTATTTTATATGTGGTTGCCAGAGGATCGTGAGACAGCTAGAGGAAGTTTGAGTTGTGAGTTTTTAGCTGAAGATGGCTAAAATTCTGGTGCTTTTGCTCTTTGGGAATTTAAATCAAGTTTACTGGTTGTGCAATGTTTGTTTCCAACATGCAGTTTTACTTGGAAATTGGTCCCATTGTGATCAATGGAACTTATTTCCTACTTTGTTTATTTAGGATTAGAGCCCCAGAGAGGTATTATTTTGGGCAGCTTTGAGGCCAATACTAACCATAATGCATCTATTTAT
Organism: Podarcis bocagei; assembly: GCF_964188305.1. Lineage (NCBI taxonomy): Eukaryota > Metazoa > Chordata > Lepidosauria > Squamata > Lacertidae > Podarcis > Podarcis bocagei. The sequence continues at coordinate 48,562,892 of NC_138133.1, forward strand.
CTACCATAATGGACCTCAGGACAGTGAAAATCTCAGTAGAGAAGTGAACCGAACAGTCATCCTTGACTGCAGACATTTTTGAATTGTTCCAGTGTTTACAAGAGAAGAAATTATTCTAGCCATGCGAATTCAGCTCCAATATTCATTCAGTCCTTCAGTTTCTATACTATCCTTGCTTCTTCCCAAACAAGAGCTTGGAGCAGCGTACAAGATAATTAATATATTACTACAAAATGTTCTGATAACTCTGATAACAATCAAAAACTAAGAACAAACCATTCTAATATTAGTCTGCCTCATGTAATAAAAACTCTAAACATCCATCATGCTGTAGGTAAAAGGAAGGGGTTTTTTGTTTCAAATGTGCTTGTTTGGAACCACAAAGAAATCACGCAACAACGCTGAAATCATCTTCCATCTAAATATTAAACAAACCAGACCCAGGAGTGTTGTTTGCTTTTTTTAGGGAAAGCAACCCAACTGCTAGACTTGTCCGTCCCTGCATTTTGACAGTATTTTTATGAGACAACGTGTTTAATAAATGAAAATATAAGGCATAATGCTTGCATTTAAAAGCAATGGTGAGTTTTTTCTTCCTTCCTTTGAACAATCTCATTTTGTAATTTTAACAGATGCTCGCTTTATAGCAAAGTTTACAGGAAAATAAAACTTTCCAAAAAAAGTATATACGCACGATCCTTCTGCTTTTAACTCAACACTGGATTACCAAACTAGAGGCTTGGGACAAATCAACAACAACAACAAATGCAGTGTGAAACAGGATGATTGTGGTGAAATTGCAAACAAAGGAGTCCACCTGTGTCCCATTCATGGGGCTGCTTTTCAGTTGGGGTAGCCTAGAAATGACTCAAACGACACCTTATCAGCAGTTCAGATAAATTGGAACTGCTGATAGCATCCCATTCTCTCCCCACCCACTCTTGACATTATACTGGGTGTGTTGCAGCGTGCCTAGCCATTCATGTGAACTAAGAGGCCATTGTTGGTTTCACACGATGGTGTGGTCAGTGAGATGGTGCCCTTGGAAGAAAGAGGCTGCCACTGCTAGGATGGCCCAGAACCTTATTTGTGGGCATCGCAAAGGCAGAAGCAGAGGGATGCAGCCTGCTAGGCTGGTGTACTATAGGTTTGTACCTGCTGGCTAACGTGCTACCAATGTGGGCCATGGCTATCAGAGGCACTTGCACAGTGAGGACGTATCAGTCCCCATGCATCCATTGCTGCCTTGTGGTACCAAATCCTTCTGCCCCTCGTGCTTGCCACAGCAGAAGCCTCTCAGACCTATGAAGATGTTGAATACTGAGTCAGATCCTTGATCCATCTAGTCTAGCCCTGGAAGCCTTTCTAAGGTCTCAGATGGAGCTCCTTTCCATCCCTGCCACCTCAGACCTTGTAGCGGATGTCCTGGAAAATTAACCGAGTCATGCCACTAGGTGATTTCAGACTAGACTTTCCCAGCTTGGTGTCCTGCAAGCATTTTGCACGGTGGATGGGAGTTGCATTGCAAAACCTCTGATGGAGGTTGAGAGACGCTGCTTTAAACTGTGAGTGATGGTCTTACAGGGAGAGGACTCTTTAGAAAATAATCTGCATTACTTTATCTATTTCAGAATAGGATAATCCAGTTCCTAATGTGCTTAGGAGCCCTCGTGCCCATTCTGCTGAGAGACATCCTGGATTTCTGCCCAACATCTTGCCCTGATGCTACCACTAACTAAATCTGGGATCTATATCATGCATAGCCACTGAGCTATGCCTCCTCATTTTACTTCACAAGGTATCATCATTGACTGCTGGCTCTGGTTCTTTTTTCCCCCAGGCCACAGCACTGAGGTAACTTTTAATCTTTGTGAGAGTACAAAACAGCATTTGCTTAAGCTCAGATCATCCAAATCTCTCAACTATTTATCTCGCACAACATAAGCATCACCATTAATATATTACCACAATTGCTAACTATAGCTAATACAGCCAATGACAAATAAAAATATTTTGCTTTGTATGGGAGGCTATTTCCGCGACTGATAACAAAAGGTGTAGAGCTCTGACGAAGAATAATGAGATTAATTTTAAAAGCAGGCTCAGCTTTAGACATCATGTCCAAAGGCAATGACATGATTATTGTTATTGTCTTGAAAGAAAATTAAAAGTTTGGGTTGATGGAAAACAAACCTGCTTGAGACACTCCAGTGACTTTGGTGATTAAGCAAATGGAAGAATTGTGTATAAAACTGATGGGTGAAACAATATGGGGCATGTTTTAAGAGGATTTTCTAGAGATCGGATAAATGGCTAATATTGATTTTATTGAGATTCCTGCTGTTAAAACATTGCACAGTGAGCCCAGAATTTCCCAGAGCTTGGCTGCTTGGGAATCTGAGTTGACTTTGCCTGTCAAGCAAGCTGAAGGACACTGAGCAGTTAAAACTATTTTAATCTTATGTTCTACCTCAAATTTAGGATGAAGCTAAGGCATTAGGCCTGCTGAGAATTTCCTGTGCAATAGAGTGCATTCCCACTTTTTAATCTTTTTCTTTTTATGCATTATAACAGGATTTTCATCACATGAGCACACAGCTTGGCAGTACCATACACTGTTTCAAACACATGCAATGAGCAACCACAACGGCAGATGCCAACAACTTTTTGTTTTGTTTCTGAATTTTCTGGGTTTTCCACAACAGAAACATCAACTTCAAATTGTGTTAAAAGGCAGAAAACTTCAGCAGTTTTATTTTATAGTGAGATGGGTTGATCTTTCCTAGAAATATAGTCTAGGAATAATATAATAAGCTGGGTTGACCTAAAAATATGCATGATTTGAGAGGTGGCAACTTTAGCACAATATTAGAAGCATGCATTCATTCCGGTGAAGTCCCCATTCGAATTCATCTGTAGGATTGTACAGTGACTAATTCAAATAATTTACCGCTTATGCTGTACAGTATTAGGATAACTTATGAATTATGCTATGTATAACAGCTCTAAAAACTGGAACATATGGCAACAAACTCTATGTGTTCCAGAAGCCACACATGAAATACTGCTACTCGTATATTAGATATCATAGCCCTGGCTCTTCACATAATACGTAAAAAAGACATGCCACATAGATGATTTTTAAAGTTTGACCAAAACGTGGCTTTTCCATTTGTCGTCTATTGAATAAGTAAAGGCAGCATTACAATTTTTAAAAATACTGAACTTTAAATGCTCATTGTCTTATATGGGTGAAGGATGATGCACCGTTTAATGACTGCAGATGTTGTTTCCCTGAAATCCACCCCTCCCCTCTCACACACTGCAAGCATTCTTAATGCCATTTTAATGGCAACTTTGTGTGTCAGATGCTTCTCCTTTGCCGCAGAATGCTGACAGAAAATTCTATCATATATTAATATAGGAAAAACCACAGAAAAGTTGTTTCATCTTCTTCCAAGGCACACATTTTAAATACCAATTTAAGACAGCAACATTCATTCCCTCTAAGTACTGTTTACACCGTTCATGGCCTTGCCATTTCATCTTTGATTACTTACAATCTTTTTCTCCTTCCTGATTACTGGCACTTCTACCGTGCGCCTATGCCTACCTTTTGTTAGCAAAACACAATACATACTGTACTAGCATACAGATTAAAGGTCATTGATTGTGTTGTTTCACATTCGTATATGTACACAAGCTAGCCGATGGACTGATTTCATCAGATGCATTCAGCTGCGGAGGAAGCTTGGATTGAAGAGACAGACAGATAAGGTGAAGAATGGGCAAAAAAGTATCTTCCAGCTCAATCCTATGCATCATCATCATTTATTATTTATACCCCGCCCATCTGGCTGAGTTTCCCCAGCCACTCTGGGCGGCTCCCAATCAAGTGTTAAAAACAATACAGCATTAAATATTAAAAACTTCCCTAAACAGGGCTGCCTTCAGATGTCTTTTAAAAATAGGGTAGCTGCTTATTTCCTTGACATCTGATGGGAAGGCGTTCCACAGGGCGGGCGCCACTACTTAGAAGGCCTTCTGTCTGGTTCCCTGTAACCTACCTCACTTCTCGCAATGAGGGAACCGCCAGAAGGCCCTCGGCCTTGGATCTCAGTGTCCAGGCTGAATGATGGGGATGGAGACACTCCTTCAGGTATACAGGACTGAGGCCGTATACTCAGAAGTAAGGCATCTGTGTTCAATGAAGCTCACTCACAAGAAAGTGTAGGTTTAAGATTGCAGCCTTCATAAAATAAAAAGATGGTAGATATTAGATAAGTATGTGGGGCTACAAGAAAATATATGCTGATCAATGGGGAGGGGGAAAGAGACCCAAAGCCTAGGTTGAAGTAGTGGAAGAAAGAATCTGGGTTGCACATTTTCTCATATGTTCAGACAACTTCACCCAGTTCTTATTCCTTACTTCCTCTTCCTAATATATTCATCTCGACCATTCTTAGTTTTTCTTGCAGAAGCATCAAAAGGATAGATTTGGCTATTCAGGTTCCAGAGAAACTTCAGTATATTTAAAGTCAAATATCCCAGTTTTTGGATAAACTCTAATGACTCGGAAAGCCTTTATGATTTCATAGTCATTTACCTTGAGGTAACATTTATGGCAGCTGATATATCACAATTTATAGCTGGTCATTCAAAGCTTTTGTAGATGAGAATATACCAACTCCTTTCCACTTTCCCCTGGTCCTAGCCAAGAGAGGTAGACGTGATCTCAGAATCTTGCAAGAACGGGTGGGCATAAGTTCCTCACTGCTGATATATACCAGGAACTGGTTTTCATAACCAGTTTTAACCTGGTGAAATGTAGTAAACTCACCACTGGCTTTGTATATTCTCACATGAACTGACTTTGAAGCTGCCATCAGCAATTAGCACCTGGAGAGCACACAGGTCATCTGAGTACAGACTTCCCCAACATGGTATTTATTTATAAATTTGCATCTAGAAATATAAATTAGAATATGCAATTTGTATGCAATCTGTGTCCTCTTTCACCCTTTTTGGGGGGATGGGTAATTGGCCGCCTGAAGGAGACAGGCAAACTTGGCTACAGAGCCCCAGAATAAGGCCCTTTTCAGGAAAGTGTGTAAGCAAACAGTCTCCAGGCTTTTTCATATAATACAGTTGTACCTTGGATCCCGAACGCCTTGCTACTCAGATGTTTTGGCTCCCGAATGCTGCAAACCCGGAAGTGAGTGTTCTGGTTTGCGAACGTTCTTTGGAACCTGAACATCCAACAGGGGCTTCCACAGCTTCTGATTGGTTGCAGGAGCTTCCTGGAGCCAATCAGAAGCCGTGCTTTGGTTTCTGAACGTTTTGGTCGAACGGACTTCCAGAACAGATTCTGTTTCACTTCCAAGGTATGACTGTATAGGTACAACACTTTATAACCTATACTGTATAGATCTCTTGTTAAATAAAAGTGGTTTATTATGGAGGCAATGCAGACTCAAGTAACATGAAAAATAGTGAAGAAGCAGAAGTAATAATAACAGGTGCTTCTTCATTAGTTCATTAAGGTCTGGGTACCAATCAGGATCAAAACTGAAAGTCTTTTTGTTCAAGCCACTTTACACAAAAGTCTGCATGGTCTGTGGACTCTCCAGTTATGGAGCGGATCACCTACTTCATATTAAGTTGTTGGGCAGAATCAAGGGGAGCAGATTGATTCCTGGACTTGCCTCTGTTTATAAAGCCTACCTTTCAGGGTTGGGCAAAAGGCGCAGATCTAGCCCCGGCAATGTGAACCAATCAATATCTTACAAGTCAAAGAGAACGGACAAAGACTGCTAGAGGAAGTGCTTATAAAAAGCCAATTAAGAACCAAGCAAGCCATGAGAGATGTCAGGCACCAAAGCTAGGTGACTGCAGCTCTGCCCGGCAACAAGGTGGATGGGATTGAAACCAAATCTCCATGAGGTCAGATGGGTGGGATAACAATTCCTGGAAAAGCTTTGTAAGGGTAAATGGTGAGAGAGCACATCACAGTGTGTGGGGAAGTGAAATACAGTGGTACCTCGGATTACATACGCTTCAGGTTACATACGCTTCGGGTTACAGACTCCGCTAACCCAGAAATAGTACCTTGGGTTAAGAATTTTGCTTCAGGATGAGAACAGAAATCGTGCTCTGGCGGTGCAGTGGCAGCGGGAGGCCCCAGTAGCTAAAGTGGTGCTTCAGGTTAAGAACAGTTTCAGGTTAAGAATGGACCTCCGGAACGAATTAAGTTCTTAACCCGAGTTACCACTGTACATGGAGAAAATGCAGCATACACAGCCTAGTTTGAACTGGCTACTTTGCAAGTTGTTCTGGCTCTCCAAAATGGAGTTTGGGGTGCTATTAAAAACAACAACAACAACATTAGACATGCCAAGCAAACTACAGTGTATGCCATCATCCATGTATTAGTCTCTAAAGTGCCTCTAGACTCTGTTGTTTTAACTGCTCTTAGTCATTACTGTAGCTTTCTCTTGTTTCTTGGGTTGTTTTACTAAGTCTCAGCACAACCATCCAGTACTACAGACAGATGGGCATTCAGCCGCCACCTCCTGGACCAATTAAAGAAACTATAAAAACTGGGCTTATGGGATGTCAGAGTGGAACTCAAAATATCCAGCAGCAACTGGCTATGCCCGTTTAGGGAGGTCTGCTTCATATTTTGAGAGCCATGATTAGTGGGCTATCAGTTCACTTCGAAAAATTATTTGTCTCCAGTTACAAGTGCCCTTTTTATTTGGTTCAGCTATTTAACTTTCTGTCAAAACTCCTCTCGTATCTCCTTTCGATTATGAAGATTAGAGTACAAAATTCTAGAACCTTCTCTAGGTCAGAAGTGTGGGGAACGGAGGGGGGATATTGCCTACAAGGTGACAAAGAGTCTGAAGAGCAGCTTTAGAGGCATTTTTGCCCACTTTATTGGAGTTTCTCTTTCACTCTGCCATCATTTATCTTCTATGGAGAACACAAAGCATTAGGCAACAAAGTACAAACAAGGGCACTTTTAAATCTGCTAGGAGAGAAAAAAGTACCAGTAATTTCAAGAGCACTTTAGAGAGTGTTTGCCTGATCCACGTCTAAAATCCTCTTATACACCTGTGTCTAATTTAAAACAAATAATTATGTAGACAATTGCGCAGAGGCTGCAGTTCAATTAAGATCCATCCATTCCACCTATATGTTAGATTCTTCCATTTCCTTTTACGTGCATTTTTATTATCATATTACATATGCTTTCAAATGGTAATTTTGATCATCATTTAGCAAGCATAGCTTTTTCAGAAGCACGATTTCAGCCAATCTGGCTTTGAACAGCAGAAGTGACTGGACAATTTTTGCTTCTGGACTGCTTTAAACCTCATGCATCACATGGTATGGGGGTGCTGTGTGTGGCATATCTTGTATTAATAATACATTTTTAATTTAGAAATAATACCCATTGCCACTTTTAGCTGCAATGGTATTTTTTGGCAATGAACTGAAACCCTTTAAGGTAGAGAACAAAAGAAATAATATTCAGTGTTCTGCATGACACTTGGGACCTGCAGCAAAATGTTGCCCTGCATCCTCAGCCCCTAAGAACATGGGAAGAGCCTGCTGGGTCAGGCCAATCCCTCTGGTTGGTTCCACAACCAGCTGTTCTAGGGCACAATCATTTAGGGTATCTGTCAGGGAACTGCCATCGGAGCCAAGAGTGGAGGTAAGGCTCCCCAACGATGCAGGAGAAGGGACCAGCAGAGGGAGAGAGAACACTTCCTTGGGGGAAGGAAATCAGAGTGACACCTGGGAGAAAGGGGAGCAGGGAAGGACCTCGGAGAGAGGGCTCCAGGACTCTTCCACAGAGACCAGCGGGGAGAGTCCAGGACCTCCGCTGGGCACGCCCACTCTGCGCAGAAGACTTCCGCGCAGGGAGTCTAGGCGGAGACTTGGTGTCAAGGAGTTTTTATGTTGGAAGAAGTTTAGGAAACGCCCACTGACGGATTCTGCCAGCGACTGACACAGCCACGGAGAAAGGGCTGTCCAGCCAGGGAAAGGTTTAGCCAGGGAACGTTGCCTAGAGCAGCAGCAACCTCTATGCACAAGCAACCCCCAATTCCCATTACAGTATCTATAAATTTTACTCTTTGTCATGACTGGAACACATATGCAGCCAGCCCGTGTGAGGGTACTTGAAGTTACCCTTCAGTATAACATTTCTACTTTTGGATGCTTCCTTAATTTCAGTCTTCATCTCAGGATTTCCCTGAGCAGTGGGAGATAAATTAACTTTTCTTTTCTTTTTTAAGTTTAATACTTTTGCACGAACTGTGGCTCACATAGCCATGTTGAAAGCTCCCTCTCTTTTTTGTGCAGTACCTCCATTCAGCACTTATCACCTGAGTTGGCCATTTGATGATTAGGAAAGTGAAAGAAAATGAAGCAACATTTCATGATGATATTTATTTAGATTTGGATTCTGCTTTTTAACCTGATGGACTTCAAAGTAGCTTTGGGCATCAAAACTGCTTTGAAAAGCACCAGCAGTAAACTATAGTCCATAAAAGGGGAAAAGGCCTGAGGAGTCAGCTCTATCAATCAACCACATACAGTAAAATAGATATATAAAGAGTTAAGACAACACTCAAAATGCCTCAAGGCCAATGAGAATAGGGTCAAATTAAATAGCCTTTACGGTAGGACAGACAGCCTGTATTGCAAGGGTTATATGAACCTACAGATGGAAGGAATTCCACAACTGGAATGCCATGGCTTGGTGTTTGCTAAGGGTGCTGGGAACTGTAGCTCTGTGAGGGATAGACTAAAGTTCTTGGGATTCTTTGGGGGAAGATGTGTGCTTTAAGTGAATGGATATACACAGCCACTATTCTGAGCCACCACTAATCTCATGGACACAGGGCAAAGGCTCAGTAAATGGCCTCTGTGGGTGGTGGTGACACTTGGAATACAAAGTGCAAACCCTTTAGCCTTGTCTCAAAAAAGCCTGTGGTAGAGCGAGAGGAAATGCTGAAAGGGCAACTAAAATGATCTGAATTTGCGGGGAGAACAACATTGCAACGCTGTGCACATCTAATCAGAAATAAGCCTTGTTGAGTGGCACTTATTCCAATGTATAGGATTGCAGCCTATGAAACAGATGGGCTTTAATATTTTTTGTGTGCAGTGGGGGGGACGGCGGAATCAAGGTTGAAGATAATGCCTTATAAGTGAGAAGAGAGTGAGCAGAGATAAATGGTTCTCTTTCAAAATGCTAGAACTCCAGGCCAACAGGAAATTATTTTCAGTAACTATCATTCCTCATTTGTAAGCGTTCCAGAGCATCTGGCTGGCCATAGTTTAGAGTCAGAGAGTGCTCATCAAAATGGACATAGGCCTAATCTAGCAAGACTATTTTTTCCTATTCTCTGAAAATACTACAAAAAGCCAAAGTTTATTGTACAGTGGTGCTCGCAAGACGAAAAGAATCCGTTCTGTGATTCTCTTCGTCTAGCGGTTTTTTTTGTCTTGCGAAGCAAGCCCATTGAAGGATTAGCGGATTAGCGCTATTAACGGCTTTCAGCGGCTTATCTGCTGATCGGATCAGCTGATAAGCGGCTTAGCAGCTTACAAAAGGGGGGGGGAAAACCAGCAGGAACTCGCAAGACATTGTCGTCTTGCGAAGCAAGCCCATAGGAAATTTGTTTTGCGAAGCACCTCCAAAATGGAAAACTCTTTCGTCTAGCGAGTCTTCCGTCTTGCAAGGCATTCGTCTTACGGGGCACCACTGTATTCCAAGGCACATGGTGAATTCTTATCAAACTGTAATTCAAGCACTCAGCCATATTGCTGATCTCTTGACTTTTACAGTACTTCAGTATGATCTGGGGGACAAAATGCTGGAAAAGAATCTCATACCCTTCAACATTTTTCCAATGAAAGTAGGGACGTCGTATTCCATAATCATGATGGTGATGATGATTTTATACCCCACCCATCTGACTGAGTTGCCCCAGCCACTCTGGGCAGCTTGCAACATATATAAAAACACAATAAAACATTAAAAAACGTCCTTATACAGGGCTGTCTTCAGATGTCTTCTAAAGGTTGTATAGTTACTTATCTCCTTGGCTCGGGGTCACGTAGCTCCATATCCTCCAATATCCCTCTGATGAAAATAGGGAGATCCTACCATACCCTCTAACATTTCTCTGATGAAAATAGGGAAAAGAGAGACATTCCGGGATCAAATCAGAAACTGGGATGGCTTCTGTAAACCTGGGACCGTCCCTGGAAAATAGAGACACTTGGAGGGTCTGGAATAGTTGACAGGTGTGCATACATGGAAAGGCTGGAAAAGTCAGTCTCAATTTTTCATCTGTAAACGGTCCCCTCAGCTGGTTGTTCTGAGAATGATTAATAAAGCTGGTAAAATTCACTGCATGCTAAGCATGGACAATAAGCAAATACTTGCTAAAATACTGCTTTAGAAAGCATTATTCAACCTTCAACGCTGAAGGAGGGAATGCTTTGAAAACAGAAGTGTGAGGCTAACTGTGCAACCCTATGATGTCTACTCAGAAATAAACCCTACTGAGTTCAATGGGGCTTACTTCTGAGTAGATTGCACTGTTAGGAAGTGCAAAAGAGAAGACACACACTTACTCCACTGGTTATCCAGCAAGGCCGAACTCCTACGCAGACTAGAATCTCGCGTTTTGATACTGTGATCCTGGATGGTTTCTCTGCTCCTTATTTATCAAAGGAAAGCTAATCACAGTGCCTCTCAGGTATGGGTGTGCTGCCTTGTTTAAAGGTGTCGCTGTGCATGCAAATGAGCATAACAGCTCATGGAGATGACTCAAATGAATTAATTTCCTGTATCTTTTGAAAACATATGTTCAGAGACAAAGCAGGTACATGGACTGAACCAATATTTCTTGTGGAGCCGTAGCAAACGCTTGAAAAGAATAGGCTACACTAGGAGAGAAAATTGATCTGCCTTGTGTTGCATCCTGTTTTGGTCAGAGGGCAGGAACCTCCCTCCCCCACCTGACATGCCGGCACAGAGCTAAGTCACAAAGGAGGGGCTTTTCTGCATAATACTATTACCTTCCTATAAATGTCATGGTGTTGCCACTTGGACCAGCGTAACATCCTGACTGCAAGTGGACATTAGTTGTTGTTTTTTAATTAAAAAAAGAGAGAGTCAAAGATATAATTACCCATGGTTTGTTCACACGTTTCTTTTCTTCTTGCTGTCAGTTCCAGTCAAAATTTTTTTGTGGGGATTACACTGCAGAAACCTGCAGACACTTAAGAACTGATAGAATCAGACCTTGGAGCCTTTTGAGAATACATTGAGGGCATGGTGTCCTTAGCGGAGAAGATTCTAGCTCTCATTAGCAGAGTTTATCATGTAAAAGGCACTGATTTCAATCTTTTACATGTCCAGGGAGGGTTAGGAGAACTTCTGCCTAAAGCCCTGGGAAGCCATTGCAAATCAATATAGACAGGACTGAGCTATATGAACCAATAGTCTTTCTCTGTGTAAAAGAGCTTCCTTGCATTTGAAGAACAGGCCACAAGAATCCCAACAGCAGGAGTATGCAGTGGTACCTTGGGTTAAGAACTTAATTCATTCTGGAGGTCCGTTCTTAACCTGAAACTGTTCTTAACCTGAGGTACCACTATAGCTAATGGGGCCTCCCGCTGCGCCGCCGCCACGTGATTTCTGTTCTCATCTTGAAGCAAAGTTCTTAACCCGAGGTACTATTTCTGGGTTAACAGAGTCTGTAACGTGAAGCGTCTGTAACCCTAGGTACCACTGTATCTGAAAGGGAGCATTTCAATCAGAAAGGGAAGACACTATACACATATTCAGAGTCACTTTGCTATTTAGGCATGCATATATATATATATATATATATATATATATATATATATATATTATTCTAAGGAGAAAGAAACTGCATAGGTAATCAGTCCAAGAAGCCTGTCTTTCCAAAGATAACACATCTAATTTTAAACTTTCATTCTTAAACATAATGCCTTCTTTAATCTGGATTTAGATTCTGGCTAGTATTTTCCAACGTATTAGTCGTAAGGATGGTGGTTAGAAAAGAGTAGGCAGGCTTCCTACTCAGGGACCTCTGCGGTAACAAACTAAAATCCATGGGGAGGTTTTCAAGCTGTGGGTTGTGGGTGTGTAGCTAGTGTTCTCTATAGCCTTTCTATATAGTTTGTAGGTACAGTTATGATCTGGATCGCACATAACACTGAGCCAAACTATGGCTTAGGGATCTATCAACAGTTTGTTTTGGAAAATTTGGTCCAGGGCCTTGTTATTTACCCCACACTCAAGTACCAAACCACTCTACACAATATAAAGAGTAGGTTGGCCAATTAAAATCCACCCTTCAATTACCTTTAAAGCCAAGCCAACCTAAATTTTAAATGAAGAATCTGTGGTCTTGATGATGGATGGTCACTAATATATATTAAGCAGTAAAAGGACATCCTGGTAGTTCAGAGCCTGGTTGAGCTTCCTAAGTAGACTGAGATAAAAAGGCAGTTAAATAAAGGCTCTGTCTGATTTGTAAACTGAGCAGATTTAATCTGGAAGTCACTGAGGAGAAATAAATGATGGATGTCATTTTTATGGTATCATTTTTCTGACCAGAGTTACACTTTAACAGTTTCACTGACATAAAATAGTCTCTAAGAGGTACCTCACGTCTCATTAGGTAGAATCTAGTGCTATTCTAAAACAAAACAAAAAAACCTTACAGATGCTAAGATAGAGAACAATTAGTATTATTTAATTTCTTGAAACAGAGAAGTTAACTTGTTAGAGATTTTTAAAAAAGAAAAGTTAATGCCATGATTAGGTCACTGTTTTCCCAGATATGTCCAGTAAAAAAATAGAGGTTGGATTTCCATAAGCACTAATAAGAACTGAACACTAAGAGTTTCCTTAGCATCATCCTGAATTATATTTGTGAGAGGAGTCCACTGCACAAAAGAGTAAGGTTCTTCTAGGGTTGAGTGAGCCATATTTAGATGTTGCTGTTTCTAGCAGCAAACTCAGGTAGTGAGTGCCAACAATCTTTAAGCCGAAACAGGAAAACAAGAGGGAGGTCAACATGCTTGAGGAAACCTTAAAGTTTCCAGAAGTACGAAAACACACACCACCCACTTTCAAGAACCTAAGAATGTAACCCCCCCCCCCCAAAAAAAGCAGGTCATTGAGCACTGAACGTGTTCAGTATTTTTGGAATGCTGAGTGTCAGTTTGAAAAAGAAAGAAACAGAAAATGGGTAAGATCAGAGCACCCATCTTCAGTTATTTGTAGTATAAAGTATACTGGAAGAAGATATGGCTGGCTGGAACCTTGAAGATGAGCGGTTCTCTTAGAGGTGAGGTTTAGATAATATAAGAGTGGCTTCTTCTGCTACTCCTGTTGGGTTATTTTAAAATAACATAGTGATCTACTGTACTCCATCATATAGTTTTGTAGTGATGCAAACAGGTAGATGAAATGCACATTCAGTGATGTAACATTAACCCTTGGGAGGGGACAATTTTCATCAGCAGCAGATGCTACTTAACTCTTCACCCTTTCACCATCCTAAACATTTCTACTTCAGCTGCCGTTTCCCCGGCTAGGGTTCCAAACTTGTGTTTACATCACAATCACAAGGCTAGAATCCCACTGACAGCTTAGAGACAGTTCCTCATTGCAAACCACTCTCTTTTGAGGTTGCTTTGGAGTGGAAAATCAACTCTTGAGCTAGCATTACATGCATGGCTAGAATGTAATTGGTAGCTTGGCCCCAAATTGTCCCTGAATGTAATCATTTTGCTTCTTGTGTTCCTGCTGTTTTAAAATAGCTACTGTCCTCCTGACGTGACGCACCATCATGTATTCCTCAAATGAATCCACAGAGTCCCAACCACAGCGTGTCATTACTAGAGGGTGCATGGACTTCAAAAGGGGGCCAGCAAAGCAAATACAGATAAGGCAAGCAAGTGAGTCAAGCCACAGGCTAGCGATCAGGGTAGTATCCCAAATAAATAGCCAGTTCAGCTTGAAGGAAATTGCTTGCTGAGCCCCAAATATCCTTATAATTAAAATACAGAGAATGTAACCAAAATATAGCTGGAACTAAATCTGGTTGGTTACTTCTATGAACCGTTGTGTGCTCAGCCACAGAGTCACCTCTCCCGGAGCACCAACAGCTGAGAGGTAAAATGAATGGACACAACGGCTGTCTGGATGCTGTGATGAGTGGTCTGGATTCCACCCAGGTTGTGACTAGTGCTATGGGGAAGGCGAGACCTGCAGAGCAGGGAAAATTCCTTCCTGGCTCTGGATATGGCAACCTTAAAAAACACAGCAAAGCCTGACTAGCTGAAAAGAAATGGTTAGAGCATTAATCAGCTGTTCATGAAGGGAGGGAAAGGGTGAGTGATGCTGCCAGCCGACTGGATGCTGTGATGAGTGGTTGGCCGGGCTAAGTAGATGGCCAAGCACACACACATACACATACACACACACACACACATACCTGGGCTGCTGCAGACTGGCTGATTTGAAAGCACGGGTTTGGTGGGAACTCGTGAGCCTTTGCGGTAGCTGGAGAGGATGGGGGAAATATAAAAAATGGTGCTGTGTGTCCAGGCAAAAGAGAAGGCGCCATGTTGGGTTGCAACTGTAGCTCACCGGGAAGATGGTAAGCGGCCCTTACCTACCATATATGTTGATTTCATATACTTGTCTATGTACATTTTAGACAATTTTTGTGTGACCTTTACCTTATGTGGAAAAATGTGCTCATGAAGGCATATGCTCATGAAGGCATATGTAATGTGTGAACCAGGTAATCATAGATCTGTCCAGCAGCAATGTTCATGATTGTGTAGGAACGTTGCAAAGATATGCATCTGTTGTTACATAACTTTTTGCCGAACTTTCTGCTGTTTATTGATTGATTGATATTTATTTACTTAAGAATTCAGACACCACTTTTTATAAGATAAAGCCAAAACTTTAAAAAGTTTTTAAAACACCATTCAAACTGCAGTTAGAAGCAGTTCAGATTACTAAAATCAATTCCATAAAATAAAACAAAGAGCAGGATAAATCAATTCAACAAAAACAGGGAGAACAAACTTTAACCCATGCTTTTGTGGTTTACGTGGGGTGGCCTTACCATGTGGCAGAGTGAGATCGTAGGTGGTAGATCTGGGTGAAATATACTCGGAGTTGAGTGTGGATTTCATGCTCTTTATTCAGCTCATAGTAGTGAGGAATGCCAGTTCCCCCGAAATGTCTGCTTTATATACATTATTTACACAATGGGCCCTACGGGATTGGCTAATTCCGGGATTCTTCTGTAGGCCAATCAGGTTGCGGATTCACTTCCACCTGGAGTTGGATTGGGTGGCTCCTGCGGACCAATCAGACTGCTGCATTCTGGATCCTATTGTTCTAGGACCAATCAGACTGCTGCATTCTGAATCCTATTGTTCTAGGACCAATCAGACTGCTACATTTTGGATCCTATTCAGCTCAGTACATAACACTGGGATACATTAAATGCTGCCAAATGGCCAGTAATTTAATTTCTCATCTTTTCAGGTAAGCTACCACTTCAGTTTTGCACCATAGGCTTCAAAGTGCCTTGTGCCAAGGCTATGGTTCACTCATTACTTTTCTCCACTTGAGCTTCCTCCCTGCCAAGGGTGACACTGTTTGTGAGAAGAAAAACTGTATTGTGTGACACGAATGAACCTGTGACTATTAATGGCCTTGTATTTCAAGCAGTGCCTCTAGAACTTCACCCTTCCCAGATATTCCAAGCCTGAGTGCACATCAGAGACCAGCCACCTGTCTTTCTCAGTGTTTGTTTATCTGTACCTTACCTGATGCTGAACAGCTTGTTTGGTTACTGTTGAGGTCACTGACCTACTTTCTCCATTTCTCCTGAGAAGATCATAAAAGTTTTCAGTGCCTTGAAGGTAAAATGCCTAACAACAGGAAAGTTTCATAGTTCATAATTTCACATCGATCTGTCTGTCTGTCTGTTGTGTTTTTAATATTTGTTGGGAGCCGCCCAGAGTGGTAGGATCAAACCCAGTCAGATGGGTGGCATATAAATAATGAAATTAGTATTTATTAGTATAATTGTCTATCTGTCTATGTATGTACTATATGATTCTGTAAGCAAATGGTCCACATCTCAAGAAAACGATGCACTGTGCACTTACGCTACGTTACTATCTCCCAACAGTATATTACAAAATTTCATTTTAAAAGCACACTTAAACTGGCCACTTTCATTTTGAAGAAAAAGCAGCAACAGGGCCTCAATATAGAATATGCTCTAAACAGCCCTGAGGGTTCTGCTTATAGCTTTGAAGGTTAAACAGCTCTGTGTGTGTGTGTGTGTGTGTGTGTGTGTGTGTGTGTGTGTGTGTGTTTGGCAGCAAACCGGTGCAGGACCCCAATTCAGATTAAAACTGCATTCTGGATCAAGTCTCTGTCACTGCCTTTTCTTCATAAAAGGGGCCGTTTTGGTTTTTTTAAAAAAGCATGTTATTTATAACATATAATTTTGCTTTATGTGACAAAACAGCAAAAGAAAGTAACTTATAAAAATAAGGCTTTTTGATAATTTGACAAAATAAATGATAAAGAATGAGGGAGTTGTATCCCGTTTTGCTGTAATTTGCTACATGCGTTTAACGAATATGATTAGAAAACCTAGGCTAACTCGGGAAGGTTTTTTTGTATCTGTTGCCACTTTTGTGGTTAGAGAATAAGGCCTCCATTAGAAAAGAATGACAGCTATGTCAATCAGCCCTTCGTCTTATGGAAGAAAATAAAAATGACAACACAGACACTGATGAAGCAAGGTATTAGCAATGTGGTAAGCAGGAGGGTCAGATCCGTAAAGAAGGCTTTGACAGCGGGAAGCTTAAACTCCATTCTGCAATAAACAAGAGACCAGAAGGCTGGTGGGTGCGTAGTGTGAATAAGTGACATGGAATATTTTGCTGGGTGAGAAATTGTCTTGGGTGTCTAACCAGAAAGGAGGTAGGTACAGGGGATCCAAACAATGGGAGATGATGTCTGCTTGGGTGAGGGTCTTTGCTATTAGGCAGAAATGGTCTTCCATTTGAAGAGGAGAAAGTAGATAGGATTTTAGCCTAGCATAAATATTATTAATTATTTTCTATTAGCACCCTTCATCTGAAGATCACAGGGCAGTTTACAACACACAAAAACTCACAAAATGATAACACAACAAGAATAAGAATAAAACATGAAAGTGGATATTTATAGAAGAACTCTTCTTCACTTATTAGTCGGAATAGCCAACGAGGACTTATCATGGGTAGGCAAACTAAGGCCCGGGGGCCGGATCCGGCCCAATCACCTTCTAAATTCGGCCTGCAGATGGTCCAGGAATCAGCGTGTTTTTACATGAGTAGAATTTAAAATGCATCTCTGGGTTATTTGTGGGGCACAGGAATTTGTTCATTTCCCCCCCCCCTTCAAAATATAGTCCGGCCCCCCACAAAGTCTGAGGGACAGTGGACCGGCCCCCTGCTGAAAAGGTTTGCTGACCCCTGGCTTAGACTATGTTAGGGCATGTGCTACCATCACTCCAGCATCCCTGGGTGTGCCACCCCTCCTTATCCAATCATTCAAGTGTTGAGTGAAGCTCTGCACGGACATTCTAACCACACACATTTGACTGAAAGGAGGATTCTAACTGTTCAGCTGAATGCAGTTATACTCTCCCTGTAGACCTTTGAGCTCAGTGGTTTAACCACACAAGGTCTCTTCCAACTCTACAATTCTATGGTGGTCAGGCAAAAGGGTTATAGATCCTGGGTTTCGGTACATGGGGAGATTAGGATAATTACAGAACTGGAATATTAACTGCTCTCATTGTATAAGAGTCAAATATTTCATTTCAAACACAAATAAATCATAAACTTTCCTTTTTATATAAATTTTTATTGGATTTTCACAATTTATATTAACACAAACAATACACAATACACAATACAAACATACAAACACAAAAAACAAACATGTATAATTTCATATCCAATTTTCTTAAAACTTATTTCGCTGACTTCCCCATACCTCCCCTTTCTGCATTCCAATTTCCAAATTTGTTTCAGCAAATCCTTCCCCTTAATTTCATCCAATTGTTTCCTTTCCTTTCCTTTTACTTAAACTTTTTCAGTTGTAATCCCTTACTTTCTATAACCACAACATTTTAACACTCATTAACTTTACAATATTTCTTAAGATAAATTTTAAATTTCTTCCAATCTTCTTCTGTCGTCTCTTTCCCCTGGTTAAATCATAAACTTTCCACCGGTCGCAGCAAGGATGGCTATATCTCGGAAATGAAAAGAGTTAGACCGCCTCTCCTTGCCACTTGCCACAGCAAGTGATTATGGAGAAAATTAAGTAAATAGCTGTGGCCACAAAAGAAGTATTCGGAGAGAGATCACTAGATCATGATTAGTTTTGCTTTATTCAATGTATCAAACCCAAATAAGACACTGGATTAGTTATGGGGAGATCTTTTGGGGTAAGAAAAGACATTGTGTAGGGAATGGTGACATTGCTTTAGGTCTTTTAGCCAAATCTGGACATTTGTTTTTGCGGTTGTAGGATTTAATGTTTATGTTATGTTGTTTCTGTATGAAAGAATAAAATAAGATAAATTGGGGGGAAACAGAGTGAAAGCTCAGGAGCGGGTGGGGCGTGGAGATGTTGAAGGCAGGTGCAGCATGCACACACCATATGCCCTTACCTAGCTGAAATCTTCACAGATTCTTTTGAATGCATGAGCAGAGCTTATTCAAGAAATATTTCATGATAAATTCTCGTAGACTACATTAGCCGAAATTTATACAAAGTCAAATGCCCAATACAGGTTGTTACAAAGATCACCTAAACACTGTCATCAACAAAAAGAAACAGCACTAGTATTATTATATCTATGAATTGCTTCAATATTTTGCAGTCTACTGCATTCCCACCAAGGGAAGTGACTCTTCCCGGTCTCCTCTGGAATGGCAAGGTGCAAACGTGAAAAATAATGCCATTGCCTTCATGCCAACCAGAAAAGACAATGCTAACATGCTCAGAGACCTTAGTGATAAATATCTCCTCATCACTGATCATGTTAGATTACAGCCTCGATCACTTTGATCCCAGTCTGTACTTCTGCCAAGAGGATAAACATGAAAAGCACCCATTTGTAAAATTTGCATATCAGCTTACACAAGAGTTACCAGTGACACTGCCTGTTAGTAAGCTCAAAATAACATAAATCCTGCTTCCGTCACCATTATATTTCATTATTAAGATAAACTCAGCAACGTAGGAGTTATGAAATCTTTTTTTAAAGGCTGTCCATATATACTCAGCAGCTAATTATAATCCTCAAATGTTGAATTGGATATTGTAGTTTTGCCTCATTCTTTATTTAACACAGATGGCATTTTATAGTAAAACTACCCATGAAATGATAGTTTTGTCTGGGAAAGCTTTGGTACAGCATAATTGACACAATGCATTTTCAGGAGCTTCACCATTTGGCACTGGCACTTACTGCTTTCATTGAAGAGAAAAGTATGTCAGAATAATTTAAAAGGAGAGGAGGAATGTGATTGGGAAAAGTGACTCGGGCGCTGAACCAGTTAGAGGGATGCTTCCATTTTTGAAGGCACCTGTTCCCCCTTGGATACAGAAGCATTTCCAGTGCCGGTGGATAGGAAATCGAGGAAGGAGTGCAAGTATTTTATCAAGCAACTTCTATATAACAACTTTTAGTTGTTTTTAAAAAACAATCAAGCAGTATTGAATTTTTACGAAATAAATATTGAAATTTTAGACATCTAAATACCATCTGATTTCCCATTCTAGGCACCATTAATATCCCTTACAGCCTGATATCTCCACATGGGTTTGGATAAAAGCCCTTGTCTACCAATGTCCTGTCAGGGTGCCTTAAGGTACTTACCGTAACCCCCAGACCCAACAGGCGAAATCTTGTCCCCATGCACTATTATCGCATGCAGTAATGCTTCTGAGTACCAGCTGCTGGAAACCACAGGAGGCCAGAGTGCTCTTGTGGTCAAGTCCTGCTTGCAGGTTTCCCTCAAGCATCTGAATGGCTGCTGTGAGAAGAGGATGCTGGTCTACATGGGCCATGGGCCTGATCCAGCAGGCTCTTCACATGCTCTTAGCTACAGCCAACCTTTGGAGGAAGCATTGAGCAGCAGGCATTCAAGCCATTTTGGTTTGGGGGAGGGCAGGGTGTTTGCAAAAATCCTTGGGAGCTCCTTGGTACATAGAAGAGGAAGGGAAACTCAGGTCAGATAGCCAAATGCATCTTTTCAGGCCCCTCAATCTGACCCTCAGGACTCTCTCCAGGCCACATCCCTCACTAGCTCTGCTTCACACAAGCCTACCTGGGATGTGTCCTTGAACTCTTGTTCGCCTGGATGGAGGAAAGTGTATAGAAACTAGCCTACTGCAGAGGGCACAATGATCCACATGTGGTGGACCTGTAAAAAAAAAGAGAATTTTAGGGTATAACATATAATGAGCTTAAGAAAATGTTTAAATGTACTCCCCCCCCCCCAAAAAAAAGCCTGAAGCCTTTCTGTTGTGTATAATGAGCAATGAGATTCCAAAAAATGTGAGGAAAAGTTTTATGTATGCAATAGCCGCAGCAAGAGTCGTAATAGCAAAAGGTTGGGAAGGAGAATTCATTCCTACTAAGCTGGACTGGCAGACGAAAATGCTTGACTATGCTGAGCTAGCAAGAATGACAGGAAGACTTAGAGATGTTTCAGAACAAACATTTTATAGAGAATGGGAAACTCACAGAGTTTATCTAAAAGAACACTGTAAAAATTTAAATTCTTTGGTAGGTATGGATTGATGCCTGCATGGCAGTAGGAAATAGTACAAAACCAATACAATTGAGACACTGTAGGAGAGACAAGGGAAAGTGCGCAGTCGAACACGCAATGTAGGAACCACACTGGGATCAGAAGTCACAATGTATGAATTGAATTTATTGCTTTTGGTAATATGTATGGATTTTGGATTGTTTTTGCCGATTGTTTTTCTCTGTTAATCAAAAAAGCATTAGAAAGAAAGAAAGAAAGAAAGAAAGAAAGAAAGAAAGAAAGAAAGAAAGAAGCCTACTGCACAAAGATAAAATGTACATGAGTTTCTCCACCCACTTTTGCCTGTAGGCCTTGCATACCCATTGCTCGCATGTGGCCTCTGGAAGGTTGACCAGAAGGCAACGTGGGTCTTGGGCAAAAAGGGTTCCTGACCTTTTGCTTTGTCTGCCTGTTTGCCCATTTTTCCAAACATTGTATCCACATGTGGGACTCTTATTCTGTGTGTGTGTATATAGTGATGAGCTCTTAGCCTTCCTTGACAACTGAGCTAGTAGGCATGTTGGTCCTTCAGAATGAAAACAGTGAAGCCAGTGCAATTTATTGGACCAAATTTAGTCATTCAATGCTGGCAGCAAGCTATCACGTCATATGAATCTCCTTTTCTGTGCTCAGGCGTGTTTGGCACAAAGAAGATGGTGCAGTACTGCAATGGTCTGCTGCTTTTTCAAAACAAAGAAGTGTGAAGTTGAAGCAGATGCCGTGTTAATTAGGATAGGCAGTGCTGACAGGATCCAAGTTTAAAAAAAAAAAGTCCAGAGGGAAACCAACAAATGAGAAATATAAGCTACCACTGGGAACTTGACAACCAAGAGGGAGTCATGGAATAACACGAGACAGGAATTAACACTATTGGTGTCTCATATATATGCATCTTTAAAATGTTAGGATCTATGACAGGGATAGATAACCTGTGCCCCTCCAGATGTTGCTATACTACAGCTACCAACATCCATAAACATTGGCCCAGCTGGCTGGGGCTGGAGTTAAAGCACACCCATGATTAAAGGAAACTAAGCCAAACAACACCACAGGGGTATGGAAAACAGTTTGACCCTCACAGAGCTACAATTCTCAGCACCCTTAACAAGCTACCGTTCTCAGGATTCTTTGGGAAAGTCAGGTGCTTTAAATGCCTGTGTTTTACAGTACCTTGTTGGCAATAGAAAGGATATGTCATGTGTTGTTTCTTTCAGCAAGCAAAAGATTGCTTAACTGATCTTGCACTTTGATGGGACATCGGGAGAGACAGACAGGATAAAGGAAAGAAGACAGTACTGGCATTACTTTCTCATCACTTGACTGCCTGAATCCAAACTTTTTTGGCCTGCTATAAAAAAAACCCACACATTCCCCCCCCCCCCCATGTGATGAACAGCCCATTATTTTACTTTGAAAATCTGGTCACTCAAACTGCATCCCGCTTTTTGAAATCAAGATTTTGAAGGCTGCCTAGAGTATTATGCAGAGAATTTAGTAAGAGCATTTAAAATCCCTTCCAATTTCATTTTAAATCCTTCCATACAATTGCACCTTACTTTCTCAACCCAATTACTCTGGATTATTTTAAAACAATCACATTTCCTGTGGACCAGATTCTTTTGATACTCTAAGCTGCATTCCTTCTCTGGTCTCCTTAGAATCACACACAATCCACCTGCCCCCCTCCACCCGCCCAATCACTTTGGAAACAGTTTCAAGGACAAATGTTGTAAAACTATGAACACCTGAGACGTCTTCAGATTGTGTTCATTCCTGTGTTAGCACCTCAGTAGTGCCTGCCTTTCATTATATAATAAAGAGGCATACAACAGTTATTCCATCACTGAATTCAACATAGGAAGAGTAATATTCCAGTTAGCACATTTTGATTTAGAATCATAGGACCATAGAACTGTAGAGTTGGAAGGGATCCCAAGGATCATTTAGTCCAACAACTTGGAATTCATTCTCTTTATACAGAATGGCACACACACATTGCAAAGCCATTCTGTAGCTGTTTTTCAGTGGCGTGGAGCACCATGCTTAGGAAACAGCAAGGAGGTATGTTAAAATCTATCTTTAATGCACGGTGCCAGATAAGACATTATTGCTCTGCTTTAGTTCCAGTCTATAATAACAGCGCCCCACCTTACAGGGTTGTAGCGCATAAAGAGAATGAATAGAAATGGCAATCACAATAATTTCACATGACTGAGTCCTTGTTCCTCCTTTGTCTTTTCTTCTCCTCTCTTCCTTTTCATTGTTCATCTGTCTTCTTAAATGGTATTCCATTCATTGCTCTGTTTGTGACCTGTCCAAATAAAGACCACAGACAGAGACACAATTGTTTAAAATTTGTTCTGCGGGAAATGTCTTTTCAGTTCTGCAAATGGTTCTTAGTGTCCTTTGGAATTTCAGTGAGAAATTTGGTACACAGAAGAGTGCAAGTTTAAAATGCATGGGTGCAATGCAGATAATGTTAAGCTACTTTAAACTTCATTGATTTCAATGTAAGAGAGTTAAGCGTGTGTTTAATTTTGACAGGATTGCACCCAAGTTAAAAAATGGTAATTG
The DNA here is from genome assembly GCF_964188305.1 of Podarcis bocagei. Lineage (NCBI taxonomy): Eukaryota > Metazoa > Chordata > Lepidosauria > Squamata > Lacertidae > Podarcis > Podarcis bocagei. The sequence goes on from NC_138133.1 coordinate 48,586,457, forward strand.
CATTCTGGGTTAGTCTTTAAAGTGTGCTATCATTGATGGGTTATGATCAAATATTTGCTTGCACATTGAAATCCCCCTCCCATTTTATTTTTGTATTCCACTGAGTTAAAGATTCTGGCAACAATTCAGCAGAAATGCAAATGCATTTTAAGCTAATTGATTTAAGCAGGACATATGAGATCCATGACTAAATGCAGCTTAAGTCATGAGAATGAGTCCTATTGAACACAGTTGGACTTTTTCTGAGTAAACCTGAATAAACACAGATTTGGTCTGCATCTCTCATTCTACAGCTTTCAGCAGGAATGAGTTGCAGATAATTTCGGCTGGATTGTTGCAGCCATAACTGCATACAGAATCTCTATGCATTAATTTCTTTATAGCTACACTTTTTCCTCTTTCAAATGTCTTGATAGAGATCCTTAGTGGTCTAAGATAGACAGAAGGGAATAAATAACGCTTACAATGGGATACACAAACAGAAGACTTGATAAACAGAAACCTAATTTTATTTGCTTAAGTATTTATTTGCCTTTTGGCAAAAATAATTATAACCCCCTCCCCCACCTCTTTCCAGAAATTAGAATCAACAAGATTGTCTTCCAGGTCTACATTTGGAAATGACCCAAGGAAGTCTATTAGTCTATTGGGGGGGGGTGCACATCAAAGCCTTGGCAAAGGACCAAACAAACTGAAGAGAAGCTTTTTGAGGATGGAACTGGTAAGAGATTAAGCACCAGAAAATTACAACAAAGACTTCATTAGTGTTTAGCAAGATTCTGCTTGTGGAAGTAGAAGGGGGCAAGTAGCTGGAGACAGTTATTTTTACTGACACCACACTGCTTTCGTCTTATATAAAACCTCTGAGATGAATTCATTCTAATACACATCAGAGCACTGAAGCACAGAAGGAAGTCTTCAGCTCTAACTAGCAGTTCCCCCCCAAAACAATGGTTGAACAATGACTTCCCACTTTTATTCACACTGATCTCATAACATTTCAAAGTTAATTATAGAACACCAAATATTTGGCGCAATATCCTTCTAAGTGAACAATCGAAAAGCAAAAATCAACACAAGAATACTGTCACCGGATATGTATAATATTTTCTGAAACAAATGAAAGGAAAGTAATTAAGCCATATATAATTCCTTAACCAAGAATAAAGTTTTTTTTAACCTACATGTTCTTCAGAGGTACTGTGCTAACACTGATGAGCTAGGTTTTTTCCATATGATTCAACAAAGCTTTTTTTTAAAAAAAAATGGAAGTCAGATTCAACAAAGCCACTTTGGGTGCTGCAATGCAAAGAGTGATCCTCGCCACAACTTTAAAACAACAAATAAAAACATAGCCCATCTAGGCATTCCACATTTTCCAACAAAGCCTTTCGTTACAAAAAATATTGATGAAAAGCATTAATAAATGAGCCTTTGGTTACTTCATGGTGGAATCATTGCTTGTCTTGTCCATCACACCTCATCTTGCAATAACAGCTAACAATGTTTAGTAGAATGGCTGTGAATGTTCAGTTCTCCTACTCAAAGTCCAAGAGCTGTTTGAAATTCCCAACTGGTTATGCTGTACTTTTAGTTCTAGGGCATACCATGAAGATGGTCTTTGGAAGACTGTTGCATTAGGTTAAACTGAAGATCCTGTTTTCCCAAGATGGCAGGAATTCTACAACCTCCTGCAACAGCTGTTCATTTCTACAACTTCCTGCAACAGCTGTTCATTTCTACAACTCCTGACAACGTGGTCCTCTTCCTATTATTGAAATTCACAGACATTTCCCAATAGTCCACCTTTGTCTGGCCTACTTTCCTCTCTTTGGTCACTTCAGGCAAATTGTATATTCAGCAATCTCCTGATTTGTTCTCACACAAATTGTGTGGAGGTTATATGTCATTGCCATCAATTGCTTGTTCTCCTGCACTTTCCGCTGTAGCTTCCCATTACTTTTCCCACCTTGGATATATTTTTTTTCTTCGGGTGGGTAGGTGAGATAAACTCATTGTGCAAGAGTGCTATTTAGCCATTGCTGCTTATCACAATGCACTCACTTCCTTTGCAGAGGGGTATGAAGAAGCACTCTTATTGCACATTTCTGCTTTCTGCACCCCAACCAGCAGCAAGACAAGAACAGGAGGCAGGACGACTACAAAGCAGGTAAAACTTTTGCCACTGCTTTCCTTTTTTTTTACTACTCCCTACTGAAGGGAGAGGAGAAATGCCCAACCACCCTGTACTCTGGACTAAGATGGTGACGACCGTGGACTCACCAATGTGGATGGATTTTAGACTGGGGAGGGGGGCTAAAGTTTTGTTTTTCTGCTAGTTAGTGGGTAGGAATATTGCTTTCTTTATTGTCTGAGGATTGCAAACAAAGTTTGTGATTTTTCATGGGGCTGGTGTGTTATTTTAGTTTTCCCATTAGCTGTATGTTATATAAAATATTAATGTACAATATGATCCCCTCATTTTTTTCTATGGCATTATATATTTGCATATATTTTTCTTTAATGTAAGTCACTTGGAGACCTTCTGGTGACAAGTGACTTTATTAACATAACATAGCATAGCATAGCATAGCATAGCATAGCATAGCATAGCATAACAACAACATAACACAACACAACAACACTGTTCTGTTCCTCCAGTCCAGTCCAATAGGCAGAGTGGAACTTCCATTTTCCTTTGAGGGAAGCAAAGGGGAACACTTTTTTTTTGCAACTGGACAGGTCGTCTTTTCTTTGTACCAGACTCCTAGGGCAAGTCCTGAAATTCTCTCCAGGAGTCCCTACCTTCTCCTCAGCAGTGGTGGGATATCTACTGTAGAAGGAGAATCACTTGAAACAAGCCTGGTTTCACATTCTAGTGCCTAGGATATGCAGATAAAATTCTCAGGACTGAAAACTCAAGAAAGGTTGGAAATATATCTGTCAAGTTAAACCTTCATGGAATCATCATTATTAAAATAAAATATTGCACTCACAAGTCTAATGTAGGAAAACAAGTTAGGATCTTTAATTTGATACAGTGGAGTTGGCCAGCTACAGCTCAAAAGCTGCTCTGTCAGGAAAAGCACGGCTGAAAATTTGCAAATTGACATGCTTTGACTTTTCACTTCCAATTATCTCCTTGGTAACATTTGTTGCATTCATCACGTATTCTGGCACCAGGGCAAGGCATAGAAATAGCCCTGAGTCTGGTTTTGTTTTGCATATTCAACGGCAGAATGTTTTGCATGCCTTTAAAGAAACTACCATTCATGTCGATTTAACCTTCTGCCATTGTTGGCATCTACTGGACCCCATTGCCCAACAAAAATCGACATGCAGCTTTTCAAGGGAAATTCTTTTCTTTTCAGACTATAGATATTATCGGGCGAGGATGAGGTCAAGCATTCTGCACTGCCTCCATTATTTTATATGCGGTAATCTTATGGAAGGGGGGAAGTGCCTTCAAATGTATCAACTCTGGTAGTCAGCAGCTAGGAAGAAAGTTTTTAATAAGTAAGTTTCATAACACAAATTAATTAATTTTAAAACACTATAAATAAAATTAAGGCCTATTGGATTCCATGCTTTTTCCTATGGCTCTGCTATTCTATTCCTAGGTAAGGTCGGGCTTACCAGGCAAGGCTTACCTTCCCCCTCTCTGTAGATAACAGCACGAAGCGAAAGCAGTCTTTTGCAGCAACAGAGAGGTTTATTGAACACAGCGCAAACATTCAGCGTCCATTCTCATCATGCAGGTGCTCCCATTGAGTTCCTCCCACTTCCCTCTAGTTACTTCCGTCTTCCCGTCTCCTCACCACGTGATCCCTCTACCACTGAGCCTTCTCAGAGGCTACCCTATCCAGCCGCCTGGCTCTCGGGCTCATGGGATGCATAGTTTCTAGTGAGGGAGATTCAACCAGCTCTCTCTCTCCCTGTTCCTCTCCCCTTGGTTGCTCTTCTCCCAGCTCAGCCCAACTGTTAGTTCCCGAACTGTGTCCTTCCGCGAACCATTGCTCTAGGTTGATACTATCCTCCTGCTCCAGAGGAGCTTCAGGATTAGGCCCTTGAGCAGAGGGAGAGGGGGCTCCCACCATTCTTCCTCAGAGCAATACCCTTCAGTCTGATTCCTGACAGTAAGCATGTATAATTTCTGAAAATAGAGATTGCATTTTACATGTTTTTACACTTTTCTGGTTATCTTGATGAGTAGTGTTAACAAAATAGTCTTATCCTCTATACTGAATCTTTTAAAATGTACTTAATCTAGTTCCCAAGAAATAATCCTTCCAAAAACAAGTTTCAAAGGTTAATATTGTACTCCTTTTCATATATATTAAGCCTGCAATCTGTTCATTTCAGCAGATAACTTAATTTTTTGTTTTATGTGAAATTTCAATAGAGGGAAAGCTTATTCCTTTTATCTGCACCACTGTTGATTTAATAACCTATTCAGTTATATCGCCCATATTGGGAGTATCGCCCATATAGGGAAACACTGCTTTATATAAATGTACAGTGTTACCATAATTGGAATCCAGTTCAAAGTGATGACCCCTGCCTCTCCCAACTGCCACCAGAAGGGATTCTGCCTCTTCAGAACAAACATATGGAAATCAGCCACAGTTGTTATCTCTCCTGCATGGATTGTATTCTTTTTAATGGATTGCTGTTTTAATTCATTATTATTTTAAATATCTACTGGCAGAAAGTTCAGGACAGGCAATATTATTGGCCAAGAATGGGATGACAGTCTATAAAGGATCTCTAAATCTCCAAGTCTCTAAATCATGAAGCATAGATATTTATGGTACTGGAGTGAACCTCCACACAAAGTGCAGAAGCAAGAAATGTCTAACTTCCAGATGTTGGGGACAAACAACAGTACTGTACTGTATTTATGTATTGTATTGTATTCATGGTCTGCTTGTGACCTTTCCAGAGCCACTTGGCTGGCCACTCTCAGAAACAAAATGGTGGGCTAGTTGGACCTATTGTCAGATCTAACAGGGCTACAGGAATTAAGGCAGGGGTAGTCAACATGGTGGGTGGTGCTGTGGTCTAAACCACAGAACCTAGGGCTTGCCGATCAGAAGATCGGCGGTTCGAATCCCCGCGATGAGGTGAGCTCCCGTTGCTCGGTCCCTGCTTCTGCCAACCTAGCAGTTTGAAAGCATGTCAAAATGCAAGTAGATAACTAGGTACCGCTCCATTGGGAAGGTAAACAGCGTTTCCATGCACTGCTCTGGTTCACCAGAAGCGGCCTAGTCATGCTGGCCACATGACCCGGAAGCTGTACACCGGCTCCCTCGGCCAGTAAAGCAAGATGAGCGCCACAACCCCAAAGTCGTCCGCAATTGGACCTAATGGTAAGGGGCCCTTTACCTTTACCTAGTCAACATGATACCCTCCAGATGTTGTTACCCTCATCTGCTACATCCTGCATGGCCAATGGTAAGGAATGATGGGAGCTGTAGTCCAGTAACATCTGGAGGGCACCAGACTGGCTATCCTTGGACTAAAATGTGGCTCTACTGTATTTAAAGCATGTGACTGAAAACAATGATTGACTACTGATGTGTGTGGTGATAGTCTAAGCTACCCTAGGGTTGTTGTGGTGACAGAATGGGATACCCCCCCTTGTTTGTGACCATGAGGTTGTTGTTATTAACCAACGATTAGAAGTCAGTGCGTGCTGACTGAAATTCAGAGGCTCATGGGCTACTGTCAAAGGGATTTTATTTGACTATATCTCAATTATGCCCAACATCCTCGCCCTGGCCTTGGCAGTTCTTTTTGCCCCAGAATAAGTGGAGGGGAAAAAACAAACCCAAAAGAATGTTTGAGAGAAGGGCCTTTCTTGACAGTTGCTGTGTTTGGGCATGAAAATAAAAGAGGCACAAAAATATTCAATAAAAATCCAAAGGTTAGATAAACCACAATTATTATTTCTAAAACTGGGAAGGTATTATTAGTTTCAGCTGCATGCCATTCCCCAAACTTCCTTGAATTACCTTGGTGTATTGTGATGTGAAGTGAAGGAGAGATCTTGCCTTAGGCACAAGATAAATAATGGCCTATTATTTGGTACAGACTGCATCAGGAAATGTCTACTCTCACTGGTTTTGCTCCACAGCTGAAAGAGGAGCAGAGAGGACAGTCTTACACCCATTGGACTGGTGGAGAAAGCTAAAGTCTCGGGCTTTGTCAATGATTAGGCCTGAGTTTGAGTTCAACTGATACACAAATATAATGAAAGGGATGCTGTTAGTCCTGAAGACCTCTGAGAGAGAGAGAGAGAGAAAGAGAGAGAGAGAGAGAGATTATCTGAGTGAGGAAAGAGAGATAATTGTGTAACCTTGGCTAACCGTGAAACAATTATTTTCCAAGGTTTCTCATTATTATTAGCTGCACAAACCAACATGAGAAAGAGTGTGTGTGCTAAAGAGGGGGTTGCATGTGGTTCCTGAGTAAGTACATACATGTGTTCACATATTATTATGTGCTGATTATTATTATATTATTATTATAATATTATTATCTATATGCTCTTAGCTAATTTTTGCCTGCAACCTGATTTGTGTCACCGTCAGCAAGCATTTATCTTTGGCTGTGAAATTAGAGAAGAGGCTTCTGCCACTTACCAATTTGGCTGGGGCTGACAACTGGGGCATCTTTCCATGCTTATATCATGTCTTGCCCACTGAAAGAGAGAGCATTTTACAGAAGCAGCTGAGAGGCTGCAAATACTCTTGGTTGCAACAAGAAGTGGCAATCACTCTGGAGCTGTTGGCCTGTGTACGAGGAATAAACAAAATTCACTACTGGACACATAAAGTTGCCCTACACTCAGTCATATCATTTGTCCATCTAGGTCATGTTGCAGGTATTAAATATTCCACAGTTTGAAGTGACTGGAAGCATAAGAACTGACTCCTTTGGAAATGAAATATTGCCCAGGCCCATAGAAATATTATTCAAACTTTTACTGGCAGAACTTTCTTCAAAACAGCATTAAAACATCAAAAACATCCATACAATATCTTGTGATGTCCAGCACAGGCTCAGCATCCTACAAAATATGAAATAATTCAAACAGACCTATAAGCAAAGGTCTTTCTCTCTCTCTCCAACCTCTCTCTCTCCAACCTCCTTTCCAGCCTCCAGGCTGTTTGTTCTCCCTTCAGGAGAGCCATTTACATGTATTCTTCTCTCTGTAGCATTCAGAGAGAAACTCCATTTGCATCTTTGCCTTATTAAGTTTTGGGAGGCAAAGATTCAAAGCAACACCCTTCACAATGGAGATTGCAACTCAATACCTCTCACATGATCCCACGTTACAACCCTCACATGTTAGCTACCAGAGAACAACAATCAGTTAGTTAATCTTGTGGGGGGAAACCCCAGGTTAGCAATACACATTTAGCCATTTTGCATTACAAACCTTCATTAATGCATATACATTTTTCTTTTCTGTGTGAATTAAACCATTACACTTAATGGGTCATTCCTGTCTGGCTAGCAGTGGTCTGAAGCAGAGCTCTTGCCCAGCTCTGCTACCTGAGACAATTATATCCTGCCATTGAGCTGTGGCCCCTCATCTTATAGTTGGTTGTCAGATCATATTTCCAATTATACTATGCATTTATATGGGTACTGTTATTGACCTATATGTTATAAGCTGAATTTTCTCTGACTTGCAGATAGGTCCTAGGGTGCATACTCATTAATCGATGAGGTGCAATCTGGAACATATTTTTGCTTGCATCACAATAGGACTTTAGGCCATTCCCAGATACTAACTTGTATGACCACAAAGCCAACACCTCCATATCTAAGATAAGTCTGTGACCTCTAACCAAACTTAATTATTACACCCAATAATTAAGCAAGGCTGGCGACCTAGTCTTGGATCATTTATTACTGTTTTATTATATGATCAAAAATGATTGCACTGGAAATTTTCTTCTGCTACTAATATGCTCTAATTTTAGTTTGAGCAAGATTTTTTTACTGCAGTTTCTCATACTGTTTTGGTAAATGAAGCGTTTCTCCCTTGTAGACATACTGGAAAACTATTAGCTACTCTGCATAAGGATTTGCTGTGCCAAGGAAAGAGTACTGGAAGTTGTCCAGCTTACTTTTACAAGAGGCCCTAAAAGTGCCTTTGTCTTGCAAGTATTATTTTCCCCACTTTTAAATGTGGCGAATGGAACATTTAACACAGGAAAAGCTATTTTTAACTCAAAGAAAAATGTTCATTGAAAATATGTCCATTGCATTTTCAAGATCTGTTCCATGCGGATCTGACAAGCAGTGCCCCCAAACCAACAAGGGTGTTCCATATGGAGTGTGTACCATTTGCTGAACAGATGATCAAGACTGACAGTATCAGTCACCTGTTGGAGAAGGATACTGAGAGCAGGAACTCCATCCCACATTTGTTCAGTGATGTAAGAGCTGACAGAGCTGATAATCTGTTTGGTGGGGAAGAAAGGAGGATGGCGGAGTGTGGCAGTGGGCGTGCAGCCTTCTGTTGCACAGGGCTGGGGCTGAAATATTAAAAACATTTATCATGAGCTGTCAGTTGCATTTTCTTCACTAGAAATAGTGAATGTGCATAGCTTTGATGGGTTTATAGTTCAACGATAGAGCACATGCATTGCAGACAGAAAGCCCCAAGTTTTATCCCTGACACCTGCCTGAGAGCCACTGAGTAGAAAATACTGGGTTAGATATACAAATATAAGGCAGAGAGATCAACAGATCCCCTTTGCTTCTCAAAGCATGGAAAGAGCGTTTACTTCCCAGATTTGAGGCCATCACCCATTTTCTTTTAAGTTTAGAACAATTAGATATGTTTTCAGGATGATAGATGAGATCCCAAAAATCAACTTGCTAGAAAGACAGGTTAGGACAGGCAGGATAGAACCCCTACACTTTGTTCCTCCTAGCCCCAGTCACTGTTGGAAATCAAAATAGGCTATCCCCCCCCCCTTTGAGGCTTCTAGGTATACTAGCACCTCCAAAGTGGATAAAGCTGGTCAAATACGGGCACACAAGTCCAGTGGTATTTGTGCTAGGTACCTCTAAAATGTAGTGGACTATTTTTAGCTCAAAAGTAGCATGTTAAAATTGGGAACGAAAATTATATGAAATTTTCAAGAAAGCTCACCCCTTCTGAGAGTATGAATCGTACCAAGTTTCAGAATGGTGACTGCAGTGGTTTTGCTGCAAAGGACAGACATTGCCTTTTTGTGTGAATGAAACAGGAATCACTTAATTCTCCCTAGTGTTGTTTAGGCAGTTGGTCTGAAAACTGCAGATATGAGAAATGTGCCCCTGGATAAGAAACCTATCAACTTGCAGGCAAATAGGTCCAGGGCCTTTTTTTTTGTGGGATACCTTTAAAGTTGGTTTTGGGGTGGGAAGAACTAAAAGAGCTTTATGGATGAAAAGCATCCCACCTTACTACATGCTAGATCTGGCAGTTGCAAAGGAGCTCTTTCTCTCTCTCTGTATCCTGGCATCTTCTAGGTTTTGCTCTTGAAAAACTGCTCCCTGCCCCCAAAGCACTGGGATTTGAGAGTCCTAGTAAAATAATTCCCTCTTATTTAAGCAATACTTATCAGCTACAACAGCACTCTTTCTCCAAATTCTCTTCCCACTCTGGTTCTTGCTCTCCCTTTTCCCATCATCCCGCCCCGGCATTATGCTAAGCTTAGAGACATTTTTTTTCACTTTCAGCAGATGCTGCCTATGGCATTTTTTAGTGTCTGGGTCGCCAAGGTGCCACAAAGCACTTCAGTTAAAGATTCCGCTTGGCACTTGATAAGCCCAGAATACCTTCTCGACATTCCACTTCACCTTGGGATCCAGGATTTGTCCAAATCCAGTGCACACTTCTGCATTTTTCTTGAATCTCACATATTGTTTCAGTTCGTGCTGAAGCGCTGCTGAGTTAAATCAGCACCACAACTGTTGGCATGATTCATTTTCTTTTATTTTTTTTGCAAAGCATACCAAGATATTATGATAAACAAAATATAATTTCTCTACATAATAACACCCAGAGGGGCTGTAAATCTATTTTTAATGAGATTGTATATTCTGCATCCATCTATAGGAAATATGCTGAAACACTATATCCTCTGAATGTGTGGGTTTTTTCTTACCAAAGTGTTTCCTACCAGACCATGATGTGTAGATCTCATTGTCTCAATACTGTGTCTGTCAGGAAGGACTTGAATCAGGTGGAGGGCAGAACCACCCGAAAACAAACAACCACATCTGCTGGGAAGTCCTTTTTGGGAAGAATTACATATGCTGTGGGTTTTTTTTTTTTGTTTTTTTAAAATATTTTTGTTATCTTCCAAATTTCCTGATGATTTCTATACAACATTCTCACCCCTGGCATACAATGTCTTCTGTTTACTCAGATAGCCCCTCTTGGTCGGTCTTGGCATTTTCATGCTGTCCTGTAGTAAAGCAAAATAAGAAGTAATTAAATAATAAGGGGCATATACGTATATCCAGGGTGTGGGGAATGCAGTCAGTCTCCAGTGGGTACCACTAATACATAGGACCTCCAAATTTTATCAAAGGCTACAAAGTTTCTTTTGGGCCCCTTCTCTTCACCATTAAGTCATTCTGTTTTTATTCACTATGGTTTTATGCCATGAGCTGTAGCCTGTCAGGTCAAAAATGGTATGGAAGTTGAGAAAGGGGTGGAGTGGAGCTCTTTGTTAATTTTCTGTCTTTATGGCCTTATGTTCTCTCTCCATGATAAATATAAATAAATATAAAGAAAAGAAAAGAGGATCAGAGATAATAAAGCACATCTGATCTGAATATCTTTGTTTATGCTACAGTACAGATAAGGAGAAAGCATTTACACTGATACATCATTTTATATTGCAATGCAGATCAGATTATCCAAAGACATTAAGTTTACTAAAAATAAATAAAAAGGTAGATATACTTACTATTTGCTTTTTTAAAAAGAGATTTTCTGGCCTTTTTTGTGAAAAGTTTCAAATCACAGCATGAAAATTAATTGTTCTGGCAATGCTTGATTCAGGAGTTAGCCTGGCAAAATCCACAATACATTCCTGAGACATTGTAGACCTTAAATAATTCTTAATTAGATGAAGTTTGCTAAATGACCTGTCTCCAGAAGCTATTGTTGCTGTAATTGTTGACAGTAATCTTAAGCAAACACAAACATTTTGAAACAGACCACCAAGGCTGTACTCTGTTAACAAGTTCAACAGATCTAATGGTTTTAACTGTGCATTTACAAAATGTGCTGTATGTACTGAGGGTACATGTTGCATTTCGTTTCCAAAATCATCACCATCATCTGATAAAGCTTTTCTTTCCACATCACTTTTGGACATGGTGAGATTATTCCACTAGAAACAAAAAAAATTCTGCCAACTGTTTAACAGCATTGAAGCTGACAATTAATCCTACTATAACATTGTCTACCTAAACATAAAACACACAATTTCTGCAGTAGGCCTGGCATTCATGTTTTCCATGTTTTCCATGCTGTCGTCATGAGGCCTTTCCCTCTTGTGCCTAACTCCGCCATGTCTTTGGGAGAGTTTTATTTCTATATTTAGGTTTGATGCAACCAATTTGGGTTCATTCCACATGCATTTCCAGATGTTAAAATTTTTTGTCAGCTCTGGGAGGAGAGTTTCTCTGTTTGCGACTTCAGCATCCAGAGTGCCATCTCTAGCTTGGATGACCTTGTTCCAAATAACTATGCCAGCTAGTATTTTGTACCACACAGCTGACATTAATACACAGGCAAAAGAGGTCACATATAATAAAACTCTATGAACTTCATTTCTTGTTTTGGCCATCAGATTAGTTCTAGGAGGTCTTCCAGTGCTAATTTAATGAGAGGCAAGTGAGCTGCAAAAGGCTTTATACATTCAACACGATCTAACCATCTTGTTCCAGACATATCATGAAGAGAACAACCAATATAGTTTTGTAGTAATCCCCACTGCTTAGAACTGAAACTTAACAAGTGGTACAGTTTGAATTGATCCGGAAAAGGTTATTGCTTCAGTGATGCATTCAGCAGCAGCATTTCCACATAAGCTGAGTGTGTGACAACCACAAGGTGAAAAAAATGGCATTTTTCTTGTATTTTTACTTGTGTAGCATTGTGTTTTCTGGCCATATTTGCTCCCATTATTGTAGGCTTGAGCTCTACAATCTCTGAGAAGAATAGTATGTTCTTTCAATGTTTCAGTTATCAGCTGAGCATTTTCTTCCCTTATTTTATTGCTACAATCTGCAAACTTGTGAAATCTTTATTGAATCTCATACAACTGGGGTGTTGTATGACCATCCGGTCAACCGCGATTGACAGGTCGATCCCTGGATGATCATGGTTGGTTGTGGTCAGTTGCAGGATCCTTATATTTAGAATCATGTCTTCCCCCCTTGGTCTTTCCTTGCGTTATGTTTAATTTTGCACACTAGAAAAAGCTCAACAACTTTGGACCCTCCCAAAATGGGTAGATCACTGCCAGTTTTTTCCCTTGGTAGTAGATCACAGGCTCTTGGGAGTTGGACATCCCTGGTTTCCATTGCTTGAATCACCAATTTGATGGGCTGAACCAGTAAAAGCTAGACCACGCTCTCCCAAGAAGAGTACAACATTGATGATGCACTTTAAAAGGTTGTACCATTTCACAGCTTCCATTTTGATTGATGCTTCTAAGATGATGTCGACTTTTGTCCCAGGCAACAGGCAACTTTCTAGTTCTCAGCAAGCTAGGCCACATTCTCTGTGACTTTTGCGTTTTTCATGTTTTGGAATGCTGTAGGAAAGATTATGCCACTTCCCATTAGAATCCCAGCCTCCAGTAGATACTAGGATACTAAGTGCTAGTCCTATCTTGTGCCAAATAATTGGCATGGAAAGCAACATAAAACTTGCTTTTGTTGACCACAGACAAGCCACTCCCTTACAGGTAGTTCTCCGTTAGTACTTTGAAATTTCAGTATGCTTTCTGGGAAAACTTGATTGCAGGTGCCTTTTAAGAATGTTTTAAGCAGAGGGATTTGACCATTCATAATACACTTTTCTATTTTCTTTTGAGATGGAAACTTGACTGTGATACATCCAATATCAAGGCTAAAGTCCCCCCCCCCAATTCTTTCCAATATTTATATGAGACAAAATTAAGGTGATGCATCTGAAGTGACACTGTTGGGATAGGACTATCTGAAGCTGCTGACAGGAGCGAGCCAGCTGTAAATCACACTGAGCAAGTCAGAGTTAACTCTTTATTAGCAAAAATAGGATCTGCAGAGGAGTGTCAGGCGTAATGATCAAGGCAGTTCATCTCTGGTAGGTCTTGTCCCTTTGAAGCAGTGGCTGAGACTGAAGGTCCCCACCTCCCCACAGAGTTATCAAAACTAGAATTGTTAAATAGAAAGAAGAACAAGCTTTGCTGAGGAAGCATCACTCTTTCTGTAGAAGGAAGTCCTGCTTCACCATCCTTTATGGTATCAACAAGTATAGACAGAGTGATCTGATAGTCATTATCTTTTTGGGATTCCAAAAAGCTTTCAACAAAATTCCTCATCAAAGGTAGCTAGTTCACTACATAAAGTAAAGGCCCCTCTAGGGGCTTATTTTCACTATTGATTGTTCTACACTTCTTCATCACCAGTGACTGGGTGTGTGTCACGCCCACACTGATTAGATTGTATTGATTTGTGCTTTGCTGATTTGTGCCCACCTACTGTAACACACTTACTGCTGTCTCTCAGATTGCTTGACCTTTTGGCTCCACTCTGTAAAAAATGAAATGAACCTTCTTCTCTCTTCACTCATCTCTCTATGTCCATTTTGGAAATCATTTCATGCATCTTGACAAAATAGGCTCCACCTATGAAAGCTTATGCAACAAATAAATTTCATAACCTTTAAAGTGTCACAGAAGTCTATTGGATCTGTCAATACTGACTAACCAGGCTATACCTTTAAGAATTTGATCTCTCTCTCCCTCTCCCTCTCCCTCTCCCTCTCCCTCACACACACACACACACACACACGGGATCCAATATAAACTTGACACATCTGTAACTTTTTGGATGATGTTGACTCTTATGTGGTACAGCTCCAAAACACCTAGCCAGGAACTAGCCTTCTGCAAGGGGTAGGGACTACTTGCATGCCACAGTCAAGTTGCAGATATGTGTGATGGCAAAAAGAAGTTTCCAAGTATCTAGGAAGTGCTCATAGAGGTTCATCACTCAGGTAAGACAGATGCCTTGTCGTGATGCAGACCTGCTTTGGCAGTGTATATTTGTTAGCCACGCAACCTTTCTAGCTGCTATTACATCTAAGTAATCAAATCATGTTGAGCACCAATTTTGAGCACATAATCTGAGCATTCCTTTGATACACCCTGGCTACCAGGAATAGACCAAGCAACCTCTTTTTTAATTAGTATCTCCCTGCCCTCACCTTCAGGCTACAATTTGTGTTAAGATCTTCTCCCTAGTTACAGGTAGCTGAGCTTATTGGTTATGCCCAGCAACCTGTCACTCAATGATAACCAGGCCAAACATCATAAATATGGAATATGATCCTCATATTTCATTTCTCCCCACTTTTGCCCATCCAAGAATTCTCCATGCCAAATCCATATTGTCCTGTGTGACTGTTTTGACTATAGCCAACAGTTTCCCATTACTTAGCTGGAGCCAAAATGTTTGTTTATTTTCTTAAAGTCCATCCTGCTCCCCCCCAGTCCCTTAGCTGCTATTCTTAATAAAAATTGTCTTTAATTCCGCATTAGTGGCAAGCCAAAGTGACTGTCACCCACACTTGCTAAACAGTTTGGCACTACGTTATCTTATTTTGCATATTCAATTATGATGTGCCTTTCTAATTTGCCCTTCACCCAAAGGTCCCAGGATTGAGAATATATATACATTGTATACTGAAACTCAAAATTAGCCAATGAAACTAAACAGAATACATACAGTTCATTGGGCGGGAGGACTAAAATAAAAATTGCCATAAAATCACAACCACCAAACTAAATGGCAGTGACAGTAATGCAAAAATATTTCCAATACCCATGGCACCATACCTCAAAGGGGATGTATCAAGAAAGCAAATGTTCCCAGGCCATGTGAAGATTGGGGGGGGGGCTAGGAAAGGCTACCTTGCACAGGTGGATGGCTTGATCATCACTCTGGATGACCTTCCTGACCAGTGTTAAAAGAAAAAGAAAGGTGGCAGAAAAACAGCTGCACATCTAGATGCCCTGGCAAGACAGTTGTGGCAAGGTGATAGTTGCAAATGCACAGAAGTCAAGTTTCTTAAAACAGGCATTTCTCCAACAACAACTACAACAACAACTGTGGTAGGAAAGGATTATTTCAAGCAAGATGATCAGAACCCCTTGCTACTATTCTCCATTGATTCTGTACATTTCCATGTGATCACTGTGACAAGCCAACTAAGACAAAGGCATAAATAACCCTGAGCTGGAGGCAGGAACTGGTGGCAGCTCAGCAAAAGGCTGACAAGGATGCTCAAAAGACAAAGGTAAAGCCAAGGTTCCTTTACAGTTGTTTATTTCTGTCTGCTTCAGTGTCTGCTTGCTAGCTAGTCTGAGTCACACCGAGATAACAATAAGCCAGGGCACCATAATAGGAGAGGTTGTAAATGGACAGGACTTGGAAGGAGTAGGAAAAGTGTTGCTTTCCACTCCAAGCCCCCCTCCCCCAAGGAATTCTAGCAGAAATCTGCACATCTGTTTCCATTTATATTTTAAATAAAAGCACACTTGATTTGCCAGAGATTGAAAAATAAAAAAAAATGTTAGTGGAATATATATAAAAAATCAACCAAACTGCAAAGATGATTGTTTTTTTATCTAAGCTGAAGAAAGAGAGAAATACTTAAAGAAGCTTCAAAGTAGGCAAAATGGCCAAACTTTTTTTAAAAAAACAAAAAACCTGAACACTACCACCTGCATATAGTATTACATTATACAGTCACATCTATATTTAAGCATCCAGTAGAAAAGAATGACTTTTAAAGCAATAATAAGGTTCTAATCAGAAGAGGATTCCACAGCTGATATGATAAAGGGAGTGTTGTTTCTGCTTCTCACCTGAGTTTCTGATGGCCGTCCAGCTTGTCCTTGGCTTTACTAGGGATGGGTCAGAATTTCAGTTCCTAGTTTGTGCTTCTGGAAACAACACAAAAATGGAAACACAGATATTCTTCAAAATTCATGCTCCTCCAAAATTTTTGGTGCAACATTTTCTAACTTTAAAGGTTGACAAGCTATATATATATTAGAGGAGAGTGGGTATAAAAATATGTATCTTATTCAAAATAGCAAACAAAAAATGAATCACATGTGGGGAAATTGCTTGCAAAAATATCTCTGTTAGGAAGATTGCCTACCTTAGGAGAAATTTGCACTGAAAGGCTGACAAATTTTCATGACCTTTTTTCAACACACACACACACACTGATGCAGAAATGTGGTCAGCCAAACAATTGATTGGAAAGACAACACCTGCCACGTTCCTTACTATTATTGCTGTCTGTCCAGAAGCATCTTGCCACAAGAAGAGGAAGCAACGTGAGGAACATCTGCTGATCTTCTCACCAAGCATTAATTTCACCAGTATCAGTTGTTTGCTTGTACAAGAGTTAATGTAGCTGCTACTATTTCTTCATGGTTGGGAGTTCCCTGTATCACTGTACCTGATGCATAGGCCATATCTAAGGAAATTAATACCCAGGCCACGTTCACACCATAAATTTAAAGCATTGTAACACACCTTGAAACAGTCTTGGCTTCCCCAAAAGGATCGTGGGAGCTGTGGAGTGCAAGGAGTTCTAGGAGGCCCTTTATTTCCCTCACAGAGCTACAATTCCCAGAGCTCTCTGTGAAGAGGGAATGATTGTTAAACCACTCTGAAAATTGCAACTCAGGGGTGGAGGGTGGAGGATCTCCTAACAACTCTCAGAACCCTTAACAAACAACAACTTCCAGAATTCTTTGGGGTAAGCCATGACTGTTTCAAGTGGCATTAATGTATGCTGTGACTGTGGCCCCAGTCCTTCCTCCTTTTTCTTCAAGCTGTCGCATTTCATCCACCTGAAATAATACGATTATGTATGTCAGCAGAACCTATTTCTTCTCCTGCTGCTCAAACAACTCATTTTCTTACAACTTTCTGTTTGATATTGGCTCCGCAGAAACCCAATATCAAAATGACATTTCATGGCCCGTGGATCTTTCAGCCTGAGAAATCTCAAAAACTGTGAGAATTATGTTTCCCATGTTTCCTCCCTCTGCGCCCTGGAGTTTGTTCCACTCCCTTCCTGTTGCTTTGTCCATATGATCACTCACTTGCATCTAATAAAATCACTGCTGGTCCAGTTTTGCTGTGTGAGTGAACAGACGTCCAGGTGTTCACATAAAAGCCCATTAGTGTCCGTGTCTTTGGTATCTCTTGGGACAAAATGTCCCATTATCATGAAAATGGAAATAACCCCAATTTTCAGGTAGGTTAAGTGTTCCATGGCATAGTTTCCAGACTGCTAAATATTCATAATTCCAAATTTCTATGTATCATGTAACTCACATTAGTGATATGACAATCTTAGGTCACAAACGAAGGCAGCCTCACTATATGCATGTGAAAGGGTGGGATTGCTGTTTAAAATGCAACTTAAATTTGCTTTTGAGTTATGTGGAGAAACACAGAATGGATGAAAAAAGTATCTTCCAAGTACATAGCGGGATGATGCTTACATAACAACCAACTAAAAAGTCACATCTCTGCGACTTTCTTGTTGGTCCTAATAAAGGTATTATCCAACTGTGGACTTTGGAATTCTTTTATTCCTTGTGAATCAAAACAGCTACTTTTGCTTTTGAGTATTTTCTATTGGAATAGCATTTGAACCATACACTGTTCCCTTTTAAGTGTCAGTTCAGAGCAAATACATTCTTACATGTCAAGATCTAGCTGTGGATCACCTGGGGTGCTTTGAGGACAAAAGTATAGTGTAGGTTGGCAGGGTTTATTCATTCGCAGTTAACACAGATGAGATGGTTTATACTCAAACATCAAGGCTTCTCTCAATGAAACAGAAATGGGGACCAGGCCGGGGGAGCACATATTGGCATTGGGAATGTTGTCTCTTACCTGTATTTTCATCGTCATTTCAGAGAGTCTGTATAAGGTGGAGAGCAGATAAGAAAAGCAGATAATGGCATGTTATTACTTCTTCTGAGGGTTAAATATTTAATTATAGTTATTTGTGCACAGCTTTTTCTAACTTTTCCTTTTCGTATAAACTGGGGTAATAAAATGTAATGGGGCCCTTTCAAGCATGGCTAACGACCAACCCATAGAGCATTTTCATACAGAAAATAGCCCTCTGCTATGCTGCATTTAGCTCAAAAGCAATGGCATTTACATGTTCTTTGCATGCTGCTTCCTGCATAGAAATGCTTTCCATATAGGAAATTATATCATGCCTTAAACAGCTGAGTTCCAACTCTCAAAGTGGTGAAAGGCTCAGATGCAGGTCTTCCTTCTTGTTGTTTTTGAAATTCACAGTTAATTTGGTATCATCCACTAAGCAAAATGCCCCAGCAAACTGGATCGAATCCTAACACTTGATCCTTAGAATGTCGACATTTCCATGCAAACAAGAAAATGCTGTTACCTTTGTAGGGCAATGTTCTAATATTATCAAAGCTGCAGATGATTAAAATAGTTGGTGCCTGTATATAGGACATTGCCAGGAAACATCTCAATTGTAGTAGCAGCCTTTGTAATGTAGGTCTTTGCAACCCCAAATTTAGGGGAACGGGACAAAGAGCAGCCCTATATATTAAGTAGGTGGTGAGCCTTTCCTGGCAGTGGTGGACAGTAGTGGCACTGCTCTGAGCTGCACTGGGAGGCAGAGTCTAGTTACTATTTTAATTTCCTCTTAAGCAATGCTACACCAGGGGTATTGTTGGACATGCAGAGAACAGCTAGACCCAGCCATTTGGTGCTCTTCAGAGTGCCAGACAATATAGATATATATTGAAGACCCAGAACTAAGGATTAGTGGTGGTCCTTACCGCAGAACTGGGGTCCTGCCAGTTACCCAAGAATCCTAGATGTTTAGAATGGATCTGATTTGCCATCTTGCCTGTAAAACTGTGGGGATTCTCAGAGACTACCAGTCTTCCTGAACCTTTGCCTACCTATGGTTCAGTACTGACAACAGAGAGGGTTATTCCCGAAACAGAATTCCCCCACACAAAGCACATCATTGGTGACTTTTAAGTTTGTACCTTTTTCTTCTTCTTTACTTTCCAGGTGTTTCAAAAGGGTTTTTCTTCCAGCAGATAAGTGATGCTAAGCTTTGTGTAAGGTACAGCGAACGTATTCATGCTGGATGTGCAGCTTTAGGGAGTTTTGTAACCAAAGTCTTGAATTCCTTTCACTGCCTGTTTTCAGAGTCTCGGCCTATGAATAGTGTATGAGTTCAATCTTATAATCCCAATTGAAAAAACATTTCAATACAGGAGTTATAGTCCATGGAGCCAACTATGGCATATTTTAGTTAGAACCACATTTTAATGTGGGTTTTATTGTTTGTTTTTAAAAAGATGGTGTTTCATTAAACTGCAAACACTTTTATTCACACTCTAGAGATCATTTGCTTGCATATCCACCTCAGGGCTCCTTCTTAAAAATAATTGCTGTCTCCTCTGCTCCACTTGCCCTCTGTAGGCATTATAATATCTCATGAAACCTGCATTGTGGGAGCAGGAGAAAAGTTAGGACAAACACACTAAGTGCCAACCCCTCCTTTATCTTCCATGAATTGATGGATCAAGGTTCTAAATTTCAAAGAGAGTCTCCACAAGCAGAAGAGGTTGCTACTTCAGAAGTTCACCCTCCAGTTCTGTGGAAGGGTGAGGTTCATGAGGAAAGCAGGCAGTGCTGAGAATCCAAGTCAAGAGTAAATCATACAAAGCCTTGGACAGCTCCAAGGGAACCTGCTAAAGCACTTACAGATATGTTTTCTCTGCAGCGAGCTATAGTCCCCTGAAGGCTTGAGTAGGTTGACCTGGCCTAGACTACATTCAACCATACATTTAAAACACTATGATATCACTTTAAACAGTGATGGCTTCCCTCAAATAATTCTGGGACCTATAGTTTGTTAAGAATTCTGAGAGACCCTTTTCACCCCACAAAGCAGCAATTCCCAGAGTTTCTCATGAAGATGGATTGATAAACTACCCTGGGAACTGTTAGGGGAATAGCGCTCTCCTAATAATGCTCAGCACCATTAGCAAACTACAGGTCCTAACATTCTCTAGGGGAAGCCGTGACTGTCTAATGTGGTATCATAGTGCTTTAAATGTATGGTGTGGTTGTGGCCTTAGTATGTGGTAGGCACTGCCTTCCTGGAGGGGCTAGCTGGCTGCTTACAGGGTCCTTACCTTCTTCTTCTTCCTCCTCCTCCTCCTCCTCCTCCTCCTCCTCCTCTTCTTCTCTCTTTGGGTTTTGAAAATTTGTAGAGACAGAGGTACCAGAAGTGAGTTATTGTCTGCTTCAGATAATTCACTCAGGGCTGTGTCCTCCAAACAGGAGGCCCAATGTAAGATACTAGTGATTCTCCCTTAGAGGAAGTAGCCTCGACCAAGTCCTCATCAAAGTCCTCTGCCAAGCACTATAAGGTTCCAAGGTAGTAAGGTCATGACAGATGACAACAATGGTGACAGAGGGATGGAGCTAAGCACACTTGACCCTACTTTTCCTCACATGATGCTATGTGCATGAGGGATTATAATACTTGAAGAGGGCTACTGTTGTCATAAATTAGAATATTCATTTGTCCTGGCTTCGCTCATATATCCTGTGCCAATGTCACTCTTACATCTTAAACTAACAGATTGGGTTTGCAGAGGCTTACATGGATTTCCTATGCAATGTGCTACAAATGAGAAAATGGCACATTTAAAAAGCCCACGAGAGTATATTAGCACTCAGATGTGCCATTTCCCCATTTGCCGTTATGCAATTGGAGCTCTTATGCAAGTTGTTCCAGATTATTTAGATGTAGTCCCTCGCTACTGCTGAGCTCCATTTGTGAATCTGATTTCACTGGAGTTCTGGTGACATTGCATATATACAATTGAAAGCTTTAAGTCAAGGTAATCATGTTCCTGGCCAGAGCGCTTCCTTGCTTTCGGAAACCGGGAAATGCAGCATTTCCTTCTTGCAGCAGAAGACTGTCTTCTGGGTGATTCACTTAAGGTTGTCAGTAGTAGCTGTCGGGAATAATGCGGCACAACAGCCTAAGGAGATCTCAGAGCCCACTCATTGTTGAAATCAACAGGTGGTCTGGAACAAGCACAAAATCTCTGCAAAACACACACACACACACACACACACACACACACACAACTGATGGTGTTTTGAAATAAGAGATCCCTGTTGTGTTCTAGGATGTACTGATGTCTTTTTCTTTTGGTGTGTATGTGTATGTGTGGAGCTACCACTTTATAAGGCAAAGCTGATCACCCAAAATGACTGCAATGGGTCCTTTTGCAGTATCATATGTGATCATTCTTCCACTAGGTAGAGAAATATTTTGCTTATCTGCATTAGTGCTCTCAGCTTGGTGACCCAAATCTTAAAAATACTGAGAGCTTTGGCTGGTCTTATTAAGTAGCTCAGTGGGGCAGCTGAGTGATAGTTGATTAGAAGAGACATTATAAAATATTCGGATGGCAGACGAGCCTCGGATGATGAAGTTGCTCGGAAGCCTAATTACAAGATACAGATGTAAATGCATAACATTTAGCAAAAATTGTTAAAACAGAATGAAGGAGGCTGCTATCACTGATTCAGTTCAATGTCATGGAGTCATAATCATCATGTCATTACTTGTCTAGCACCGGCTGAGTGCTGTACAGTCATATATATTCCTATAGCAACAGTATTTGCTCCAATAAAAAAGGACTGGGTAATGTTTCTATTTACTGTAACTTCTGATACCTCACCAAGCTTTCAAGAACTGACTCAGGCAACAGCCAGCTATCCATGTATTGGGACCATTTTGTTGAGGGATCTGGGTCTCTGGAGTGGAACTCAGTGGTACAACATGTGCTCCCCATGCAGAAAGTCACTCACAGCCTTAACCTTGCATAAGGCAGCTCCTATGCTCCCAAGGGTTCTATGTGCATACTAATGTATGCATGCATGTATGATGATGTTGATTACCAGTTGCCTTCCACATATGTATCTCAAGGCAATGTACAACATAATAAAAATAGTTTAAAACAGTGCAAAAATAGCAGAAGATGAATTTTAAAAACCATACAAAACGGACACCCATGGCAGAGACCTATTAATCCAGTCAGGAAAGCTTGTAAAAACAAAAAGGTCTTTTGTTGTTTCCAGAAAATGCAGATTACATGTGCCTGTTGTGTCTCGGCAGGAATGCTGAGACAAACACAGCACAAAAAGAAATGAGATGAGATTCCACACAATGGAGGAATCTTCCATTATTTCATTGTATGTGTGTGCAGCTTGGGGGCATCTCAAACTCCGTATGGCAGGCTCAGTCGGTTTTTCTGGCAAGGTACCCAAATTTGATTCGAAGGAGGCATTGTCCAGATCAAGGTCTCTCAGGTCAATGGATTCAGCTGAATTTCTCTGGCAAAGGCAGAAGGCCAAGTTCCTAGTGTGTACAAGGCCTGACCAATGCAGAGGCTTCATACAAGCTGCCATTTACAGGGGCTGATGTCCCACCAAGGAGCCAAGAATTACTCATGCAAAAATCAGTATATTAAAACTATTCTGTTGAACCCTGCAGGGATGTGTGTGCATGCTGTATTTAAGTGGTAAAGCATGTGTTTTGCACACATAAAGTCACAGGTTCAGCTCTGCCATCTTTGGATAGGGCTGGAAAATCCTGATGACCCATTCCCAATCAGTGGGTGGGTGTGCGCGCGCACGCGCGCACGCGCACACACACACACACACACACACACACTACAGACTAATTATATTACTTAACACACATACATTCCAGATTAATTGTAAAATTAATTGCATTTAGTTATTGTCAAGAAGAATATATAGCTGAATGTTATCTTGTATTTTCCCCTGCTCCAAAACATTACAAGCATATCCTTCTTTTCAACCTACAATGAGTTTGACAATGATATTATGCCCTCCTTCTGTTACAATTTTGCCTGGAAAGGCAAGGGAAAATAAAAAGGCTGAAAAGAGGTTCCTGCTTCCAGGTTAAATCTGCAGCAGTTCTAGTTCCCTGCACCTTCAGCAGAAAGAATATTTCTCCTGCTAATCCAACCCTCTAGAGGAATTTTAGTAACTAATCTGGATGAATCAAATCATTGCTGCTGTGTATGATTAATTTTAGGCCAATTTAATTTCTTAGTCATGGGTTTCAATCGCCTAGACGTGCATGAATAGAATTGCCCTTGAGCACACAATAATGATTAACTGTTGGTTTTAGCTGAAAACTGAATGAATGGCCAAATCGTGTGTCTGTGTGCGTGCACACAGCATTACCTATATTTGTTCACAATTTATACGTGCTCCCTCTTTAGGAAACAATTTGGTGCATGGTCGAAGCTCATGAAATGATGCTCTAAGTTTGCAATTCAGTGATGCTCAGCTCCCGTTTCAGTGGAGACCTTGTAGAAATACCACTCTAAACCCCACTGAAATATATGCAGGGTACATAGCAGCAAGGCACAATATTTCATGTTGCCTTCTATCCACATGGTAATTGATTTAGGGTTTCTTTTCCTTTTCCTATGGTAGCAGTGATGAAGCCTCTTGCAATGAATGACTTTTTAGCTTCCTGCCTTTTACTGAACTGTCGGAAGGGCCTCCAGCAGCCATTGTGTTGAGTTGCCTTATAGTAAAAAGGCAGCTCAACCCTGGTTACCATTGTCTGTGGTGCTTCCATACTCAGTCAGGCACATCAACTCTATGGGGCTGAGGCTTCTACAACCCCCCAATGTCCTCTAGGAGGAGGCTCAGCTCTCCCCCCCAAAAAAAAAATCTTGGGGGGTCAGAAGAGGCCTGGCAGGATGCCATTTTGGGCCATGTGGCATCTCCTAACACGGTCTGGCAGGAAGTCACCCTGGGCCAACCAGCTCAGCCTAGCACGTGAATGTCGCATCATGAGGAGGCCTGTTTAGCCTCTCCCAATGCATTAGTTGTCACATACACACAGTGCGCTTGACATCATGCGCACATGCAGCCCCTACAATGTTGGGTGCAACTTAGCGCCTGTGCTGCTGGGGCCCTAGAGAAGGACAGGATAAGCAAAAGACCCTAGGGGAAATGGGAAGTACTGGGAAGGGGCCTGAGATGGCAATAGGCTTAGGGCTAGCCAGGAAGGGGAAGGTCAGGTTGTCTGTAACTATGCAGGTGTATGGAAGAATGAGGCTGGGAATGAACACCTGAGGGAGAAACCCCAGGTAAAGGAAACTGGGAAAGATAATGAACCAAGAAGGGAAGGGAAGTTGACTGGACACTGTAGAAACAAGAAAGGTTGCTGCACATTGTTTTGATAATAACAACCAAATCTCTGGCTGCAGGCCTCTAGTGCATTTTCTGATTAGTTAACTGTTATTTTTACATTGAACTTTCCAAATGATTTCTTTGATACACTACCCATATGCAAAAGGTTTGAAAGGCCTCAGAGTAGGTGGTTTTTTTAAAAAAAAAAATAACAATACGTGCATCTGTATTTGACAAAATTGATTTCATTCCATCGTGCCATCTGCCCTTTCTCCCTACTGATGGCCCAGCTCCCAGCTCACTCCTACTTCATCTTTCAAGTAAGGCACCCAATTATGGCAAAAAATGAGAAGGGCTTTTTTTGACGGTTATTAGGGTGAAAATGCCAGCTCATTTCCTATAGGTGATTTGGTTGGCAAAAAATTAAGATAAAATAAAATAAAAATTCCCCAGTCAATACTGTACCAACAAGGGCTGAATTTGAACTAATGATGTAGACACTAAGCCCTCTATAGCTCATTACAAATCCCCTGAGCCATCCAATTGCTGTTCTGAGGCACCAAACATTTACAATGTGCCTTTTTAAAAAAAGTAAAAAGTCTGGTCCCAGACAGATATATTTGATTGACAAGACTTGGAGAAATACTTCGTGTCTAACAAGCAGTATCAGAACAAATGCAGGAAAAGCCACACTATCTCCTTTAATAACATTTTCTCTTTACAAAAATCCCATAGAGACGCAGCAGACATCTGTGGTATTAATATTATGCGACTTAACTGATGCTAAGAAGCATCTGGGAGAAGTTTGACTGACTGGCGTTTACAGTTGCTAATGAGGAAATCTCAGATAGAGGGATGAAGCAGCAGAATGGTGTTTATTTATTTATTTTTAGTGTGATACTCTCACAGACTGGAAATGAAGCAGCCAAATAAACAAGATACACATGAAGTGATTTGGGCCGTGAGGCTATGTGGTAGAAGTGGCTCAGGTTTGTGAATCCGCTAATGATGCAGGAATCCTGTTGATGGAATCTTGGAATCCCAATAAATGTGCATCTCCTATCACTAAAGTCTCAGAGTGCTCCGCTTGCTCTCTAGAAGCAAGCTAACAACAAGGCAGTACCAAGATATTTTGCCATATTTCCTGAGGCGGAGAAGCAAATGATTCCCTTGCCTCCCCCCCCCCCCCCAAGTTAAGGAGGCAAATACCCAAGGCCCATCTAGTTACTCAGTGGAAGAGAAACACCTCTCCCTCTCCCTGGTAGTGGAACTGCAGCAGTAATAACTATGATTAAATTACAGAATAAATTAAGACTGCAGTCCTACTGCTAGTCAAAGGCCAGATGATGGGCTTTAGGGAATGGTCTAAGTCAGGGGTCAGCAAACTTTTTCAGCAGGGGGCCAGTCCACTGTCCCTCAAACCTTGTGGGGGGCTGGACTATATTTGAGGGGGCTGGACTATATGGGGGGGGGGATGAACAAATTCCTATGCCCCACAAATAACCCAGAGATGCATTTTAAATAAAAGCACACATTCTACTCATGTAAAAACACCAGGCAGGCCCCACAAATAACCCAGAGATGCATTTTAAATAAAAGGACACATTCTACTCATGTAAAAACAAGCTGATTCTCGGACAGTCTGCGGACCTGATTTAGAAGGTGATTGGGCCAGATCTGGCCCCCTGGGCCTTAGTTTGCCTACCCATGGTCTAAGTGTTGTTCCACAGGCGGGCAGGGAGGTCCAGGAGGTGGGACTGCCACTTGCTAGAAACAAGGCTTTTGTGATGGTGCTTACTGGTACGGCATACCCTCCAACATGTCTCCGATGAAAATAGGGACGTCCCATTTCATAATGATAATTTTACTATTTATACCCTACACATCTTATTGGGTTGCCCCAGCACTCTGGGCAGCTTCCAACATATATAAAAACATAATAAAACATTAAAAAAACTTTCCTATGCAGGATTGCCTTCAAGTGGCTTGGGGGTTGGATGCCTCCATACCCTTCAACATTTCTGCCGTGAAAATAGGGACATCTGGCAGTGACCCAATGCAGGGTGTGTGTGGCTGCTACATGCGTTTCTGGTTGGTTTCCAGCTCTCCTTCAGGTGATAATACACAGAAGGATAACCTCTAAAATGACTTAGAGGTTTTACTACAATGAAGCAATGTAGGAATTTTGTTAAAGAAAATAAATAAAGAATGTTGCATACATCTTGTATGCTTGCCTGTGTTAACCACTGTTGGGTTCCTAGACTGGAGATATGTCTCACACTTTCAAAAGGTAAAAACCAGGACACCCCAGAACAGTATCAAAAATAAGGAGGCTGCAAAGGGCCACGCCCAAAACAATGTTTGTTATACATTATCTGATTAAACGTGATTTCTATTCGCTAATCAATCTTAGCGGTGGCAGCCCAATGTCATCATCTTGAACCAATCAGATTCTTTTAGTTGTTCAGATCCGCCCTCATCATTATAGCATGTGGTTACATACAATCATTTCTTCAGTGTCTTTCATTATTAAGGCTTTGACTAATTTTCCTATTCATTAAATGTCTCCCAATATCCTCTTTCATCTTTCTACAAAGCTATGCAAGATTAAGCACAATTGCCACGTTAAGCCAATTCTCTTTTCATGCATACAGCAGTCACCATGGATTCTAACAATTTGTTCTTTTCAGTGTTCTGGAACTAACATCCGTTACATACAGTACCTGAAAGCAACTTATTCTATACTGTAAATGGTAGGCAAAGGCCTTTTCAGTTCAGCTAGGCCATAGGCTCAAAAGAAAATGGAGTCATCCAAATGACACAGTTTTATGAGATTAGTATTTTATCCAACACCATGTCCTTTCCCCATTCAATGAAAACAGAATATTGCTCTGCTTTGAGGTTTTGTGTAGGATAGTTTTTCTAATATACACAGCAAATTAATTTGTTGCCTTTTTTCTGTAAGAACAAGGGTAGAAAGGAATGCACAGAAATAAAAGAAGCAAAGTTGCTGATATATACTCAGCCACTCTTACTGAATTTGTTGCTAAACTCTCATTTTAAAGCATCTGTATTACCTTGCAGATCTTCATGTGTGATAATGGTACTGCCATTTTAAAGGATATAAGCAAAAGTAATTCTATGCAACAGATTAATAAGGAATAATAATATCACTGGGTAGCATTGCTCTAATTATAACCTGTGATGATGAACTGTGAGCATAAAACAGCAAGGAACAGTAAGGTACCCACAGACGTACTGTCATGCAAATATCTTTCTTTGATTTGCACGCACTCATAAAGCACAATCTGAATGCATCCATTCTGAATCAATTTCAGGCAGAGAAGGCCACATTCCAGAAGCTTTAC
This sequence comes from Podarcis bocagei, assembly GCF_964188305.1. NCBI lineage: Eukaryota > Metazoa > Chordata > Lepidosauria > Squamata > Lacertidae > Podarcis > Podarcis bocagei. The sequence continues at coordinate 48,614,422 of NC_138133.1, forward strand.
TCATACTGAGTAGTACAGTGCACAGAATCTCACTGGAGCGATTTGGTATTGTTGGTGCAGTGAAGATTTACAGGTCATAAATAGCAGTGTCAAGCTTTGGCAAGGATTTTAACAGCTACCATTTGATCTGAAGAAATATTGCAAGTCAGGATCAGAAGGCTCTGTGGCCCCTGCAAACATTTGCACGGAGAAGGAAATCAAATACAGTGGTACCTCAGGTTACAGACACTTCAGGTTACAGACTCCGCTAACCCAGAAATAGTACCTCAGGTTAAGAACTTTGCTTCAGGATGAGAACAAAAATCGTGCAGTGGCAGCGCGGCGGCAGCGGGAGGCCCCATTAGCTAAAGTGGTACCTCAGGTTAAGAACAGTTTCAGGTTAAGAATGGACCTCCAGAACGAATTAAGTTCTTAACCCAAGGTACCACTGTATCTCTCTTATCAGAAGCGACATTTTTGATGCTGTTCGTTCCCTTCCACTCAGAATATTTTAGAGGATATAGGGTTATTCTTAAGGAACATATGGACTTTCTGGCTAGTCACTGGTTCTACACACAGATCCTGAGTCTCACCAGGTTGTCCTGTGCCTGGGCTGTTCATGGGGAATTTACATGGTGGAATTTTCCTCCATATAATAGAATCTGTTGCGTGGCAAGGTGGCCAGTACAGCAATACCAACGTTGGCCAAATGTAAGTTATAGGCTCGCATTGCTCTCCCTGGTGCAAAGAAGTTTCTTGGAGACAGAGAACACATTTCGAAGAATCTTAAAAGTTGGAAGGTACCCCAAGGGTCATCAGCTAAAGCATCCATGACAGATGGCCATCCAACATCTGCTTAAAAACTTCCAAGGAAGGAGACTCCACCACCTCTCATGGGAGTCTGTTCCACTGCTGAACAGCTCCTACTGCCAAAAAGTTTTTCCAAATGTGTAATTGGAATCTCCTTTCTTGCAACTTGAAGCCATTGGTTCAAGTTCTATCCTCCAGAGCAGGAGAAAACAAGCATGCTCCCTTCTCCACGTGACAGCACTTAAGATATTTAAAGATGGCTATCAAATCTCCTCTCAGTCTCCTCTTTTCCAGGCTAAATATACCCAACTCCTTCAAGTGCTCCTCATAAGGCTTAGTTGCCAGACCCTTGATCATCTTGGTTGCCCTCCTCTGCACATGTTCCAGCTTGTCAACATCCTTCTTAAATTGTGGTGCCCAGAATTGAACGCAGTATTCCAAGTGTGGTCTGACTAAGGTAGAATAGAGTGGTACTATTACTTCCCTTGATCTGGACACTAAACTTCTGTTGATGCAACCTAGAACAGCATTAGCCCTTTTTAATCCTGCATCACACTGTTGACTCATGTTAACAGTGACCCCTAGATCCTTTTCACCTGTACTGCTAATAAGCCAGGTGTCCCCCATCCTATATTTGTGCATCTGCTTCTTATTGTCTAAGTGCAGAACCTTACATTTGTCCCTACTGAAATTCATTTTGTTGGCTTGTGACCAGTTTTCCAACATGTTAAGGTCATCTTGAATCCCAATTCTGTCTTCTGCAGCACTAACTACCCCTCCCAGTTTGGTGTCATCTGCAAATTTGATGACCATCCCCTCAATTCCTTCATCCAAGTCATATAATGACATTGAACAACAACAGGTCCAGGACAGTACCCCGTGGCACCCCACTTGTCACTTTTTCCAGGATGACGAGGAACAATTAATGAGTACTCATTGAGTTTGGTCAGTCAACCAGCTACAAATCCACCTAACAGTTACCTTGTTCAACCCACATTTTACCAGCTTCCTTGTGAGAATATAATGGGGGACTTGGTCAAAAGCCTTACTGAAATCAAGATACACTATGTCCACAGCATTTCCCTGCTCCACCAAATTTGTAATTCCATAAAAACACACAAAAGAAATCAGATTGGTCTGGCATGACTTATTTTTGAGAAACCCATGCTGGGTCTTAGTAATCATAGTATCATTTTCTAAATGCTCACAGACCGACTGTTGAATTATCTATTCTAGAACCCTCCCTGGTATTGCTGTCAAGCTCACTGGTTGTTAGTTACCTGGGTCTTCCTCCCCCCCTCCCTTTGGAAGGTGGTGACAACATTTGCTCACCTCCAGTCTGTAGGGACATCACCTGTTCTCCAAGTACCTTATTCTCAGAGATAATAGACAAAGGCTCTGAAATTACATCTGCAAGCTCCTTTAGTACTTTTGGATGCAGCTCATTAGGCTGTGGAGATTTGAATTCATTTAAAAGTAGCTAGGTGTTCCCTTACTACCTATTTTCATATCTTGGCTGCAGCTCCCTCCTTACATAATTTATTCTGTTATCACCAGGTTGGGCATCACTTTCCTTTTGGGTGAAGACAAAGGCAAAGTAGGTGCTGAGTAGTGCTGCCTTTTCTCTGTCACCCAATAGCATTTCTCTGTCTTCCCCACACAGAGGACCTGCCACTTTCTTGTTCTTCCTCTTATTTTGGACATAGCCAAAGAAACCTTTTTTAAAAATTATTTTTAACCTCTCTTGCGAGCCTGAGCTCATTCTGAGTTTTAGGCAGCCTGACTTTCCCCCTACAACTGTTGGCTGCTCGTGGCTACTCCTTTGTGATTTCCCCTTTCTTCCAGTTCTTATACATGCCCTTCTTAACTTTCAGCTCATCTGTAAGCTCCTTATATAGCCACACCGGTCTCCTTTCATGCCTCCCACTATTCTTTCTTGTTGGTATTGTCTGCATTTGGGCATATTTCTCCTTTTAGAGACTCCCATCTCAATCTGCTTTTCATGCTGCAGGTCATGGATTTCTTCACAAGTGTCCACATTATATACAATGCTACTTTTCCTCCCTTCCTGTTTGGTCTATTCCTTTTGAACAGGTTATACCCCTCAAAACAGCCATGAGTCTCATCCCAGCAGGTTTCAGTAATGCCTACCACGTCATATTTGCCATTCTGTATGATAAGCGCCAGTTCATTTTGTTTGTTTCCCATACTCTGTGCATTTGTGTAGAGACAACTGAAGCCATGAGTTATTCCCTGCAGCTGCTTCCTTCTTGTAGTTTCTTGCCCTTTAACAGGTTTCTGGAGTACCACCTCAGTTTCCTGTGCATCAATTATATTTCTATAGATTCCTCCAACCGCCCAATCTGTACTGAGCCCTGTACCAAGTACCCAGGTGGACACAGCTAGGTCAGTCCCCACTCCCACACCTAGCTCTCTGCAATACACACCGGATCAGCTCTCTCATCCACAATAGAGTCATAGCTGAGTATGTTCTTATAATGGACTGACCTGACATTAAGCGGCACCATCAGAACAGAGGGCACAACGATAGAGCAACCAGGATCTCAGCTGAAGAGGAAAGCCCTGATGCAGGCAATGGCTCTCTGCTAGTATTCCGATGGTAAGGCCATGAGCAAGATGCAGACCCTGAGCTTTAGAGGGGAATGGTGGCAGAAAACCTATTGCCTCCTTTTCCCAGTGTGCTGCCCATTTAGGGAGACATCATCACAACTAAGTGGGAAGAATGTATAAGACTTATATTTGGAGGCATGGACTGTGTACACAGCCCGTTTATTCTGGTTCCAGTGTGCTTACACTGCTGGTTCGGGAAGTGGTACACATATCTGTCATGTTATTCTTAGGAAATACTGCATTTTTATGCATTGCACCTCCCCACACCCCTGGAACCGAATTCAATCCAAATTGAGAAAAAACAATGATCTAGCTGTGTTTTGAACCTGTAAAGTGCATAGAGCCCATGGTCTCCCAATAGACCAAACATTAGGATCATTCTAAGACCAGTTCTATAATGCATTATTAAGGGGAAGCAGACTCCTTCAAAGTGGCTGGATTTTTTTTGCAGGGATGGGGGGGAATTGCAAGGTAAGAGTTTATGTCTGAATGATGCAGCTAGTGTCTTTTTGGAGAGGGGCGCAGGCATAATTTGGTGCTTCTCTTGATATCTACAGCACATCTTTGTAATTTTTCTCAAAATGTGCCATTCCATTGTTTCCATCACAGGAAGCCTTGTTATGCAAAGCATGGCCTCTCCGCACTGTGCCATTCCATATGTTGAAATACTCTGGCTTTCCAAATGTCACATAACAACAGCAAATAGTTGCCACAATGAGGCCCCAGTGACTGTTCTGTTCTGAAAGTAAATGAATTGACAAGCCTGCTCTTTATGTTGCATCAACCGTTTCCCTATTATATTTACAAAATGTAAAAAAAATACAAAGCTAGTCAATCTGCTTCCATATTACAGCCTATTAGGCAATTAGGAGGGTACACTTTCAGAACAGCGTGCAGGGAATTAGGCACACAACTCTGATTAGCGTTAATAGGAATTGGGCATTTAATTCCCTGCGTACAGCTAGAAATGGATCTCGCCTGCTTAATAAGCGCCACTGCAACATTACATGTGATAAAGTCAGATCAATAAAAAAAGTATTTTAAAAAGTTAGTATCCAATTCCTCTAACCACAGTATTGGCGTTAGCGACAATTTTCTAGTAACAGATTCAGTCCACCACTGCTGAAACAGCAGCAGAAGCCTCTACAAAAGTAAGAATAATGCTCTGTATTTTAATAAAGCTTGTTTGCAACAAATGCCAATAAGCCTATCAAATAGAAAAGGATCAGTATTGCTTTCTGAAGGATTTCAGTGTTTATGTATATGTGAGCTGCATTTGGAATACTCAACCTATTGTTCCCTAGAACTGAATTTGGCAGAGTTTCTCCAATTCATGTTTTGGTGTGGGTTCCCCCCCCCCCACCCATCCACTAGTTAGATTATTGGGAGAAATGGGATGCTACTTATTCCAGCTACAAAAAAATAAAATAAAAATAAAAATCCTCTGCTCATATCAGTTGTTATCCCGAGATCTCACTAGAAGTGCATTGTTTTACAATTAAATATGACCATTGGAGTCCATTGGCATGGCCAATGCAGGAATATATGCTATGCTCACATTAGCACTTATCCACGCAGTAAATCTTGGCCTTCCCAAAGCCAACTAAGCAAGGCTCTGGGCTTTGAGAAGGAGGTGCAAGGCTCTGGCAGGGTCCTAGAGCCCTGCCATCTCCTTCCCAAAGCTTGGATTACTCTAACTAAGCTTTGGGAAAGAAGAAGGAGGACTCTAGGAGCCTATCAGAGCCCTTATGTCTCCTTCTCAAAGCCCAGTGCCTCACTTACTCAGCTTTCGGGAGGCAGCATGAGGGCTGGAGGGTGGGGTTGTCAAATGTTGCTGAGGGCCACCAAAAAAGACCCTTGGGCTACACGTTGGCCTGTCCTCTTGTAAGTGCTTCTTTTGTCAATAAAGACTTGACAATTAGGTGTGGGATGGACCTGAACAGTTGGTTGGTTTGGATGACACAAGCTTTGGTAAATTGAAAGTGAACACTTTCTGATTCATCCATGCAACCACACCAGAGGAAGGGGGGGGGGGAACAACCCATACACAAAGCTCATTTGCTCAACAGCCTATTTTTAAAAGAGAGAGAAAAAGATGAAACAACACATTTATGGTAACAATTAAATGTTAATGCCCCTGTTATTCAGTTTTCAATAATCCTCTTACACTTTTGTTTGCAACGTAGAGCTGAAAGCACCATGTCAATCCGGACATTGTGAGGTCACTTTACATAGATGACATTTCTAAACTTTCCCGAAGCAATTTTTGGAAATGAAAGTAAAAGCATAGACTGGAAGTCTATTCAAAGGCAGCAATAATTAATAACAAAGGGTCTGGTGTGTACAAGAAGCTATGGGTCTTTCTTAGAGGAAAGGGCCTCTGTTCATAAAGAAATTCAAAGCTAACATAAACTAGGTTGTCCTTTATTAAAGACTGAGAAGCAATGGGTGAAGCAGCGAGCGCAGAGAGAAGCCTCTTCCTCAAGGCAGAAAATGAGTATTCCACTTTTTGCGTTCCAGCTTCATGATGCCTCCAAGGGATAAGCAACTCAGAGTCTTGAAGAAAAAAATATGAGAAAAGGAACATGATTTGTTCCTATAGGAAAAATGTTATGAGACCATTTGCTAACACCCAGCAGTGAATTGCATGGTGGGATTGGAGATGCTTATCTCACATCCCAGCAGGTGAGTCGCTGCTGCTGACAGGGAGGGGGCGGGGGGAGGTGAGGGGTGTCATGGTGCAAGGTATTTAAACCATATTTACAAGTTTGGGTGTGTCTAAATGATGCTGATAGGCCAAATAATGCCTTAGTGGCGCCTGCCCTGTGGATCGCCCTCCCATCAGATGTTAAAGAGATAAACCACTGTTGGACATTTAGATGACATCTGAAGGCATCCCTGTTTAGGGAAGTTTTAAATGAATGATGTTTTATTGTATTTTTAATCTTTGTTGAAAGCTGCCCAGAGTGACTGGGGAAACCCAGCCAGATGGGTGGAGTATAAATAATAAATTGTTGTTGTTGTTGTTGTTATTGTTGTTGTTGTTGTTGTTATTATTATTATTATTAATGTTCTTGGTTTACTGGGTTTCTTTTTTAATGTGTGTGCTCTGGGGGGGGAAAGCTTTTTTTCAGGCAAAAGCTGTTTCACTACATTGACTAACTCTTGAAGAACACTGCACTTGGGACTTACCATAAACCTCAGACTTCACAGTTTTTCACTGTTCCTTTCAAATATGTCTCATATTTCTGTCCCAAACCTCTAGAGGAAGATAACTTTGTGTATTAAGAATGCGATGCATTACATTTCACATAACTCACACAGTTAGCCTACGTTTGTGAAATAAATCAAATAATAAGACCCATTATCCAGTGTGATGTGATCATTCTCTGAAAGCTGCAATTTTCTATTGTAATGCATACCTGCAGAAGGCCAAAGTTAAAGCTGCTTTGGGGGCCATAATTCTACTTTTCTTGACTTCTGTGGATTTAAGTCAGAACATTAGGGCTCTATTAACATTGCCTTCAGTATTATATTTGCATTTGACACTCAAACCCATGGGGGGGGGGATCCTAGAAATTTAAGGCTTGACAGGATTGATTACCTGAGGTCCACCAAGAATAATGGGTGGCACACACTATATATAACTTTCTGCTGCTGCTTTAAAAATGGAAAACAAAACACCCAAATGTCTTGCACTACAACTTGCAACATATTCTGGTAAAAAGTCTACCACATTAGCATAGTGAAAATAAAGTTTGATGCTACATCAATTAATCTGGAAGAAGTCTCTTATGTTCCCTCCATTCTTTCTTTCCTCATCTACTATGCCCTCCTGCCTTTCCTCCTCTGTGACAAACCATAGTTTGCCTTATATCAAAATGGGCAAGCTATGGTTTACAGTCACCTTGCCAATAAGGATTGCAAAACAATTTCTAATCTTTATTGCGGTCCAACGACCCATAACATGGCTTCAGAATAAAAGACAGATTCATACAGACAACCCCCCAAGGAAGGGAGACCGAAGTGTTATTTGTTTAGTCATGGGTATGTTGATCTTTGATTCGTATGACTACTGAGAGAAACTTTGCCACGGCTGCTGTGATATCATTGGACTTGTCCAGAAAATATTGGATGGTAAAACAGTGTCTGATCCTGGTTTGCAATCCCTGTATGTAGGGCAGGTGCAAAGCTATTGTTTGTGAGTTTGGATGTAACAGAAAACTATGCTACAAACCAAGAAGGCACGGAAGAAATGACAACATGCTGCAAGAAGAGAAGGGAGTGCTGGAGGCCAAAGTGTCTTCCAAGTCATTCATGCAGCACAAAGCCATGATTGTGGCATTATTTCTGAACTAAACCTTATAACTCAGTGTGCATTTCAGAGCTACAGTGTAGGGATGGAGCTTAAGAGTAGAAGGTCAAGATGGGTCACACAAGACCCCATAACACTATGTATTGCTCAATGCAAGAATGAAAACAGTGACCATTTCCTGATCTCCTCTGCACTTGTCCAAAACTTGTGGCAGATTTGGTGAAGGCGATCAGAATTTGAAGAGTAAGATTCTGAAAGTTGGGAACCACCACATTTAATCTGAATTCTGTTTCTAGTGGATTTCAGAGACACGTTGATGTGACCTCATTCTGAAAAACAAAACAAAACTTCTGTAAAATATATACTAAAATATATGTAAAATTGCACCCATGCTTACAGTAGTTTCATACAGTAAATGTTAAGGAAGCTCAGACAACCATAAAGGAGGGCTCCTCTGGAGCAGGCTTAGTTTCACTGTAAGGATGTAATACAGCTCCATCCTGTGCAAAGTCATAGCTATAATAAGAATCTTTGCACTCACCACAAAAATCTCATCACCTTTGGGTAGCTCTATTTTTGGAAATTCCTACTTACAGTTGTAATTGACAGAATGTAAAGAGCTGCTTCCCTTGGACACTTTGAGTCTCCTTTCTCTGAAAGTATCAAATTAAGCATGATTATTAAATATAAGCTCTGTTTGGAATTAAAGTGACCTATGGCACATTACAGCTAAAAATTATAATTCTGGTCACATTTCGTAGCACTGTGTTGATTCCTTGCTAGATAACTGTGATTTGAACAGCTCACTGTTTGTTAATGATAAGCACACAATAATTTGAAACCTGAAGTTTTGCTCATGCTTTCTTTGACTTTAGTCACTTTGATTCTCTTGAGAAAGATGTAATGGAGCAGAGAGACCTGGAGTTCATGTGCCAATTCTCCTTCTTTCCATTTGGCCTATTCTCCAAAGTTAGAAGGAAACTTGCTCCCTGATCTCAGGAACCATCATGCAAAATTTGGTTATGATGTCTTAAAATAGTAAGCAGACCAACAACTTTCCAAAATCAATGGTAGATAAATGTTTAGCTCAGAGACCGTGCTATCCTGATTAAAGAGCCATCAAGTATATTATCCACGGTCATCTGGTATCTTACGAAAATGGCTCTGGGTCTATGAAAGCAGACGCAACAATTATGTTGCAATCTTTAAAAATACCTACTAAGAGGGCAAACCCCACCAAATTCAGTGGGATTTACTTCTGAATAAGCAAACTTAGGGGTTCATCCCTACACCATTAAGATGCTACAGCATTTTGCATTCTTTCTTCTTCAGATTCACATGGGTAACCTGGAATGCGCCAACTTATTATTGAAGTATTATAAAATATCCTCAGATTCAAAATAGTCTCAATAATAATTTAATTAACAATAAAGCAAAATGGTTGACTGCCTACTAACACCTTTAATTGCTTAACACAACCAGAATAGTATATCTCTCTGCTTCCTCCAATTTGAGATGTTTTGTACTCTGGACAGGACAGGGACGCACATGCACGTTCTGCCTCCAAAATTGATAAGTGGCTGCTTAGAATTTAAGCTTAAATCTTTGCACGATTAGCACAAAGTTCTGAAGTGAGTATTTAAGTGAGTGTGATTTGGCATGCTTAGAAACCTCTCTGCAAGCAATAACCCTGGTTTAGAGTTATTTAGGGTATAGGATCACAAACAGAGCTTCTGAGTATCTTAAAAACATGAACACCTGAACTTAGGTAATGGTAAAGGCCAATTTGTCTGTCTTTTATTGGGAGTCAGAAAGGTTATTCTTCCCCTCCTAATCAGTCGTAACACATGATGTAATGAGACTTCAACTTTGTATTGATTTACAACATGGATTGGGAACCTCCAGATGATGTTGCATGTCAACTCACACTTGCCTCACAACATGCCCAAAGGTCAGGGATGATGGGAGCTCCAGTCCAACAACATCTGTAGGGTCACAGGTTTCTCATCATTGACTTATAAGAATGAGAAAGAAGAGGCAAACATGAGCTCTCTAGTTTTATGCTTCCAGAATATGTATTATGTGAACTAAACTATGAAATTAAGGACAAATTAGAGGGCTCAAAATTGCATTAATCTGTTGTAGATTCAGATTGTGTGCTCTGGATGACCAGGTTTATTGAACATCCATCCAGATTTTATGGCACAAAGCATACACAGAGGTTAGGCTTTGACATGTCTCCATTGAACATTTGTTCTGAATTGTTTGTGGTCCGTTGATGCATCAATGAGCACTCATCCCAATTTGCTTGTGGTGTGTTTATATGTCTTTTTTCAGGGCTGTCGGGCAGGCAGGATCATCCACAGGTCGGCTTGAAGACTTGAGACCCAATGTGAAGTCAGCTTTTTTATTCAGAAAAGGAAAACACAGCAGAGTTCACCTAGGCTCAACTGCCCTAGTTGAAGACGCTGCTGGAACTGTCATCGGGCTCCTCCTTCTAGTCCTCTGCCTCTGGACTCCTCCCAAGCAAATGTAAACTATGGCAAGGAAGAGGGACCCCCGTCTGGGCTGGGCTGGCCTGTTGCTCAGAAACGTGCAACGCTCTTCATGATCTTGGTGTCATTGGGGAGAGGAGCTCACTGTAAACTAACTGGCCAGTTGCTGTGAAACTGAGGCAGCAGCTGGCTCCTCTCTGTCAGAGTCTGCACTCAAACCGAGACCCTCGGCATCCCACTGTGTCCTGGAACGGCTTCCTTCTTTTAACTCCCTGGGTTTACTCAAGCCTCCTACTTCTATCACCTCCCAGCTTGCCTCCTCCTCAGAACTGTCCTCAGTGTCCCACCACCAATATCCTGGGTCTAAGTCTTCTTCCTCTGTGTCATCCCGGGGCTGGTTCCTCCCTCCATTCTTTGTCATCCAGCCAGTCCTGACATCTTCATGTTAATCATACATTCACCCCCACACTTTTCAGCACATTTCCCCATGTTTTGCTTCACAATAAGACATTTTTAAAATAAAAAAGTGGATTTGTTGCATCAGAAAGACAGAGTGCTTTAACCCACCTTTACAAATCTAAATTTATGGTACACACTTGAATTCCTCCTGAAATATAGTCTGAGAGCACTCTAAATTTCCTCAAGCATGTTAAACATGACAGACTAACTCCACCTGCAAAAGAAAAGGAACAATATGATTGACCACTTTAGGAAAGAGGATGCTCGGTTATATAGGCCCCTGGTCTGTTCTGGAGCTGTGTGCACAAGACCTCTCAAAATTCCCCACCAATTTTTCCATAGTGTTGGATGAGAAATATAGCAAATGTGTCTTGTGGGTGGGGATCGCTATTAGTACTAGCAATAGCACTGTCTCTTTCTTTTTTCCTAAAGCTCTTCTTTTGTGGGGATGCATCTGTGTTGGCAGCCTGGTCTGCATTTTGCATCCTCCACGCTCTAGGCATTGCCTTGGCAGCTCGTGCACACACACACACACGCACACACACACATTTGGGTGGAGAATATGGAGAGAAAATTCTGTGGAATGGCTCTCCTTTTCTAAGAGGAAGAGAAAGGGGATATTTCAGAATTTTTATGAGAAAAACGTTGTCTGAGAAATATCAGCTCAGGTCTGGTCTGATCCAGCAGGGCTCTTCTTATGTTCTTAAAATACTGCTGACACCATTTGAATTGTTCCTGATGTGCCTCAGAGATGCAAATACAGCTGCAGCACAAGCTACAGAGTCAAGAGTGCCTGGCAGTCCATAAAATCTATTTTCACCCCACAGATCACCTGTTTATTCTGTGAGCATAGAGCCACCTCATGACACCTTTCAGGTGACCCCTGTGTTGTGCTGCAAGAACAAACACTGATTGAGGTGGATCCTTGTTCAGTTTTCACTATTTGCTTGGCCCCTGGCAGGTGAGTCACACAATGTTCCCCTTCATGGCTGGCTGCAATGCTGAAGGCATCGCAGGATTTTGTGACCTTATGCAGAAGGTGCTGAGCTGAAAGCACCCACCCCTGCCTCCTTTAGCACTTTGGTTGCTTCCAGTTGCCAACGCTTTATTCAGTGTGATTCTAGAAAATGGTGTGGCATAGCTATCAGTCTTTTGAAATGACTCCTAGGAGAAAAATGCATTTTAAAAATAGTTCCATGTTCCACTGAACATGTACCACTTGAGAAACAGACTAGTATCAACACCTGCCCCTCGACAATCAGTTGTTCGCTATTTTCTTCCTCCTGTGCTAGTTACTTCTCACCTCCTTAATCAAATTGGCATAAATAGGTCAGGAATCCTATGCGTGGGTTTTATTCGGTAACACCTCTTTATCTGTTAATATGTCCCCAATCCTACCCAATCTTTTTTTACTTTTCCAAGCATCCTGCTCTCATCTCATAATCACTCTTGTTTGATGGTTGCCACTGTGACCCTGATTATAATACTTCTCTGGTGAAAGACATTTGGTTTCGTTTTAAGCAAAATCACAGATTAAGTGAATTTAGGGGATCTGCCTTGAGTTGTCCAGATGGCAGATTTCAGGGGTCTATCCCGAGCACTATAGAACACAACGAGGAAAGCACAGCAATTGCTGCAGGGAGAGGCAGACACTTCCTGTTGTTAGTTTTCTCCAAGGGCATTTCTGCACTCCATGTTAGAAGAGCCAGTCATGCTGGCTTCATAATATGCATTTGCCTGGCCTGATCTTTTTCAAATGCGCAAGATGCCCCAAACCTCCACAGACTTCCGTCTCATTGCAGTGGCAGGGAGAAAGTCTTCTTCCCCTTTGTACCCCAGGCAGTCTTCCTTCTCTCAATGGTGGTGGTGGCATCAGGACACCACCAAAGGGGGGAAAGAATTTCTCATCATCACCCTTCCCAACACCATGCTGTTGCCACCGAGAGCAGGAAGCCTGCAAGTTCAGATCTTGCTGCAGCTTCTTGTCTTCCTCTTCCCAGTGTGGGCAATGAGGTGGGCCTTTCCACGCCCTCTCCTAATAAGCAGAACCTGGCCAGAACATAAAGAACCACAGCATGTATGCTGGGGCATGCCTCTCTCCTCCTTCTCCCATGCTACATTATCATCAGGGCAGGATGTTTGTTGTTTTGCTGCCCCTCTATCCTGCTGCCTGGGGCATATGCTCCCTCTTGACCTGTCAGGCCATGGGATTCCTTCCCCACCCTGAAAGTCCCTCTTGGGGTATTTATTGATAATGCCCATGCCAATACCCCCCCTTGGCATAATCTGCTGCACAGTCCAGAGCAATTGCCCTGTATTTGGGTGAAATCTTCAGCCCTTTGGATCTCTTGCTGTCCTTCATTTAAATGCCATTAAATCTGACATCATCTTAGTTATAAAACTCCATTTTGGGGAATCTGACTCATCTAGAAGAGAAAAGAGGTTTTTCTCCATTTTAAAAAATGCTATTATCTTCCCTGATTGCTCTGAGGGTGCCAAGTGGCATTTGGTTTAATTTGATTGTAATATGAAGCAGCCAACTGGGTCTCACTTCTTCTTCTTCTAACTCCCTCTCTGTGCATATTATCTCCCTACCACAGAACAGGTATGTGATTTCTTCTCTCTCATCCATAGTAAGACATGGTGGTTTTATGTAACCACAAATATCAATGCAAATGTGGAAAGAGGGCTCTTAGTATGTGAGGAGCCACCAGCCCAGCAGTCTAGCCTGTTGCCTCATTCTCCCATTCCCACCTCAACACCCCACCCGACATATAACAAGATGATGGAGTGTTCTGCAGCAAGTCTCTTTTGTGAGCTAATCCATTTCATGGTGCATTCCCCTCTGCAAATGACTAATTTTAGTGGCCACAATCTGGTACTCACACAAAATAAAATGAGAGAGAGAGAGAGAGAGGGTTCCAGGGATTGATTAGTTGATCTTGCTGCTGGCAGGCTTGACTTATACTGTTGCTCTGCGTGTATTCACAGCATCAGGCAGAGCTTCAGCTGTTCCAGCTTTGTTTCTCCCTCTCCTCTCCATTCCCTTTACCCTGAAGCATCAGCACTGATTGCAACGGCTGATTGACTTGGCCAGCAGTGTGAAATATAAAATAACAAAATCTACAGTCTGGCTAGTTGTGTGGATAACAGGCAGCAGCACCAGCTATCTCTCCTGCCTGTGGCTGTGTCAGCTGAGCCATCCGCACACTCCATTTTGTGTGTGTGCGTGTTTGTACTTGAGTGCTTGTGCTGTAAATTTGCAGGGAAGTCAGGATTGGGACCCAGCAGGCCTGGTAATTTGCCAGCATTCCTGTTGGGCTAGCAGAATAGCGGTAAAATAAAAAAAGCACATTGACCCAATTTCTTGAATTAAATATACAGTACTAGCAGTGACAATGAAAGCTGCTCAAGTGTTTGCTCTGTGAATGATTTCCCCTCTGTTTCAAATTGGGCAGTAGAGGACAATGTATTGCAAATGAGCAACTGAAGAACATTGTGTGAGCCTTCCATTAGGTGTAATGGGGTTTGTTCACCAGACTCCCACAGAGTATCACATTTCCAGATTTTATTATTAGTATCTTCGGGGGGGGGGATATTTTTCTGTCCTCTTGTCATTTCATTACTGAGCTTTCCGATCCATGGTCAATTCTTGAAGAACATGTGAGGTCTCTGCAGACTGGAGGCAGGCAAATGTTTTCCCCATCTTGACATCAATATCCGGAAAGGTCCTAGAACAGATAATTAAATGGTTGGTTACAAGCTTGGTGGATCAGGGGAATGCTGTGGATATAGTGTATCATGATTTCAACAAGACTTTGACAAAGTCCCCCATAATAGTATTTCAGAGGAGCAGGTAAGATGTGGGCTGGATGACGTAACTGTTAGGTGGATTTGTAGCTGGTTGATGGACCAAACCCAAGAGTACTCACTAATGGTTCCTCATCAACCTGAAAAAAGTGACAAGTGGGGTGCTGCAGGGTTCTGTTGTGGACCCATTGTTGTTCAGTGTCTTTATAAATGACTTGGGTGAAGGAATTGAGGAGATGTTCATCAAATTTGCAGAAGGCACCAAACTGAGAGGGGTAGTTAGTGCCGCAGAAGACAGAATCATGACCTTAACATGTTGGAGAACTGGCCCAAACTAACAAAATGAATTTCAATAGGGACAAATGTAAGGTTCTTCACTTACTGTACACAGGAAAAAACAGCAACACAAGTATAAGATAGAGAATGCCTGGCTTGCCAGTAGTACGTGTTAAGAGAATCTAAGGGTCTCAGTAGACCACAAACTTAGTACCAGTTAAGTGTGATGCAGCAACAAAACAAAACAAAACAACGACCACACAAAACACTGTATGAACCTGGCTCTGGCTGTCAGGCTCCTCCTCTTCCTCAGTGTTGCCTTTATGGAACTAAACAGGGAGGAAGATGAGAACTAATCCAGAATTAGTTGGCTCCACTCTTGCTGCATCTGCTATTGACCTCCCTACCTTCCGCCATAACAGTTGCTGTGAGCATCCTTTTCCCTTGCTCCTTTGTGAAGTCAACTTCCAAGGCCATCTGCCTCACCACTGTGGGAGAGAATGCTGGAAGAGACAGAACTTTGGTATGATTCAAAACTTTGATATGAATTCTTGTTTTATTGGATGTCTGAATTGAATCACTGAGAAGTGAGGGCATTCAGTTAGACCAGCCTTCCCTTACCTGTGGTCCTCCACATGCTGCTGAACTCCAGCTCCCATCATGGCTGACTTTTGTCTATGGTGGCTGGGACTCTTGGGAGCATTTAGAGGGCACCAGATTGGGGAATGCCGGTTTAGGCAAGGTAAAGTTTGCAATGGATATTTTCTGGGGAAAGCTTATCAGTTTTTATTTAATATAAACATATATGATACACATTGTTGTTATGTTATTATTATTTTTAATAGAATGTCTCATTAATTCAGCTTGTCTTATGAATCTACAAGAGCAGACCTGTATGAAAGACACCAGATGGCTGAAATAAATTGTTAAGGGAAATCAATAACTCGGCTCGTGACACATCAATACTTGGGAGGAGATGCATTCTGAATTACAGACTGAAGGGACTATTAAAAAATGTCACCTGATCCCAATTTGAAATAACATTTCAATGCTGCTGTTATTTAGCAAGAAACGTGCTAATTGTCAAGAGCTTTTTTCTCTCTCTCTTTAAGTATCTGATATTTTCCCCTAAGAAAATTAACGTCATCCTTAACCTGTGACCCTCTCAGTATTTGCTGGACTACATTTCCCACCCCCCTGGCCATTAAGCTGGGTGGGGTTCATGAGAGTGGAGTCCAACAATGCCTAGAGGGTCACAGGTTCCCCACCCTTGACATGGACTGAGTAGAATGAAGAAGTACTGTGGTAACTGTGTCCTCCTCATGCTGACCAGGACATATCAGTGAGGTGGGTGCTTGGGAAGGTATGAGATGGAAGAGTTGGTGGGGAAGGCATCTCCCTTTCAAACTGCAAACAGAAATAAGTGGGGCACGAAGTTAGGGATGCCATATTTCAAACAGTGAAATTCAAGTCAGAAAAGTTGTTGATCCAAAATCTACACTTCCAACATGGGTTGCTATACGTTCAGATTTTCTTGGACATTACAGAGATTTCCGCCCGGACATTGCTTCCGACTGCAGTATTCTGGATATGTCCAGGAAATTCGGGATGTATGGCAACCCTAAAGTGCTCAGTGGTGGACCTTGGGGTCTCACATTTCAGCAGCTCCTTGTGGGATGCCAGATTTTGGCACACCCAACCCCCACTTCTTGCTTTCAATTCTACATCATAGTTGTGGCACCCCCGAGGCTCCATGCCAGTGCAACCAAACCAGTTGTGCTTTCTCCCCTAAATCCGCCTCTGAAGTACTATAGTCGCTTGAACACCTAGGCCCAGGATTCAAGCCACTACACTCTTTGGCTATGAAGCGAAAGTCCACACCTGCCACACTTGTCTCACTGCCACCACACACAGGTGCATTCTTTTAGAATTTGTGGCATATAATATCATGTATCATTTGGCCCTAAGTCTAAATGCTGGCATTGCATGCATAACCTTTCCCTAGCTTATCATAAACAAATAAGATAGCACTTATTTCCTTTTCTTTTATAACCATGCAAACACTCCCCTTGACACTTTTAAATTAAAAATGTGCTACAGATTTTTTTTATTTTTTATTTTTCAGCCATTTCTTCAGTGTGTGAGAGTAAAAGAAACTCTTCCTGCAATATATTTTCCCCATACTGTATTTGGGAAGGGAGAATTGCCCTCACTACTCTTAACCATCCAAAGTGGCCAAGGGATTCCCCCCCCCACCACCACCTTGGTTTCGAAACTTTAAACAAAAGCGCCACACAACTCATGTGCAAGGCTCTCAGCACAGCTTCCCAGCTGGAAGGAGCACTTTGGGAATGATAAGAATGTAAGAACATAATGCCCATTTGTCCAGCATCCTGTTCTCACAGTGGTCAACCAGATGCCTGTGGAAAGTTTACAAGCAAAACCTGAGCACAACAGTGCTCTCCCCAGCTGTCATTCCTAGAAACAGCTTCTGAGAGTGGAGAGAGAACATTGCCACCATGCCTAGTAGCCATGCTTAGCCTTATCCTCCACAAATCTGATTACTCCTCTTTTCAAGGCTTCCAGGTTGGTGACCTCCACTTCCTCTTCTGGGAGGAAACTCCACAATTTGACTATGCATTGTGTGAGGAAGTACTTTCTTTTGCCTACTCTAAATCTTCCAATATTCAGCTCCATTGGATGCCCCCAAGTCCTAGTATGAAAGAGGGAGAGAAACGTCTCTCAGTCTACTTTCTCTGTGTACCATACGTAATTGTATACACTTCTTTCATGTCCCCTCTTTCTCGCGTTTTCTCTAAACGAAAAAGCCCCAATACCCGGTCATATCGCATCATGTTGCTCTTCACAAAGTTTGGTCAGCAGTGCAATATTTACCCCACAGGCTTCCTTCCAGCCATACTTCCTCATGAGACTCAATAGGGAAGCAGCAACAACCCTCAGTACTTGGGAGAGAATTCTCTCCCCCCACCTTGAGAAACAGCAGGAAATTGTCACGGCTTTGTTTTGGTTTCTGGCAGGGGTTTTTTTTGGCGGGGGATGCGGGGCGGGGCAGTGCTTTTTACCCCATTGTATTTTAAATGGGCTTTCTGAAATCCACTTATATTTTAATTAATACCTGCAAATGAAAAAGGGACAGGGGCCAAGGATTCCACCCCCCTATGCTGAGGGCAAATTCTCAGGATCATTGCAGCATGTGCATCTACCACCATTAGTTGAATTCCACCTCTGGCCTGCTACTGCCAGCTACTGCTCACACAGGTAGCCTGATTCAAAACATTTTACTTTCACGAGTCATTAAGCTCAATGAGACTTATTTGTGGGCAAATGCGAACAAATATTGAGGACTTGGCATGGTTCCACAAGGTACTCCAAAAAACCTGGAACCAGTGAAAGGGGTGGTGGATGATAAATGCTGATGCCTGCTAAAGACACGTGGGAGTACATTTCCTCATGGCTGCTGTTGGCTGAAATGGTTGTGAGAATCAGCCCTGATTGAGGTGACGAGTCTAGCAGTATCTTTCCCTGAAGAGCTTTGTTTCATGCTGAGCTTGTGGATGGTTTTGGATAATTTGTCTTTCAGTTCCACTTTGGCAAAGCGAAAACGATGGTGGAACTCTGGCCAGTTTAGGGTTGGTGGAAGCCAACAGCAGGTTCCTTGGGGGCTTCTTGTCTGGCTGCCAGAATCCAAGATTGCAAGATGTTTCTAGGATGCTGGGTTTTGTGCTTTCTGGTTCTGGTGTCCGATACTTTTGATGAAGCTGCTTGTTCAAGGACCACCTGCTGGTTCTGTTACAGCCACCACCTGTTCATGGGCTTCTCCCTTTCCTCCCATCTGTATAACTCTGACCGAAGAGGAACTATAACCAAGACTTCCAACGCATTCGAAGCCAAACTTGATAGCACAGCAGAGTCAAATGATGCCAAGAATATGACTGGCTTCATTTTCTTGTAAACACCCCCCACACACACACACTGCTTCATAGTTTCAGACGTGGACTTGATATATATTCTGGAAAGCATACCCTATCGAGAAAGATATTTCTGGCAAGAAATTCTCACATAAAACTTATTTATATATAGCCAGAAGAATACTGGGAAAATGCAAGTCATGGCTCATGTTTTTAAATGAGTTTGCTCCAGTCATGTTCCCACCCCTTTCGCAATTTGTATTTGCCTCCCTGAATATTCATGCCAACCAATTTGGGTGCTATATAACGTTTATGAAAAGTGGGCTTCAGAAGCACAGTCTGAATATTTTGTGCCAGCCAGGTTGAGTTAATGCATCGAGTTCGGAAATGGAAAGGGTGTCATGTGGCATGCCTGATCTCAAGCAACAGGGGAAATGCAATGGGGAATATCAAATTTACATTGGGAACCATTTGTTGTCCAACCACAGGGCTGTACAGAACTACAGAAAACAGTGGAGTAACAAAATGGCGAGAATAATTTCTGACCAGTTTTATTTTCTAGCTGTTCTTTTTGTAGAGGGGGAAACCGAGTAAATGTTACAATTCATGCTCAAAATTCTGTATCGTCTCATGAAGGAATGAATCACACTGAAGACATGGACCAGAGTTCTTACATGCAGTTACAGCTTATAGATATCAAAAAGGAGGCCCACATTTGCAGTTACAAACGTTTTCAATTCCTTTACAGTGCTGAATGCTTCCAATTTTATACTTCCTTACTGACATTTTGAAAACGCATGCTTGGGTGATGCCAGGAAAAAGGCGAATGCAAACAAATGCATCTTTGTGATGTTGGAGGGGTCACATATGAGCGCAAGGCATGTGAACTGCAAGAATGACATATCTCATACATCCAATGCCTTTCTAACATAATAAAGACACACATTTATAGCCATTTCCCTGCATGCATTTCCCAAAGTTAGGAAACCTAATGCTGTAAGCATCTGACCCCTGTAGAGCTCTTAATGGGAGATGTCCTTGATATATGCATGCTATTGACATTAAGAAAACAGTTTGTAAAAGCTCTCTCACACAATGGCTACTGCTGGAACAGTCTTTAATTTTTTCCCCTTTTTACTGTTTGAATAACAATACACTTTCGTTCATGAGTATTAAAAGAGAACGTGGGCTGCATTGCAAAGGTAGCAACTCTTAACTGTGCACAAAACTAGCAACCGATGATATCATTCACAGTGCAGGGAAGAGTTATTTAATGTACCAGTCTCAAGGGGCAGTGGTTTCCTCAAAGACTAGTTTGTCAGGAAGCGGTGGCCAAAACTGCTTCACGTCTTACTTTATATTCCGTCTTGAGAGGGTCATCTACCATAATCAGACACTAGTTTATAGCTGATGGCAGTCAACAGAGACTGAGCTGAACCTTTGCTCTCTTTTAATAATCAACTTGCATACCAATTTGAAATATCTCACTGGAACCAGTCCAGGTTAAGAACTGTTAAGTCTCACTGCAATCCTGATAATACTTTCTGGGAAATCAGCCATTCTGAACTCAATGGGATTTGCTTCTAAGTAAACATATTTAGTGTTGGGCTGTAGAAGAGCTTGTACAAAGCTTACACAAGGGCTGAATTGTGCCCTCAGCTTTTGTGTACGGAAATGATGAATGACAGAATTGTTGAGCTGAACTTGGAAAGTTGCTGATGGCCTTCCCACCCAGCTCCTTCCACTGAGGCAGACAGAGGCTGAATACCACTGTAAAGGAAAATCATTCACCCGACAAGTGAGTGCACTTGGTAGAGTAATAGCTGGGAGAGACTTGAATGCTCTGTGTGTATGGAAGGTCAAACTAGATGATCTCAACATTCCTTTGAGACCTCAGAATCAATGAATTGTTGGTATGACGATAAGGTGAAAGCTGGTTAGCAACCTTTCCGACTCTGTTCAACAGATAACACATAAGCATCTGCTGGAAAGGGCACAAGAGGAGCAGGCAGAAAAGATTAAGCTTTGGGTCAAAGTGGAAGATTCCCATAAGGTTTCGTCTCTATAGGAAGTAGAAGGTCAAGTGGCAGAACCTTGGGGAAATAACTGTCAAGAATCCTGGCTTTAATATGCCCAGGGAGTTTGTGGCACATACTTTTTGTTTCCTCAAAGTTGAGAAAAGTCATATTTCCTGAATCAGGCAATTGTGTTAGGAAAATGAGTCCAGCGTGACAAGAAAATGACAGTGGTACACTAGAAATCATTCCTCATTAAGGTTTCTTTTCAATATCAACCTAAGGACTACCAGGTTGAGGGATGTATTATATCCTGAGTAGGCAACATAACCTAGTTTAATTCTATCTTCTCCACCTACCCAGGGAATCCTGGTTATGTCTACTCAGAGTCAAACCTTGCTGATTCCACTGAACCGTGACAGAGGACAGTAACATTGCCTATGAAGCTTTGTGGTTTTGTACAGATCTGAATCTGTGATGCCTCCATCAAATTTCAGCAAAACACAACAGTGGGCCTTGGTGCTCAACTCTGCTTCTCACATGAGCATGGGCTGCTGTATAATGACTCTGTGGAGTCGACGTCCTGCCAAAACATGCACAACGCTGGAGACAGCTGTGAACCGGATTTAGGTTTCTCCTGGAATTCCATTATGAATAATCTATTACGTATTATTTTAATAATTTAGTATGTGTTGTTCAGGCCTTAAATGTGTATCCTGTACCTCTTACAATCAGAAATACAATGCAGACTGAAATAATAATAGTAATAATAGTAACAACAACAACAACAACAACAACAACAACAACAACAACTTTGCCACAAGATCCCAGAGTAGCTCTCAGCAATGTAAAATACAATGTTAAAAACTTCATAGCAAATTAAAATCACAACTGGAGTGAGTATTGAAAATATACATCTCAAGGCCAGGGTATAAAAATAGACATGAACAGTGTCACTTTCTGGTTGGTGTGATGGAACTTGTAATTCCAGTCTCCTCATTGGTAAGAAATGATGTTCTGTTGAGCTGCCGGAGCACCTTGTGGGCACAGGGGCAGCAGCGGAGGAAGCCGTTCCGGCACCTGGGGCAGCACGCACTGCCCCTAGGGGTGGGGCACACCACGGAGCCTCCGGAGTCTGCCTGCCTCCTCCCACTCAGCCGCCCTACAACTGGGGGGAGACAGTGGGTGGACCGTTTGCTCAGCTCGGAGCCTGCGTGCGTCAAAACCACGCATCTCTCCCAGGAGAGACGCATAGCCCTGGGATGCTGCAGGCCCCGCGGTGAGTGCCACCCAGCATTTTGTCACCTTCCCTCACCCAGGACACCCGGGACGACCCGCACCCACTGCACCCCCTGTCCTCCAAACCTGCACAGGGGAAAGAGGAGGTAGCAGTGGTAAAAATGGTAGCAGACACTACGACTGCACTGCTCTATCCCTTGCAACATCTCGACAGTTAATCTAATATTCCTTTTCTGAGTTCAAACTGACAGGGTGGAAACTGTGATACTTTTGTAGCGGCTCATACAAAAACCAAACACAAACAAGAGATCAGGGCACATGGAGAGGATCTGGAGCAGAACACCTTCAATAGGGTAGTATAACAAGTGACTATGATACAAAAAGAATACAGTCAAATGCCGATTGATTCATTTTCATGCACCACAGGCTCAGAAAACACAGATTGCTGATGTTGAATGCCAATAACTGACAGCAAAAGAATAGTAAGAACGATGACATGAGGCTCAACAAGAAACTGGTAAGGTGGTCAGTGTCCATGAATTGAGAGACAGGTTGTTAACCATAGTGCTGCATGCAGCCGCAGCAGTTAAGAGCGCAGGCAATGACAGTTGTATTTTGAGGTTTGCATTTACAGCAGGCAGCCTACGGAGTGACAAAAGGTCCACTGTATTATTTCTTTATTTTTATTTCTTTATTAATTTTTTAAATTAATTTTCACATTTAAACATTTTCATCATATGCACCATAGCAAACAAATACAATTAAAAAAATAGAAAATAAAACATTTTCACACCTTATTAAATCCATATTTTGGAATTACTCAGATCCCTTAACTTCCCTCCATTCCCTCCCCTGGTTCTTTTATCTTATCTTGTATTGTAAAGGTAAAGGTAATGGGACCCCTGATAGTTAAGTCCAGTCGCGGATGACTCTGGGGTTGCGGTGCTCATCTCGCTTTACTGGCTGAGGGAGCCAGCATTTTGTCCGCAGACAGCTTCTGGGTCATGTGGCCAGCATGACTAAGCCGCTTCTGGCGAACCAGAGGAGCCAGAAACGCTGTTTACCTTCCCCCTGGAGCAGTACTATTTATCTACTTGCACTTTGACATGCTTTTGAACTGCTAGGTTGGCAGGAGCAGGGACCGAGCAATGGGAGCTCACCCCGTCGCAGGGATTCGAACCACCAACCTTCTGACCGGCAAGCCAGAGACTCTGTGGTTTAGACCACAGCGCCACCCGTGTCCCATCTTGTATTGTACATGTCTATAATTTCCTTATCCTTAATTATTTCCTATTTTGAACATTGTCCTTAATATTGCAAGTTTTTTTAAAAAAACCTGCTATTGTATTAACTTCTTTACAATGCTTTTGTATACATGCAATAAACATTTTCCATTTTTTAATATATATTTGTTGTCTTCTTGATTTCTTAGTCTTCCAGTTAATTTAGCCATTTCAGCATATTCCATTAATTTAAGTTGCCAATCTTCTTTAGTTGGGACTTGTTCTTCTTTCCAGTGTTAAGCTATCAATGTCTGTGTAGCTGTTGTTGCGTATGTAAACAGATTTATGTATTCTTTCGGTATAACCATTCCAGTTATATCTATTACCTATTACTATATTATTTCTTTAGGCACGTATACCACCTGTTAGAGACAATTTGGCACATGCCCAAATTGTCACCAGAAGGTAAAGCAGAAGAAATGTTTGAAACTGCAGCCAAGTATGGTGAAAAACACATTGTAGCCTGCAAGCTAAAAGTAATACGTGGTCAGCAGACACACTCTGGATGTGAGTCTGAGAAGCTATGGGTTTAATTGGTCCCCAAAGCACTCACAAAACAACCCCCCACCCATATTGGTTATACTAAAGACTCCAGGCAAGCAGTAGCACTCAAAGAGCATTCTATCATATTGGGGTTGGGTGGTAGTGGTGGTTTGTTTGTTTGTTTGTTTGGCTATTGAAATGGGAAACTATTATCAAATTTCCAGTGCACATCAACTCAATTAGGAGTTCATATCTTCCTCACTCTTTTTGTCCCACCCTCACTTTTTGTAATTGCCGCCTCACTAATGTTAGTCAGTATCTCCCAACTGAATTTATTGAAGTTATATAAATTGCTTCTAACAACTTTTCTTATTTTGTTTGTGTATCATTGTATTATCTGTGCATTCTTAAGCCTAGCATATGCAGAATATATTTCATGAGGAAATGTATAAAATACTTGTACAGTGGTACCTCGGGTTACATACGTTTCAGATTACATACGCTTCAGGTTACAGACTCCGCTATCTTTGCTTCAGGATGAGAACAGAAATCGTGCAGCGGCGGCACAGCAGCAGCAGGAGGCCCCATTAGCTAAAGTGGTGCTTCAGGTTAAGAACAGTTTCAGGTTAAGAATGGACCTCCGGAACAAATTAAGTATTTAACCCAAGGTGCCACTGTATACTGTAATTTCTCTTTTTTTAAAAAAAGTAAGCTTACAATAATTATGTATACAATAAAACCCTCATATAACTAAAAACATAGATCACTGGCTAACTGCACTGAATTAAGCTGCAAAGGTACAATGTGCTAGGCATGATTATCAATGCAAAACATCTTTTGATGTTTAACAGACCACTGTATTTTAATATTTTGTTGGAAGCCACCCAGAGTGGCTGGGGAAACCCAGCCAGATGGGCGGGGTATAAACAAATTATTATTATTATTATTATTATTATTATTATTATTATTATGAAGAAGAAGAATCTTGTTTCCTCCCAGTGGCTAGTACTGTGGACAAACGCCAGCTCCCTTGGCCTGAAGCAAGATGAGCATTGCAACCCCATAGTCGCCTTTGACTGAACTTAGCGGTCCAGGGGTCCTTTACCTTTACGAAAGGAGTGCACTGTATTTCCACTTTTGCCTACTAAATGAACTATTAAAAATGAAACAATATAAAGTAAGAAACAAAAATGGGGACAAGTGTCTTCTTCAGATCGTTGTTAACTTTCATCTCTTCTGGTGTCTTCAGAATTTCTCTTTACCTAATTTTTAGCTTCCTCTGCATTGGACTGCTCGTGTTTACACTCATTTAGGCAAGTCGTTTACCTCCTGTTCTACATACCAGTTGACAGATGTATCTTTTTCATTTCAGATGCTGTTTAAGCCTTGGGCACTGCTTACTGGAGAGATTTATTCAGCTCT